>NC_035447.2:164515068-165715068 GCF_002127325.2 Helianthus annuus | reverse complement strand
GTCCTATTGTATGCACGTATAACAAATCAGTTCATGTTCACAATGATACGCATGCAATTTAATGTTCACATAACAGTCAGTTTGCATATCGGCACATCACGTATCATTTCGCATTTAATCATTAACTATCATTCGACTCACATTTACCCATCCTTCGATATATTGCTCATCCTTCGGTCTAACAATTATCACAACCATCACAAATATGTTTCGACACATCTATCGATACACAGTTAGCATCTTACGATTCATGGTTATCTTTCGACACATCAGCTATGTTTCGACATAGTTATCCTTCGGCACACAGATTATGTTTCGGTCAACACACTATCTTTCGGTCAAAGCTATCCTTCGGTCAACACTACTATGGTTCGGTCAATGCTATCCTTCGGTCAACACCTATGTTTCGAAGGACAGGTATCTTTCGGTCACAGCTATGTTTCGATTACTAATATCTTTCGATGAACATCAGTTACGGAATGTCAGTTACGTTTTTCTCAAAGTTTCCAAGTTTTTCCTAACTGATTATCAATTAACACCAATTTCACAAATCAATTAGCATCAACAAGATCAAACAAGCATGATTCCCATGTTTATCAAGAACCCTAATCTGAATAACAAAATCATTCAAACTATCCGATTTACACATAGGTGCCGATTACATAAACATGTCCGATTACAATATGATCAATTCGATTAACCTACATCCGATTAACATACATATTCCGGTTAACACGCAAACGACATATTGCAATACCAACATACATATCCGGTTATCATGGCCAATCCACAAGACATCATCATTGAACATCATCAAAACAGATCCGATTAACATACTAACAATATATTGCAAGACAATTTATAAATCATGAAATCAAAGCATCATAAACAACATCACACTAACCGGAAATCTGGATTACGGTATGGAATCCTTCGAACAGAGAGTAGGTTTGCTATATGCCGTCACACACACACAATAGCACTAGGGTTTTGAAAAATAACTGCCGGTTTGCATGTATCACGTATATAAACGTATCACAGAAATGGGCCAAGCCCATCAGAAAGGCTGGGCCGAAAGATGTCGAAGGATAGGGTCCTTGGTCGAAGGATATGTTTCGAGATCCTTCGAACCGAAAGCTGATCCTTCGAATCGAAGGATATCTTTCGTGGTCCTTCGAATCCTTCGAACAGTATGCCATGTTTCGTGATCTAGACTAAGTGTAATAAATAATAATTCCAATATTATCTTTTACAACCACAAGTAGTTACATGTATGCACAATGACAACACGTTTCATTAAAACACAACGCGTACAATTACAAATCCAACAAGTCAACTACTAAACAGTCAAAGTCAACGCGCATTTAATGCGAAAGTGAAAGTCAGAAACTCGAGTTGTCACATTATCCCCAACTTAAAAGAAATTTCGTCCCGAAATTTGGTACGCACTTACTGAGGAAGCTAGGTATCGTTCACTGGTTTTCCTGGGGTGTCACATCATCCCCCCGTTGATTTGGAATTTCGTCCCGAAATTCAGTAGTAGTAGCTTCAGCCTCAGAAGTGGATGCATTGGTTTCGAATAGCTGGGGGTACTTTTCTTTCATCTGGTCTTCGCGTTCCCATGTATACTCCGGGCCACGCTGGGAGTTCCAACGAACTCGAACAAGAGGGATTCTCTTGTGTTTGAGGACCTTAACATCCCGGTCCGTGATTTCAACTGGTTCCTCGACGAACTGCAACCGCTCGTCGATAGTGAGTTCCTTAAAAGGAATGATGAGGTTTTCATCTGATAGGCACTTCTTTAAGTTCGATATATGAAAGACATTGTGAACTGCTCCGAGTTCAGCTGGTAGGTTCAACTTGTAGGCTACCTTGCCAATCTTTTCTGTAATTTCGAATGGTCCGACGTACCGCGGATTTAGTTTGCCCCGTTTGCCAAAACGTACCACACCCTTCCAGGGTGAAACTTTCAATAAAACCCGGTCCCCGACCTCAAATTCCAATGGTTTTCTACGCTTATCCGCGTAGGCTTTCTGACGGTCGCGTGCTGCCGCCATGCGTTGACGTATCTGTGCTATCTTTTCTGTGGCGTCCACAACAATATCTGGACCCGTAATCTGATTATCCCCCACCTCTGCCCAACAGAGGGGTGACCGGCATTTACGTCCGTACAATGCCTCAAATGGAGCGGCTTGAATGCTGGTATGATAACTGTTATTGTACGAGAACTCCACCAGAGGGAGATGTTTTTCCCAGCCGTTGCCGAAGTCTATGACACACGCTCGAAGCATGTCTTCTAGAGTTTGGATAGTTCGCTCAGACTGCCCATCCGTCTGAGGATGATATGCTGTGCTCATGTCTAATCGTGAGCCAAAAGATTTGTGCATCGCTTGCCAAAGTTCTGACGTGTATCGTGCATCGCGATCTGAAATAATAGAGATGGGCACTCCGTGCCTCGAAACAACTTCTTTCATGTAGATGTCTGCTAGGGTAGAAAACTTATCCTTTTCTTTGATAGCCAAGAAGTGAGCAGACTTTGTGAGCCGATCAACGACCACCCAGATAGTGTCATTCCCACGCTGGGATCTAGGTAGGCCAGTAACAAAATCCATGGAAATTTGCTCCCATTTCCATTGTGGTATTTCTGGTTGCTGAAGTAGGCCTGATGGTTTCTGGTACTCGATTTTAACCCTTGCACAAGTTAAACACTTGCCGACGTAAGTTGCGATAAGAGCTTTCATGTTTGGCCACCAGTAAGTTGTTCTGATATCGTGGTACATCTTATCCGACCCTGGATGTACCGAGTAGCGAGACTTGTGCGCTTCATCCATCACAAGTTCGCGTAAACCGCCATAAAGTGGGACCCAAATACGCCCCGTTACATAGTAGGCGCCGTCTTCCTTTTGTTCCATTTGTTGCCTTGAACCGCGCAAGGCTTCAGCCTTGACGTTTTCGGGTTTTAGTGCTTCTATCTGAGCAGCTCGTATCTGTGCAGGAAGACTGGACTGAATGGTAAGCTGTAGCGCTCGCACGCGCTTAGGTAAAGTGTCTTTCCGACTGAGGGCATCAGCCACAACATTGGCCTTCCCTGGATGATACTTGATGGCACATTCGTAGTCGTTCAGTAGTTCAACCCATCTTCGTTGACGCATATTCAAATCTTTTTGCTTAAGGATATGCTCGAGACTCCTGTGATCGGTGTAAATCGTGCACCTGGTACCGTACAGGTAGTGTCGCCATATCTTAAGCGCGAAAACAACAGCTCCCAGCTCTAAATCGTGCGTCGTGTAGTTCCGTTCATGAACCTTGAGTTGTCGAGAAGCGTAGGCTATCACTTTATCACGTTGCATCAATACACAACCAAGCCCCTGTATCGATGCGTCACAATAGACCACGAAGTCATCCGTGCCCTCTGGCAATGAAAGAATAGGTGCGCTGCAAAGCCTATCCTTTAAGTACTGGAAAGCGGTCTCTTGCGTATTACCCCATCTGTAAACGACACCTTTCTGTGTAAGCATAGTGAGTGGTTGCGCGATCTTGGAGAAGTCTTTAATAAATCGCCTGTAGTAACCTGCCAAACCCAAGAATTGGCGTATTTCTGTCGGTGTACGCGGTGCTGGCCAGTTTCTGATCGAATCAACCTTGGATGGATCGACATGAATCCCATCCTTGTTCACCACATGGCCTAAGAAGTGGACTTCACGAAGCCAGAAGTCGCATTTTGAAAACTTTGCGTACAGTTGCTCTTTTCGAAGAAGTTCCAAGATAATACGTAGATGCTGCTCATGCTCCTCCTGACTCTTGGAGTAGATCAAAATGTCGTCGATGAAGACGATAACAAACTTCTCGAGATAGGGTTTGCACACCCTGTTCATAAGATCCATGAAGACTGCTGGCGCGTTCGTAAGCCCGAATGGCATGACCAGAAACTCGTAGTGACCGTAGCGAGTTCTGAAAGCAGTTTTGGAGACGTCCTCATCCCGGACTCTCAGCTGATGATACCCTGACCTCAAATCGATCTTGGAATAGTAACACGACCCTTGCAACTGGTCGAATAAGTCATCTATGCGTGGAAGAGGATAACGGTTCTTCACCGTCACCTTGTTGAGTTCACGGTAGTCGATACACATCCTGAACGTACCGTCTTTCTTCTTCACAAATAACACTGGAGCTCCCCAAGGCGAAGAGCTTGGACGAATAAAGCCCTTTTCCAAGAGCTCTTGTAGCTGCTTCGACAGTTCTTCCAGTTCGGTTGGAGCTAAACGATACGGTGCGCGGGCTATTGGTGCTGCTCCAGGAGCTAACTCAATCTGAAACTCGACTTGACGATGAGGAGGTAAACCAGGTAAATCTTCAGGAAACACCTGAGGGAAGTCACGTACAACTGGGATATCCTCCAGCTTCTTTTCCTTTGCTGATGCATCAGTAACGAGAGCCAGAATGGCAGTGTGCCCCTTTCGTAAACATTTCTGCGCCTTCAAGTAAGAGATGATGCCAACCACAGCACCACTCTTGTCGCCCTGAACTTCGAGAGGTTCTTGACTGGAGCGAGGAATACGAATAACTTTTTCCTTGCATAAGATCTCTGCGTGATGTTGAGATAACCAATCCATGCCGATGACGACGTCGAAGCTACCCAAGACTATGGGTATAAGATCAATCGTGAAAGTCTGACCCGCTAGAACAATGCTACAACCCTTGACTACATGAGCGGCTTCTACACTTTTACCGTTTGCTAGTTCTACGACGTGTTTAGTGTCTAAAGGTATTGGTGTACGTTTTAATAATTTACTCATTTTCAATGACATATAACTTGTATCAGCACCCGAATCAAATAAGACAGTAACGTAAATATCGTCGAGAAGAAACTTACCCATAACCACATTGGGATCATTCACTGCATCTCCTCGACCCAACACAAAAGCACGACCACGAGCTTCATTGCCGTTGTTGTTGTTGTTTCCCCCATTGTTGTTGTTACCATTACCCTGATTGTTGTTATTCCCGTTGCCCTGGTTGTTGTTATTGCGATTCTGGTTCAACTGGGGACAATCGCGTTTGTAGTGACCTTCAGCCCCACACTGGAAACACCCCCGGTTTCCACGCTGTGGCTGCTGCTGCTGATTCTGTGGAGCTGGCGGTGGAAGTTGCTGGTTCTGATTCACTGGTCGCGCGCTTCTACAATCTTTGGCCTCATGGCCCATCTTGTGGCATCTTTGACATTGACTCCTGCGACATCTTCCACTGTGGTGTTTGTTGCACCTGTTACACCACGGGTGATTTCCCTTATAACCACTATGTCCCTGACTGCCCGATGACTGCTGACTCGGACTCTGGTAATCGTTGGTGCGACGTTGCTGAGTTTGGGACTGGACAGACGCTGATCCCCTGCTGGAATCCCCGTCCCACTTTCTTTTATTCTCGCTGGGTGTGGCAGAAGTAGCAGCAGTGGGAGTGACTGAAGTAACAGCTGTAGCAGTAGCGCCGACACGTTTTGGCAGTTTATTCTGATCCACTGCCTGATCAGTGATGCGATGAGCGAGACGCTGGATCTCCTGAATGTTGTTGAGGTTAGCCGAGGTAACGTGGCTCTGAATCTCTGGTACAAGCCCCTTGAGATACAACTCAATGCGCTTGTATGGTGGGTCTACCATGGTTGGACATAGCACAGCCAACTCGTTCGACCTCTTGGTGTAAGCTTCAATCTCTGAACCCACCATCTTCAAGTTGTACAACTCATCCTCCAACTTGTGAATGTCTTCTCTAGTGCAGTATTCTCTCTTGATCAGTTCTTTGAATTCATTCCAGGGTGTGGCGTTAGCAGCTGCCAACCCTAAAATCTGCACTTGTGCGTTCCACCAAGTGAGCGCAATCCCTTCAAGTGTGCCAGTGGCGAACTTCACCCTGCGAGCCTCAGGGCATTCACACATTTCGAAAACCGACTCGATCTTTTCAAACCAGTGGAGGAGTCCGACTGCCCCCTCCGTGCCACTGAACGAGCTAGGACGACAGTCCATGAAAGTCTTGAAGGTACACGCAGGTTGTTGCTGAGCGGGTTGACCTATTGTGTACGAATAGGGCAAAGTTAAGTACGAGAATTAATGTAGGATCTAAAGATCCTAGTGTTTATACTGCAGGGTACACTACCTGCTTGGGCGGCTGCAACTGCCGCAGCAACGAGAGCCTCTAGCTGGGCTTGAGTCATGGTAATTCGTGCGGCCATTGATCTTCACATCAAAGGCAACATAAGTGAGAAAGGTTCGCGAGTAGTGCGATGACAGAAGAGTGTAAGCACATAAGTATTCTCATGCAATGTCAAGTTGTGAGCAAGTAATGTAAGCATACTACGAGCAAAGTTCTATGCAAATTCTAGCATGTAGGCAATAAACATAAACCTTATTACCTAGGGAGTTGAGTCTTGCACGTGGAGCGAAGCGTCGTTGTGGATCGTTGAGAGCACTGTTCTGGTTATAGTCTGGTTTTAATAAAAACGTTTTCCCATATTAAAACCAAGTTCTCTATAACCAATGGCTCTGATACCAATCTGTCACACCCCCAAAATCCACCTGCGGAGTATCACCGCTTGGGAGCGTGACTGACCAGGATCAAGCCACCAATCATACAGAACATTGTATAAAATAAAAGTAAATGCAATATAATCCAAACCATTTCCATATGAAAGGTGTTTCCAAAACATAAGTAAGTTGTCATTGTTTAGCGGAAGCGTATTATTGTAAAACCCATAGCAATTAAGTATCAAATATCAAAAGTGTTCAATAAGATGATCAAGATCCAAGCCCCACAACGACCAGCTCCTCCGTGTGCAAGCTCCAATATGTACCTAAGGTCCTGCAAGGCATGCAGCAGATAATCAACAAACTAGTTGAGCGAGTTCACAGTTAATAGTTTAGTTTGGGTAATAGTGCGTTTGTTCAATAAAGTATCATATCGTATCAGTTCCATCGCGGCCTCACAGGCATGTGTGCGAAGATTAGGTTCGTTAGTTCGCGACCGTAGTCTTTACCGACCAGGGTGTGTGCGAAGGCAATCTATCAGTTCGTTCGCGACCATAGTCCTTACCGACCAGGGTGTGTGCGAAGGCAGTTGAGTAGTTCGTAAGCATCAACAGTTTAGTCGTTCGTTACAGTATCAAAGTATGCACAAGTAATCATCCAACCCATTCCCACCCTGGGAACCCATGCCTTGGCTGTGTGAACTCACCTTGGTTTGCTCGGTATGCTAGGTTATGCACTCACAAGTGATTAATCACGTCCTATTGTATGCACGTATAACAAATCAGTTCATGTTCACAATGATACGCATGCAATTTAATGTTCACATAACAGTCAGTTTGCATATCGGCACATCACGTATCATTTCGCATTTAATCATTAACTATCATTCGACTCACATTTACCCATCCTTCGATATATTGCTCATCCTTCGGTCTAACAATTATCACAACCATCACAAATATGTTTCGACACATCTATCGATACACAGTTAGCATCTTACGATTCATGGTTATCTTTCGACACATCAGCTATGTTTCGACATAGTTATCCTTCGGCACACAGATTATGTTTCGGTCAACACACTATCTTTCGGTCAAAGCTATCCTTCGGTCAACACTACTATGGTTCGGTCAATGCTATCCTTCGGTCAACACCTATGTTTCGAAGGACAGGTATCTTTCGGTCACAGCTATGTTTCGATTACTAATATCTTTCGATGAACATCAGTTACGGAATGTCAGTTACGTTTTTCTCAAAGTTTCCAAGTTTTTCCTAACTGATTATCAATTAACACCAATTTCACAAATCAATTAGCATCAACAAGATCAAACAAGCATGATTCCCATGTTTATCAAGAACCCTAATCTGAATAACAAAATCATTCAAACTATCCGATTTACACATAGGTGCCGATTACATAAACATGTCCGATTACAATATGATCAATTCGATTAACCTACATCCGATTAACATACATATTCCGGTTAACACGCAAACGACATATTGCAATACCAACATACATATCCGGTTATCATGGCCAATCCACAAGACATCATCATTGAACATCATCAAAACAGATCCGATTAACATACTAACAATATATTGCAAGACAATTTATAAATCATGAAATCAAAGCATCATAAACAACATCACACTAACCGGAAATCTGGATTACGGTATGGAATCCTTCGAACAGAGAGTAGGTTTGCTATATGCCGTCACACACACACAATAGCACTAGGGTTTTGAAAAATAACTGCCGGTTTGCATGTATCACGTATATAAACGTATCACAGAAATGGGCCAAGCCCATCAGAAAGGCTGGGCCGAAAGATGTCGAAGGATAGGGTCCTTGGTCGAAGGATATGTTTCGAGATCCTTCGAACCGAAAGCTGATCCTTCGAATCGAAGGATATCTTTCGTGGTCCTTCGAATCCTTCGAACAGTATGCCATGTTTCGTGATCTAGACTAAGTGTAATAAATAATAATTCCAATATTATCTTTTACAACCACAAGTAGTTACATGTATGCACAATGACAACACGTTTCATTAAAACACAACGCGTACAATTACAAATCCAACAAGTCAACTACTAAACAGTCAAAGTCAACGCGCATTTAATGCGAAAGTGAAAGTCAGAAACTCGAGTTGTCACAGGCAGCGTCAACACAGGAGCGTTGCTCAGCCTTTGTTTCAAAATATCAAAGGATTCTTGCTGCTTAGGGCCCCAAATAAACTTTTCCTTCTTCTTGGTTAGAGAAGTTAAGGGCGCAACAATCCTTGAGAAATTCTCAATGAATCTTCTGTAGTATCCTGCCAATCCCAGGAAACTACGGATCTCTGTGGGCGTCTTTGGCTCTTGCCAATTCATGACTGCCTCTACCTTAGCGGGATCCACCTGGATACCACGCTCGCTTACGACGTGTCCAAGAAATTGGACTTCTCGTAGCCAGAATTCGCATTTAGAGAATTTGGCATAGAGTTTCTCACGATGTAGCAATTTAAGGATACATCGTAGGTGTTTCTCATGGTCAGCTTCGCTCTTTGAATAGATAAGAATGTCGTCGATGAATACGATGACGAATTTGTCCAAGTACGGCTTACAGACGCGATTCATGAGATCCATGAACGCAGCCGGTGCATTTGTGAGCCCAAAAGGCATCACTAGGAACTCGTAGTGACCATAGCGAGTCCTAAATGCTGTTTTGTGTACGTCTTCATCTCTGACCTTCAGCTGATGGTAGCCCGACCTCAAGTCGATCTTTGAGAAATAGCTAGCTCCTTGCAGTTGATCAAACAAATCGTCGATCCTTGGCAATGGGTATCTATTCTTTATCGTGACCTTATTAAGTTCACGATAATCGATGCACAGACGCATCGATCCGTCTTTTTTCTTCACAAACAGGACAGGTGCTCCCCAGGGAGACGAACTAGGCTTGATGAAACCTTTTGCTAACAGTTCATCTAGCTGGGTCCTCAGTTCCTTCATTTCAGTCGGTGCTAGCCTGTAGGGTGCTCTAGCAATGGGAGCTGCTCCAGGGATGATATCTATTCTGAATTCCACCTGCCTATCCGGTGGCAACCCAGGTAGATCTTCGGGGAAAACTTCTGGATACTCCGAAATGACAGGAATGTCCTCTATCCTTGGTTTGGGTTCTTCAATAATCACTTGTGCCATGTAGATGACACAGCCTCTTTTTAAGCATCTTGAAGCTTTGAGCATAGTTACGTTCTCGGGCAATCCATACTGCGTATCCCCTCGAATGGTGAGCGATTCACCAGTCGGGGTTTTTAGCACAATTTGTTTTCTATTGCAGACGATCTGGGCCTGGTTGTGGGATAACCAGTCCATACCCAGAACAATGTCAAAACCAGCCAGATTAAAGGGAAGTAGAGATAGAGGAAAGGAATGGTTCTTAATGGATATCATACATCCCTCTAATATAGTGGAGACGGTTTCTACAGTGCCGTCTGCTAGCTCTACCTCGTATTTCACATTTAGGGTTTTGATAGGCATGTTCAGCAATTTGCAAAATTTTTGGTCTACAAAGGATTTATCAGCGCCTGAATCGAAAAGTACTCTTACAAATATATTATTCACGAGAAAAGTACCTGTGATTACGTTGTCGTCCTGCAATGCTTCCTTCACATCCATTTTGAAGACTCTAGCGTTATTCTTTTTGGCTTCCTCGGTCTTCTTGGCGAGTTTGGGGCAGTTGCTCCTGATGTGCCCCTTCTCACTACAGTTGTAGCAGGTCGCGTCTTTAATCTTCTTACAGTCCACAATCTTGTGGTCTTTGGACTTGCACAGCCCACAAGTATGCGTCTTTGACTGGGACTGTGAGTTCGGCCCAAACCTGCATTTCCCAAAGTGGAATTTTTGGCAGATTTTGCACTTGGGCTTCTCTCCGGTTTGTTGCCCATCTTTTCTCGACTCGGCCCCTCTCTTGCCATCACCGTTTCCACGGTGTTTCTTTCCCGACCTTCGCGAGGTATCATCCTCACGCTTCCTCTTTTCGGCCTCTTTGTTCCTCTGCGATCTCAGTCGGACCGCGTCCATCGTGAGGGACAAAGAGAGGTCAGTCACAGACCTGAAGGTCGTTGGCCAAGAGGCCTTCACACTAGCCTTTATCGCGGGTTCTAACCCCCCGATAAAACGAGCAATCCTCCTTGGTTCCGGGGTGACTAGATATGGAACCAATCGAGACATCGTGTTGAAGCTCGTTAAGTAGGCCTGGCAATCCAGATTCGTCATCACCAATGACACAAAATCGGACTCTATCTTCTCCACCTCATGCTGAGGGCAGTAATTTTCTTTGATGAGAGAAACGAATTCCTCTCACGTCATGCTGTAAAGCACAGCTTTTCCCGAGGCCTGAACCAGCGCCCTCCACCAAGCTAGGGCCTTGCCCTTAAACGACTGCGACACAAACTTCACTACATCTCTTTCCGCGCAGCCACTGATGTCCACCACAGTGTCCATCTCATCCAGCCATGTCATACATTTGACGGCACCCTTCTCCCCCGTAAAGTCCCGGGGTTTACAAGACACAAAGTACTTGTATGTGCAGCCCCTGGCACGGGAAGCATCAGTATACTCCCTTTCGCGACGAACACTATTTTCGTTTGACGAGTGATTGTCGTCGTCTTTCTTGGGTTTGGATAGTGGTTTGCTGTGGGTTTTTGAGTGTGTCTTTGGCTTTGATGGTGGTTTGGAAACTGTTCTGCTTCGAGATTCTGTATATTGTCGATCTAGAGCTGCCTGCACAGCGTTATCGACAAGAGCCTTGAGTTGTGCGCCCGTTAAATTTACTTGGGCATTATCATACTCATCTTCACTTGTGTGACTATTTTCTCCATTTGGATTTGCCATAGCAGCTTGTATCTGCTGCAGAAGATAATGAAAATTCTATTTAGGAGTTTATTATTGAATTGTCTTTTATGGCAATTCATTAACCATGGTAACGAAGACCACATCCGGTTAATTTGTTATTCACTTTATATTTAGGATTTGAACATACTTATCCTAATCACAATTAATATTGCTAGTGGCATAAAAGTCTAGTCACGAGGACGTTATTATAATCTTTAGCCGAGATTACGGAGAATCAAGGTATGAAGGGTTGGACCGTAGTTCTTTTACCCCCTTCTGACAGGGAGTCATAGACCACCGCTGTCTTTTGTCTTATTATGACAACAAATATGGCCCGTAGGCACTACATCACTAACGGATGTTTTAACAGGTGATCGCCTTTATTGGTGATTTAACCCATGATTTATTACATCATTGATTTGGGCTTTGGAATCCTTTAAGAGATTCTTGTATAAGAATGATGTGTGTGACATTAACGAATCACATCTGTCATGATTGTTAACATGCTTACAGAGGTTAACAGGGAATCAGAATCTTTTAATTAGGTCTTACCATCTTGGCCGGATCTTAAAAGACACCTAGCTAGGTTTCACTCTGAAGATTCTTTATTTAGGCAGATCAAATTAAAAGGAATGATTTTGACTTATTTCATATATAGCAATAACAAAATGAAATTCATAATATAATATTCCATAATTTTAATACGATTACACACCGCCCTAAACGGGACTTTTAAACAGTACATACCTACATAGAGGTTAAAATAAGAGACAAGTCCACGCAGGGACTAATTCAAGATAAGTGTCCACGCAGGGACTAAAAGATAAGTCCACGTAGGGACTGAAATACGATAAACGTCCACGTAGGGACCTATTTAAAATAAACATTACATTAGAACATACATAAGGACTAATGATCACGTTTCTTCTTCTTGCTCTTCAGTAGGTTTGCTAAGCCCTTGAGGAATCCTCGGTGGCTCTTACGTTCTTCTTCGAAGTCTCTTTCCACACGGCTCAAGCGGTGGAGTATTTCTTCTTGTTCGGGAGGAGAGAAACGTGGTTGTGGCGCCTGTTGCGGAACTGGAGGTCTGGGAGGTGCTGGATACCCATGAGCCGAGTAGTCCGGTACTCCCATGTTCCCATGAGCTCCGTCGGGATAGCGAGCATTATATCTAGCCGCTACCACATATGGGTCGCGCTCATAGTTGTAGTTGTAATGTGCTTGTGATGATGGTTCGAACGGGTTGTAAGCCGTTGGGCCCGTGTACGCAGCTATTGGGTGGTCATACCCAAATGGTGGCGAAGTTGGTGCAGCTGGTGCGGAGTTCGCCTCCTGTACAGGACTTGAAGGTCCTTCTTCTTGTAGTGGCGGGTAGTGGCTACTACTAGAGTGTCGAGGGGTGCTGAAGTGGAATTCCCCTCCTCGTGTGGACATACGAGCATTTGTCCTCCTACGCCTTGGCGGATCAGGCATTACTGGCTGTACCGGTGGCGGAGGTGGTGGCGTAACTGCCACGAAACGTGGATCCTCGGAGGGATCTCGCGGATGTTGCGGCTGTTGTGATGTCTGTGGCGTGTGGTACCACTCATGTTGATTAAACAACGCCATGAAACTATCTGGTCCCTGATAGGGTGTACAATGAAAGGATGACCCATCAGAGATTTCTATTGGATGCGTGGGCGTACCACGAGCAGGTTCTGTCGGATCAGTATCCTCGTCCATATGATCTTCGGAGAAATGATCTTGTGGTCCTAACGGAACAAAGCCTGAAGGTTCCTGGATGTAGTCAGCTGGATTAAACTGACCTCTGAAGTATGGAGTAGGGTCGTCAAAATTTCGGTGCGATACCGAACGCTGTAGAGGTATGAAGGAGGGTTGCGGGTTGTTGGGATCATTTTCGGAATTTGGCCCGAATGAGTGCCGGTATGATGGCGTCGAGCTATGCGAGGTGGAATGCCTCGCAGGTTCATAAAGATCTCTTCGCCTTTGCGGTTCTTCACTCCTTGTGGTCGAAGGAGCTTGCGTATTTGAAGGACCAGCTTCGTGATCGTGATGAGTAACGATCTCTCCTCTGCCCCTTCTTCCCCTTCCTCTTCCTCGGAAAATCACTGGCGGCATATTTCCTGCTTTCAAAACTTTAAATAACACTAATAAAAGAAAAGACAAACTTGGAATAACAATTCGAAATTGTCCTATGTTCTTGTCTAGACTCAAGTATGTGCAATTGTGTCATTGAGATTAAACACATTAGGATAGTGTTTAATTCACTCAATGTTGGCTCTGATACCAACCTGTCACACCCCGATTTCCACGTGTATCACCGGTGCGCCCGGTGGGGGATTTCCGTGACGTAGTTGGCAACAATATAGTCAAACCACAATATATAAATGCACAGCGGAAGCATAAAGATAAATATGATTCAACCATTTACTGTAATATCAAATGTATCACAAGTAGTTGAATAGTATCCACAGGAGGGATCAAAATAAATAAAAATATTGTTCAACAGATAAGACATCAAGCTTGCGAGACTTCTTAAGATGCTAAGGAGCTATTGCCAGCCGATTACGTGTAGTACCTGCACTTAATCTTTTTTGGGAAAATACGTCAGTTTACACTGGTAAATACATTCAACCGACACTTCTGTAAAATGTTTAATAAAATTGATTTGAATGCACGAGGCACAAACTCTTTTATAACTTGGGAGAATTATTTAAAATTATAATCTTGTGAACGAATTACATGTTCCTTCTTTGGGTTCAGTAGCCCGGATCTATCCCGGGTTAAAGATCAATAGACACACCACATTGCGTAAAACCGAGGTGGGTAAACCATCGGCTACGTCTTTTAATAGTATAGACATAATACCGGGTGTACGCCTACACCCGACTGTCAAGGTCGTGGCCATTTCTTCGAATGATGCCAAGGATATCCGGGACATGGTCATTAACCCCCCAAAGGCTTTTAAGTAACAAGACTGTTTAAATGAGCCGATCAAATTATTCAATTAACCACCTAAGCGATGGAAGATTTGATGCTCAATCAAGCGGTATTTTATATACCGTAACCCAAGCCCGTATAAGGGAAAATAAGTTAAAAGTATTTACCTTTGCAAGTATTGTCCTTAATCGGTTAAATCACATATATCTTTTACTGGGGCTCCTAATCTGGAACGCAGGTTTTAAAATAACTATTAGAATCCTAACGGTCTTTATATTAGCCGTAGCCTAGACCGGTTAGTTTCGAGGGATAGATACGGTTTAATCGCGTGAAAGGCGAAAACCGAGAATGGAATGTGATTCTGACCCAACAAGTTCGGAGACTTGTTTTATACGGGTTTAATATTCACACTCTGAATCTTGGGGTCAAAATGATATGGTTTGACCCGTATCGGCTAATTTATGTAAACTAGTTACATAAGCCGAACCGTGCGCGCAATAGGCGCAACGGGTCGGATTGCACATGGTCCCACACTTAACCATTTTCATAATTTTCAAAGAACATCAGTTTCTAACAGATTGCTATCCGATCGAGTGACAACCCTACTGTGAACTTGTTCTCACTAAGTGTCCAACCAATCGGATCGCTATCCGATCGAACGACCGTTCGATCGATCGACCTGAAGGGTAGAAATACTTCTCTGTTTTCAAAATGCTACAACAAAAACTTCAAAGCCATCATACACAAGCACATCCTTACCAAACGAATGTCAATCCAATTGAATGGCCATCCGATCGGATGACCATCCGAACGGATTGACATCCGATCGAATGGCCAACCGATCGGATAGTCCTACACTGTTTTCCTAAGTCAATATACTTTAAAGAGGTTGTGGTATCAGTAGGATACCTTCCATAATGTCCGTAACGAGTTTTAGTTCATTATACGCCCCGTAGGGGTTTTCCGGTCATTTTAAAGACTTTTAAAGGGATTTGTGAGTTCTACAGGAAACCTGAGTTTCCCGATCAGTCTAATAAGTGTAAAATACTTTATTTATTAATTAAAATCAGTAGCAACTGGAATCGGGTCAAAAGACCTTGTAGAACTCAAGTTTTGGCCGAAAAGGGCATATTCGGTATTTACCGAACCGTAGCCATAACCGCAGGTTATGAGCAGGTTAAAATTAATTAAAAATCTCTAAAAATCCCAAAATATTATTTTACTACAGTGGGTAAAAGTTTTGGTGACGAAATCTTGGTTTAGGTAGGCGTTATGCTAATTGCGCCGTTTATTACAAAAGTTTCTTATAAATGCGCTATTTAGCATAACTCCCATTCTAGACCTCGGATTGGCGTGAAACTTTAGGGACATGCTTAGAATTTAGTAAGCAAGGTTATGGTCCCTTCACGTGTCCGAAATACTCGTTTTATTTTAAAAAGGGCGTTACGGTCAACTTTTTAAGTAATTAACGGAAATGCGTAAAAGACTCGGACAAACAACGAACCGGTCACAGAAGGTGAAACAATCACGTGACCTGATCCTAAGAGAGTCCTAAGGAATACCTACATTGCACTAAAACGGGTCAGAACTGAAGTCAAAGCAAAAGTCAAACTTTTGCGACATTCGGCTCCGAACCGGGTCCATATAGCAAATGGCCGAATCAAACGAGTTTGGACAAGTTTATATATTTAATATCATGTTTTATGAGTGTCTAAACAGGTTGCATAGCATCTATATTACAGATTATGTAAGATTCGCAAAAACGACTTTCTGTTGACTTTTTAAGCATGCGTTTGACTCGACATTTGAACTAGTTAGGGTGGTGATCAGGGGGAACCCTTTTAGAGGTTTATTACCCACATAATTACCAACACATAACTACTTTTGATTCGACAATTCACTGAACCATTCGTGATTTATCGCAAAGTCAATCGTTAGTTACGACGGATTGACTTTTAAGCTAAACTAAGCAAAAACAAGGCCATAGAAGGTTTGGCATACTTACAGAGACTTGTGCACGACTTAGGAATGCTAGAAGAAGACTTGGGAGCTTCAGAAATGAGCAGAAGGTGTGTTTTGAAGTGTGATTTAGTTGTGAACCAAGCATGCCTATTTATAGTGCTAGAAAGGCCTCTAGATGGATGATGGGCAGGTGGCCCTTGATGCTAGGAGGCAAGTAGAGGCAAGTAGAGGGCACCCATGCTTCACTTATTGCTCATTTGGTCGTTCACTAGCTCAAAAGGCAAGTCTGTCCAAACATTCTGCATCTGGGCGTCTCACGCGGCCCGCATGGAAGAACCATGCACTTTTTACGCGGGCCGCCTGAAGTTTAAAATCAGACGCGTTCAACCAGGAGGCTCGCGGCCCGCCTCAACTTAACCCAAACCTTTACGCGGCCCGCGAGAGGTTGGTTTTTCAGGATTTTTAAATCTTTTGTAATCATGACTAGAATCTGGTAATTAATAACGAAATCTTCTGTAATTATTAACCTGACATTTCGGGTTTGAAGGGGTAACTTTGCGATTTGGCCCTTGATTATTTACAACTAAGGGCCTCGTGTTATTTACCCGCATTGTTAAGTCCCCGGTTATCTTGTTAATTATTCGGAAAGCCTTGACTTTCATTGTTGACGCTTTTAACCCTTCTCGTACGAATTTGATCATTACTTTCTCGTTTTAAAACGGAACTTCGCGGAATTTATTTAGTACATTCTAGTGAGCGTATTTTACTGTTACAAAGCCTCGGGTACGTCAAAGGGTCACTCAGAGGTATAATTAAACATGTTGACATAGTTAACCCCTGTAGCTTGTAATCTCTCACTTTATTCTGCGTTTCGTTTCCGTACGATCCATGATTTATTCGTTTGAAGGTACTAGCATCTTTTAGGGTTACTATACAGTATACTTACCCTTGTTTGACATTTATAACCCTCAAATTTACATACTTTCAAGGTTTGTCAACATTAGTCCTTTATTAAATATAAAACGCCACGTGTAAACTTAAGACACGTGTCAATACATTATTGGACACAAAATTTCGAGGTGTTACAGTTGGTCTTTTTTGGAAGCTATTTTAAACCGGTTCGGTTTTCACCAGAAAATGGTTTCATGGATCATGTCTTGTGTCACAACGGTCTCCTACTTGGTTAGCATAAATGGTGAGTTGCATGGTTATTTTACCGGGAAACGGGGCTTACGTCAAGGGGATCCAATGTCCCCGTACCTGTTCACGTTAATTATGGAGGTGTTATCTCTCATGTTACAAAAGATGGCTTTAAACTCTGCGTTCAAGTTTCATAGACATTGTTCAAAACAGAAGATTATCAACGTTTCTTTTGCTGATGACCTTTTTGTTTTTGTAAATGGGGATACTGGATCGGTTCAGCTTATTCGGAATATATTGGAGAAATTCTCTAGTGTCTCGGGCCTTGTTCCTAGCTTGCCTAAGAGTACGATTTTCTTCTGCAATGTTCCATGTCATGTTAAAGCGGAGATTCTGAGTCTGTTGCCGTTTCGGGAGGGTGCACTCCAGGTCCGCTATCTCGGGGTTCCCTTAATCTCTACTAAACTATCGTTTAGAGACTGTCGAGTTCTGGTGGAACGCATGGAGAGAAAGGTTGATAACTGGATGTCTAAATCGTTATCATTTGCAGGTAGGTTGCAGCTTCTCAATTCAGTTCTTGCAGCTATGTATATGTATTGGGCCCCGGTTTTTATTTTGCCAATGCGTATTGTAAAGGATCTGGAAAAGAGAATGAGAAGATTTCTTTGGAACGCGGGGGCGCCTGGGAATGTTCGGTCTAAAGTCGCGTGGAAAGACATTTGTATGCCTAAGGATGAGGGTGGTCTTGGAATCCGTAGTATCTCAGATGTTAACAAAGCCCTTATGATGTCGCATATTTGGAGTATTATAACCAACCGTGAATCCCTTTGGGTCCAATGGATCCATTCTTACAAGTTAAAAGGCAAAAACTTTTGGGAGATTCAAAGCCGCGGTAGTTTGACTTGGATTTGGCGAAAGATTTTATCTATTCGTCCGTTGGTTAGACCATATGTATGGATGTTGATTGGTAGTGGTTCCCAGACAAATGCGTGGAGTGATAATTGGTGCTCGTGTAGTCCGATCCGCAATTTTATCACTCCTAGGAGAATAGCTCAAGCGGGTTTTAATTTGCAGACTACTGTTTTTTTGGGTAAAGGGTTACCCCGGTGATTCTGTTAAAACAATCCCAAATCAGTACAAGTAGTGAGGATGAGTTCCACACTAGTTCATATACAGGACATGCCCCATATATGTAAGCCAAATAAAAACAAATACCATAAACCTATGACACCACATGACCTAGCCTACTACACATATGAAAAAAAACGTCTAGTAGACAAGACAAAACAAACCAAAACTAAAATCATCCTCCATCGTCAAAAACAAAGTTGCCACAAACCAGCAACCCCTTGACACGGACCAACAACACTCTATCCATTGGAGAACTTCGTGGACGAGGTGCTTGCCCCTGCTTTCGATGATACAGGAAATGAACCCGAGGTCATAAACGCATTAGTTTCATTATAGCTTTCAATAACCTCCTCTTCCTCCGAGTCCTGCTGATCATGTTTAGCTTCACCAGTTTTACCCACATTGTTATCCTGATCCCCTAAAACATCAAATGGATTATGCGTTTTGACACTAGATGACTGACCCGATGTAGAAGCCCCACCTTGCGACTTGGAACCTATCGGCCGGTATTCAAATTTCTGCTTCTGTTTATTAACAGGAAACCCTAATTTCCTAGCCGCTTTCTTGCGATCCACATCCCTAAAGCCCTCTTTGTCTACAACCGGCTGCTTCACTGGATACCGAGACTTGTTTCCCTCTTGCTTATTCTGAGTCTTGGCCGGCTCTGTAGGGGTTTTCATAACTTGCCTTGGGCAAGAGTCATCTGAATGGCCATATACTTTACAATGGGCACACCAAAGAGGACTCCATTCGTATTCCACCCTCAGTTTTTCTTTGATGAAACCTTCACCCTCCAACTCTGGAACCGCTATAACTATCTCATCTTTAAGGTCAGATTCAGCTGAGATTTCTATAAGAGCTCGAGCATAACTGCTTCTACCCCAAGTATCCATGCACATTGACGTGGTGTACGAGTCCAAAAGCTTCGGTTCACCGATAGCCGTAGCAATCATACTCAAACCGTCCTCCGTATACGCAGCAATCGGAACATCATATATTTTGACCCACACCTGCAGACTCTTTTTTTTTTTGGGTAAAGGGTTACCCCGGTAAATTTTATAAAATAACCAATCAGTACAAAGGTGTGTCAGTGTAACACACCAACTAGACTTGACATGCCAAGCCTAGGAAAACACAATCACAATCAACAAAACAAACCAGACTAACACTCACAACTCAAACTGCTAGACCCAACCGAAAACACAAAAAACACAGAAATAAGACTCTAGCCCGGGTCCGCTCCATTATCTTCAATCTTCCATCTCTTGAAAATCCTTTGCTTAGCCGAAGCAAGCCGAAAATTGAATCCCATAAGTTTCAACCGAACCGACGACTTAATAACCTCAGCCACTTGTTCAGCCGTTCTTTTGTTGTTCTTGAAAAGCCTGTTATTCCGCTCTTGCCAAATATAATAAGCCGAAGCCGCAATCAAAAGTTTGCACACAATATGAT
The DNA here is from genome assembly GCF_002127325.2 of Helianthus annuus. Lineage (NCBI taxonomy): Eukaryota > Viridiplantae > Streptophyta > Magnoliopsida > Asterales > Asteraceae > Helianthus > Helianthus annuus. The sequence goes on along the minus strand of NC_035447.2, from coordinate 165,695,053 downwards.
CTGCGCTCTTAGATTTTGCATGTAGCTCCACCCAAGCAACGACCGACGACCATGAATCATTAACATTGCTCAAAATAACCAGCTTCTTAACTTCATTCCATGTCTTCGCTGCGAAAGAACATTGGAAGAACAGATGATCCCGAGTATCTCTATCATGATTACACAGCGGACAACACATTAAATTCCAATTGGTATGACTACCCGCTTCCCAAATAGCCAGTCTATCTTGCGTTTTGAGCTTGTTTCTAAACGCCAACCAAAGGTGAAAAGAATGCCTAGGAATACATTGCATATACCAAACCATATCCGCCCACATCACCTGCCCTTCCCGATTCCGGATTGTATTCCAAACACTAGCCGATTGAAAGTCATGAATCTTACCTTCCCCATCTTTCCATACTAGAGTATCCACACCATTAGGATCAATTGTCGGAACCGCTATTGTGATTAAGACTGGAAAAAGATCCAGCCAAGCTTGAGGCCATCTCCAGTTACCATCCTGATCAATCAAATCCGCAACTGTTGATCTAAGCGAGAAACCAGCATTCGCTATGTTTCTAGGCGAGATGAACGAAATGAGAGGACTACTCGAACACCACATGTCACTCCAAATATTCGTTTGGGAACCGCTCTTGATGGCCGACCAAACATGAGGCCGAATGATGTTTCGGATGGATAACAATTTACGCCACCCCCAACTCATACTTCCTCTACATGGCACCTCCCAGAAATTTCTTCCTCTAAGCTTGTGGTCATGAATCCATTTCACCCAGATAGACTCCCTTTTGGTAAGAATACTCCATATGTGTTTAGCCATTAAGGATTTGTTAACATCGGCAATGTTTTTAATACCCAAACCTCCTTCCTGTTTAGGCAAACACACATGTTTCCACGCTACTTTAGCTCGAATTCTCCCTTCCGAACCTGCGTTCCAAAGAAATCTTCGAATCTTTTTTTCAAGATCACAAATAACACGAGCTGGCATAATAAAAACCGAAGCCCAATAGATGTGCATGGAAGAAAGGACTGAATTAATGAGCTGAAGTCGCCCGGCAAACGACAATGACTTAGAAACCCAATTAACAATCTTTTTCTCCATTCGCTCAATAAGAACCTTGCAATCATTATACACAAGTCTCGAAGATATAAGAGGAACCCCCAAATACCGAACCGGAAGGGAACCTTCTTGAAACGGCATAATATTGAGAATAGCTTGTTTAACCGAATGAGAAACATTGCAAAAGAATACTGTACTCTTAGCAGGACTAGGTACAAGACCAGACATCTTGGTGAAACTCTCCAGAGCATCTTTGATCTTCTTGACCGAAACCACATCGCCATGCACAAAAATAAATAAATCATCCGCAAACGAAACGTTAATTATTTTTTCTTTGGCACAGTGAGCATGAAACTTAAACGGACTGACAGCAGCTCGATGAAGCAACAACGATAAAACCTCCATGACCAACGTAAACAAATAGGGGGATAACGGATCTCCTTGCCTTAGCCCACGTTTACCTTTGAAAAAACCATGTAAATTCCCATTGATACTCAGAGAGTACGACACTGTGGATACACATGTCATGATCCACTTGACCATGCTGGAATGGAACCCAAAACCAACCAAAATGCCTTCCAAAAACCTCCAATTGACAGTATCATAGGCTTTCTGAATGTCTATTTTAAACGCACACCTAGGCTGCCCCCGATTAAGATGATAATTATGCATGAGCTCTTGAGTAAGAAGAATATTATCCGAAATCCTCCGACCGGGCACAAAGGCCGATTGGTTGATGCTGACAAGATACCCCAGGCTGCCTTTCAACCTATCCGAAATAACCTTGCTAATACATTTATATAAAACATTGCAGCAAGAAATCGGTCTATAATCCAAAACCGAGTCAGGAACGTCTTTTTTAGGCAATAAAGCAAGGACAGTATGGTTAATCTGATTCAGAATTTTACCATTTTCGAAGAATTGCAGAACCGCATCCGTCACTTCTTTACCGACAATATCCCACGATTTTTTGAAAAAAACCGAAGTATAACCATCAGGACCTGGCGCTTTATCATCTCCAATACTGAACATGGCTGTTTTGACCTCCTCTCGAGAAACAGGACGGATCATATACTCAGCCATCTCGTTACTTAGGACTTTAGGGAACAAGTTATCAAGATTTGGTTCTTCCACCTGAATGTCATTACCCAAAAAATTAGAATAGTGCAATACCATAGCATCAACGACTGCCTCGCCATCATATCTCGTGCCCGCAGTATCAACAACACTATGAATTTTGGTTCTAGCGTTCTTTGATTTCACGGTATTATGAAAAAACTTCGTATTCGAATCACCCGCACACAACCAATCAACCTTTGATTTCTGTTTTAAAAAACATTCTTCGTCGTACACGGCTTGTTGAAAATCTTTTAAGCATTGTGTTTCCAACAGCCGCAACTGAGCATCTAACGGGTTTCGGTCCACCTGAGTCTGCAAATCATCCAACTTTTTCCGCAACTCATTGACTTTGACATGCAGATTACCTTGATCAAATAGCATTTTCCTCATCTTCGGCTTTAAGTTTTTCAACTTGCTAACAACCGAAAACATAGTGACCCCCTCAACTTGCTTGATCCATTCGCTTTTGACCGTAACTTTGAACTCCGGTTTAGAGGCTAGAAAATTCGGAAATTTGAAAGGTTTAGGACGACACCCAAAGGTACCCAGACCTTTCAATATACAAGGAGTATGATCTGAAGCTCTAAACGGATGAAATAATGCATATGCAGAAGGAAACTGGTCCAAAAAAGCCACGTTCCCCATTATACGATCAATCTTTTTCAAAAGCCCTACACCACCCTTTGGTTTTTGGTTCCATGTAAATTGCAAACCATGAGCCTGAACATCCATCAATTCAGCTTTTAAAATACATTCATTGAACTCCCGCATGCCAATAGACTGGGTTGAAGTACCATATAACGCATCATCAATGTTTAAAGCAACATTAAAATCTCCCATGACAACCCAAGGCTTATCATGACACAACGCTTTGTGTTTACATATATCATCCCAAAGCATTCGCCTATCTTTATATTTATTTTCCGCATACACAAAAGAACAAAACAGCACTTTTTTACTATCTTTAAAAATCACCTGAGTGTGAATAACCTGATCAGTTTGAGCAATAACCATCACATCCAGATAATCTTCGTTCCAACCTAGAATTATTCTCGTTCCACGACTACACAAACTACCATTCGAAGTCCAACTCCAATTACGAAAAACAAAGTTACAAACTTTAGGTAGATTACTTACATCCACATGCGATTCAAGGATGGCACACAAATGTAAATTATTTTCAGCCACAAGGTTGCGAACCTCACTTTGTTTCAGGGGCCGGTTCAATCCCCTTACATTCCATGACATGAGGCTACCCATTTAAACCGTTGTTACCGGGAGTGCTTGCCCCCTCAGAAGTATTAACCTGCTTATCATTTGCCATGAAATTACCCATTTCCGTAGGAGTCCCCTCCATAACCTCGTCTAGACTATTTCCTTCATCCCCATTCGGTTTTCCAGCCATATTGTCACTCACCTCCGTATCTTCCGAATCAAGCGCTTGAAAGGCATTTGACGTTTTAACTTGATTATCCTTAACACGATTATCCTTAACACCCGGACGATCATCCTTTTTGGTACCCGACGTACTCGGTCCATTTTTATTCAGTTTCGGCCTATAAACGAATTTCGTTTTTTGTTTTTTCTGTCCTGTACCATACTTTGCAACTTTCCTTCTATCCGTGACAAACCCTTCATCATCAACAGTAACCTGCTTAACACTTGGTTTCGGATTTTCGTTAACAAGTTTAGGACAATTCTGGTCATTGTGACCAAAAATACAACAGTTAGCACAGCGGTGTGGCTTCCATTCATATTCTAACGTAACCTTTTCCATGATAAACCCTTCGTCATCAAGTTTCGGAATGGCCACCACTATATGATCCCTAAGAACATCATCCGCACTAACTTCAATCAAGGCTCTAGCAAAACTGCTCCTACCCCAACTGTCCGCACACATATCCGCCGTATAGCTATCCAATCTCTTAGGACTACCAATCTTCGATGCCAACAAACTCAACCCATCATCCGTATAAATGGAGATTGGCACATTATGAAATTTAACCCAAATAGGCACCGACTTTATTCCCTCCTTTTTCAAACTGACCGAAGGAGACCAGATATTGAGGAACAATGGAACTTTACGTATCAGCCAAGGACCACCCTCCAAAACTTTATTCATTCCTTCCTTAGAATCAAATTTGAAAAAGAAAAAACCATCCGCATTCATCATGATTTTAGCAAACCCAAATTTCGACCAGACATTCTTGACATAGTATTCAACAACCGGAAATGGTAATCTATTTCCCAGAAAGTAGCCAAACAAAACATTATCAAACCTGTCCCGCACTGTTTTGACCACCTCCTTCGGAATCACGATATCAGCTTCTTGATGAGATTCCACTGTATGCATCTTCCTGAAATTGACTTCACGCAAAGGCTTAGCGTTCGACTTCACCTTTTGCGCGTAAGAAACCTGATCCCCAAGATGTTTATCCGCATATACGTTCTGAACCGGATCAGCCAAAGACTCCGACGACTTCCCATGCTGATTATACTGCTCATTAGAGCCGTTCTTAGGCATCTGAACTGGGACCGTAATTTTCTGCAATTCATCAATAACATTGATGACCTTTGGATCATTCGGCACAACACCTCTACGAGGTATCAACGGATTCCCATCAATCCGCAACGGCTTGTTCAGCGAGGAAGAACTTTGACGCATATCTTGAACATTAATCGAACCCTTGGATGTAATGAACACATCCTCATGCAATCTTTCCGAGAAGGACCTAAACCCTAGATCCTCCAAACTACTGTCACGATTTCTTTCCATGCACGAAAGTGAACAAGAAACCCTAGACGGCAGCAAAACATGCAACGTGAATCAACAAATCAGGCAAGACCAAACAACTAAAACTCGCTGCAAAGAAACCCTAAACGGCAACAAACATGCAACGTGAATCACCAACACAAGCAATATCAATTCAAACAAAGCTCACGGCAATACGGCAAGGAAACCCTAGCTGAGAAAAACGAAACGAAAACCCTAACTCTGTTTGCAAAAGATTAGAAACCAGGATTGAAGTCTAGAACCTTACTCAGAAGGATCGACAACACCCCAATACCTAACCCAGATAGATCAAAATTAAGGTTGAAGAAACAAGAACTAGGGTTTCTACAGGAGATCGCCAAAATCGCCTAGGAGCCAGAGAGAAAAGCCATCTCCGTACGTGGTGTCACACCTGCAGACTCTTTACCTCCTTCTTTTCTAGTTTTGAAGTTGGAGACCAAATATTAAGAAATAAAGGCTGAGCTCGGATAATCCAAGGACCTTCTTTTAGAACATTCATCATTCCAGCTTCATCAGCAAACTTAAAGAAGAAAAACCCATTAGCATTCATCATGGATTTTTGCAATCCAAACTTCTTCCAGTTATTCCTCACAAAATACTCCACCACAGGGTACGCCACTCGGTCCCCTAAAAAATACCCGTACAGCGTGTTAGCTAACTTATCCTGAACTGCTCTGACAGACTCACGAGGAAGCACTACATCACAACCTTCATGCAGAACCGGACTAGCAAGAGTTCTGAAATTCAATTTGACTGACTTGGTTGCCAGTAGCGAATCTGCATAAGATAACGATTTTGAACTGTTTCCCCCATCACAACGATTACCCTGAGAACCCTCACAAGCATCCAACTTTTCCGAAACCCTAGAGTCTGGCCACACCTTCTCCAAAGTAACCGGAACAGTCTTCTTCAATAGTTCATCGACAATATTAGTTTTCCTGGGTTCAGACTGGGATGTCTGAACTATCCCCCAACGCGGCACCCAGGTATTTCCATCCACATCGATCACACGGTTAGCAAAAGCCTCAAAAGAGTATTTTGGTTTACCGCAATCATGTTGTGAAGGAACCCCACCTGTTGGACGTTCATCCATTCTGTGAATTACTACTCTCTCCAAACACACAAATCAACAAAACCAATCAGCAACCAATCCAGACAACGAACGCACAAAAGGAACCGGAAAAAACCCTAATCTAGCATACCCTAACCCATGAATCTTGTAGAATCAAATACTGATATCGGTAATTCAAATACGAATAACCAGCAATCAATACAACTAATTCGAAACCAGGAAGGCGGCGGCGATTGCAAAAAAGAAATCCAGAAACCCTAATTTTAGAACGATCACCACTGTTAACAGGTTCGTACTAGAGATTGTGAAGATCAAACACTAATACAGACCTGATAAGCAGAAGATTACGAAAAAATTAGGGTTGCATGATGAACAGGGAAATCGCCAAAGCTAGAGAGAGAGTTAGGGTTTATTATTTGCAGACTACTGTTGCGGAGCTTATAGATGCGGATGGTAATTGGAGGTGGCCTCAAGCATGGTATGATTTATTTCCGGTGCTCATAAATGTAATGGTTCCGCCTCTTGTTCCTGGTTCGGATGACAGGCTTGGATGGAAAAACGTGGAAGGAAAAATTGTGCATTTTAACTCTTGGGAAGCTTGGAATAACCTTCGGGTTAGGGATAACAAGGTGGCTTGGGTGAATATGGTTTGGTATGGCCAATGCATTCCAAGACACTCGTTTCATTTTTGGTTGGTTTTAAAAAATAAGTTGAAGACTCAGGATAGGTTGGCGGTATGGGAAGCGGGGAGTGAGACAAATTTACGTCTTATGTGTTGTCCCCTTTGTAACTATGGACGAGACTCTAGAGATCACTTATTCTTTCAATGCTCTTATGCGGCTAAGATATGGAACATTGTCAAGAAAAGGATCGATATGGGGAATGTAAACGACAATTGGAGCTCAATAATGGCGTGGATAGAGCAGAATGCTGCTTCTAAGAAGCTGGAACACATTGTTTGTAAGCTTGTTGTTGCGGCTTCTACATACTTCATATGGCAAGAAAGGAATAACCGGCTGTTTTCAAACATTCAAAGGAAGGAAGAGACGGTGGCACAAGTTATTCTCGATATGGTGCGGCTTCGTATAATGGGCTTCAAGATCGAACGAGACGTTAACCATAGGAAGCTTTTGGAAACATGGAGAATAATGGAAGACGACCCGGGCTGATTTCGAGTCTAGTTTTCTAGTGTATCGCGTTTAGTTAGCTTTGGTTTTCGGGTTGTTTGTTTGTTTTTGGCCGTGCTTTGGGTTGTTTGTTTTGTGTGCCTAGGCTTGGCCTGTCAAGTCTAGTAGTGTGTGTCAAACTTTTGTCACACCCTGTTCTTTGATTCTTTATAAAATTCACCGGGGTAACCCTTTACCCAAAAAAAAAAACTATTTTGTAAAACAATATCTTGTGAAAAATATGTTATTTGTGTAAAAATGTGTAAATCCAAATTAAATGATTTAAATAACGCTACGACATGTAATATAGTACAAGCACTTATATATAGGAAGTACCAGCGGCGTATCCACCATGCTTGTATCACATTACACACGTCTCGTTACTTAAGTCACTTACCCAAACAAACCACCAATGTAAATTGCCCATGTCTAAACCAATTGTCAAATGTCATTGTGAAAACCAAGTCAAAATGTCTATGTCAAATGTCAATCATGTAATGTGTAAACAAAATGTCATGTATGGCAAGTGAAATATGTATCAACTAAATCATAGGTGAAAAATGCACAAAACAAAGTATTGAAGTAAAACTCAGAACGTGGGATTGGTATTCTAATAGTAGTTCCTGCTCGAGGGGAACTAGGATTATTCTGGGCTGGAATAAGGAGTTAGTAGACCTTCTGGTGATTCATCAAACAGATCAGGTAATCCATGTGCAAACTCGGTTAAAGTTGGATGATAAGATCTTCTTTTGCTCGTTCGTTTATGCTGAGAATAAGTACCAGGATAGAAGAGAGCTTTGGAATAACTTATGCTTGCACAAAAATTTTGTTAAGGATAGGCCGTGGGTGGTGCTGGGTGATTTTAACTCGGCTTTAACTATGGATGATTGTGTAGTGGGTTCGTCTACTATTTCTATTGGCATGAGAGACTTCTATGAATGTGTTCAACATAATGAGCTGGTTGATATTAAGAGCCATGGAATGCACTTTACCTGGAATCAAAAACCAAAACAAGGTATCGGTGTGATTAAAAAGATTGATAGAATCATGGGGAATATTCATTTTTTGGATATGTATCCGGATGCTTATGCTCTTTTCCACCCTTTCCGTATTTCGGACCATACGCCGTGTTTGCTTTTCCTATCCAGTCATAATCATAATCGGCCTAAATCCTTTAAGTTTGCTAATTTCCTTGCAACCAAAGAGGGTTTTATTCAATGTGTTTCGAATGAATGGAGTAAGGAGGTTCAAGGTGTTACTATGTTCTCAGTTGTAAAAAAGCTTACCTATTTGAAATCTCCTCTTAGACGTCTTCTATACAAGCAAGGCAACCTCCATGAAAAGGTTGAGACTTTGAGGTTGAAGTTAGATGAGGTTCAAAAGGCGTTAGATGCTAATCCGCTAGATGTTGGCCTTAGAGAGGAAGAGTCTATTCGGCTTAAAGAGTTCCGATCAGCTGCTTATGATGAAGAGTGTTTTCTAAAGCAAAAAGCTAAAGCGGAATGGTTAGCGGCGGGTGATTCTAACACTAAATTTTTCCATAACTGTGTGAAAACAAGGAATGCGTATAATAAGATCCTTCAAATTAAAGATATCCATGGCAATCAGTTCAAAGGTGATGATGTTTATGCAGCCTTGGTTAATCATTATGCTGATTTTTTGGGGTCGGCCCATAATGTGGAAAAACTTGAGGTAAATGGTTTGTTCAGTACTACTTTGGATCCAACGGTTGCAGCCTCTATGATTCGTCAGGTTACTCGAGAGGAGGTAAAAAGTGCCATGTTCTCTATTGGCGAGAATAAGGCCCCTGGCCCGGATGGGTACACTTCGGCGTTCTTTAAAAACTCTTGGGAAGTTGTTGGGGATGAAGTTACGAAAGCCATTTTGGAATTCTTTAGCAATGGGAAGCTGCTGAAACAAATCAACCACACCGCCATAGCGTTGGTTCCAAAGGTTCCTACCCCGAATTCGGTTAGTGACTATCGGCCCATCTCTTGTTGCAATGTGATTTATAAGTGTATCAGCAAAATAATTACTGACAGATTAAAAGGTAGTCTGGATTATCTGGTGAATATTAGCCAATCTGCTTTTGTCCCTGGTAGAAAGATTTCGGATAATATCCTCCTTACGCAGGAGTTGATGCATAACTATCACCTGAATGTTGGGCCTCCTAGATGTGCATTCAAGATTGATATTCAAAAGGCTTACGATACAGTCAGTTGGTCCTTTCTGGAAGATATTTTAATAGCGTTTGGATTTCCTCTCAAAATGGTTGGTTGGGTTATGACGTGTGTTAGCACTGTTTCCTACTCTCTGAGCATAAATGGCAACCTCCACGGGTATTTCAAGGGCAAACGGGGGCTGAGACAGGGGGACCCGGTTTCCCCCTATCTTTTTACTTTGGTTATGGAGGCTCTATCGATTATTCTTCATAATGCAGCTTCTTCGAGCAATGCATTCAGATATCATATTCATTGTAAAAAGCAGAAGATTATCAATGTCACTTTTGCCGATGACTTGTTCATTTTTGCGAATGCTGATGTTGTTTCCGCCAAGATACTAAGAGATGCTCTTGATCGGTTTTCTATGGTCTCGGGGTTGATTCCTAACATGATGAAAAGTACGGCTTTTTTTGGTAATGTTCCGCAATCGGTTAAAAGAGAAATCCTTAATATTATGCCATTTCAAGAGGGTGTTCTCCCGGTTCGTTATTTGGGTGTACCTCTAATTTCGTCTAAACTCTCGTATAAGGATTGTAAGGTTCTGGTAGAGAAAATGGATAAGAAAATTCACAACTGGACGACCAAATCTTTATCGTTTGCAGGTAGACTACAGTTGGTTAATTCGGTCCTTTCGGCGATGCATATCTACTGGGCTACGGTATTCTTATTGCCTACTAGAATTGTCAAAGATTTGGAGAAACGTATGCGAGATTTCCTATGGTCAGGTAACTATCATAAGACCGTAAAACCAAAGGTGGCTTGGAAGACTGTTTGTCTTCCGAAGACTGAGGGAGGATTGGGTATTCGTAGCATATCGGATGTGAACAAGGCATTGCTATCTTCTCATATTTGGAGCATTCTATCCAACCGGAAATCATTATGGGTCCAATGGGTTCATTCTTACAAGCTTAAGGGTCGTAGCTTCTGGGAGATTCCGTATAGGGGCCGTATGACATGGGGATGGAGAAAGCTTCTTGCTAATCGGAGCCTCATCCGTCCTTACATCTGGAAGTCTATAGGGAATGGTGTGGAAACTAATGCTTGGAGCGATACATGGAGCAGTGTGGGTCCCCTTCGTGCTTTTATTACTCCTAGACGTATTGCTAATGCAGGTTTCAGCTTGCAATCGTCCCTAGCGGAGCTGGTGTCTCAAGATGGGCAATGGTGCTGGCCGACCGCTTGGTTTGATCTATTCCCAGTTTTAATTAACATGCTGGTCCCTAATTTAAGCGATAATTCACGAGATCGGTTGGTTTGGAAAGACTTGGAAGGGAACAATCGTCCATTTTCCTCTTGGGAGGTTTGGAATAACATTCGGCATCATGCTAGTAAAGTTCAATGGGGGAATTTGGTTTGGTTCAAACAATGCATTCCTAGACATGCTTTCCATGTTTGGTTGGTTATTCAAAACAAATTGAAGACTCAAGATCGTCTCTCTGTGTGGGAAGCGGGAAGTGAAACAAATTTAAATCTTATGTGCTGCCCTTTATGCTGTAATAACAGAGATTCCAGAGACCATCTATTTTTCGAATGCTCTTTTTCTTTGCAGATTTGGAACCATCTAAGGTGTCTTACTAATATGGAAGACGTTAACGGGAGCTGGACCGAAGTCATGGCGTGGATGACTCATAATTCATCATTACAAAAGCCTGACAATGTTGTTAGTCGATTGGTAGTTGCAGCTGCTTCCTACTTTATATGGCAAGAACGAAATAGCAGACTATTTTCAAGTATCCATCGGACGGCTATGGTAGTGTCTCAAGAGATTATTTATACTGTGCGGTTGCGGCTCATGTCCCTCAAGTTTAAACGAAGCTTTGAAAATGGTAGCTTGGTGGATAAATGGAAGATCCCTGGAAACAATATAGAGATCGATCCCGGCTAGTTAATTGTGTTTTGCATTTGTTTTTAGTCGTTTTGGTTGGTCGTGCTTGTTTGTTAGCTAGTTTGTGGCCGTTTGTGTCTAGTTGTGTTTGTTGGGATGTTTGTTTCTAGTGTTGGGTTGTCAACGCTAGTTTGGGTGTGGTATTTCAGCCACACTTTTGTTCTTATTGGTTATTAATGAAATTCACCGGGGTAACCCTTTACCCAAAAAAAAAGTAAAACTCAGTTTAAATCAATGTTATGTTTTGCGGAAATGCATGCTATACTGATACAAACACTTATGCGGTACGTTAAACGCATACATTCAAGCCTTGAGACAGACGGATAACCTTAAGTAAAGGTTATCAATGTGAAATGTTTTCGGATTCAGTCATTCCTTTCATCCAAACAAACCTAGGATGTCAGGAACGGGATTTGTCAAGTCCTATGGTACCATTACTTACTACCGAGCGGCGTAGCTAATGTTAATGAATGTATATAAGTCCCGTTTTTACAAACCAAATGTTATACCGAATGTAAGCATGTGATGTGATGTGAATGTACTAAGTATGGACTAAATGAACATACATAGCATGAAAAGGTAATGTAAATCAAATGTACTAAGTATGCTAAGTTAACATACAAAGCAGAAAAGTCATGTAAAACAATGTGCTAGCATGTTAAGTAAACATACATAGCAAAAGAAATGTGATGTAAAACAATGTGCTAGCATGTCAAGTAAACATACATAGCAAAAGAAATGTGATGTAAAACAATGTGCTAGCATGTTAAATAAAAATACATAGCAAAAGAAATGTGATGTAAAACAATGTGCTAGCATGTTAAGTAAACATACATAGCAAAACATAATGAAATCGTGTACTAATAGTGTACTAATGAAAATAGCAAGTGTATGATATAAAACATGGAAAGCACGAAAGTAACAAGTAGGCACATGTGTTTCACCCCAAAATGTTTGAAAAACAGTAAAAGAGGGGACTATGTACTCACTTGTGGGTGCTTAGAAGTCTTGAACAACAACCAAGCAAAGCTAGAGGGATCACGGAATCAAACAGCACCCTATATAGATAACTACATAAATAACCGGACCTAAATCGGGGGATTGGATAATATGAGGTTTCGTAAACCAAATGAGTATTGGAACTCATATAATATGGTTAAACAAAGCCCACATACTAAAATGAAACCTAGCCTAAGTGCTTACGACCCATTACGGCCCGTTTAGGTAGCTTATGCTACTTTTACGCGTCGTTCGTGTAAAACGCGTTCGGACCGCTTAACTAGTCCTATGACAAGTAAAATATGCCTTAACATGTCTAATATAGTTACCTAATCAGTTATATGTCAAAATTTAGGTTACATATGCTTTAAATGAATTTATGCGTAAAAAGGGTATTTTGGTAATTTACCTAAGGCATATAAACTACCTATCATAAACTACCTCGGAAGGTTATTCCCTATACAACTATGGTCACCTAAAGTCTTTGGTCGGGTTCGAAAGTATAAGTGATTGATTAGATCGCTTACCTTTACGACCCTAAACAAGCACAAATCTAAAAGCGACGAGCTAAACATGCTAGAACATGTTTAGTAAAGTTAGAAAACAGGTTTTTTTTTGGGTAAAGGGTTACCTCGGTGATTCTGTATATTCACAACCAAATAAAACAAGTAGTGTAGGGAGTCTACACTAGTTCAATCATGGGACAGGCCCCATGAAAGTAAAACACGAACAATCCAAAAATACACCCAATAACGGAAAACATTGAAAACAAACTAGACTAAACTCTAGAAAATAAACACAAAACTGCTAATCAACCGCCAGCATCATCGACGACAACCCCATGAATCTCCCACTCTTGAAGAAGTTTCCGCACACTAGCCGTGTTTTTCAGTTTTGCTCCCATCAACTTGTATGTTACCGTGTTTATTATAATCTCACTAAGCTGCTCCGGAGGCCTCAACTGATTTTTGAATAACCGAGCATTCCTTTCTTGCCAAATGAAGTAAGTAGATGCCGCAACTATGAGTTTAGCAACATAAATCAGAGCCGACTTTGATCTAGCACGGACCAGTAACCAGTCGACAACATCCCTCCATTTCGGTGAAATAGGCATCATGGCCACCCTCTGCCTCACTATAAACCAAACTTGAGTCGAATACTTACATTCAAAAAACAGGTGAGGATGCGAGTCAAAATTCTCGAAGCACAACAGGCAACACATCATGTTCATGTTCTTCCGTCTCGATAAATCCCAATTTAGAATTTTGTCTTGAGTTAGGAGTTTACCTTTAATAACCAACCACATCATAAACGCATGCCGAGGAATACATTGTGAAAACCACACGATATTACACCAATTAATTTCCGGTTCCTTATACCTCACCGAATTCCACACACGCGAGGAAGAGAATTCATCTAGATCACTATCATCCTTCCATAATAATTTATCATGCTTTGTCGGATTTAATTGAACTTCGTCTAATTGAATTAACACCGGATAAGTATCTCTCCAAGCCATAGGCCAATTCCAAGAACCATGAGAGTAGATATTAGCCACCGAATCATCCAGCCTAAAGTCCGCATCGGTAATGGTTCTAGGTGTTAGAAACTCACCGAGCGGTCCCAGGTCACACCAGAAATCGAACCAGGCTGAAGTCGAAGCACCATCTCCTAGCTCCGACCAAACATGTTTCCTTGTAAGAGGACGCATATGAATTATATTTCTCCAAGACGAACATCAATTCGCAGGAGTTTTACAAACCCAAAAACTCTTGCCTTTCAGTCGATAACTCTGCACCCATTCTACCCATAGAGAACCTCTCTTAGAGACAATGCTCCAAATGTGAAACGCCATGAGAGCCTTGTTCATATCTCCAATTCGCCTAATACCCAGCCCCCCTTCATATTTCGGAGTACAAACAATCTTCCAAGAGACTTTTGATTTACCCTTAGAAAACGATGATCCTTGAGACCAAAGAAAGTTTCGCATCTTAGCTTCTAGCTCGTTAATAATCCGAACCGGCAAAATAAAAACGGACGCCCAATAAATATGCAAAGACGAGAGGACTGAAATAATAAGTTGTAGCCTACCAGCAAATGATAGCAACTTATTTTTCCAGTTCGTGATCCGTTTCTCTAGTTTCTCCACAAGCACTCGACAATCATTGTACCCAATTCTGGAAGAGATTAGAGGCACACCAAGATATCTGACAGGCAGTTTCCCTTCCACAAAAGGCATAAGATCCAGAATAGCATCTTTAACATGGCCATTTACATTACAAAAGAAAATCGTGCTTTTCTGGTTACTAGGCACTAACCCCGACATCTTCGTAAACTTAGATAGAGATGTCATAATACACCTTGCCGAACTGACATCACTTCTAGCAAAAATGAATAGATCATCCGCAAAACAAAGGTTGATAATCTGTTGCCTTTCACACTTATTATGAAATCTGAACGAAGAATCAAGACTAACCGCGTGCTGAAGAATGGCCGTTAGAACTTCCATGACTAAGGTAAAAAGGTAAGGAGATATCAGGTCTCCTTGCCTTAAGCCTCGGTTACCCTTGAAGAACCCGTGCACCGAACCATTGACACAAATCGAAAACGAAACCGTCGAGACACAAAGCATGATCCAATCTACCATCTTCCTGTGAAAACCGAACCCATGCAAAACACTCTTTAGAAATCCCCAATCAACAGTATCATACGCTTTTTGGATATCTACTTTAAAAGCACACCGTGGAGGACCAACATGTCGATGGTAATTATGCATTAATTCTTGAGTGAGCATAATATTATCAGAGATTCTCCGGCCTGGAACAAACGCCGATTGATTAACGCTAACAATGTCATTCAACACGCCTTTGATTCTATTAGCAACAATCTTACTAATACATTTATATAGGACATTACAGCAAGCAATCGGTCGGTAGTCCATGACAGCCGAAGGGGTAGGACATTTCGGAATAAGCACTATAGTCGTGTGATTCAATTCCCGAAGAAGCTTTCCTGTTTCAAAGAAATCAATAATGGCACTCGTAACATCATTACCGACAATAGGCCAAGCACTTTTGAAAAACGCATTTCTAATCTTTAGAGATGAGTGGAAAAAAGCAGAGTTCGAATCCCCCGCTCTTAACCAATCAACCTTGGACTTTTGTTTCAGAAATCGCTCCTCGTCCAACGACGCCTCTTGGAATTCACGGTTAATCAACGTCTCAGATGCCCGTAGCTCAACATTAGACGGATCACGATCAATGTTTAGCTGAATCTCATCAAGTTTCATGCGAAGAGCTTCCACTTTTTTGTGAAGATTTCCTTGTTTGAATAACATCGAACGAAGGGGGTTTTTAAGCAACCGAAGCTTCTTGACCAACCGGAATTGATGAACACCATTCACATTAGATTCCCACGTTTTTTTAACAATTTCCGAGAACTCAGGTTTGAAAACCAGAAAATTTGCAAACTTGAATGACCTCGGTTTCACCTTAGTAGCTTCCGGGAACGAGAGAATACAGGGGCAATGGTCAGAAAGTCTATACGGCTTGAAAACGGCAACCGCATTCTGAAAATCGGTAACAAAGGGTGTGTTGCCCATAACTCGGTCAATTTTCTTTAGAAGCCCTATCCCATTCTTTGGCTTTTGGCTCCATGTAAAATGGATACCCATGCGGTTAATATCAACAACCTCAATATCATCCACACAATCCTGAAAATCCTTCATGCCTGTAGAAACTGACGACGTGCCCATAGAACTATCTTCAATGTTAAGAGCTGTGTTAAAGTCTCCCAGAATACACCATGGTTTGTTACCAACTAGGGCGTTATGCATGGATAAACTATGCCATAATTCCTTTCGGGAAACATAGTAATTAACAGCATAAACGAAAGAACAGAAAACCGTCTTATTATCCAATTTGAAACGGAGCTAAATATGCATAACCTGAGGGGATTGCGCCAAAACCATCACGTCAAAAATATTTGGATTCCATCCAATAATAATTCTCGTACCTTTGTCACAACAACCTCCATTCGAAGTCCAATCCCAAGAATGAAAAACGGACTTGCACACTTTACCCAGTTTACCAACATCCACATGAGACTCCAAAATCGCACACAAGCTCAAATTAAAATCATTGACTGCCTGCCGAACCTCCTTTTGTTTAAGAGGGCGGTTCAACCCCCTTATATTCCAGGATGCGATACTAACCATTAATAACCCTTGACGAAGGAGTGCTTACCCCTTTACTATTTGTATTTACAGTACCATCCAAAATAAAATCATTCGTTTCATTATACACCTCTTGAACCTCTTCATCCTCCGAATCCGCATTGTTCCCGGTTTTTTAACAGTAGCTCCGGAATCAGCATCCACCTCATTGAGAACATCAAATGGATTATTCGATCTTTTCATGTTCGAAGTCGAAGCCCTGTTGGTATCTCCCTTTGGCTTTGGCCCCACCGGACGATATTCGAACTTAGACTTTTGTTTATTCACGGGAATCCCAGTTTTCTTAGCAGCTTTCTTCCCATAGACTCCGGTATAACCCTCCTGATCCACAACAGGTACCTTTTTAACTGGCTGATTCTTTTGAACATTCCGATTGTGCTCCTGGTGCATACTCTTACTCGGTTTCATAGGTTGCTTCGGGCAAGTCTCGGTAGTATGGCCAAAAACACAACAAGAAGCATAGCGATGCGGACTCCATTCATACTCCACATACATAGTCTCTTTGATAAAACCCTCTCCTTCAGATTCAGGAATCGCCATTGTAATTTCCTCTCGCAAGTCTCTATCGGCTGAAACTTCAATCAACGCTCTAGCGTAACTACTACGACCCCATGAGTCCATACACATTGACGTGGTAAAAGAATCCAACATCTTTGGTTCCCCAATAGTTGTTGCAATCAAGCTAAGACCATCCTCCGTGTAGGCCGCAATTGGAACTTCATGAATTTTAACCCATACTTGCACCTTCTTTACCTCTTTCTTTTCAAGTTTAGTAGTTGGGGTCCAGCAATTGAGAAACAAAGGCTGAGAACGAATAATCCACGGCCCATCCTGAAGAACATTAGACATTCCAACATCATCTTTAAACTTGAAAAAGAAAAAACCGTTGGCGTTCATCATAGTTTTTTGTAATCCATTTTTTTTCCAATTCATCCGCACAAAGTAAACAACCACTGGAAAGGCAACACGATCCCCCAGAAAATACCCGTAAAGGGTGTTAGCCAACTTATCTTGTACCATACGAACTGATTCTCTCGGCAACACAACATCACAACCATCCTGATTAACGGAACTAGCAAGCGACCGAAAATTAACCTTCTTCACATTATTGGCACTTACCGAATCAGCGTATGACATGGGCTTTGCAGCAGACCCATTACCCCGAGGACAACCTTGAGAATTGTCATCACGTGTTAATACCGTACCAGCCTTGACACACTTATTAGCCATCGAAAAAGACTCTCCAGTAGCGAAAAAGTTTTCCACAGGTTTGGAAATACTCATCAAACCATCTAAAATCGATGCATTCGTCGTAGAATACATACCTCTTCTCGGAAGCAAGGGTTACCTTCAATATTAGTTACTCGTAAACCGATCCCACGAACTGGTACTGTTCCAGGTGTAGACAACTCCTCAACCACAGGTTCACTCATGTTATCAGCTCCATCTATGTTTATCGGTTTATTAGCAAAACCCTTGAGCGAGTCAGGCGGCTTACCGCGATCATGCAGGACACTAGCAGCAGTGTCACCAGGCTTGGAACGATCATCCATAACTAATCAAGCAACTCTCACGTGAAAACAGAATAATTAAACAACCATGCACCCGTCAAACCAAAACCCTAATGCCGCAACCAGAGAAGACAAAAGCGAGATAAAACCCTAATCCTATAAACCCTAGATTGAAACCTGAACCCTTAGTCGATTAAACCTGAGCATCAATCTAGCTAAGTTAATCTCAGTTAACCGCAATCAACGACTACCAGTTTAATAAATCAAGGTTCTTGAATCAAAAACTAGAGCGGCGATAACAAGAAGAAAACGAAATAAACCCTAGTTCTTGATCGATCCCTAGTGCTAACGAGTTCGTTATAGAGTTTCGAACGATCAAACCTCTAATCACAGACTGTTATACACAAGATCACGAAGAAAACTTAGGATTCATGAAGAACAAGGAAATCGCCTATAGGAGAGAGAGCATAGGGTAAATGATTTCAAGGTTTGGACTTAAACAGGTTTTGATATCAAAACAAACGGTTTTGATATCCTAGAGTAGTTTGGTTACAAAATACGCGAGAAAACGCATTTTGGCCGAAACTACGACTCGTCACTGAGCCTAGATAACGTGGTAATCAGTAGGTATAGTCACTAGGGACTATGACCATCGTGATTACGCTCATGTTATGAAGTTCAAACGAACTTCACGTTGACCAAAAACTGGTCAAAGCAGAAAGTCAAACGCAGTTTGACTTTAACGCTAAAACGAACGAAAAACGCGAAAGAATACTTACAGAAGGTCCCCGCAAGATTTGAACCCGATTCTCTCTCAGGTAGGAAGCATATACTTCCACTTAGAGAGCTTGAATCAGATTCAAATGTGAGGAAGAAATGAAATGGGTTGGGTTTATATAGGCATGGCACAACCATTAGGATCGTTTATCGCGAAACGTGCTTCGATCTCGGCCGTACACATGGGCCCATTGTTTTGGGAAGCCTTGGGCACCTCTAGATTCAGCCCAAGGATTGAAAATACCATTTGCAATTGGGTTTGGAGTGCATAACAGCTGTTAACAGCTGTTAAAACTGATTTTGCACATCTGGGGAGGCCACGCGGCCCGCGTAAGACATACATGGGATCTTACGCGCCCCGCCTGAGGGTCACAGTTCAAAAATTGCAGTTTGAGTCCCTGCACTTCAGAAACATGCAATTTGGCCCATTTTTGGCACGTTTAAGCCCCGTTAACCTCATTTCAAGGCTCTAAGATGAAGTTAAAGTGTAGGGGACTTGAAACATGCTCAAAAATATTCCGGATGTCGGTTCGTTTGGCCGTACGATCGCGATGTTCGCTTAATTACGACGGAATGCGCATAAGCGCGAAAGACGATCCAAATTACGCGACGGATGGGTTTTTCTCATGCCAAACACTAAAATTAAATATTTTAATGCTTTCATAAATTTTTGGAAGTCCGGAAGTATTCAGAACGTAAAATATGCGCGAAAATGCAAACTTATGCACTTTTTGACGCTTTTAGTCCCTGAATGAGCATAAAGTTTATTTTTGCGCACCAAACACCTCAAAGCCTATTTCTAAGCTATGTAAAGGGTATTTAGGGCATATTTAACTTATGCTCAAGTTCTGGAAGGTTTGTTACAGTACAAATTGACATACTTTCGCAGTTTGTCGAATTTAGTCCCTGTAAGCGAATAAACTTGATTTCGGCATACCAAACCATCCAAAACTTATTTCTAAGTTATGTAAGGGTTATTTAAGGTATGTTAAGCCTATTTCACTGTTCCGGAGTGTTTGTTGCATTAAACTGGTTATATTTACGCATCAGGTCGCGTATAACCTTCCAGAAAGCGATTTAAAGCCCGAAATCGAACAAGAATTAATATGTGCAAATGATACACATATTTATACAAATCCCAAGTATGAAATACAATATTTCATTGATTTGGTATTCGTTTGATGGCTGAAGTGACACAGGTGTCACAGTCTCCCCTACTTCAGGAAATTTCGTCCCGAAATTTATTTAGAGGAAACTTGTGAGAGCTAGAAACATGAAGTTGAAAAGATCAAACGACACTGGTTAGAGTTTTGAACTTCTAGTAACTTTTTGGGTAAAGGGTTACCCCGGTGATTTTATATATATAACAAAAAACCCAAGTAGGAAGCTGACATACTCCCTAGTTCTCTTAGTGGCATACCACTAAAGAGTGAAACACAAAAACAGAAAACAACCAATTACATCAAACACATAATAAATTGGTCTTCACTCTTCATCCAAGAAGTCTTCCTTATCCAGCATCCATTCCTCCAAAAACCGCTTGACATTGACATTTCTTTTGTACTTGAAGGAAGTTAACTTTAATCTCACTATACCGATTACACCATCCGCAACTTGCTCCGGGGGTCTCAATTTGTTTTTGAAAAGTTTCGAATTTCTTTCCCTCCAAATAGCATAAGCTGAAGCTGCCACCACTAGTCTACTAGTCACAGCATAAACCGATCGAGAATTAGCTGAAGCTATAAGTTTCGAAGAGATGTCCTCCCACGTTTCACGAACCGAACCCATTCGGATTTTCATCCTCACTTTGTTCCACACCAGCTTCGAGTAAGGGCATTCAAAGAACAAATGCTCATGGTTCTCTACACCTGAATAGCATAATAAGCAACACATGAGATTCATCGAACCTGTGACCGTATGGTTCCAACGAATAATCCGGTCTTGAGTCCATAGCTTCCTCTTGAAGATAAGCCAGCTAAGGAACGCATGTTTCGGAATATTGAAAGCGGACCAAACGATCTTCGCCCACGCTGTTTGCTGATCACGACTTCGAATAGACTCCCACACCTCCCTAGATGAGAACGGAACCAGCTTGCTATCCGAATTCATCCATAACACTCTGTCATTTGAGTCCGCCAAGTTAAGCGTAGGGAGCTGAAATAAAATAGGATACACACTTCTCCATGCTTCCGGCCAAAGCCATTGACCGTCATTGATAGCCTCAGCCACTTTGGATTTGATATTAAAGCCAAATCGAGCCATCTGACGCGGAGTCACTATATTTTGCAAGGGGCATTCGGTCGTCCATTTATCAAACCAAAGGGAAGTGCTAAGACCATTACCAATCTTAGTCCATAAATGTTCCCGAAAAATATCTTTACATTTCATAAGACGTTTCCAACCCCACGGAGAGTTAGCCTGAATCGGAATGTCCCATATACTACGGTCGCGAAGCCTATATAACTCTATCCAAGTAGTCCATAACGACTTCCTACCCGAAAGAATGCTGTAAATATGATAAGCCATCAAAGACTTATTGACATCCGATACTCGCCTAATGCCCAACCCGCCTTCCAACTTTGGGAGGCACACCTCCTTCCAAGCCACTTTAGCTCTACCTTTTGAACCCGAACCATTACCCCATAAAAACTCTTTCATTTTACTCTCCAACTCTTTTATGATACTGACTGGTAATATAAAGACCGAAGCCCAGTAAACATGAATAGACGAAAGCACAGCAACCACCAATTGAAGCTTACCAGCAAATGAAAGAAAACGGTTCTTCCAATCATTGATACGTTTCTCCACACGCTCCAATAACACTTTACAATCTCTTCGTAATAACCGAGAAGCAATCAAAGGCACACCCAAGTATTTAATAGGAAGTTTCCCCTCTTCAAACGGAGCTATTTCAGCTATTCTAGACCTCGTCGAATCTGGCACATTGCAAAAAAAGATATTACTTTTAGCATTGCTAGGCACGAGACCCGAACAATCTTCAAACTGCTTCAATGAACGCATAATAAGCTTTACCGAGCCCACATCCCCTCTAGCAAATAAGATGAGATCATCTGCAAAACACACATTAATTATCATTTGTTTCTCACATTTGTTGTGGAACCGAAACGATTGGTCAATGGCTGCATTTTTGTTTAAAATCAACGTAAGGACTTCCATAACCATGGTGAACAAATAAGGAGACATTGGATCTCCTTGCCTCAAGCCTCGTTTGCCTTTGAAGTACCCATAAATATTACCGTTAACACTTAATGAAAAGGACGTTGAGGTAATACACTCCATAATCCATGTTATAAACCTTGGCCGAAATCCAAAACCATGCAGCACATCTCGTAAAAATCTCCAATCCACCGTATCATACGCTTTCTGGATGTCGACTTTCATAGCACATCTCGGGGGTCCTGTTTTACGATTATAGTTATGCATAAGCTCTTGGGTCAACATTATATTGTCTGAAATCCTCCTGCCCGGAACAAAAGCTGACTGATTTTCACTTATAAGATCCTTAAGGCCTTCAAGAATCCTATTCGTGATGATTTTACTAATTCCTTTATAAATCACATTGCAGCATGAGATAGGCCTATAGTCTGTAACTATACCAGGAGTAGACACTTTTGGAATTAAAGCTAAAAACGTGTGATTAATCTCCTGAAGCAACCTACCATATTGAAAGAAATCAATAATAGCAGCCGTTACATCACCTCCAACAACTTGCCATGCTTTTTTAAAAAACTCCGACGTAAATCCATCTGGGCCCGGTGCCTTATTTTCATTGATTGAAAAAATAGCAGCTTTCACTTCCTCTGGAGCAACTGGTCTACACATGGATTCTGCCACGATAGGATTTAAAGTGACCGAGAAAAAATCTTGGCTGATTCGGCTAACCATACCTCCTTCTGAACCCAAAAAATCTCGGAAATGATTGACCAATGCCGTGGAAACCTCATCACCCTCATAATTATTTCCAGACGTATCTTTAATGATGTTGATTTTATTGACATGGTTGCGACATTTCACTACGTTGTGGAAAAAAGCGGTATTAGAGTCCCCAACTTCAAGCCATTTTTGTTTTGCTTTTTGTTTTAAAAATCGCTCCTCGTCTACCGTAGCTTCCTTGTATTTCTTAGCACACACTGATTCAGCCTCTTTAAGCTCCATATTGCAAGGATCCGCGTCCAATCTACCCTGCAAATCGTCCAGCTCTACCTTCAAGGCGGCTACCTTTTTATGCAAGTTCCCTTGTTTCCTTAGTAAAGCTCGAAGCGGATGCTTGAGCCCTCTCAATTTCTTTGCAACCCGAAACATAGGAACCCCTAAAACCTCCATATTCCAACCACTGGTTACCACCTCCAAAAACTCTTTTTTATGAGTCAATAGATTAGTGAATTTAAACGGCTTTGGTTTACTCTCTCTGGCCATTTGGATTCTTAATAACCCCGGGCAATGATCCGATATTCCATTCGGAAGAAACATAGCATAGGCATCCACATATTTGTCAACAAAACTCACATTTGCCATAATTCGGTCCAGCTTCTTTCGAATTCCAATACCCTTTTTTGGCCGCTGATTCCAAGTAAAATGCATCCCATGAGCTCTAATGTCAAACACCTCAATATAATAACTTCTAGTAACTTTAAATAACATCATGCTTACAATGTGGGAGGGACACTTATATACAAGTATATAAAGTGTTACTGGTGCGTCCACCGTACCTCCATTACATTGTTCACACTTCGTTATTGTTGCCACTATCGGTTCTTACACATAATAAGTCTTACTGTGGTTTCCATGCACTGAACTTGTAATTATGTATGCATCCATAATTACGTAATTCCTTGCATAGTCACGTAGTGCATCTTATAATGTGTAGGGGAAGGAGACAATGAACGAACCTGTGATGATTGTGACTAGACCATACTGGGGTCCTCTTTAATTGAGTCAATAATGATCTCTAGACCACCAAGGAGTCTTTTCAGCTTATATGTCATTCTTAACCAGATTCTGAATCAATCCTTTGACTAGACCACTCAAAGGGTCCTTTTTTGAATTATGGAATGGTACTATATAATCCAAGGGTCTTGACTATCACGTAGAAGCCCAATTAAGGATTTGAGATAGTACCTTTTGAATGTCCTACTATGAATCCCTCATATGAAGATATGAAAGGTTCTACGAGGATTTGGATAACGAATATCCAGAGTATTCAAAAACACAAAATGCATAAAAGAAAACACAAGGTGCATAAACACATAATTACATAATAGTTTAACTGGATTTTAAATTTGTCATTAGTTTTCCAATTGCGCACAAGTATTTAAAGCACACTAGGAATCCATTCCGTGGATTTCATTTGGTACTTTAAACATTATCAAGAATCTTAAAAAGGAAATTCGATTTCGATTGCAAGGAACCGAAATGTTCGAATTAAGGTACACAAAGAATCCAATTAAGAACTCTGATTTGATTGATAATCATCCACAAGGGTCTAATTGTCACACCCCGACCACGAAGAACATACAAAACGTGGTGGAAACGTCGGGGAGTGTCACACCCTGGCTTTGCGGAAGCGTGGTAAATTTTGGTGTGACTTCTTAATACCATAGCTTAACCATAACAAGCTATATGAAATAAAAACCATGCAAGATCATCCATAGGATTAAGTTTTAAAACAAATGTAACACAACATTGTCTTACGGCGTTGACTCATGCAACGGAATTACAACTTAATAACATAGAACATTGTTCAGAAAACACAAACATCAACAAGATATAAACGCAGTTTAAGGACTGTGACTCGTCCAGGAAAAAGTCACATCCCCTAAACCCGGATGACCTCGTAACTCCTATGCAGCGGGAAAACATAACATACCGCGCCAGATCTTTAGTTCCCTGAAATACATGTAAGTTGGAAAAATCAACAATAATGTTGAGCGAGTTCATGTGTAAGTGAGTAAGTAAAACCTTTGTATGTACAAAAATCCTGGTATGTAGCAAATAAGGAAAAAAGAGATCACCAATGGTTTGCAAGGCCATTGATATGTGTGAAGTGCAAGTAGGAAGACTCAAACCTAGCGGATTTATGCGTTGGGCACAAAGTCAACCCGAGGTCCGTACTGTTAGGCCTGGGGCTGGGCTCGCTACACCCAGATAGATCTACCGCTCCTGTCCCTCAGTCCTACCCTGAGGATTAATGGCCTCAAGTTTCCGCCTACCCACTCACATGATCTTAAGTAGTAAGCCTCCTTACGCTAACCATACCATGTATAAAGTATTCGTAATCAAAGTAACATGTATTTCACCCCCGCAGTTTAGAAAACTGAAAACAGTTAAGAGAAAAGGGGGACATGAACTCACAGTGGTGCGTCTCTACCAAGTATATCTCCTGATCAAGCAGCTGTGCGACGACCTACACGTACTAACTCTATTAGACGGACGGTCGTGCCTTAGCTTCGTGGTTTAAGTTTTTGGGAAATAGTTAGACAACTATTTCGTGTTTACATTTTGTAAATACTTGGTAATTATTTTCCTTCCCAAGGATGGGGGATTTAATACATGTGCGTTCGTAAAATTCGAAATATATTATTAAGTCTCACTTAAAATATATTTTATTTCTAACTCCAAAATATAAATAATCTTCCCAAAATTATTATATTTTAATATATGTAATTTTCCCAAAAATAATACCTTGACAAAATACGCGTTCATAAATAGTTCTTAAAATGCGTAAGTTACGTTTTAAAGGTCGGGTGGTATTAACTATACCGTTGTAACTTAAATATTTATCGTAAAGGCGTTCGTATTATTTTGGAGTCGTTAACATTTGGTAATATTATTTTTAGCCTAAAAATAATATTTGTATAGTTCACAAAATAATCATAATCATTTATACAAGTGACGCTATGAAAAATACACATATATATACCCCGTTTTATTTTGTGAAAATCCCACCTCCGATATTTTGTAAATAAAGTCGTGGCGAAATTTTATATTTTTGAAAACAAGTTAAAAATGCATTTATAATACTTGTGATGAAAATATTTTCCAAGTGTTAGGTTTTTGGAAAAATTTCGCCAGAGTTTCCCCTGTAACTGGAGGTGGCCACGCTTTCAAGCGTATCATTTTCTTTTATAATTCAAATCAACAATTTTCTCATTCACAATAACAATTTCCGAACCATCAAACTAGTCAATATATATGTAAATCGCAAAGATTACATGAACTTGTGGTTTGTCCAAAAATACGTAGTAATTTCCATTATTTTCAGTGGATCTTCGTATAATCAACTCGGTTTCTTGTGAATCTCGTTTTTAAAGAAAATATACTTTCACATCTTCTTGTAAAATTTGACAAAAATACTTCTTTGTCGAAACTTAGTGTTACACAAGTGTTTACACACTTGTGTGCTTACAAAAATCACTTCTGTTTAGTAAAGATCCGGTTTAGAAAATATGATTTCACTTGACACTTGGTTCTTTGAAAATACCACTTGTAGATCCGTAGATCTACTAGTTTTGAACACTATTTCATAAGTAAAATCGATTTTACACAAGTTCATGCTTAGTGTGTGGTAGTGTTTCATCATTTAACCCTTTTTATACTCTTGAACATACTCCATACCATGATCCATAAACATGACCATCCGGGTTAGATGATGATCCGAGCTACCACAACATAGATCGGCACTAAATAATCATCACAAAACAAGTCTTACAAGATTTACACAACAACTTCGCTTTTAACCAACATCTTTAGCATTTTAGTAGACTTTTACATATCATCTTGTAGGTTCATGAGTTTTAACCGTCACATTTCATTTTAACCACTTTAAAATAGATCGAGAGGGTGTTTATAGCAACTTACTACTAGCTCGAGGCTAGGGAAGAAACTAGTCGAAGATTGGGTGGATAAAAGCAATGAGGAGAGGTCCTTCACGTTCCGAATGCACCAAGCTCCTTTGTGTGAGATCCCTAACACTTGTATGCCCTTGGAATGAGAAGATCAAAACCGAAAAATGGATGGATGGATGAGGGGTGTTCGGCCGAGAGCTTTGGGAGAGGGAGAGAGAGTTGTTGTGGTGAGTTGTGGTGAGTGAAAGGATGATGGTTCAAGTCTACTACTTATAGACAAACTCAAGTTCATTAACCATAGGATTTAGTGTAACCTTGATATGGGACAACCTTGATTATTTTAATCAATAAGTACAAATGGGAGGGTCACAATGTGACCGAATCGGTTGGGGGGGGGGGGTCACCTAGTTCAATTTCAACCATGTAGTTAAGATATAGTTAGGTGATTTGGAGGTTAACTCGGTTACTAGCGTGTTATGCGTTATAGCGGGTGTTAGGGTATTCAGGGACCCTAACTGGCTCAGAAAAAGAAAAACAATGTTAATGGCAATATTTTTATGTTCCGGGTAAAGTCCGGTTGTTCGGTTGGATAGTGATCCGTTAAAGCGCTTAACAAAGCTTTAAAGTGTCGTTATTACTATTTTTAGTGACACAACTTATTCCCGACACTTTGGAAAGTGTCTAGTAATATTTTTCTCATGTTTTGGCACTTTATTAGTTAACCAAATGCTGAATTTTTAGTTAAAGTGCTGAATTTTGTACTTACAGTACGTTTTAGGCACATCCGGTCACTGTATCTTATTCCTAGTGACACAGTTCTACAACCCTTATATCCCTACACTCTCTACTAGTGTAGCAAAATATCTCAGGCTCATACAGGACTTAGAGGCAGTGTCTGCCTGATGCTGGCTATATCAGCATGTTTAATAGATTATCCGTTCATAGTGCTACTGTGCTTTTGTGCATCAAGATTGTCACTAGAGTTCAGTATGTAAATAATGGAGTGACAGCAAATAGAGTATGATGCAAGTATGTACATGTATCAGTTTTTCAAGTAGCAGTTTATCCACAATTTCAAGCAAGCACAGTAATTAAGCAGTAATTAATTATTAATTAAGTCGTACGGATACCTGGTTTAGTGTGGGTTGTCACATTCTCCCCCCGTTAGAAAAATTTCGTCCCGAAATTTTAAGTTCTGCTTCTAGCAGCAGGGTTCTTGGGAAATAAGTGGGGGTATTTCTCTTTCATCCGGTCCTCATGCTCCCAGGTGTATTCAGGACCATGTCTGGCATTCCAACGAACCTTGACGAGCTTGACACTGCTCCGGCGGGTTTTGTTTACTTTCCAATCCGTAACCTCAACAGGTTCTTCGACAAAATGGAGCGTGTCGTCGATATGGATCTCGTCGGTGGGAATGACAACAGTATCTTGCGTTGGACTCTTCTTCAAATTTGATACATGAAATGTATCATGAACACCATTCAGTTCGGCAGATAAGTCCAGCTTGTACGCTACTAACCCGATTCTTTCCAAAATTCTGAACGGACCAATATACCGCGGATTCAACTTTCCACGCTTCCCAAAGCGTGCCACACCCTTCCAGGGTGATACCTTCAACAAAACCATATCACCTACCTCAAACTCTAGAGGGGTGATTGCAAAAATTGTTGTTGCTGCAACGGCTTACTTTGTGTGGGAAGAAAGGAATAGAAGGCTCTTTTCAACAAAACGGAGGAATGAAGATCAATTGATTGAGAGCCAAAGGGAGAGTTGTCAAATCAACAATAGGGTCGTGTTCTCTCTAGTCCTTAGGCGATTTTGGCGATTTCTGCTTCTTCTTGTTCACAATTTCCCTTGTTTTTTCTTGTGATCTTGTGCATAACAGTCTGTGATTGGATCTTGTTCTTGCAAGAATCTATAACGAACTCGTTAGCATTAGGGATCAATTAAGAACTAGGGTTTGTTCATTTGGTTTTCTTTACAAATCGCCGCCCTAGTTACATATTCTAAAACCCTAATTTATTAATCTAGTTGCCATTGATTGTGGTTAACTGAGTTTAATTTAGCTAGATTGATGACACTTGATTAATCGACCAAGGGTTGAGGTTTTGTCCTAGGGTTTAAGGATTAACGGTTCTTGTTTGATTACGGATTCTTCTTGGTTTGGTGATAGATCTCTTGTTTTCGGCCGAATTGGTTTTCCTTGTTTGCAAAGATTGTTTTCTTGTTTGAAGAAGATTTGGTGTGATCGGCTAGTTAGGGTTTCGTTAACGGCTGATTAGGTTACGTGTGCATGTGAAAGTACTTTGCAGCTGCATTCATGGAGAGAAATCGTGACCCGGGATTAGAGGATCTAGGGTTTCAATCCTTTTCTGAACGTTTGCATGGGGATGTTTTCATTCGTGCTAGTGATCCGAAGGTGGTGAGTATTCCGGACTCTATAGGGAAGCCGTCCTTGTTTGCTAAGTCTATCAATATTGACGGCAACCCTATATTGCCCCGTCGTGGTAATACGAATGTGATCAATGTTATTGATGAGTTAGAAAAGATTACTGTTCCTGTTCATGCTGAGGGGAGTAACGTGGGCCGTAGGGAAGATACGAATACTTTTAGGTCAAGTCTTAACTCGTATGCGGACAAGGTCAAGAATACTGTTCACAACAAGAGGGAAGTTAATTTCAGGTGGATGGAAGCGACTGAAACATGTCAAGGTGCGGATGTAGTCATTCCTCGTGAGGTAATTCGGAAAGTTCAGGATAAGTTTGAAAATGTTTTGTATGGTTATTTCTTGGGTAATCGTCTTCCTTTTCCGGTAGTGGAATACTACGCTAAGAATGTTTGGGCTAGGCATGGGTTTTCTAAACTTATGATGAACTCGGAAGGATTTTTTTTCTTTAAATTTGACACTAAGGAGGGTATGTCTAAAGTGTTAGAAAATGGGCCATGGTTGATTCGGAAAATGCCTTTGTTTTTGAATGTTTGGACTCCTACGGTCAGCCTTAGAAAAGAGGGTATTAAGACAGTGCCAGTTTGGGTTAAGTTGCATAATGTCCCCCTTGCGGTGTACACGGATGACGGGTTGAGCTTGTTAGCTTCTAAACTAGGATCCCCCAAGCGGCTTGATGGTTATACAGCTGATATGTGTTCAGACCACTGGGGTCGGAGTAGTTTTGCCAGGGCTTTAATTGAAATTAATGCGGATTCTGATATTAAGGAGTGTGTTACGGTTGCTATTCCTAAGCTTGATGAGGAGGGATATGTTACTGAAAGTATTAGAGTAGAATATGAATGGAAGCCTCAACGATGTTCGGGTTGTTGTGTTTTTGGGCACAATGATCAGTCATGTCCTAAAGTTGTGAACAATAAGAAAGATAAGCAAGTTGTGGTGGACGAGGATGGCTTTGTTACGGATAAAAGGAAAACGGCTAGAGTAGGAACGATGCCAAAGAAGCAGAGACAAAAGTTCATCTATAGACCAAAGGTGGCTAATGCGGGTGCCAGTTCTTCGGGTACTAAACATGACAAACCTAACAATGCCAATCGAGATAGTGTGGAGATCAGGAACTCGTTTGAAGCTCTAAATAGTACGGAGGGAGATGTTCGTGTGGTGGATAATGAGAAACATTATGATTCGGGTCCACAGGCAAACGTTGGTAATAAAAATGGTTCTCTTCAGGAAGAGGAAGTTGTTGACAGAGTTCCAACGGAAATGGCTAGCTTTATGTCAAGCAAGTCTGTGGGGAAAAACGCTGAGGGGGCAAGCACTCCCGGTTTGACGGGTTTAAATGGGTAGTATAGCTGCATGGAACATTAGGGGTTTGAATCGTCCCCTGAAACAAAACGAGGTTCGGGTTCTTATTTCTGAAAATCAACTTAGTGTTTGTGCGGTTTTGGAATCTCATGTCCATGTGAATAACTTAGACAGAATTTGTAACAAAGTGTTTCGTTCTTGGAGTTGGACGTCTAATGGGGGTTTGTGTGCTAGAGGTACTCGTATAATTCTTGGATGGAATATGGATGATGTGGACTTAATGGTTCTTTCCCAATCGGACCAAGTTATACATACTCAGATCCAATTTAAGGCAGACAGGAAAGTGGTCCTTTGCTCCTTTATTTATGCTGAAAACTCTTACCAAGCTAGGCGTGTGCTTTGGGAGGATCTTTCCAACCATAATAGTTTGGCTCGAGATAAGCCGTGGTTAATTCTTGGTGATTTTAATGTGGCTCTTAGCCTAGATGATTGTTCTTCGGGCTCTTCTAGCCTATCTATTGGCATGAGGGATTTCTATGATTGTGTCAAGCAGTTGGAGATTCTAGATATTCCTTGTCATGGTATGCACTTCACATGGAATCAAAAGCCGAGAGAGGGTATTGGTGTCTTGAAGAAGCTTGATCGGATCATGGGTAATGTTTTTTTTGGGTAAAGGGTTACCCCGGTGATTCTATAAAATTCCAACGCAAATAAGTACAAGTAGTGAGGATGAGTTCCACACTAATTCATATATAGGACATGCCCCATATATGTAAAACAAAGCAAACAAATTAACTATGACATCCCATAACCTAGCCTACTATACATCAAAGAAGAGATCTAGTAGACGAGACAATGCAAAAGAAAAACAAAATCTCAACCGCCATCATCAAAAATAAAGCTGCCACAAACCGGCAACCCCTTCAACCGAACCAAAGACAGCCTATCCATTTGAGAATTTTGTGGAAGAGGTGCTTGCCCCTGCTTTCGAAGAAAAAGGATGTAGACCCGATGTCATAAATTTACTCGTTTCATTGTAGACTTCAACTACCTCCTCTTCATCCGAATCCTGCCTATCGGTCACCTGTTTCTCTTTCTTCTCTATTCGCCCCACACTTTTACCTTCCTGATCACCATCATCATCCCTAAGGGCATCAAACGGATTTGAAGATGAAACCCGGCTCGAACTCTTCAAGGCCGGTTTTGGTTTAGGATTGGTAACTGGTCTATAAACAAATTTAGGTTTCTGATTTTTCATGTGTAGACCTTGGATGTTAGCTTTCTTCTTTCTCGCACCCACATCCTGGAAATCATCCACATTCTTTCCAGAATCCACATTTGGAACAACCTGAGGGTTCTTTGGACACGAACAATCATCATGACCAAAAACACAGCAAGAAGAACACCGTAACGGCTCCCAATCATATTCAATCTTAACTTCCACCTTAGAATACCCATTACCATCTAAAGATGGAATTGCAACAGTGACACTTCTTTTTAAATCAGCCCCCGCCTGCACTTCAATCAGAGCTCTGGCGTAACTACTTCTTCCCCAAGATTCAGCACACATCGTAGCAGTATACGTATCCAACATCTTAGGCACCCCTATCTTCGATGCAATCAAACTAAGACCATCCTCCGTATATGCCGTTAACGGCACATCGTGCATCTTAACCCACACCGGAATAGCTTTGATATCCTCTTTTTCCAGTTTGATAGAGGCCGACCACATCTTCAAAATAATCGGAACATTTCTTATCATCCATGGCCCATCCTCTAACATTTTATCCATCCCTTCCTTAGTTTTAAACTTAAAGAAAAAGAAGCCGTTCGCATTCATCATCAATCTAACCAGACCGTACTTAACCCAATTGTTCTTAGCAAAATAATCCACCACCGGAAACGCTAGCCGTTTACCCAAGAAATACCCATAGAGGGTGTTTGCATACCTGTCCGTGACTTGCTGAACCGATGCCAGCGGAATAACAACATCAGCTCCTTCGACAACCTCAGAAGACTCCATCTCCCTAAAGTTGACCACCACCTTCTCCTTCGAGTTCTTAACAGCATTTGCAAATGATACCGGTTCCGTCGTTGCTGAAGGTTGCGGATTACCATGACCTGCCAAAGCAGCAGCATTGGAATCTAATCTTTGCTCATATCGCTTGGTAGCTTGCTTAATCCCTTCCCAATCCGAAACCTTAGTTGCTGACCGCAGGTTTTCAGCTTCAATTGGAACTGAATTCTTTAACAATTCATCAATTATGTTGACCTTACGAGGTTCAGTTTGAGCCGATAAATCGCCAATGATTTTAAACCTTGCTGCAATTTCTTCAAACGTTGCCCTTGGTGTCGCATGAGGATCCTGTTTCTTTCCACCAGAACCACTAACATCATCCATCCCTACTTCGACAAACGATGTGAATGTCGGCTGGAAATAGACAAACGATGATTGACGAAAATAAACTCCTAGCAGCCGTAGGGACAACCTCGATCAATGGACAGTCAAATAAAAAATTATGTATCCTCGTAGAACACAACCTGTCTTTGTCAAGGGAAAACCCTAGCAGCCGAATGCACCAACCTCGATAAAGGGAACAAAAATCAGACAAGACAATTAATGTTGCCTCGTGATTAGTTTGTCGTTTTGTTAAACCCTAGCTGCCGTCAAAACAATATGCCGTCACTCCCAAAAGACAATCAGCAAATAACGAATTCAACACAAACTGTCTTTGTCAGCAAGAAAAAACCTTAGCAGCCGTAATCAATAACCTCGATCAAAGGAACAAGAATCAGACAAAGTAAATTAATGTAACCTCGTAAATCACACTCTGTCTTTGTCAGCCCCACTAGGATACGGAACCCTAATCAAAAGTTTAAAGAAACAGCCGCTAATCTTCAAACAAAAATGAGAGAGTTTTTATGGGGTAATGGTTCGGGTTCAAAGGGTAGAGCTAAAGTGGCATGGAAGGAAGTGTGTCTTCCAAAGATGGAAGGTGGGTTGGGCATAAGGCGGATATCGGATGTCAATAAATCTCTGATGGCGTATCATATTTACAGCATTATTTCGGGTAGGAAGTCGTTGTGGACTACCTGGATAGAGTTGTATAGACTGCGTGGCCGGAGTATATGGGACATACCGGTTCAAGTCAATTCTCCTTGGGGTTGGAAACGTCTTATGAAATGTAAAGATATTTTTCGTGAGCATTTATGGACGAAGATTGGTAATGGTCATCGCACATCGCTTTGGTTTGACAAATGGACGTCCGAGTGCCCGTTGCAATATATAGTGACTCCTCGTCAGATGGCTCGATATGGGTTTAATATCAAATCTAAAGTAGTTGACGCGATTAGTGATGGCCAGTGGCTTTGGCCGGAAGCTTGGAGAAATGTTTACCCGATCCTTTTTCAGCTCCAACCTCTCAACTTGGCGGATACAAAGGATAGAGTTCTATGGATGAATTCGGATAACAAGCTGGTTCCGTTTTCATCTAGGGAGGTTTGGGATTCTATTCGATGGCGTGATCAGCAAACATCATGGGCAAAGGTTGTTTGGTCCGTCTTCAATATTCCAAAACATGCGTTCCTTTGCTGGCTTATTCACAGGAAGAAGCTGTGGACACAAGACCGGATTCTTCGTTGGAACCATACGGTTACAGGTTCGATGAATCTCATGTGCTGTTTACTTTGTTATTCAGGGGTAGAGAACCATGAGCACCTCTTTTTTGAATGCCCTTACTCGAAGATAGTATGGAGTAAAGTGAGAAAAAAAATCAGAATGGATACGGTTCGAGAAACATGGGATGACATCACTTCGAAGCTTGTAGCTGCGGCAAAATCGAGATCGGTTTATGCGGTGGCTAGTAGATTAGTGGTGGCAGCTTCGGCTTATACTATATGGCGGGAAAGAAACTCGAAACTCTTCAAAAACAAACTGAGACCCCCGGAGCAACTTGCTGATGATATTATCGACACTGTCAGATTAAAGTTAACTTCTTTCAAGTACAAGCAGAATGTGAATGTCAAGCGGTTCTTGGAAGAATGGATGATGGATAAGGAAGAATTCTTGGATGAAGAGTGAAGACCATTTTGTTATGTCATTTGATGTAATTGGTTGTTTTTTGGTTTTCTGTTTCACTCTTTAGTGGTATGCCACTAAGAGAACTAGGGAGTATTTTCAGCTTCCTACTTGTTTTTATTTATATTTATAAAATCACCGGGGTAACCCTTTACCCAAAAAAATGGATCCCAAGAAAGCAAAACCCTAATCTGACTTCACATGATTAGAACTAACGAACGATTAATGATAATCGAATTCCTTAGAGCTAACCAAGATCAGGATCGTCTAGGGTTTGTCAAATCGCCAAAATCGCCCACACTTGTTCCGATTGGGGGTTGGGTGTCATGTATGTTCGGATCATGGGTAATGTTCATCTCCTCTCTTTATTTCCGGACGGGTTTGCTTTCTTTCATCCTCCTCGCATTTCGGATCATACACCTTGTGTGTTTAAATCGTCTTCGGCTCACCGTCCTAAGCCGAGACCTTTTAAATTTCCGAACTTTATAACATCAAAGCCGGAGTTTATGCCAGCTGTTATTCAGGAGTGGTCAAATAGTGTTACGGGTCATACCATGTTTTCGGTGGTCACGAAAATGAAGAAAACTCAAGACAGCTTTTCGTAAGATTCTCCATAAGCAGGGTAACCTTCATGAACGTGTGCTTCTCTCCGGAAACAACTTGATCATATTCAGCAGCAAATTGATGCTAACCCATCGGATTCTTGCCTGCGTGAGTTGCAATCTTCGTGCCTTCGTGATTTTCAAGTCGCGGCTTATGATGAGGAATGCTTTCTTAAGCAGAAAGCCAAGGCTGATTGGCTTAGTGCGGGTGATGCTAATACTTCGTATTTCCATAAGTGTGTGAAAAGTAGAAACGCGAGAAGTAAAATTTCGTGTATTAAAGATGCTCATGGTAACCAGTTCGAGGGTGATGATATCCCGGCTGTTTTCGTTAATCATTACACGAATTTTTTGGGTACTTCGGACCAAGTAGACCAGCTTGATATTGATAATTTGTTTGTTAATTCTCTCTCTAGTGATGCTGCTAGTCATATGGTTCGTCCGGTGACAAGAGAGGAAGTTAAAAAGGCGATGTTTAGCATTGGGGAAAACAAGGCTCCGGGGCCTGACGGGTTCACATCAGCATTCTTTAAACATGCTTGGGATACTGTGGGTGAGGAGGTTACAGATGCAGTGCTTACCTTCTTTGATAATGGCCAATTGCTTAAACAGATTAATCACACGATTATTGCTTTGGTCCCTAAAAAGGATGCCCCTAACTCGGTTCTTGATTATAGGCCGATTTCTTGTTGTAATGTGCTATTCAAATGCATCAGCAAAATCATCACGGAAAGAATTAAAGGCAAGTTGGAAAGCTTGGTTAGCATAAACCAATCGGCTTTTGTTCCGGGTCGTAAAATTTCCGATAACATACTCCTCACGCAAGAGCTTATGCACAACTATCATACCAATAGAGGTCCCTCTAGATGTGCTTTGAAAATCGATATTCAGAAGGCATACGATACAGTTAACTGGTCTTTCCTGGAAACTGTTTTAACGAGGTTTGGTTTTCATCGGAAAATGGTAAAGTGGATTATGACATGCGTTTCTACGGTTTCGTATTCCCTATGCATCAATGGTAACATTCACGGCTTCTTTTATGGGAAGCGGGGCCTTAGACAAGGGGACCCCTTGTCTCCGTATCTGTTTACGCTTGTGATGGAAGTCTTGTCTCTTCTTCTTCAACATGCAGCGAGAACTCATGCGTCATTTAAATTCCACTCTCTATGTGCTAAGCAAAGGATTATAAATGTTTCGTTCGCGGATGATTTATTCGTTTTTGCTCATGGGGATCGGTCTTCGGTTAAAGTCTTAAGGGATGCTTTGGGTTGCTTTACAAAGATTTCGGGTTTGGTTCCTAGTGCTCCAAAGAGTACGATTTTCTTTTGTAATGTTCCTAGCCAGGTGAAAATGCAAATTCTAGGGTTGATGCCTTTTCAGGAAGGGTCCCTTCCGGTTCGCTACCTTGGAGTCCCGCTGATTTCAACCCGTCTTGCTTATAGGGATTGCAAAATCCTGATTGAGAGAGTTAAACGTCGTATTGACAATTGGATGTCTCGATCCTTATCTTTTGCAGGTAGACTTCAACTGATTAATTCAGTTCTGGGTTCTATGTATACTTATTGGGCTTCTGTATTTATGCTTCCGGTTCGTATTGTTAAAGAGCTTGAAAAGTCTATGCGTCGTTTTCTTTGGAATGGTGGCTCTCAGGGTAACGCTCGTTCTAAAGTTGCTTGGTCAAATGTTTGTTTGCCGAAAGATGAAGGGGGTCTGGGTATTCGCAGCATTAACGATGTCAATGTTGCATTACTGGCTGGCCATGTTTGGAGTATTATTACTAATCGTCCTTCTCTTTGGGTACAATGGATTCACTCCTACAAATTGAAAGGTACGAACTTTTGGGAGGTGACGAAACGGGGTAGTGTAAGCTGGGGATGGAGACATATTCTTGCTATTCGTGATCGCATAAGGCCTTATGTTTGGATGTCTATCCGAAGCGGTAGGCAAACGAATGCTTGGAGTGATAACTGGTGTTCTTGCAGTCCTCTAAGATCATTCATCTCTCCTCGGGCAATTGCTAATGCGGGTTTAAATCTTCGGTCAACGGTTGCGGATATTATAGATGATACCGGCCAATGGAAATGGCCTCAAGCTTGGTTTGATATCTTTCCGGTGCTTATAAACATCCCTTCTCCGCATCCGCTTGTTGCAATAACTGATCGATGTAGTTGGAAAGATTTGGAAGGGAACCTTTGTCATTTTCGGTCGTGGGAGGTTTGGAATACTTTGCGACGTAGGGGTGATAGGGTTGATTGGGTTGAATCTATCTGGTTCAGCCAATGCATTCCTCGGCACTCTTTTCATTTATGGCTAGTGATGAATAATAAGCTAAAGACACAAGACAGGATGGCTACTTGGGAAGCGGGTAGTGCTACTAATCTGATTCTTATGTGTTGTCCTCTTTGTTACCATGATCGGGATTCTAGAGACCACCTGTTCTTTCAATGCCCTTTTGCTACGAAAGTTTGGGAATCTGTAAGGAAAATGGTCAACATGGAGAATGTCAATAACACATGGTCATCGGTTATGCAGTGGATGGTTCAAAATGCAACCAGTCGAACGATCGATCGGATTATTGGGAAGATCCTTATTGCGGCTACTACATACTACGTATGGCAGGAGAGGAATAGCCGATTGTTTTCTAGTGTCCAACGCACACCGGATATGCTTTCACATGTCATCATCTCTACGGTTAGATTGAAGATTATGGGGTTCAAGCTTGGGAGTGATCGGAAGCACCGTAAAGTATTGGATACTTGGCAGATTTCGATGAAGAACTTGGATTGTGATCCGGGCTAGAGTGTGTTTGGTTCGGGTCTTCTTTTGATAGAGGCTTTGTTGTCGGGCTTTGTTTTTATTTTCCTGGTTGTTTTGTTTTGTCGTTGGTTGTTTCCTTGGATGTTCTAGTCTTGGTTTGTCTTGACTAGTAGTGTGTGTCAATAGCGTGGCACACCCTGTTCTTTTTTGCTTTGGTGATTTATAAAATTAACCGGGGTAACCCTTTACCCAAAAAAAAAAAAAAAAAAAAACTCTAGAGGTTTCCTTCTTCGATCCGCATAGCACTTTTGACGATCACGAGCCGCCTTGATGCGATCTCGGATCTATGCGATCTTGTCTGTGGTTTCCTGGACCATATCAGGACCAACCAATTGTCTATCACCTGCATCAGACCAACAAAGAGGTGATCTGCACTTGCGGCCATATAGAGCTTCAAATGGCGCGGCACCAATACTGGTGTGGTAGCTGTTGTTGTATGAAAATTCGACCAATGGCAAATGATTATCCCAGCTACCGCCCAAATCCATAACACATGCTCTCAGCATATCTTCCAAAGTCTGAATAGTTCGCTCGCTTTGTCCGTTGGTCTGTGGGTGAAATGCAGTGCTCATATTCAATTGCGAGCCAAAAGCTTCTTGGAAGGATTGCCAAATCCTTGATATGAACATTCCGTCTCTATCAGAGATGAGTGAGAGAGGTACTCCATGGCGTGTAACAATTTCTCTTATGTAAATTTCAGCCAACTTGCTCGTGTTATCTTTCTCTCTGATAGGTAAAAAGTGCGCAGACTTCGTTAATCGGTCCACTATTACCCAAATAGTGCCATGACCTCTTGGCGTTCTTGGCAACTTTGTAATAAAATCCATGGAGATTTGTTCCCATTTCCACTCGGGAATTTCTGGTTGTTGCAGAAGTCCTGAAGGCTTCTGGTATTCAGCTTTCACTTTAGCGCACGTTAAACACTTGCTCACATAAACAGCAACATCGCCTTTCATCCTAGGCCACCAATAATAATCCTTAAGATCTTGGTACATCTTATCCGCTCCTGGATGGATAGAGTACCATGATTTGTGAGCTTCATCAAAAATAACTTTCCTCAAATCACCGAACAAAGGAACCCAAATCCTTTTCTCTAAACATAACGTTCCTTCCTCGTTTGGCACCAATAGCTTCTCCATCCCACGGAGATATTCTTCTTCAAGGTTTCTTTCCTTGAGAGCTTCTTTCTGCGCAGCACGAATGCGCAGAGAAAGATCCGTTTGTATAATCATCTCCAAAGCCCTAACCCTTATGGGCTTGATCCTTTCTTTTCGACTTAGGGCGTCGGCGACTACATTCGCCTTCCCTGGATGATACTTTATCTCGCAGTCATAATCATTCAACAACTCAACCCAACGTCTTTGTCTCATATTCAACTCCTTCTGGTTGAATATGTGTTGTAGGCTCTTGTGATCTGTGAAGATTGTACACTTCGTACCATATAGGTAGTGCCTCCAGATCTTTCAAGCAAATATCACTACGCCGAGTTCTAAATCATGTGTGGTATAGTTCTTTCCGTGTACCTTCAGTTGACGCGATGCGTAAACTATAACTTTTTGGCGTTGCATTAACACGCAACCCAAACCTTGGCGTGAGGCGTCACCGTATACCACAAAATCATCTGTACCTTCCGGTAGTGCTAAGATTGGCGCATTACAAAGCTTATCTTCCAATAGCTGGAACGCTTCTTCCTGTTCGATTCCCCAATTAAACTTTTATCTTTCTGCGTGAGGAGTGTCAATGGTTGAGCGATTTTGAAAAGTCCTCAATGAACCTTCGGTAGTAGCCAGCCAAACCCAAGAATTGTCGAATCTCGGTTGGCGTCTTTGGCGTCTCCCAATTCTTGATCGCTTCGATCTTGGTTGGATCCACATGAATCCCATCTCCATTCACCACATGTCCAAGGGATTGGACTTCGCGTAGCCAAAACTCGTACTTAGAGAACTTGACGTACAATTATTCTTTCTTCAGCAGCTCCAAAATAGCTCTTAGATGTTGTTCGTGCTCAGCCTTTGTCTTTGAATAAATCAAAATGTCGTCGATGAACACAATCACGAACTTATCCAAGTACGGCTTGCAAACTCTATTCATCAAATCCATAAAAACTGCAGGTGCGTTTGTCATCCCAAACGGCATAACTAGGAACTCGTATCCTTAGCTGTCTTAGGGATACTCTCCTCTTGTATCCTTAGTTGATGGTACCCAGATCGCAAATCGATCTTCGAGTAAAAGCTTGAACCTTGCAGTTGGTCGAATAGATCATCGATCCTTGGCAGAGGGTATCTATTCTTGATCGTCAGCTTATTCAACTCCCGGTAGTCGATACACATTCGAAAACTACCGTCCTTCTTCTTGACAAACAGGACTGGAGCTCCCCAAGGCGAGAAGCTTGGTCGGATACATCCTTTGTCTAACAACTCTTGAAGTTGTGTCGACAGTTCTTGCATCCCAGATGGTGCAAGTCTATAAGGTGCCCTAGCTACAGGCGCGGCGCCTGGAACTAAGTCAATGTGAAATTTCACTTGCCTTTGGGGTGGCAATCTTGGCAAGTCGTCAGGAAAGACTTCAGGATATTCCCTCACGATAGGGATGTCTTCGTTTTTCGGCTCAGCAGCTTTCTTGTCCACAATGTGTGCCAGGAAGGCAGCACATCCCTTTTGTAAACACTTACGAGCTTTCAGGCATCTGATAGTTCTTAAAGGCGTATCACGCTTCTCCCCATGAACCATAATTGTTTCTCCATCTTCAATTGGGATACGAACGACCTTTTCGTGACAAACAATCTCGGCCTTGTTACTCGATAGCCAATCCGTTCCCACTACCACACCAAAGCTTCCCAACTCGACAGGTAGTAAGTCTGGCGTAAACCCGTGCCCTCCAAATTCCATCACACATCCTTGGACAACCTCACTGGTCTCAACTAGTTTCCCATTTGTTAATTCGATCGAATATGGGACGTCTAACTTACTAGGCGTCAAACCAAGAATATTCTTAAATTCTAATGACACGAAGCTATAATCGGCACCAGTGTCAAACAAAATAGATGCAAGAGTTTTGGTTGTTAGAGAACGTACCAGTAATCACGCCTGGATCCTGGCATGCTTCACAAACTCCGATGCTGGATGTCCTTCCACGGTCTTGTTTCAACTTCGGGCATTCCCTCTTAAGATGTCCAACGTCCCCACAATGGAAGCATCCTGGCACTTGGCCATTTCCTTTCCCATTTCCACCTTGAGCGTTGTTACTGTTTTCTCCTTGTCTGGGACTCTTCATCCCGCACCCATCCTTGTTGTGTCCTTTCCTCCCGCACCTAGGCTTCCGACATCCACATTCATGGTGATACTTGCACCCAGCACGTCTTGGTTTAGTTTCTAAGTAAATCTTATCATTGGCCTGTTTGTTGTTAGGGCAATCTTTCTTGAAATGCCCTTTGTCTCTGCAGTCAAAACAACCTCGAATAGATCTTTGTTCATCATTATTCGTTCGGGTATCTTCGGTGAGCTTCCTTTTGTTCTTTCCGGACGACTCTACCCGAGTCTCCTTGTCAGGTTTGCAAGTTTTTCTAGTCTAATGGCTTCCGTAACGAGTGCCAAGCCCATCTTACTTGCAGCCATAGTTGTTGGTGGCGTAGATGCTGTCATTAAGCTCAGGACTTGAGGTGCTAATTCCCAAATGAAATGTCCTAATTTCCTCAATTCTGGTTCCACCAAGTACGGAACGACTCGTGCCAAATCATGAAGTCTTTGCATGTATTCCAACATTTTCGGACCTTCCATTCTCAGGCTCTAGAATTCACCTTCCAACCTTTGTGTTTCTGTTGGGTGCAATATATCTTACGCATTATTCCTTTCAACTCATCCCAAGTTAACGCGTATGCTGTAGTTAGGCCCATTATTCGAACCTGAAGATTCCACAATAGTCGTGCTCCATTTTGAAACAACTCAGAAACGTATGGGACTTGTTGTTCTGGCGTACAACCACTCATTCGAAAGATGGATTCCATACTTTCAATCCATTTCACAAAAGCTATGGCACCCCCAGTGCCATCGAACTTCGGAGGCTTGTAGTTGAGGAAGTGCCAGTAGGAACAGCCGTTATTTTCTGAGGTGCCTCTGCTAGGTTCGGAGCGTAGGGCTTCGTGCTGTGCTATAGCTGCAGCAATTATCTCTTGAAGTTCTGCCTCCGAGGTGGGCATGCACATTTCGCGTCTTGGTGGCATCTTCTAAAAGATGTCTCACGTAGGTTAGGTCATAGCAAGTCAAGTGCACGTATGTATTCATCAATATCAACACATAACATCTCATGCTAAAAATAAATCAACCACATAACATCTCATGTCATAGAACTTAAACAGTAGATCAAACATCACAAGTGATGAGAA
Source organism: Helianthus annuus (assembly GCF_002127325.2). Classification (NCBI taxonomy): domain Eukaryota; kingdom Viridiplantae; phylum Streptophyta; class Magnoliopsida; order Asterales; family Asteraceae; genus Helianthus; species Helianthus annuus. Next base: position 165,652,723 of record NC_035447.2, on the reverse strand, counting down.
TACTGCGATTGCATTGCCATAAATCAAGATCACAATGTAAAGTTTTCAAGTACACAACTGTATCATACAACCTCAATGACTTAGTAGGGGACGACCCTAAACAAGCCGTGAGATCACTGGACGTATTCAGGAATCCTTGGTTCGTCCATTTTCAAATTCCAGAACTCCACCTTAAGCTTCTGGATTCCAGTCCTAGAACAACATCTCTTCTCAATCATTTCCTTGAGCTCGTCCCAGCTTAGTGCATAAGCAGCATCTGTGCCAAGGGCCTGAACCTGATGGTCCCACCATGAGAGTGTGCCATCTAGAAATGACCCTAAGGTAAAGGTAACACTCTGTTGGGGCGAACGGTTAGTCATTCTTAGAATGGAGTCAATCTTTTCAGACCAACGAACAATTGCAACGGTGCCTCCTGTTCTGTCGAAGTTCAAAGGCTTGCAGTTCAGGAACTGCTTATAGGTGCAGTCAGTTGGAGGGTTATTTCCAGTAGTATCATCGCTGTGCTTAAAGCGGATGGCTTCATGTGTGCGATTGCCTGTGAGATGCGTTTTCGCAGCTCGGCTTCTATCCTTGGCAACGTACTGGTGTTTGTGTCACGCCTGGGCGGCATTCTCTTCTGTCGAAGTGGCATGAAGCGGGTTAGACAACATTTCAATTGTCTATGAGATACATAGCACCATAAGCCATCATGTAATCACCCAATTTCACATGTAAATATACTCAATGTATGAGTGAGGAAATAAATTCTGAGCCTTCACATAGGTTTGCCAATTTGGCTCGTTGCTTGAAATAGGATGAACTCGAGGCTACATCGCCTTGGTCATTCGTGTTTGAGTTATTTCCTGCTACATTGGTTTTCATTAGCTTGACCCGTAGAGTCCACCAGGATTTCTGTGCACTACAAGTCGTTATTACGTGGGCCCCCGTAATAATAAATTGTCTTGCACAGTTACCCCAAATTTTCTCTCGTCCAAGCAGATGATCAATCAAGGAGCAACAGCAGGTGCATCGGCATGAACAGGGTCATGCTCCAATGCGGGGTCAAGAGCAACGCCTGGCTCAGGGGCCACGGCTGGCTCCGGATCAATAAACTCCATCTCAAAATCAGCTGGATTAACAAACACCGGGGTTACAGGATCCTCCAAGGGCTGGTCTAAGTGTATGAACTCAATGTCATGGTCTGGATCAAAACCAGGTGGAAAAACAGGATCATCCTCAATATCTTGATCAAACTCAAAGCTGTGTGCGGGAACTGGTGCAGCTGATGATGCCATATCAGGGTCGCCGTCGTGTGAATGGTGCTGCTCTCCCTGTATATGCGAAGATGCGGACGTCAGAGCTCAAATGAGTCTGGGACAGGGGAATGGGCATGAGCTTCCTCTGCAGGAGCGTCCGCAAGCAGTAGGCTATTACCAGCAGCAATAGGGCCTCGCTGTAATGCCCATAAATTTAAAATCATTTTTCTAAAAATAAAATAATAATAATTATTTATTAAGGAAAACCTAATTGAGACACCCAAGTAATTTGGCATAAACCCTAAAATTTTTAGAACAATCAGAATCGGGATCAGGGCCCCTAAAACTCAGGGGGGGTAAAACCTAGTTGATGATTATCCTTCGAATTCGTTGTCTAAATTGAATTTACTGAAACTGTCGACTCACCTAAGCTAATTGGACACGTACCTACCCTACCCTAAAAATGACATCCCAGGCGATACGCGGGAGATTCCCCGAATTCTTCCGCGACACGCGGGAGATGCAAATTTTCAGTATAAATAGAGGGCCTTGGGACTTGAATCTGGAAGTTGAAACGACGTCCAAATTCTCTGTAACCATCGAGTTATAGCGAATATCTTTCACAAACACACACGATTCACGAAGTGCTGCCACAATCAGGGTAATAACTCGATCGCTATTACGATTCCACGTCCGATCGATTATAACTATCCAACGATTATCCAAGTGTTGCTCAAATTGAGCTTGTACTTTGATTATTCGTCGTGATTTCAACTTGAATATTTGAGTGCTGTTCGAATTCGGACTATGCTCTGTTATTCGTTGTGAATCCGATTGAATTGTTAAGTATTGCACTTGTTAATCATTGTGAGGGTTTAATCTCGTGAATTGACGTAAATGCTGTATTAAGTTACTAACCTAGTTTGTGCGCATGTTAATTAAATTAGGTTAAAAGATTAATCAGTAGTCTAAACTCTGCCCGTATAAATCTAAAATATTAGCACAAGGTAGCTTCACTTTGGAGTTATTAAGGTACGGATCCTTACCCCACTCTCTTTATTGCTTCATATTCAAATTGTTATAAACCACTAAATTACTATATCTGTTAAAAACTCCTCATGTCTTTGATTATCGATTCATTTGACAGTCCGTTAAATTCCTATCCTAATCATTTGATTTAGCTTTCATGTCATGCGATAGTATTATGTCGTTATACTCATTATCGCATGTTCCAATATATGTTCCGTTTTGTTATGAAAATAAGTTTTATAAGTTATGTGAATAAGACCATTTGTACTCTGATACCCTCAGTATCGCATCTCGTGGAGTGTCCCACGAGCATGTTGTTGTGGCATCGACATCATGTGCTCCATCCGTGACGGAGAGATCAGTTCACGGCGTCTCTTAAGTACAAGTGTGGTACATAAGGCTATTAGGAGGCGTATGGATCGATCCTAGGATTTAAGTATAAGGAGGTGGATAACGGGTATGCCAATTCGCCATCTCATGTGATAATTATGCAGGAGTAGCTACCTGTGTATTGTCACGTTTTAAGTTTGCTCATGGGTACATCCGTAAGATATGATTATGAAATTTTGTTCTTGCATCGTATCATTTTCGCCTAAAGTTCCATCCGGATAAGATTTCATATGAAGCATTATTTGTTATTTGAGCCTAAAATTCCGTACTGAGCATTCGGCTCATTCCGTAAACTTTTTGTATATACAGGTCCACAGATTATTTTGGGAGGGGAAAAGAGAGAAGAATAAAGCCTAGGAATAAATCTGAAGATGTTAGTTAATTAAGATGAATGTCTCCGCTTGTATATTAATCTTAATTTTAATGGTCGTGTGGTTGTATCCTTATCAAATAAATAAATGGAATTATGACTTTTGTTTATGTTACCGTTATTGTGACACGTCAGCCCTTCCGGGTTGGGGTGTTACAGCTATGGTATCAGAGCAAAGGCTCTTTCCTGTAGAAAACATCAAGATAGTAATTAAGACCTGTGAGGAATGGGTAGATATCTATGATAGGATTCAACTTGATCTCTTATTTGGTTTAACTCCTATGTCTATTCTTATAGATGCCTCCTCGTCGTCCGCCACGTAGGAATACTCGTACTAACCATGAACGTAACAACACTTCTTCGAATGAGACTCCAGTTGATCCAAACATAATTAATGCTATCAACTAGGCTGTTGCTGGAACACTTGTATGGCTTCTCTCTGGTCTCCTTGGCGATTTTGGCGACTTCACTAAAACCCTAGCTTGTTCTTGATTTCTTCCTTAATTTCAATCGATTTGGGTTAGGTATTGGGGTGTTGTCGTTCCTTCTGAGTAGGGTTCTAGACTTCAATCCTGGTTTCTAATCTTTTGAAGTTGTTATTAGGGTTTTTCGTTTCTTTTTTACTAGGGTTTCACGTCGCTCGTTTGCCGTCGGATTTTTTCTTGTGTGTTATTCGTAGTGCATGTTCTTTCGTCTGGTTACTGTCTACATTTGTCTGCATGGAGAATAGTAGTGATAAGAGTTTGGAGGAATTAGGGTTTCGGTCTTTTTCGGAACGAATGCATGAGGATGTGTTTATTACGTCAAAAGGATCGATGAACGTCCAGGATATGTTTAACAAACCGGTGCGGATTGATGGGAATCCATTGATACCGCGTAGAGGTGTTATGCCGAAAGATCCTAGGGTTATCAACGTGATTGATGAGTTGCAGAAAATCACGGTCCCAGTGCAGCCGGTGGTGACCGGTTCTAATTGTCAGGGCAATCAACATGGGAGGTCGTCTGATCCGGGTTCATCTGCTGATTCGGTAGAGAATATATTTGCGGATAAACATCAAGAGGAGCAGGTTTCTTATGCGCAAAAGGTTAAAACAAATGCCAAACCTGTGCGTGACTGCTTATACACCAAATCTGACCTATACCGGTAACCATGTTAGGTCACCACGTCCTAACATGGTTACCGGTATAGGTCAGGTTTGGTGTATAAGCAGTCACGTAAAGTCTACACATAACTATCACGTTGCATGCATAAAAAATATAGACAGTGGGTTATTGGGCCGGCCCTATCATTTAAACAGTCACGCAGATCAGTCAACAGGTAGCCCATATACACATAATGGCCCAATAACCAAAGTGAACAGTCCAGTCGCAACCAGATGGTCTCGAGTCGCAACCAGGAGGTCTCGGCTTGTCACGTTGTGGTTGCGAGTCGCAACCGTGTGGTCTCGAGTTGTCACGTTGTGGTTGCGAGTCGCAACCGTCGTAGTCTCGAGTCGCAATCGTGTGTTTCGAGTTGTCATGCTATGGTTGCGAGTCGCAACTACGTGGTCTCGAGTTGCCATGCCTTGGTTGCGAGTCGCAACGGTGCGGTTGCGAGTCGGAATGCTGTCCCTTTCATGTACACGTGATGATGCAGATGCATCAGCCCAATTTGTACCATGTATTCAGGCCCAAATCGGGAAACAGCCAATGAGGTTCAACTAACAACTTTGCCTAATCTGACTATTAGTAAAAATAGATCAAACTTAGCCATTTTTGAATCTTCAAGTCATATTCAACTAGTTCATCACAAGTTCATAAATTCTAGGGTTTTCATCTTTAACATAATCATGCATTTTTGAACCAAAAACTCACATATTTTACAAGATTATCATGCAAGAACAAAGAAACATACACTTTTGTAGCCGAAATCTTATGTTCAATAACACCATTTTGCAAGAAACAATGAAGCATAGATTGGTTGGCCAAAATCATTCTTAAACTACCATTTTCTAGTCATTTTAACATGTTACAAGCATTTTACACATAAAAGTTTACACATAGTCAAACTTCACAAATCATCCTAAAGATCATGCATAATACTACTAATCAAGCATTTTCTAGTCCATTCAACATACATAAGTCTTATGCACAAGACAATCACTAACCGGTTGTGAAGAAGGAGCCGAAAACAAAGAGAAAGGAACCGAGAAGATGGAGTGTCCGAGTGATGGTCTTGACCGAGTTTCTTGTCCGAGATCCTTGAGCTTGAACCGAAAGTAGAAGAAGAGAAATGGGTTGTTGTTTGGGGTTTCTAGTTGAGAGAAAGAGTAGAAGTGTTTGTGTGTGTAAAATGAGGGAAGGTGGGGAAAGGTGGGATTATATACCAAGTGTCAAGTTGGCTAAGGGGTTTCGGCCCAAACCGGTTACGGCCCAAAGGCCCACTCGAGACCGAGTGGCCCACTCGCAACCGAGTGGTTGCGAGTCATGGTCTCGGGTCGTGGTCTCGGCTCTCATAAATATGTATAATACGTACATACAACACACATTATGTAAATAAAGATCACGTTTTCATTTAATAACCTTTATATACACAAAATATTACAAGGTGTTCATTCGGAAAAACCTAGAGTGTCACATTATCCCCAAGTTTTAAGAACTTTCGTCCCGAAAGTTAAAGCAGCCACTGTCAAGCTAGAGTGTTTCAACGGGGTGTCACATCATCCCCCCGTTAGTTTGGAATTTCGTCCCGAAATTCAGTTGTAGCTTCAGTGCTGGGGGTTTCGTTTGGGAACAACTGGGGATACTTGGACTTCATCTGGTCTTCCCGCTCCCAGGTAAACTCTGGGCCACGTCGTGAGTTCCAACGAACTCGCACGAGAGGTATCTGGCTACGTTTGAGGGTTTTGATCTCTCGATCCGTAATCTCAATCGGTTCCTCAGTGAAGTGTAGCTGTTCATCAATAGTGAGTTCCTTGAAAGGAATTATGAGTGTTTCATCTGATAGACACTTCTTCAGATTAGACACGTGAAAAACATTGTGCACTGCACTCAGCTCTGCAGGCAGGTTCAATCTATAAGCAACCTTGCCGATTTTCTCGGTAATTTCGAATGGTCCAACATATCGCGGATTCAGCTTGCCTCGTTTACCGAAACGAACCACACCCTTCCAGGGTGAGACTTTAAGTAGAACCCGGTCCCCGACCTGGAATTCTAGCGGTTTCCTACGCTTATCAGCGTAGCTTTTCTGACGGTCACGAGCTGCCGCCATGCGTTGTCTGATCTGGGAAATCTTTTCCGTTGTATCTACCACCAGTTCTGGGCCTGTGAGCTGACTATCACCGACTTCCGCCCAGCAAAGAGGTGATCGGCATTTACGACCGTACAATGCCTCAAAAGGTGCCGCTTGAATACTAGTGTGGTAGCTGTTATTGTAGGAGAATTCCACCAGCGGTAGATGCTTCTCCCAGTTCTTGCCAAAATCGATCACACATGCTCTAAGCATGTCTTCCAGGGTTTGGATGGTGCGTTCAGACTGCCCATCCGTTTGTGGGTGGTAAGCGGTGCTCATGTCCAAACGTGAGCCAAAGGATTTGTGCATAGCTTGCCACAACTCGGAAGTAAAACGAGCGTCTCGGTCGGAAATAATTGAGGTTGGCACCCCGTGCCTGGAGACTACTTCCTTTAAATAGATTTCTGCTAAGGTAGAAAACTTGTCTGTTTCCTTAATGGCCAGAAAGTGTGCAGACTTGGTCAATCGATCTACTATTACCCAAATAGTGTCATTTCCGCGTTGAGATCTAGGTAATCCTGTAACAAAATCCATGGAAATTTGCTCCCATTTCCACTTCGGGATTTCGGGTTGCTGGAGTAGGCCTGCTGGTTTCTGATACTCAGTCTTGACTCTTGCGCAGGTCAAACATTTGCTGACGTAAGCTGCTATGTGAGCTTTCATGCCAGGCCACCAGTAAGTGGTCCTTAAGTCGTGGTACATCTTATCTGAACCAGGATGTACTGAATAACGGGACTTATGGGCTTCGTCCATCACAAGCTCTCGTAGATCTCCGTAAAGTGGGACCCAAATGCGCCCTGCCACATAGTAGGCGCCGTCTTCTTTTTGCTCTAGTCGTTGTCTCGATCCTCGCAACGATTCAGCCCTGATGTTTTCCGGTTTCAGAGCTTCGGTCTGAGCATTTCGAATCTGGGTAGGGAGGTTAGACCGGATAGTAAGTTGTAATGCTCGCACGCGCTTTGGTATAGTGTCCTTTCGGCTGAGGGCGTCTGCCACGACATTGGCCTTGCCCGGATGGTACTTGATGGCGCATTCATAATCATTCAGGAGTTCGACCCATCGACGTTGTCGCATGTTTAATTCCTTTTGCTTGAAGATATGCTCGAGACTCCTGTGATCGGTGTAGATAATGCACTTGGTACCGTACAGGTAATGTCTCCATATCTTAAGCGCAAAGATCACTGCTCCTAGTTCCAAGTCATGCGTAGTGTAGTTCCTTTCGTGCGTCTTGAGTTGTCGAGAGGCGTAAGCAATAACTTTGTCGCGTTGCATTAACACACAACCAAGCCCATGGATGGATGCATCGCAGTAGACCACAAAGTCATCTATTCCTTCAGGTAACGAGAGAATAGGAGCGCTACAGAGGTTATCCTTTAGTGTCTGAAATGCAGTTTCCTGAGCTTCACCCCACTTATAAACCATACCCTTCTGAGTAAGAGCCGTGAGAGGCTGAGCGATCTTGGAGAATCCCATAATAAATCTTCGGTAGTATCCCGCCAGTCCCAAAAATTGGCGGACTTCGGTCGGAGTCTTAGGGGTAGGCCAATTCTTTATTGAGTCAATCTTTGCAGGGTCGACGTGAATTCCATCCTTGCTAACCACGTGCCCAGGGAAATGGACTTCTCGAAGCCAGAAGTCGCATTTCGAGAACTTGGCATACAGTTGCTCATTGCGAAGGAGTTCGAGGATAAGGCGTAGGTGCTGTTCATGCTCTTCCTGACTTTTCGAGTAGATCAAGATGTCGTCTATAAACACGATCACAAATTTGTCGAGGTAGGGTTTGCACACTCGGTTCATAAGATCCATGAACACTGCAGGCGCGTTGGTCATTCCAAAGGGCATAACGAGGAATTCATAATGACCATAACGAGTTCTGAATGCAGTTTTGGAGATGTCTTCATTACGGACCCTTAGCTGATGGTAGCCTGATCGCAGGTCAATCTTAGAATAGTAACTCGATCCTTGCAGTTGATCAAACAAATCGTCGATTCGCGGGAGAGGGTAACGATTCTTGATGGTAATCTTGTTCAGCTCACGATAATCGATGCACATTCGGAACGTGCCATCCTTCTTCTTAACAAAGAGTACCGGTGCTCCCCAGGGTGATGAACTAGGGCGGATAAAACCTTTATCCAACAGTTCCTGTAGCTGAGTAGAGAGTTCCTTCAATTCTGCGGGGGCTAGTCGATAAGGCGCACGAGCTATAGGCGCTGCTCCGGGAGCTAGCTCGATTTGGAATTCGACCTGACGGTGGGGAGGGAGTCCGGGTAATTCCTCAGGAAATACCTCGGGGTAGTCACGCACTACCGGAAAATCTTCAATCCTCTTTTCCTTTTCCTGCGTGTTGGTGACGAGTGCTAAGATAGCGGTGTGCCCTCTTCGTAAACACTTCTGGGCCTTCAAGAAAGAGATAACGCCGGAGATTTCTCCGCCTTTGCCACCTTGTACAATGAGAGGTTTGCCAGAACGACGGGGAATACGAACTGCTTTCTCTTGACAGAGGATCTCAGCGCGATGCTTGGATAGCCAATCCATACCAATAACGACGTCGAAGCTTCCAAGAGTAACAGGGAAAAGATCGATACTAAATGTCTGACCAGACAATTCTAGTTTGCAGCCTTTGATAACATGTGAGGCCTCGATGTTTCTACCATTAGCTAACTCGACGATATGGTGCGAACTTATTAACGAAAGCGGACGCTTAAGCTTCTTACTAATACGTAGAGACACATAACTAGCATCGGCTCCAGAATCAAATAATACAGAAACATAACGATCATCGAGTAGGAACTTACCCGCCACGACATTGGGGTCATTCCTTGCCTCTCCAGCTCCAATCACAAAAGCCCTTCCTCTAGCACCATTCCCAGCATTGTTGTTCTGATCGTTGTTTCCAGCTCCCTGATTGTTGTTGCGGTTCTGGTTCAGTTCAGGGCAATTCTTCTTGTAGTGTCCCTCGGCTCCACACTGGAAACAACCCTTAGCGTTCCCGTGATGTTGTTGCTGCTGGTTCTGCCCCACGGGACATGGACTCCTACAGTCCTTGGCCTCATGCCCCATTTTATTACATCGCTGACACTGACCTTTCACACACTGCCCGCTGTGATGTCGATTGCACTTGTTGCACTTGGGGTGGTTACCGCGATAGCCACCATGTTGTTGAGTGCCCTTGTTGTTTTCAGTTTTCCTTTGCTGTGCTGGGGCCTGAGTGGGGTTAGCATCCTTGCTTTGATTTCCTTCCCACTTACGCTTGTTGTCACTAGAAGTTCCGACAGTAGCACTGATCCTTTTGGGCAACCTGCCCTCTTCTACGGCTTGATCAGTGAGTTTGTGAGCAAGTCGAACGATCGGCTGAATGGTAGTGTGGTTGGCTGAAGTTACATGGCTTCGAATTTCTGGAGCCAAACCCTTGATGTACAGTTCGATTCTTCGATACATAGGTCGAGACATGTTTGGGCAGAGAGCAGCATAGTCGTTGGACAGCTTGGTGTAAGTTTCAATCTCTGACCCAACCATCTTAAGCGCATAGTACTCATTCTCAAGCTTGTGGATGTCATCCCGGTGACAGTATTCCTCCTTAATCATGTCCTTGAAATCCTCCCACGCAGTAGCATTAGCAGTTTCCAAACCAAACATCTGAATCTGCGCCTTCCACCAGGAAAGCGCGTTTCCTTCAAGTGTAGCAGTAGCAAACTTCACCCAATTTGCAGGGGGACACTCACAGACAGCAAAGACAGCTTCAACTTTCTCAATCCAATGCAGAAGGCCTATGGCACCCTCAGTGCCGTTGAAAGGGAGGGGCTTGCAATCCATGAAAGTCTTGAAAGTACACACGGGTGGTTGCGCAGGTGCATGCTGACCTGTTCGTGAGAAGCGAAGCGTATAGACTTAGAGGCGAAAAGACGATGTGGCGGTAGGATCTAAACATCCTAAAACAACGAGCTTACCTAAAGGGTGAGCTGCGAAAGCTGCAGCCACTGTGTTGAGCAGGTTAGTGAACTGAGCCTGTGTCATGTTGATGTTTCCTCTTCCGCGTCCACTCATTGTCTTCATAACCAGAAAACACAGTATGAGTGTGATGTCGTAATGTAGCGAGAATGAGATAGAAGTGAGAGGTGTATCTATCTAATTTAGGCACACTAGTACGTATAGCATAACAGGAAACATAAGGTAAGCAAACAAGTAAACACTGGTCCGAGCTATGAGGTCAAATGTGTCGAGCCTTGCACTTGGAGTGTAGTGTCGTCGCGAGTCACAGGTTATAGTCTGGTTTTCTCCAAAAAGATTTTTCCCCTTTTTAAAACCAAGTTCACTATAACCAATGGCTCTGATACCAATCTGTCACACCCCCAAAATCCACCTGCGGATATCACCCGCTTTGAGGGCGTGACTGACCAGGATCCAGCCACCAATTATACTGAATAATTAAATTGATAACAAAAGTAATACTTACTAGCCATTAGATTAACAAATATCAAGTTCAGAGTTTAAGGTTTTAAGTTCAAACAGTAATAAGTAGCGGAAGCATAAGTAAAGTAGTAGTTTAACAAGTTCATAGTTCAAAATAAGGTAACACCCAACGCAAGGGTGGACAGACACTACACGTTCCCAAGCAGCAGCTCCTGAGTCACTGGTTACCTGCAAAGCATGCAGTAAGGGGTCAACAATAATGCTGAGTGAGTTCACTAGTTGTCCAGTTTTAGTTTACCAAAAACTTAAGTTGTTTAGATAAAACATTTATAATCACGTTGTGGGGAGCTACCCCAGCTGTAAGCTCACTAAACTGTAGATACCGAAACTGTTGACGGAATATAAATATTCGTGCCCCGAGTCAATGTCTTTTTTTTGGGTAAAGGGTTACCCCGATGAATTTTATTAATAAACAAATCTGAACAAGGGTGTGTCAAAGCAACACACCTACTAGACTTGACAACCCAAGTCTAGGACAAACAACTATTACAGCCATGTAAATAAAACAACCAAGCACAAAAACTCGACCAGCAAACAACCAACTAGGAAACAAAAAACATCAAATTAAGGTTCTAGCCCGGATCCATATCTGTATCTTCGATCTTCCATGTTCTACGAATTCTCTCCTTCGTAGCCAGCGTCCGGAATCTGAAGCCCATGAGCCGCAACCGAACTGTATTCTTAATCACCTCAGCCACTTGATTTGCCGTCCTCTTGATACTCTTGAAAAGCCTGTTGTTTCTCTCTTGCCATATATAATATGAAGACGCCGCTATCAATAACTTGCACACAATGTGGTCTACGTTCTTGGATTTAGCATGTTGTTCCACCCAAGTAACAACCGAGGACCATGAATCGTCAACATTACCCATACTAACCAACTTTTTCACCTCGTTCCAGACTTGGGTTGCAAAAGCACACCTGAAAAATAAATGATCCCGACTATCACGATCAAAGTAACACAACGGACAGCACATCAGATTCCAGTTGGTGTGACTACCCGCTTCCCATACTGCCAACCTATCCTGCGTTTTTAGTTTGTTTCTAAATGCCAACCATAAGTGAAAAGAATGTCGCGGAATGCATTGAGAGTACCAAACCATATCAGCCCATACCGCCTCATTCTCTCGGTTCCGAATTGTATCCCAAACCACTGACGAGTGAAAATCACCCGGCTTTCCCTCCAAGCTTTTCCAAACCAATCTATCCATAGTATTCGGCACCAGCTGAGGAGCCGAAATTGTAATTAACACCGGAAATAGATCTAGCCAAGCCTGAGGCCATCTCCAGTTACCATTGTGATCAACCATATCTGCAACCGTAGTACCTAAGGAAAACCCAGCATTAGCGATTGCCCTTGGCATGATCAACGAGCTCAAGGGACTTTGCGAACACCACATGTCACTCCATATATTAGTTTGAGCCCCACTCCGAACAGTAGACCAAACATGAGGCCGAATGATGTGACGGATGGACAAAATCTTTCGCCACCCCCAACTCATACTCCCTCTGCATGGAACTTCCCAGAAACTCCGACCTTTAAGCTTGTAATCATGTATCCATCTCACCCATATCGAATCCCGTTTTGTAATAATGCTCCAAATGTGGTTTGCCATAAGCGATTTGTTTACATCAGTAATACTTCGAATACCCAAACCCCCTTCCTTTTTCGGCAAGCAAACATACTTCCACGCAACTTTAGCCCGAATCCTACCTTCTGATCCTGCATTCCATAAGAACCTCCGAATCCTTTTTTCTAACTCGCTAATAACACGAGCCGGAATAATGAAAACCGACGCCCAATAGATATGCATAGAAGACAGCACTGAGTTTATAAGTTGTAATCGGCCCGCAAATGACAAAGATCTAGTAGCCCAATTAACAATCCTTTTCTCCATACGATCAATGTCTATCGTCATTGACCATGTTTGCAAGGTCTACTAGTTCACGCCCGATCCCCCCGGTCACGGTGTGAGGTTGTCAAACCTAATAGCGCTATCAACTAATAACCTGTTCGCCCCCGGCGATTAATCGGTAATGTAAGCAGGGACTTAAGGTGATAGAGTTTCGTTTAGCATGGCTAGTTGTGATTTATAAATAATATCCAAACGTATCTCCCCCGGAGATAGTAATTACCCATTCTGTTTCCCCCGGAGTAATGGGTCCAAAATGTTTTTCCCAAAGTTGGTAGTTTGTTCGTGTCCCTCCGCGGGACGCATGCTTTTAGTGTGTGAACTCACCTTGGGTTGCTCGGCAGATTGGGTTACTTGTCAAACACGTTGGTCACCACGTCCTAACATGGTTACCGGTATAGGTCAGGTTTGGTGTATAAGCAGTCACGTAAAGTCTACACATAACTATCACGTTGCATGCATAAAAAATATAGACAGTGGGTTATTGGGCCGGCCCTATCATTTAAACAGTCACGCAGATCAGTCAACAGGTAGCCCATATACACATAATGGCCCAATAACCAAAGTGAACAGTCCAGTCGCAACCAGATGGTCTCGAGTCGCAACCAGGAGGTCTCGGCTTGTCACGTTGTGGTTGCGAGTCGCAACCGTGTGGTCTCGAGTTGTCACGTTGTGGTTGCGAGTCGCAACCGTCGTAGTCTCGAGTCGCAATCGTGTGTTTCGAGTTGTCATGCTATGGTTGCGAGTCGCAACTACGTGGTCTCGAGTTGCCATGCCTTGGTTGCGAGTCGCAACGGTGCGGTTGCGAGTCGGAATGCTGTCCCTTTCATGTACACGTGATGATGCAGATGCATCAGCCCAATTTGTACCATGTATTCAGGCCCAAATCGGGAAACAGCCAATGAGGTTCAACTAACAACTTTGCCTAATCTGACTATTAGTAAAAATAGATCAAACTTAGCCATTTTTGAATCTTCAAGTCATATTCAACTAGTTCATCACAAGTTCATAAATTCTAGGGTTTTCATCTTTAACATAATCATGCATTTTTGAACCAAAAACTCACATATTTTACAAGATTATCATGCAAGAACAAAGAAACATACACTTTTGTAGCCGAAATCTTATGTTCAATAACACCATTTTGCAAGAAACAATGAAGCATAGATTGGTTGGCCAAAATCATTCTTAAACTACCATTTTCTAGCCATTTTAACATGTTACAAGCATTTTACACATAAAAGTTTACACATAGTCAAACTTCACAAATCATCCTAAAGATCATGCATAATACTACTAATCAAGCATTTTCTAGTCCATTCAACATACATAAGTCTTATGCATAAGAAAATCACTAACCGGTTGTGAAGAAGGAGCCGAAAACAAAGAGAAAGGAACCGAGAAGATGGAGTGTCCGAGTGATGGTCTTGACCGAGTTTCTTGTCCGAGATCCTTGAGCTTGAACCGAAAGTAGAAGAAGAGAAATGGGTTGTTGTTTGGGGTTTCTAGTTGAGAGAAAGAGTAGAAGTGTTTGTGTGTGTAAAATGAGGGAAGGTGGGGAAAGGTGGGATTATATACCAAGTGTCAAGTTGGCTAAGGGGTTTCGGCCCAAACCGGTTACGGCCCAAAGGCCCACTCGAGACCGAGTGGCCCACTCGCAACCGAGTGGTTGCGAGTCATGGTCTCGGGTCGTGGTCTCGGCTCTCATAAATATGTATAATACGTACATACAACACACATTATGTAAATAAAGATCACGTTTTCATTTAATAACCTTTATATACACAAAATATTACAAGGTGTTCATTCGGAAAAACCTAGAGTGTCACATTATCCCCAAGTTTTAAGAACTTTCGTCCCGAAAGTTAAAGCAGCCACTGTCAAGCTAGAGTGTTTCAACGGGGTGTCACACCGAACCCCTCAAAGCCTATTTCTAAGCTATGTAAAGGATATTTTTTTTTGGGTAAAGGGTTACCCCGGTGAATCTATTAAAATGCAACCGCAAATAAGAACAAGTAGTGAGGATGTGTTCCACACTAGTTCATATACAGGACATGCCCCATATATGTAAAACAAAAAAACCAAATACCTATATCGCCCCATAACCTAGTCGTTTCAGTGTAGACTTCTTCAACCACCTCTTCGTCCGATTCCTGCCTGTCCCCTGATGGTTTCTTCTCCATTCGTCCCACAGTGGTATCCCCCCGATTACCATTATCATCCTTCAGAACATCAAACGGGTTAGACGTTGAAACCTGATTCTGCATCGGACTCTTTGACGATTTTGGTTTAGGGTTGACAACTGGCCTGTACACTACCTTTGGTTTCTGATTCTTGATATGAAGACCTTGGTTATTAGCTTTTTTCTTCTTGGCACCCACAACCTGAAAGTCATCATTTTTCACTCCAGAATCCCCATTCGAACCATCCTGATGGTTTTTTGGGCACGAGCTATCATCATGACCAAAAACACAGCAAGAAGAGCATCTTAAAGGCTCCCAATCATATTCAATTTTTACCTCCACCTTAGAATGCTCACCACCATCTAAATATGGGATTGCAACAGTAACACACTTCTTTAACTCAGCCCCCGCCTGCACTTCAATGAGAGCTCTTGCATAGCTGCTTCTTCCCCAAGATTCAGCACACATTGTGGCCGTATACGAATCCAACATCTTAGGAACCCCTATCTTAGAGGCAACCAAGCTAAGGCCATCCTCAGTAAATGCCGCTAACGGCACATCATGCATTTTGACCCAAACCGGAACAACTTTGATATCCTCCTTCTCCATTTTAATAGAAGCTGACCACTCTTTCAAAATTATCGGAACATTTCTTATCAACCAAGGGCCATCCTCTAACATTTGATCCATCCCTTCTTTAGTCTTGAACTTGAAGAAAAAGAAACCATTTGCATTCATCATTAATCTAGATAACCCATATTTGGCCCAGTTGTTCTTTGCAAAGAAATCCACCACAGGGAACGCCAAACGTTTTCCCAGAAAGTACCCATACAAAGTATTAGCATACCTGTCTGTAACTTGTTTAACCGAAGTCAATGGAATCACTACATCAGCTCCATCAACAACTTCACTCGATTCCATTGCCCTGAAGTTTACTTTAGTGTTTTCCTTAGAGTTCTTCACTACATTAGCAAAAGAGATAGGAGTAGCGATACCAGCCGGTTTATCGAAGCCCTGATCAGCCACCGAATTCGTATTATCCAGACCTGAAATTGGCGTGTAACCCATAACCGGCGAGTCCCAGAACGTTGCATCCAGATTTCCTTGACTAACAGGAGCCGAACCCACTACACCCCGCTTTGGCTTCCAAGTATTCCCTTCTACATCTAGAAACCGAGCTGCAATTTCTGCAAACGATGCTCTCGGCTTCCCACAAACTTCCTGCTGATTACCGCCAGAACCGCTTAGATCATCCATCCCAGGATTGTGAAACCAGAATTTTGATCAATGAGAAGTCGGCTGAAATACGTACAAAGTAATCCAGCCACCAAAATCTTATCGCCGACAAGAACCCTAGCTGCAATCAGACCTTAACGCCAACCCCCAAGTCTGATGAATACGAAACCCCTAGATGAATTAGAAACAAAACGGAACAGCAAAACCCTCCCTAGCCTGAATTGTTGCTGAATATTGACTGCCAAAAACTTAACCAGATTCGTGACAAGCCAGAAAGACAGCGCCGTCACAAAAACCCTAGTCTGAATCGCAACAACCAAGGAGAATAATCTGCACCATGTGCTGATGATGAATTGCCGAACGATTGCAATCCAGTAAATCAGCGCCGACAAACAACAAACCCTAGATCGATACTCTTGAAAATTGCCGACTACAATTGATTTGAACCTAAAGAACCGATTAAGAATGAATCGAAATCTGTAGAAACTAACCAATTTTAATCGGGATGAATGAAACGAACGATCTGATTAGGGTTCCCCAAAATCGCCAAAATCGCCTAGCTCTCAAGAGCTCCTATAATATTGCCGAACCCAAAAATTTACTCTACTCGGGTTTGCTATGTAAAGGATATTTAGGGTGTGTTTAACTTATGATCAAGTTCTGGATTGTTCGTTACAGTACAAATCAGCATACTTTCGCAGTTTGTCGAATTTAGTCCCTGTAAGCGAATAAACTTGATTTCGGCATACCAAACCATCCAAAACTTATTTCTAAGTTATGTAAAGGTTATTTAAGGTATGCTAAGCCTATGTCACTATTCCGGAGTGTTTGTTGCATTAAATTGGTTATATTTACGCATCAGATCGCGTATAACCTTCCAGAAAGCGATTTAAAGCCCGAAATCGAACAAGAATTGATATGTGCAAATGATACACATATTTTCACTAATCCCAAGTATGAAACACAAAATTTCATTGGTTGCTATTTGTTTGACGGTCACAGTGACACAGGTGTCACAGTCTCCCCTACTTTAGGAAATTTCGTCCCGAAATTTATTCGTAAGAGTCTGTCTGTGACGCTGTGTTAAATAACCACCAGAGATATATAAGGCATAATCCTGTCATTTCCTTAACGGACATTCTTCAGAAACGAAATGAACAAACATAGTCATTTTCAATAGATGCTTAATTAGAAACGGAAATGAAAAGGATAAACAAACGGATATTCGTTTCCTCAACGGATAATCTTCAGAAACGAAAATGAACAGACGGAGTCATTTTCAACGGTTGCTTCCTCAGAAACGGAAATGAAAAGGATAATCAAACGGGTATTCATTTCCTCAACAGATAATCTTCAGATACGAAAATGATCAGACGGAGTCATTTTCAACGGTTGCTTCCTCAGAAACGGAAATGAAAAGGATTAAACAAACGGATATTCATTTCCTCAACGGATAATCTTCAGAAACGAAAATGAACAGACGGAGTCATTTTCAATGGTTGCTTCCTCAGAAACGGAAATGAAAAGGATAATCAAACGGATATTCATTTCCTCAACGGATAATCTTCAGAAACGAAAATAAACAGATGGAGTCATTTTCAACGGTTGCTTCCTCAGGAACGGAAATGAATAGGGTTAATTCTAGACACATGACAAAACTTCCTATGGTTTCTGTGCACTAAATTCCATAATTATGTAGGCCTCCATAATTACGTAATTCCTTGCACAGTCCGCACAGTTCATTTCATAATGTGTAGGGGAAGAAAATCAAACCTGTGATGGGTGTGGCTAGACTACCATAGGGTCCTTTTAATTAGATCGACAAATGATCTCTTTATTTTGACCACCAAGGAGTTTTTTCAGCTATATCATCACATGATATTCCCAACCAGATTTTTGGATAAATCTGTTTAACTAGACCACTCAAGGGGTCTAATTATGGAATAGTACTTCATAACCCAAGGGACTTAACTACAACGTAGAAGTTCATTAAGGATTTAAGATAGTACCTTTGGATATCCTACTATGAATCCCTTATACGAAGATATGGAAGATTCTACAAGGATTTGGATAACAAAAATTTGGATCACACAAAACATAAAAGGGAACACATAAGCATATAATCACATAATTGATTAACTTGACCTTTAATTTGTTATCTTTAGACACGGATATTTAAAGCACACCAGGAATCCAATCCGTGGATTTCATTTGGCACTTTAATCATAAGAATCTAACTATGGAGATAGAAAGATCTGAATAGGAATTTGGATTTATCCTTATTGAATCGTAATATACGTATTAAGGCATACGAATAATTCAATTTAGCTCACCGATTTGATTGATAATCATCCATAAGGATCTAATTATGAGGATAGAAAGATCCTATTTTGGAATTTGGAATTTTGTGTAACGAGAGGTGTTTCGACACCTTGCACCAGGCGTACTTAAGTCGATACACAAGGTAGAAAGTTCATGAGGTTGAGGCGCTAGATATGCCCAGGAGACATATGAAGCAGAATTTGAAGGTTTGAACAGCAGCAGGATTTGTAACAGCTTTGCTTTGGATTGCAAAGCGGCACATGTTAACCAAATGTCCCCATCATCCACTGTGGGTACATTTGAAACAGGGTATTTGATTTGGATGATGATGGTGGCATTGATTGCACCAAGGAGCAGTTCCCTTATACGGCTTCATCCCTGAGGCGAGTCATGGTGATAGCTAAATCAACGGTCCTCTGGAGTACGACGCCTATTCGCTAGGTAATTGCAGCACCTAGTTCGGACATTTGAATGTTGTTGCGATGAAGAGGCATCTTGAAGGCAATGGAAGACATAGGAGGAAACAAGCGAAAGATAGTCAAAAGAGAATGACAACGCATGGAGATTGTGACCATTTGTTTGTTACCAAAGGCAAACAAATGAGATAGAGACTAATCAAAGTAAGTGGGTCAATATGATGTATCGCGAAGACATGCTTGCCTATAAGTGGACACTCACCCCAAGTGTTCCCAGGTAAGAGTGACTGGTCCGATACTGCGGATTTGTACGAACACTAGCCTTAGACAGAAGAACCAGAGTACAGGCACCCACTCTTCCAGTTTGCACATGTTCACACTATCTAGACCCAAACTTTGACGAGATTTTGAAAACTTAAGGGGTTCGAAACCTTATAACTAAGGGTTCAAAACCTAGTAATCAATCATCCTAGAACAGATGATTATTTTTCAAAGCAGATTCAAAATTTATGTTTTTGTTGTGGTTGTCACCTAAGGATAGGCGACGGTATTGTTTTATGACTAAACGCAAGTAAACTCGCGTTAGGGTCCTAGGAAAGTTATAGTCTAGGTCAAAGCATTACTAATAACCTAATTCCCTATAACCATTGGCTCTGATACCAACTTTTCTGTCACACCCCGACCATGTAAAACAACAAAACGTGGCGGAAACGTGGGGGAGTGTTGTAACAGAATCATTGTTTCACAACCATGGATTAAACAGTTTCGTTTTATTGAATTAAGTGTATTGTATTACATTGGAATTTGAAACAAAACATGTACAAATAGTCTTGTATCTTATAATGTCACTAAGGCCTCGTCCAATCCTATGTGAGAGTACACAAAGATCATCATCAAGCATCATCAACTATTATACCTGAGTGTCGGATTCATGGCTAGTTTGCATGTTGCAATACTTATTTAGAAACCTTATTTTGAAAAGTATAGTATTGCGACATAATTAACCAACTCAAATCGAGTTGGTTATAATGTATAAAATCTCGTAACCATGATTTTTAACTCCAAAACATTTGTTTAGTTAAATTCAGATTGTAAATCATTTTGAAATAAAAACTCGAATAGTATATATATATATCGTCAGAAAAACCTTGTAATATATCTTTGTTTCGATAACCTTGCCCAAGTGATCTAGATAACGCAACGACATATAATGTATTAAAAGCACTTATATATAGGAAGTACCAGCGGCGTATCCACCATGCTTTTAACACATTACACCCGCCCCGTTACCTAATCACTTCCCTAACCCAACGGTTCAAACAGATTTCAAACGGTTCATGTCAATCAATGGTTACAAACGGTTCACATAGTCAAGTAGTCACAAACGGTTCACATGGTCAAGTAGTCACAAACGGTTCATAAAATCAAGTAGTCACAAACGGTTCACATAATCAAATAGTCACAAATGGTTCACATAATCAAACGGTTACAAACGGTTCACATAATCAACGGTTCACCCTAATCAACGGTTATAAACGGTTCACATAGTCAAATGGTCACAAACGGTTCACGTGATCAACGGTTACAATGGTTCAAAATGTAAAACAATGTGTCCATATGCTGGATTAGCATATGCGACAAAATGTAGTATATGGGAATCAATGTGCTAGCATGTTAAGTGAACATACATAGCCAAACATAATGAAATCATGTACTATAGTGTACTAATGAACATAGCAAGTATAGAACATGAAAAACATGAAAGTAGGCACATGTGTTCCACCCCAAAACAGTTTGAAAACAGTAAAAGTGGGGACTATGTACTCACTTGAGGGTGCTTAGAAGTCTTGAACAACAACCAAGCAAAGCTAAAGGGATCACGGAATCAAACGGCACCTAAATCCAAAGCCTACATACTAAAGTGAAACATAACCTAAGTGCTTTCGACCCGTTTTTTGGGTGAAGGGTTACCCCGGTGATTTTATAATATAACCAAAATAAAACAAGTAGGAAGGCAAATTTACCCCCTAGTTCTCATCGCGACATACCGCAAATGAGCATAACAAGAAAACGGCCAAGAAAACCAAAACAACCTAGATCATTACAAGACTAAAGAAATAGGTCTTCAGTCTTCATCCAAAAGATCTTCCTTATTAAGCTTCCACTCCTCCAGAAATCGTTTGACATTGTCTTTTCTCTTATACTTGAAGGATATTAATTTCGTTCTCACAGTGTTTATCACAGTATCAACAATCTGCTCAGGAGGTCGCAACCTGTTACTAAAGAATCTGGTGTTCCTTTCACTCCAAATAGCATAAGCCATAGCCGCCACAAGAAGTTTACTAGCAACCGCATGAGCCGCTTTGGATTTTGCTCTCGGAATCAGCCATTTGGAGATATCTTCCCACGTCTCTCGGACCGAGTTCATGCCCACTTTGTTCCGCACACTATGCCAAATGGATCTCGAATAAGCACATTGAAAAAACAAACGTTCATGCGTCTCTTGATCCGCAAAACATAACAAACAACACATCTGGTTCATAGAACCCGTAACCTTTTGGTTCCATTTCAGAATGCGATCTTGCGTCCACAATTTCCTCTTAAAAATAAGCCAACATATGAAAGCATGTTTAGGAATGTTATAAGACGACCACACAACATTCGACCAATCTGCTGAAGGCTCTCGGATACGAATAGAATCCCACACTTCCTTGGACGAGAACGGTACTAAGATACCATCCGAATTCAGCCACAAAACTCTATCTTTTGCACTTGTCAAATTCACCGGATTAAGCTGAAACAGATTCGGGTATACCCTCCTCCACTCATCCGGCCAGTTCCATGAAGGTAGCTTATGCTACTTTAACGCGTCGTTCGCGCAAATGCGCGTTTGAGAGGTCTAACTAGTCCTAAGAAAAGTATTATATGCCTAAACATTTTTAAATAGGTTTCATAATCAGTTTAGGTGACAAAAGTTAGGTTACATATGCTTAAAATCCAATTATCCATGAAAAGGGCATTTTGGTCATTTACCTAAGGCATATAATCTACCTATCATACAACTACCTAAACTAGGTGACCCTAAGGTTTAACCTCGGAAGGTTATTCCCTATACAACTATGGTCACTAGACATGCTTGGTCGGATCCTAATGATCGACCAAACGGGTCGAGTTCGAAAGTCTAAGCGGTGGTTTAGACGGCTTGACTTACGACTCTAAACAAGCACTAAACTAAAACTGACGAGCTAAGCATGTTAAAAAATGCTTAACTAAGTTAGAAAACAGGTTTTTGATATCAAAACAAAGTGTTTTGGTACCAAGAGTAGTTTGGTTGCAAAATACGCTTAAATGCGCATTTTGACCAAAACTACGACTCATCACTACGCCTAGTCAACGTGGTAATCAGTAGGTATAGTCACAAGGGACTATAACCATCGTGATTACGGTCACGTTGCGAAGTTCAAACGAACTTCTCGTTGACCATCTCGTGGTCAAAGCTGAAAGTCAAACAAAGTTTGACTTTCACACTCGAAAAGCGATAAAAGAACGAAAGAGGACTTACAAAGGGTCCAAATAGATTTGGTTCTAAGTATTCTCAGGTAGGTAGTGAATAATCACAACCACTTAGAGAAATCTCAGACCAAATGTCCAGAAAATGGAATGAGGGCAGATTCGTAGATCCACATGTTTTAAACACTATTTCACAAGCAAAATCGCTTTTACACAAGTTCATGATTCGTGTGTGGTTAAAAACTGAACCCTAATTCTCTCTCCCCTTTTGGCGATTCAGGTTCTTGTCGTAACCCTAGTTCTTGATTGTGATCTTTTGTATAACAGTCTGTGATTAGAGATAGATTTCCGTCATATCTCTATAACGAACTCGTTAACAATTGTGACCAGTTTTGATTGTAGGGTTTCTTTTTTTCGTTTTTGTTTAATCGCCGCCCTTGGTTTTAATCTGAAAGCCTGATTTATTAGCCGGGTTGTTGTTGATTGCGGTTAGCTGTGACTAATTTAGCTAGATCGATAACTCTGGATTAATAGATTAAGGATTGAAGATTGTTACTAGGGTTTAAAGGGTTAGGGTGTTCGTGTGGGTTGTTTGCGTATGTCACTTTGGTTAAGATTTTCGTAAGTTGTTGCATGGAGAGAAACGGAGATCAGGGTTTGGAGGATTTAGGGTTTCAGTCGTTTTCTGAAAGATTGCATGGAGATGTTTTTATTAGCAAAAGCAGTACGAAGCCGTTAAATGCACAAGAGGTGCGAGGTAACATGCATACATCTGGAAGAGGTATTGAAATCAGGTCATTGAAAATTGATGGGAACCCTCTTCTGCCGAGACGTGGTATTGTCCAGAAAGAGCCAACTCCAATTAATATTATTGATGAACTGGAAAAGATTACCGTGCCGGTTCAGATGGGGAATATAAATGGAGGTGAAGATAGGGCTAATGATCAGGAGATGAACACAACGAATGTCTCATATGCTGCTAAGGTCAAGATGAATGATGTGCAGAAAAGAGAAGTAAACTTCAGAAAGATGGATTCTGTGGAGATTGTTAAGGATGTGGATGTGGTAATTCCTAGAGAAGTCGTTCGTAAGGTTCAGGAAAAATTTGACAATGTTCTGTATGGATATTTTTTAGGTAATCGTCTCCCTTTCCCGGTGGTGGTGGAGTATTACGCGAAAAATGTATGGTCGAAATATGGTTACTCTACCGGAAAACGTAATATGTCTAAACTGCTATGAGACCTAGTTTCTCTGGTCTTCTAGGCGATTTTGGCGACAAAACTAGAAACCCTAGTTTCTTGATTTCTTCCTTAATTTCAATCGATTTGGGTTAGGTATTGGGGTGTTGTCGATCCTTCTGAGTAAGGTTCTAGACTTCAATCCTGGTTTCTAATCTTTTGAAGTTGTTATTAGGGTTTCGTTTTCTTTTCTTTATTGCTAGGGTTTCTGTCGCTCTTGATCGTAGGGGATATAGCCTGCTTTTGACGTTCAGGTTTGCATGCTAGGGTTTTTATTTTGAATGGAGAGAAATCGGGATAAGGGGTTGGAGGATTTAGGGTTCCAATCGTTTTCTGAAAAGATGCATGGGGATGTTTTTATTACTTCAAAGGGACCAAAGCCGGTGAATGTGCAGGAGATAGGTGATAAGCCTTCATTATTCAGCAAACCACTGAATATTGATGGTTACCCATTGTTGGCCCGTCGTGGAGTAACTCAGCAAGAACAGAAAGTGATCAATGTTATTGATGAATTGGAGAAAGTCACAGTGCCGGTTTCTCTAGTGAACTCTTCTAATAATAGTAACGGTGGGCAGAATCAGGAGTGTTCTCAACCTAATCAGAATCCTGAGGAGGGAGAGAATGTCAAGGGATTTCGAGGTTCATATGCGGATAGAGTAAAGACCAATACGTCAGTTAAGCGTGAGGTTAACTTCAGGCTGCTTGAATCGCTGGAGAGTGTGGAGGAGGCGGATGTTGTTATCCCTAAGGAAGCAATACGTCAGGTACAAAAGAAATTTGAGAATGTTCTTTACGGTTACTTTCTAGGTGATAGATTGCCATTTCCCGTTGTTGATTACTATGTCAAGAATGTATGGGCAAAATATGGGTTTGTTAAGCTTATGATGAATTCAGACGGCTTTTTCTTCTTCAAGTTTGATTCCAAGGAGGGTATGCATAAGGTTCTTGAGAGTGGCCCTTGGCTGATTAGGAAAGTTCCATTATTCCTGAATGTATGGGGTCCGACTGTAAGCTTAAAGAAGGAGGGAATTAAGTCAGTTCCAGTATGGATCAAGTTACATAATGTTCCTTTGGCAGTGTACACGGATGATGGCCTGAGTTTGTTGGCCTCTAAGGTGGGAATCCCGAAAAGGTTAGATAGTTATACGGCTGATATGTGCATAGAGAATTGGGGTAGAACTAGTTATGCACGTGCTATGGTTGAGATAAATGCTGATAAGGATCTAAAATCTCATGTAGTGGTTGCCATCCCTAAAATGGATGAAGAAGGATTCGTGATGGAAAGAGTTAGAGTTGAATATGAATGGAAACCTCACCGTTGTGAAACTTGTTGTTTATTTGGCCATACTACTTCCTCATGCCCAAGGGCTCCTAAGGAAAAAGCAAAGCAGATTATCATTGATGATGAGGGCTTCATAATGGATAAAAGAAAGACTGCTAAACATGGTTTTCCACAAAAGAAACCAAGGCCGAAATTTGTTTACAAACCTAAGCAAAACTCGGCTGGAGCTAGTACGTCGGGAACCTCAAGGGGACGAGAAGGTAGCTGATCCGGTAGTGAACTTGCATAACAAATATGAAATGCTAGGTGAAGATGGTTCCAATTCAGGTACTTTAAATGGCCAGAGCTCTTCAGAGCCGAAAAACAATACAGTGGATGGAACGAGTAAGGAGGATAAGAATTCAAGTTATCAGCATTTGAACTTGGGGGAGGATGAAGTATTAATAGACCCATGTCAACCGGAAATTTCATCGTTTATATCAGCGAATAAGAAGAAGGGCAACTCTGAGGGGGCAAGCACTCCCAGTGATATGGGTTTCTATGGATAGTATTGCAGCGTGGAATATAAGGGGCTTGAACCGGCCCCTGAAACAAAGAGAGGTTCAACAAGTAGTCAAAGATAATCGGTTGAGTGTGTGTGCCATTCTGGAATCTCATGTGGAGGTGTCAAAGCTTTCTAAGGTTTGCAACAGAGTTTTCAAACAATGGGAGTGGACTTCAAACGGTGGTGTTTGTAATAGAGGTACTAGAATTATAATAGGCTGGAACAATGACTTGGTGGATCTTATGGTTCTTGCCCAAACGGATCAGGTCGTGCACGTAAGTCTCAAGTCTAAAGCTCAGGATACTCGTGTGTTTGTGTCCTTTGTATATGCGAAGAATACTTATCAGGAGCGTAGGGATTTATGGCGTGATTTGATGATGCACAAGTTGGTTGTTAATAATCAGCCATGGATTGTCCTGGGGGATTTTAACTCGGCCCTCTACTTGGATGATGTTTTACATGGTTCGTCTACTCTGACAATAGGGATGAGGGATTTCTTTGAGTGTGTTCAACAGACGGAGCTTCTGGATATCCCAGGGCATGGGCTTCATTTTACGTGGAACCAAAAGCCAAGGGAAGGGATTGGAGTCCTTAAGAAAATAGACCGGGTTATGGGGAATGTTAGTTTCTTGGATGTGTTTCCTAATGCTCACGTGCTCTATCATCCTTATAGGGTGTCAGACCATACGCCGTGTATCCTTAATCTGGATCGAGTTTGCCGTCCAAAACCCAAACCGTTTAAGTTTGCTAATTTTATAGCAAACAAAGATGAGTTCAAAGCTTGTGTTGTTGCTGAATGGAGTAGAAGTATAGAGGGCATTCCGATGCTTTCTGTTGTAAAAAAGCTTCGAAATCTAAAATCCCCGTTAAGGAAGCTGCTCCATGATCAAGGTAATTTACACGCTAAAGTCAAGGATTTGAGGTTACAGCTGGATGATATTCATCGTCAAATAGATCTTAAGCCGTTTGATACTGTGCTTCGGGAAAATGAAACTGAGCTTATAAAAAAGTTCCATAGTGCGTCCTATGATGAGGAATGTTTCTTAAAACAAAAAGCTAAGCTGGAATGGCTAAGAGTGGGAGATGGTAACACATCCTTTTTCCACAATTTTGTTAAAAGTAGAAATGCCAGGAATAAAATCCACTTAATTCGAGATGCTAATGGTATTCAGCATGAAGGTGTGGATGTTGAGAAAGCGTTAGTTGAACATTATGCTAATTTTTTGGGTTATGAAGCTGAAGTGGAAAAGCTAAACATGGAGGGCCTTTTTGTGAACACCGTAAACCCGAGTCTTGCTGATCACATGATTCGGCCAGTTACACGTGAGGAAGTCAAGGCGGCTATGTTTAGTATTGCTGATAACAAGGCTCCGGGTCCTGATGGATATACTTCGGTATTTTTTAAGAAAGCTTGGGATGTAGTTGGTGATGAAGTGTCAACCACAATACTTCAATTTTTTGAGAATGGTAAACTGCTTCAGCAAGTTAACCATACTATAATTGCCTTGGTTCCCAAAGTTTCTACTCCCTCGTCGGTTTTGGAATATAGACCGATATCCTGCTGCAATGTCATTCTTAAATGCATAAGTAAAATCTTGTCGGAGAGAATTAAAGGTAGTTTGGGTAGCTTGGTTGACATCAGCCAATCGGCTTTTATTCCTGGCAGAAAAATCTCGGACAATATCCTTCTTACGCAGGAACTTATGCACAACTATCACTTACAGAAGGGAAAGCCGAGGTGTGCATTCAAAATGGATATCCAGAAAGCATATGACACTGTTAGCTGGACGTTTCTCAAATCCATTCTAACCGGTTTTGGATTCCATCCTAAAATGGTGGGATGGATTATGACGTGTGTCTCTACTGTGTCGTTCTCTTAGCATTAATGGGAATCTATGTGGTTACTTCAAAGGTAGGAGGGGGCTCAGACAGGGTGATCCTATATCCCCTTACTTGTTTACCTTAGTCATGGAGGTTCTTTCTTTATTATTACACAAGGCAGCCGATGATCATCCTGCTTTTCGTTACCATGATAAGTGTAAACTTCAGAAGATTATTAATGTATCCTTTGCTGATGACCTGTTTATTTTTGCTAATCCGGATATGGTGTCTATTCGTATTATGAGGGATGCTTTGGATCTTTTCACGAGAATTTCGGGTCTTAACCCGAACTTAGCGAAAAGCACGGTCTTCTTCAGTAATGTATCGCCTCAGATGAAGCAAGCTATTTGCTCTCTTCTTCCGTTTCAGGAGGGAGAGCTCCCTGTGAAGTACTTGGGAGTTCCGCTAATTTCGACCAAACTTTCGTTAAAGGATTGCAAAATTCTAGTGGATCGGGTTGACAAGAAAATTGATCATTGGTTGAACAAGTCGCTCTCTTTTGCAGGGAGGCTCCAATTAATTAATTCGGTTATCTCGGCTTTGCATGTATACTGGGCTTCAGTTTTTATGCTTCCGGTCCGTATAGTTGGAGACATTGAAAAGCGTATGCGTAATTTTCTTTGGAGTGGTGGGGTGGCTAAGCGTTCTAATCCGAAAGTTGCTTGGAAGAATGTTTGCCTTCCGAAATCTGAAGGCGGATTGGGTATTAGAAGAATTCATGACTCAAATAAAGCGCTTCTTACTAATCATGTGTGGAGTATTCTTATTATGCGGGATTCATTACGGGTAAAATGGGTTCATTCTTACAGGATCAAAGGGAGAAATTTTTGGGAGCTTCCTTTTCGTGGTAGTATGACATGGGGGTGGAGGAAAATATTATCTATCCGGTCTTCTATTCGTCCGTTTTTTTGGTTCTTGATTCGTGATGGTACGGAGGCTAATGCTTGGAATGACAATTGGTGCGCTCAGAGCCCTTTGCGGGATTTCATTACCCCTAGACGTATTCATGGGGCGGGGTTTAGCATGAGAACAACAGTGTCGGATCTCATTGATACTCATAATGGATGGAAATGGCCGGTTGCTTGGTTTGACCTTTATCCAGTTTTGATTACTTTGATGCCGCCGAGTATTGACCATAATGTTCCTGATAAGCTTGTTTGGAAGAATAGGCAAGGAAACATTTCGGATTTCAGTGCTAGAGAGGCCTGGGAGAGCATTCGGGTGCGTGGTGAGGAGGTGGATTGGGTTAACTTGGTTTGGTTCGGTCAGTGTATTCCGAGACATTCTTTCCACTTGTGGCTTGTTATTAAGAACAAGCTGAAAACGCAGGATCGAATGGGAGTTTGGGATGCCGGAAGTGCAACTAATTTAAATCTAATGTGCTGTCCTTTGTGCAAACAGGGTAAGGATTCTCGGGACCATTTATTTTTTCGATGCTCCTATGCCTTGCAAGTGTGGAATGGGGTGAAGGATATGGCCTATATGGATTCGGTTAATGAAGATTGGGATTCCATTTTTGCTTGGCTTTCTCAAAATGCTATTAATAAATCAGCGGAAAGCATTGTAAGTAAGTTGGTGGTTGCTGCCTCGTCTTATTTCATATGGCAAGAAAGAAACAACAGGCTGTTTTCTTCAACACAGCGAACTGCTATAGTGATTGCAAACATTATTCTCCATACGGTTCGACTAAAGCTGATGACATTCAAGGCTGGGAAAGGTCTGAAACACCCGTTGATGCTGGACAGATGGAAGTTCCAAGTGAAGGCTTTAAGTATTGATCCGGGCTAGAGTTCTTTTGATTAGTGTTTTTGCGAGTTGCCTATGTTTGGCTTCGGGTTGTTTTGTTTTTGGTTGGTGTGTGTTTTGGTTTTGTAGGTTGGTCGTTTTGTTTGTGGTTGTTTTGGTAGTGCTAGTCTTGGTATGCCAAGTCTAGCTCTAGTGTGCTACTTTTGGTACACTTGCGTGATTCTTTATTCTTTTTAATAAAATTCACCGGGGTAACCCTTTACCCAAAAAAAAAATATGGTTACTCTAAACTTATGATGAATTCCGATGGTTTCTTTTTCTTTAAGTTTGATTCGAAGGAGGGTATGGCCAAAGTGCTGGAAGGGGGCCCATGGTTAATCAGGAAAGTTCCTTTATTCTTGAATGTATGGTCGCCGTCTGTTAGTTTGAAGGAGGGTATCAAAACTGTCCCGGTGTGGGTAAAAATGTTTAATGTCCCTATTTCTGTCTACACAGATGATGGCTTGAGTCTATTAGCATCCAAGATAGGGAACCCAAAGAGACTTGATGGCTACACGGCTGATATGTGTGCGTATAGTTGGGGAAGGAGCAGTTTTGCTCGGGCATTAATTGAGATAGATGCGGATCATGAACTGAAAGATCATATTGTTGTAGCCATACCGAAGCTTGATGAAGATGGGTACATTACTGAAAAGGTGAAAATTGAATATGAATGGCAGCCACAACGTTGTTCGATTTGTTGTATTTTTGGCCATAATGACCAGACATGTGCCAAGAATGTCCAAAATAAAGAGAAACAAGTGGTTATTGATGAGGATGGCTTCACTGTGGACAAGAGGAAGGTGGCTCGTGGGGGTATGATGCACAAGAAGCAAAAGCCAAAGCAGAAATTCGTTTATAGACCTAAAGTGAACAAGTTTGGGCCGAGCACATCAGGCACGAAACAGGATAAGGAGGATGATACTAGGAATGAAAAGGTGCAAACCCAAAACCCTTTTGATGCTTTACATATGGATGATGGGGAGGCGGATGTCTGTATCACGCGAAAAGTTGGTGACGGAAAGTCGAGTGGGATAGAAAATAATGGAAAAGCTTCTCGAGTGGATGATGAGGTGGTGGAAACGGTTCCTACTGAAATGTCTGCTTTTATGCGATGCGAGCGGCAAACACAATCTGAGGGGGCAAGCACTCCCGGTCACAATGGTGTTAATGGATAGTATGGCTGCATGGAACATAAGGGGTTTGAACCGACCCCTGAAACAAAGTGAGGTTCGTCTTTTAGTGTCTGAAAATAAACTATCTGTTTGTGCCCTTCTTGAATCTCATGTGGATATTTCTAAGCTTGCTAAGGTGTGTAACAATGTTTTCCGGTCTTGGAATTGGACGTCGAATGGAGGATTATGTGATCGAGGTACGAGAATTATTTTGGGTTGGAATGCCGATGTGGTTGATATTATGATTTTAGCCCAATCGGACCAAGTCATCCATGCTCAGGTCTTCTCCAAAGCTGATAATCAATCTGTGTTTGTTTCGTTTGTTTATGCAAAGTGTAAGTATCAGGAGAGAAGGACGTTGTGGGATAACTTATGTAAACATAAGGGTTTTTGCTATGACAAGCCATGGGTCGTTATGGGCGATTTCAACTCTGCGTTACATATTGAGGATTCATTGAATGGTCCTTCCACTCTATCAATTGGTATGAGAGAGTTTAATGACTGTGTTCAATATGCGGAGTTAATGGATATTAAGGGTCATGGATTACACTACACATGGAACCAGAAACCTTTGAATGGTGTTGGGCTGCTTAAAAAGATTGATCGTGTGATGGGTAATATGAAGTTCTTGGAAATGTTCAAGGATGCGTATGTCTTATATCATCCTTTTCGGATTTCTGACCATACCCCGTGCATACTTAAGTTAGCTGCGTCGGTCAAGTTTCGTCCGAAACCGTTTAAGTTTGCTAATTTCATTACCTCCAAGCCGGAATTCAGGATATGCGTTGAAAAGGAATGGGTTAAGCGGGTGGATGGTTTCACTATGTTTGCGGTAACCCAGAAGCTTAGGAATCTGAAGCCGTATTTGCGTAAGCTTTTGTTTAATCAAGGGAATTTGCATGATAAAGTTGCTGGTTTGAGGAAGAAGCTTGATGATATTCAGATTCTGATTGATAACAATCCGTTAGATGCTAATCTTCGTAACATGGAGGCTCAATGTCTTAAAGAGTTTCAGATTGCAGCATATGATGAAGAATGCTTTCTTAAGCAAAAAGCTAAAGTGGAGTGGCTATGTGCTGGTGACTCAAACACTAAGTTCTTCCATAATAGTGTTAAATGCAGGAACGCTAGAAATAAAATTCAATCTATTAAAGATGTTAATGGGATTCGTTATGAAGGGGAAGGTATTATGGACGCTTTGGTAGCTCATTATGCTAAATTCTTGGGTACTGAGGATCGGGTTGCAGCTATTGACCTGGATGGCATTTGTGTCAATATGCTAAGTATTGATGGTGCAGCCAATACGGTTCGGCAAGTAACGCGAGAGGAGGTAAAAAATGCTATTATATTGGTTCGGCAAGTAACGCGAGAGGAGGTAAAAAATGCTATTTTTAATATTGGAGAGAACAAAGCCCCGGGCCCTGATGGGTATACATCGGCATTCTTTAAGTCTTCTTGGGATATTATGGGTGAAGAAGTGTCCTCTGCTGTGTTAGATTTTTTTAACAACGGAAAGCTGTTGAAACAATTAAATCATACGATTTTGGCTCTTGTTCCTAAGGTGGATACCCCGGATTCGGTGCTGGACTATCGTCCGATATCTTGT
The DNA here is from genome assembly GCF_002127325.2 of Helianthus annuus. Lineage (NCBI taxonomy): Eukaryota > Viridiplantae > Streptophyta > Magnoliopsida > Asterales > Asteraceae > Helianthus > Helianthus annuus. The sequence goes on along the minus strand of NC_035447.2, from coordinate 165,620,867 downwards.
TGTAATGTTCTTTATAAGTGCATAAGCAAGATCATTACGGACAGAATCAAGGGTAGTTTGGAGAACTTGGTTAGTATTAACCAGTCTGCCTTTGTCCCTGGTAGAAAAATATCGGACAATATTTTATTAACTCAGGAGCTCATGCATAACTATCATCTGAATAAGGGGCCGGCTAGATGTGCTTTCAAGATTGATATTCAGAAAGCCTATGATACGGTTAACTGGGTTTTCTTAGAAAATGTGCTTAAGGCGTTTGGGTTTCATCATAAAATGGTTGCATGGATTATGGCATGTGTTACTACGACGTCGTTCTCGATCAGCATTAATGGGAACTTGCATGGTTATTTTAGAGGGAAACGGGGGTTAAGGCAGGGTGATCCTATGTCCCCATACCTGTTCACGTTGGTTATGGAAATCTTATCGTTGTTGCTCCAGCATGCGGCTGCGTCCGGTAATGGCTTCAAGTATCATGCTCAATGTGCTAAACAGAAAATAATTAACGTCTCCTTCGCTGATGACCTTTTTATTTTCGTTCATGGGGATGCGTTGTCCGTGGGGAAGGTTAAACAAGCTCTTGAGGAATTCACTAATGTTTCGGGTCTGGTGCCGAGTCCAGCTAAAAGTACGGTATATTTTTGCAATATCCCGCTTAATGTTCGACAGCAAATTCTCAGTTTGATGCCATTTCGGGAGGGTTCTCTTTCGGTTAGATACTTGGGGGTGCCGTTAATTTCAACAAAGCTGATATATAAAGATTGCAAACCCCTAGTTGATCGTATGGAAAAGAAGATTGATAGTTGGCTTAACAAATCTTTGTCCTTTGCGGGTAGGTTACAGCTTATTAACTCAGTGTTATCCTCCATGCATATTTATTGGGCGTCGGTCTTCATTATTCCGGCTCGAGTTATTCATGATCTTGAGAAGTATATGAGGAGATTCTTATGGAATGCGGGGTCTCAGGGTAGGGCGAAAGCCAAAGTGGCTTGGTCGGATGTTTGTTTGCCCAAGACGGAAGGTGGTCTTGGTATTAGGAGCATATTAGACGTCAATAAGGCTCTGATGACCAGCCATATTTGGAGCATTGTCACTCGAAGGAAGTCCCTGTGGGTTGACTGGATTTACGCTTATAAGTTGAAAGATCGCAGCTTTTGGGATGTCCAACCCCGTGGAAGTATTTTTTTTTTTTGGGTAGAGGGTTACCCCGGTAAATTTTATATCAACCAATAAAGCACAAAAGTGCAACTGAAATGTTACACACCCGCTAGCCTTGACAGACCAAGGCTAGGAAAATCCAAACAAAAAACACAACCAAGCACAGAAATCAACAACCATACAAACAACTAAACAAAACGGCCCAAACTCAAAGAATCTGCCTATACAATCCGCATCTATCCCGGATCGATGACCAAATTCCTATCCGGAATCTTCCACTTCTCAAGAAATTGTCTGCTCACAAAACCCATCTTGAACTTTAGAGTCATGAGACGCATACGAACAATGTTAATGATCTCCTCAGCCAGAATCTTCGCTGTGCGTTGGTTCCGAGAGAACAGCCTAGAATTCCTCTCTTGCCACACAAAATAGGTAGCCGCCGAAACCACCAACCTACTCGAAACGTTGGCCGGTTGCTGCATATTGGAGTTCACCTTCATCCATTGCATTATGACGGTCCAACAGCCTCTAACATCATCCATACCTGCCATATCCCTTACACTATCCCAAACCTCTGTAGAGTAGGAGCATTCAAAAAACAAATGGTCCCTCGAATCCTTATCATAGTTACACAAGGGGCAACACATGAGGTTCAAATTCGTAGCACTTCCCGCCTCCCAAATGGACAATCTATCTTGGGTTTTGAGTTTATTTCTAATGACCAGCCACAAGTTAAAAGAGTGACGCGGAATACACTGTTTAAACCAAACCATATTAAACCAATCAACAATATTCTCACGCTGCCTGAGATTATTCCATACCTCCCACGAAGAAAATCGAACCGGTTTACCTTCAATGTCAATCCAAACCAAACGATCAGGAGCTTCATGAAGGACCGGAACCTGAATATTGATTAAGACGGGAAACAAATCAAACCAAGCAATCGGCCACTTCCAATGTCCGCTAGAATCTATCAACTCTGCCACAGTAGATTGCAAATTAAAACCTGCATTTGCAATGTTTCTCGGACTAACATGAGCTCTGATTGGACAACTAGAACACCAAGTGTCACTCCAAACGTTCGTATTAGTACCATCACCAATAGACGTCCACATATAAGGCCGAAGCAAAGCACGTAATGCAAGTAATTTCCTCCAGCCCCATGTCATACTACCCCTACACGGAATCTCCCAAAAACTCCTGCCCTTTAGTTTGTAAATGTGAATCCATTGAACCCATAACGACTTCCTGTTGGTCAACACACTCCAAACATGAGACGAGATGAGCGCTTTGTTAGTATCCGCAATGCTTCGAACACCCAAACCACCCTCATTTTTTGGAAGACAAACAATTTTCCAAGCAACCTTAGGATTAACATACTGCTGATACTTACCAGTCCATAGGAAAGCACGCATACGTCTTTCAAGATCACTCACTAATTTAGCTGGTAAGAGAAAAACTGTAGCCCAATAGACATGCATAGCTGAGAGGACCGAATTAACCAGTTGCAACCGACCAGCAAACGACAAAGATCTCGTCATCCAGTTATCAATCTTCTTCTCCATTTTTTCAACAAGGATTTTACAATCCTTATAAGAAAGCCTGGACGAAATTAACGGAACCCCCAAATAACGAACAGGAAGCGTACCCTCTTTGAAAGGCATAATATGAAGAATACCTTGTTTAATCGACTGAGGAACATTCCCAAAATAAACCGTACTCTTCGGCATACTAGGGACAAGACCCGACATGTTTGTGAAATTCCTAAGAGCGTCTCTTAGCACCTTGACCGAAGCTAAGTCACCATTTGCAAACAAAAACAGATCATCCGCAAAAGAGACATTTATAATCTTCTGCTTTTTGCAATAAAGATGATATCTAAAGGCATTGCTTTTGTTGGCTGCATCTTTAAGAAGTAACGATAAGACCTCCATAACCAAAGTAAACAGATAAGGCGATATTGGGTCCCCCTGCCTCAATCCTCTTTTACCCTTGAAAAACCCATAAAGGTTACCATTAATGCTTAACGAATAAGACACCGTGGTTACACAAATCATGATCCAAGTCACCATTTTGTGATGAAATCCAAACGCACGAAGAATACTTTCCAAGAAAGACCAGCTAACCGTATCATAAGCTTTTTGTATGTCAATTTTAAACGCGCACCGTGAAGGCCCAATCCTTAGGTGGTAGTTATGCATCAGCTCTTGGGTCAGTAAAATATTGTCTGAGATCTTTCTTCCTGGCACAAATGCCGACTGGTTAATATCGACAAGGACATCCAAACTCCCTTTAATTCTGTCAGTCAAGATCTTGCTAATGCACTTATATATGACATTGCAGCACGAAATCGGCCGGTAATCAACCACCGAGTTAGGAGTGGCCACTTTTGGGACAAGAGCTATAATCGTATGATTAATTTGCTGCAAGAGTTTACCATTATCGAAGAAATCCCTGATAGCTTTTGTAATCTCACTTCCCACAATCTCCCAAGAATTTTTAAAGAAAGCCGAAGTGTACCCATCCGGCCCCGGAGCCTTGTTCTCACCAATAGAAAAAATTGCATTTTTTACCTCCTCTATAGAAACTGGACGCACCATATAGGTGGCCACGTTCGGATCCAAGACATTCGGGAAAGTAAAAGTATCAGGTAAAGGGACCACCTGATCTTGCACACCCAAAAACTGAGAATAGTGAGAAACCAGAACACCATACACGTCATCACCATGGAATCGATCACCAGTAGCGTCTTGAATGCTATGAATTTTCATGCAAGCATTTCTCATCTTGACACAATTATGGAAATACCTCGTGTTTGAATCACCCGCAGCCAACCACTCCGCTTTAGATTTCTGCTTTAAAAAACATTCCTCATCATACGAAGCAGCTTGGAATTCTTGAAGACATGAAGCTTCAGCTTCTCTAAGAGAAACATCCATCGGGCTGGCATCAATAGCCAACTGCAACTCGTCTAATTTTTTCCGAAGAAGGGAAACACGCTCATGAAGGTTACCTTGCAAGAACAGTAGCCGTCTAAGCGGAGATTTCAAAAGAGCAAGCTTCTTTACAACCGAATACATAGTAGCACCATGCACCGTTTTACCCCAAACTTTAGCCACACTATCCAAGAACCCATCTTTTTTAACCAGGAAATTTGCAAATTTAAACGGTTTGGGCCTATTATTTTTTATGACCTGAATGTTCACAATACATGGAGTATGGTCCGATATCCGAAACGGGTGGAAGAGAACAAAAGCATCCGGATAAGAATCTAGAAAATGAATGTTGCCCATGACTCTATCAATCTTCTTTAGAATACCCACACCAGTTTTCGGTTTTTGATTCCAAGTATACTGCATACCGTGGCTTTTAATGTCTATCAACTCATTATGCTGGACACATTGAAAAAACTCGCTCATACCAATCGACATATTAGACGACCCAACCAGACAATCATCCTGAGACAGAGCCGAGTTGAAGTCACCTAGCACAACCCAAGGCCTATTGGCCACAAATAACTTGTGCCTATTCAGATTATCCCAAAGAACCCTCCGAAGCTGGTACTTATTCTCCGCGTAAATAAATGAACAAAACATAACTTTGCCATCTGATTTAGAGCGAATAAGAACATGAATTACCTGATCCGTTTGATCAATAACCACGAGGTCCACAACATTTCTATCCCAACCCACAATAATCCTAGTGCCACGATCACAACAAGCACTATTCGAAGTCCAATCCCATGAGCGAAACACATTTTTACAGACCCTATCCAGATTAGCAGGAGACACGTGCGATTCCAATATAGAACAAACTTTTAAACGCCTTTCAGACATAAGCATCCGAACCTCTCTTTGTTTCAGGGGAAGGTTCAATCCCCTTATGTTCCAAACAGCCAAACTATCCATTAACACCAGTAAACCCGGGAGTGCTTGCCCCCTCAGAAGTTCTTCCATGCATATCAGCAGACATATAATCAGATATTTCCGTGTGAAGTTGCTCCATGGCCTCATCACTCTTTTTCCTACTTTCACTCGGACCCGACTTATTAGCCTCGTTATCATCCTTTAATCCCTCTCCATCTCCATCCATATCTAACACCTGAAACGCGTTAGCTACTTTCACCGTTGGCTGCCCTCCATTAGCAACTTGATCATCCTTTTTCGTACCAGAAGAACTAGCACCAGATTTACTCAACTTTGGTCTATATATTACCCTAGGCTTTTGCTTTTTCTGAGGAAAAGATTGTCTCGCCATACGCCTCCTATCCGTAACAAAACCCTCATCATCCACAACCACCTGTTTAGCTTTACCTTTATCCCCTTTATTACATGCAGCCGTATCATGACCAAACAAGCAACAAGTAGCACAACGTAATGGTTTCCATTCATATTCTACTTTCACACGTTCCATAATATAACCCTCTTCATCCATTTTAGGGATAGCAATAGTGATATTGTCTTTAAGCTCTTTCTCTGCATTGACCTCAATCAAAGCCCGGGCATAACTACTCCTACCCCAGAAATCAGCACACATATCCGCCGTATACGAGTCAAGACTTTTTGGAACCCCTAACTTAGAAGCCAGTAAACTTAACCCATCGTCGGTGTATACCAATATTGGCACATTGTGCATTTTAACCCAAATAGGAACAGATTTAATACCCTCTTTTTTTAGACTGACCTTCGGAGACCAAATATTAAAAAATAACGGCATTTTCCTTATCAACCATGGCCCGCCTTCAAGAACTTTCATGAGCCCCTCTTTAGAATCAAACTTGAAGAAAAAGAACCCATTAGTGTTCATCATGAGTTTAGAGAACCCATACTTAGCCCAGACGTTTTTCGCATAATATTCGACTACAGGAAAAGGCAAACGATTCCCTAGGAAATAGCCATACAGAACATTATCAAACTTGTCTTGAACTTTTTTAACAACCTCTCTAGGGATTACCACATCAGCGTCTTCACGTGTCTCCACCGGCTCCAACAGACGGAAATTAACCTCCTTTTTGGTCCGTAAATTAGATTGAAGCTTTTCAGCATACGAGAACCGCATCGAGCTATCCTGATCATCATCCGCTTTAGGGGCAGTACTATCCAAATCATTCAGGTCTCCGTTTGTATCAGACAACCCACTAGTCCCTTGAACAGGCACAGTTACCTTCTCTAATTCATCAATGATATTGATAACTTTCGGACTCTGCTGACCAACACCCCGTCTCGGCAACAACGGGTTACCATCAATGCTCACCGGCTTAGAGAACATGGGAGGTTTGTTGCGCAAATCCTGAACACCCCCTGGTTTCGAACTAATGAATATATCCCCATACATCTTTTCCGAAAAAGATTGAAACCCTAGACTCTCCAAACTGGTATCTCGACTATCACTATCGCTAACAAAAGATAATGGCGGCTTACCCCTATCATCCTTTGGCATATTGACCGATTTCAAACGTTCATCCTGGACAGATACGTTTCTTGAACTCATAGTAGAAAGATCAGCTAACCATGCAAACGAAAACAAACATGCAACAAAAAAAGACCACGGCGACTAAAAGCAACAGAAACCCTAATCAAAAAAGAAACGAAAACCCTAATCTCAAAATCAAAAGACTAGAAACCAAGGTAAAATCTAGTAACCTTACTCAGAAGGCACGATAAAACCTCAATCCCTAACCCAGATCAGTCGAAATTAAAGTTGAAAATCAAGAACTAGGGTTTCACAGGAGGAGTCGCCCAAATCGCCAGAGAGAGAAGCCATTGCATGCAGCAGAGAGTCAACAACTACCCCGTGGAAGTATTAGCTGGGGATGGAGGAAAATGTTAGCCATTCGAGGCATTGTTCGGCCGTTCATTTGGAAGGAGGTTAGGAGTGGGCTTCAAACTAATGTGTGGACTAATATACAAATGAACAAGAAATGTTCGACCAAACTAATGTCATAACCCTAATTCTCTCTCACTAGCATGGCGATTTCTTTCTTCCTGGCTCCCAAGATCTTTTCGTGATTGAACGTATAACAGTCTGTGATTAGTTGTTGATTTTCAATCGTCTATAACGAATCTAGTTAGCATTCTTCATGAATGTATAACAGTCTGTGATTAGTGGTTGATTTTCAATCTTCTATAACGAACTAGTTAGCGTTCTTGAGTCGATTTCTTCTAGGGTTTGCTTTGATCTTTGCCGCCGCCTACTTCCTTCGTTCATGGGATAGGTTCTGCTAGTTTTAGGGTTTCTTTTTTTCGTTGTGTTCTGCGTTCTTTGGTTATCAGGTCGGCTAGGGTTTCTGTGCATGGTTATTTGCTGTTTGGTTTAAGGAGAGAGTTGTCGTTTTGCTGCATGGATGTGTTAAAGTCTTCTGCTGAGGTTGCTACGGGTGATCGTGGTAAACCTCCTTTACAAGTAAAGGGTATTGCTAGCCGCATAGTGAATATCGATGGTAATCCGCTGCTTCCTCGACGTGGTATTGTTACTGAACCTAAAAAGATTAATATTATTGATGAGCTCTCGAAGATTACTACTCCGGTTTCACTGGATGAGGATCGATCGGACTTTGTTGCTTCGGGTAGTGGGAAAGACGATCAGGCTGTCAATATGGGGGATAAGGTTGACAATGGTAGTACTTCCAGACCTAGAACATATGCGGATTCACTCCGTGTTAATAATTCAGTGAAGCTGAATTTTCGTTCTCTCACGAGTGAAAAGGTGCATGAGGGTTGTGATGTTGTTCTGTCAAGAGAATCTGTCCGAGTAGCTCGAGATAAAATGGCAAACACGCTTTATGGATATTTTCTGGGTGATCGTGTAGCGTTTCCAGTAGTCGATTATTATGTACGTAACAATTGGAAGAAATATGGTATTATAAAGTCGATGATGAACGATAATGGGTTTTTCTTCTTCAAGTTTTCAGACGAGGCCGGGATGTTGAATGTTTTGAAGGGGGGGCCATGGATTATCCGGTCACAACCGTTATGTCTAAATGTTTGGAGTCCGACGACTAAGCTGGAAAAAAAGGGGGTCAAAACGGTGCAGATATGGGTAAAGATTCATGATGTCCCGATTGCCGCTTACACGGAGGATGGCCTTAGTCTGATTGCAACTACAATAGGTGTGCCGAAAGCTTTGGATTCGTATACGTCAGCAATGTGCATGGATATGTGGGGACGTAGCAGTTACGCGAGAGCTTTAATCGAAGTGTCGGCTGACAAGCAACTAAGGGAGGAGATATCATTAGCGATACCTGAACCTGAGGGGGAGGGGTTTATTAAGGAATCGATGTCAGTGGAATACGAGTGGAACCCGTTACGTTGTACTCATTGTAGTGTATTCGGTCATTCTGATGAGCAATGTCCTTGCCAGCCTAAGATACAGGCTAACGTCCGTAATGATGTAAAAACAGGCAAGAAGCCGGTGGTGGACGCTGAGGGGTACACTGGAGTTTACGGAAAGAAAGCTGCTAAAAAGACTAGCTTCCCGATTAACAAGCCAAAGCCGAAGTTTGAGTACAGACCTGTGGTAGCAAAAAAGAATCAAGAGACGAGTAGTGGTTCGCGTAATCAGAGTACTCAGAGCTTTCATTCGGCTAACCCGTTTGATGCTCTTAATGATCCAACTGCTAATGAGGTGGATGAGAGAAACAACTCGGGTGATACTAGTGAAAATGTGCAGGACGAGGTGGAGGATGAGGTCTTTACCAATGCGGATGTTTACGATATGGATGAATATTTGAGGCATGGTACTTCTAAAACTGATCATAATAAAGGGGCAAGCACTCCTTCATCGCTAGTTATTAATGGTTAACATCGCTTCATGGAATATTCGGGGTTTGAACCGCCCCATTAAGCAAGCGGAGGTTCGTCAAGCTATTAAAGATTTTAAACTTAGTCTGTGTGCTGTTCTTGAAACTCATGTTGACCCGTGCAATTTATCTAATATATGTAAGTCGGTGTTTCGGTCGTGGAATTGGTCTTCTAATGGGGCTCGTTGCAATAAAGGTACAAGAATTATTGTTGGCTGGAATCCCTGTATCTTTGATGTTATGGTTTTATCTCAGACGGATCAGGTCATGCACTTGCAATTGATTCTTAAGCAGGAGAAAAAATGGTGTTTTGTTCGATTATTTATGCGGCGAACTATTATATTTCTCGTAGAGATCTTTGGAGCCAGCTCTCGGTTCATAAAGCGTTTGTTCGTGACGCTCCTTGGTTCATGCTTGGTGATTTCAACTCGGCTTTAAATCTTGAGGATAAGTCTATGGGTTGTTCGGCTGTTTCGGCTAGTATGCGGGAGTTTCAGGCTTGTGTAGCCGATATAGAGGTGCTTGATGTGAATCGTTCGGGCTGCCATTTTACTTGGAGCCAAAAACCGAGAAAAGGGATTGGATTAATGAAGAAAATCGATAGAATCTTGGGGAATTCGCAGTTTATTGCTTTGTTTCCGAATGCGGTAGCGTTGTTTCAACCGGCTAGGTTATCTGACCACTGTGTTTGTGTGTTGAAAATTCAGGAAGCTGGGAATCTGAAGCACAAGTCATTTAAATTTGCTAATTTTTTGGTTCATAAACCGGAATTTTTAGACATTGTGAAGCGTATATGGGATTCGAGTGTTGATGGTGTATTTCAGTTTTCTGTTGTGAAGAAGCTAAGAATGTTAAAGACTCCTCTCAGAGCCTTGCTTTTTCAGCAAGGAAATTTGCATCAGAAAGTTCAGGATTTGCGTGACAAGTTGGATGGGATTCAGATTAGTATTGATAAGGATCCGTCTTCTGCGTTACTTCGTGAAGATGAAGTTAACATCCGCCGTGCTTATCAGGAAGCTTTGCTAGATGAAGAGCGGTTTTTGAAACAAAAGTCGAAAGTGGATTGGTTAGCGGCTGGGGATATGAATTCCGCGTTTTTTCACTCATCCCTTAAAAATAGAGTGCATCATAGCCGCATCAATGTGATTCGGGATACTAGTGGCAAGGTGTATGAAGATGATTTGGTTCACTTAGCGTTTGTTAATCACTATGAACAATTTTTGGGTGGTACAAGGGAATCGTCTCTTATGCCAGCTCCAGATCTGTTTTCGAAATCGTTGGATTTGAATGCAGCGGCTCATATGGTTCGTCCGGTTTCTTCTGAAGAGGTCAAGAATGCCATGTTTTCGATGGGTTCTGACAAAGCTCCGGGTCCTGATGGTTTTACTGCGGGTTTCTTTAAGGGTGCCTGGCCGGTTGTGGGTAGTGAAGTTACCAAGGCTGTTCTTGATTTTTTCACTCACGGTAAGCTTCTTCGGGAATTAAACCACACTCTTATTGTGCTTCTTCCGAAATCTTCTTCTCCGAGTATGGTTACTGATTATCGGCCTATCGCGTGTTGTAATGTCTTATATAAATGCATTAGCAAGATTGTTGCTGATAGAATTAAAGTGGTTTTGGATGACATTGTTAGTATTAACCAGTCAGCCTTTGTGCCCGGGCGAAAAATCTCGGATAACATTTTGCTTACCCAAGAGTTAATGCATAATTATCATCGTAATATCGGCCCTCCGAAATGTGCTTTTAAAGTTGATATCCAGAAGGCTTATGACACTGTTGATTGGAAGTTTCTCAAGAGTATTTTGCTAGGTTTCGGGTTTCATCAAACCATGGTTCATTGGATTATGCTTTGTGTCTCCACTACCACGTTCTCGATGTGTGTTAATGGGGAAGTTCATGGGTATTTCAAGGGTAGTCGTGGGCTGAGGCAAGGTGACCCGATTTCTCCTTATTTATTCACTCTTGTCATGGAGATTCTTACAGCCATATTGCAGCATTCGGTTAGGATTGACTCGTCTTTCAAATTCCGTAACAGGTGTGAACGTCAGCAAATTATAAACCTGTGTTTTGCGGATGACTTGTTTATCTTCTCGAAAGGTGAGATTGCTTCGGCTAGGTGTATTATGAAGTCTCTTGAGGCTTTTGCTAATTTGTCCGGTTTGTTTCCAAGCGTTCAAAAGAGTACTGTTTATTTCTCGAATGTTCCATCTTATGTGAAGAACGCTATTCTGAATATTATGCCTTTCAAAGAAGGCTCTTTGCCGGTGAAATATTTGGGCGTGCCCCTTATATCCTCGCGGCTCCTTTACAAAGATTGTCATATCTTGGTGGAGAAGCTGGAAAATCGTATTATGCATTGGAGGAATAAGTTACTTTCTTTTGCAGGAAGGCTGCAGCTCATTACATCTGTTTTGTCTTCGCTTCATATTTACTGGTCTTCTGTTTTCTTGCTGCCAAAGCGAGTGATTGTTAATTTGGAGGCTTTGCTGCGGAATTTTCTATGGTCTCATGATAATGCTTTTCAAAAGGGCCGCGCGAAAGTTTCTTGGAAAACAGTTTGTGTTCCTAAACTTGAAGGTGGGTTAGGGATTCGTCGGATTGGTGATGTAAATATTGCTCTTATGACTGCTCATATTTGGAGTATCATTACGAACCGGAGATCTCTATGGGTTGAGTGGGTTCATGCGTATCGGCTAAGGGGTAAAAGCTTTTGGGCTTGCAAGGTGCCGTCGGCTTGCTGTTGGTCTTGGCGAAAAATCCTTCAGCTTCGTCCTTTGTTGAGAAGCTTCATTTGGTCCGAAATTGGAAACGGCTTACATACTTCAGCATGGTTTGATAATTGGAGCGAGTTAGGGCCTCTAGAGCAGTTTTTCTCGCCTCGTCTCATTGCTAATGCGGGTTTTCACATGAACTCTAATGTGTCCGAAGTCTATTCTGATAATGTTTGGAGATGGCCTGTTGCGTGGAGGGAGGTTTGTCCGGCTCTAAATCAGATTGATCGGTTGTCTTTGGATCCGAACAAATCTGATAAAATTTGGTGGCGGCATGGTGATGATAATCTTGATTTCTCGTCTTCTCGAGTTTGGGATTCGATTAGGCATCGCGAAGAGCCAGTAAATTGGTGTAGTATTGTGTGGTTTAGTCAATGCATCCCGCGTCATGCTTTCTTAATGTGGCTGATCATGAAGCGAAAACTGCTTACTCAAGATAAAATATTGAGCTGGGATTTTTCGCGAAGAAAGAACATGAACATGATGTGTTGTTTACTATGTTACGCGAACCATGATTCTCATCATCACTTGTTTTTTGAATGTAAGTTTTCGGCCCAAGTGTGGAGTATGGTTAGAACTAAAGTTGGCATGGATCTAGTTCAGCCGAAGTGGGAAGAAGTTGTCAAATGGTTGCGTGAGCGTGACAAGTCAAAAGCAGTTAACGACTATGTTGCGAGACTGTTAGTGGCGGCTAGTGCTTATTTCATTTGGCAGGAGCGTAATGCTAGGATTTTTAAGAATCAATTGCGGCCTCCGGAAGCTATAAGTGAACTAATTACTCAACAAGTGCGGTATAAACTAATGGGAGCGAAGCTGAAAGATTGTGCCAATGTTCGAAGGTTGCTAGGGAATTGGGAGATAAAGAGCGCCGATATGCAGGACGATGGCAGCTGATTAGAGGACAGTAGTTGTGTTTGTTTCGCTAGATAGTGATAGTCTAGTGGTTTTGTTTGTGGTTTAGCTCTCTTTGAGTTGTTTGTTTCATGGTTTTGCTTTCATAGGGCATGTCCTATGATTGAACTAGTGTAGGCCCTCTACACTACTTGTTTTTTATGTTTGTGAATATATAAAATCACCGGGGTAACCCTTTACCCAAAAAAAACTAATGTGTGGACTGATAATTGGTGCCACCTTAGTCCCCTTAGCTCATTTATAACTCCTAGACGCATCGCTCATGCGGGGTTTTCTATGTCTTCTTCCGTAGCGGATCTGATTGATGTTAATGGGCAATGGAAGTGGCCGATAGCTTGGTATGATCTCTATCCGGTATTAATTGACTTGGATGTTCCCCAGTTGAGCCATAACATGCAAGATCGTACAATTTGGAAAGACTTGGAGGGTAAGCGTTGTTATTTTCGGTCATTGGAGGTTTGGAATGTGGTTAGATATCGTGAGAGCCTTGTGCCGTGGGTTAATGGAGTTTGGTTTTCCCAATGTATCCCAAGACACTCGTTTCACTTATGGTTGGTGATCAAGAATAAGCTTAAAACTCAAGACAGGTTGGCTGTGTGGGAAGTAGGAAGTGCAACTAACTTTAACCTCATGTGTTGCCCCTTGTGCAGAAATAATCGTGATTCTAGAGACCATTTGTTCTTTCGATGTTCGTTTTCCTCAAAGGTATGGAAGGATGTTAAGCTGATGGTGTCTTTGGATCAGGTTGATGATTCTTGGCAATCCATTATGGATTGGATGTTTCTTCATGCTTCGTCGAAGAAGGTAGATCATATTGTTAGCAAGTTGGTCATTGCGGCGACTACATACTTTATATGGCTTGAGAGGAACAATTGTTTGTTTTCAAATAATCAGGCTAAAGTTGAGTCGGTGGTTGGGAGGATCAAGAAAATGGTCAGGTTACGTCTTATGGGGTTCGACTTTAAAGGTGATTCCAAAGTTGACAGGATGTTAAAGAATTGGGAGATCGCTAGAAGTGAACAGGAGGATGACCCGGGTTAGAGGCTAGCTCTTGGTTTGTCGGCTCTCGAGTGTGTGACTCGTGGCTTTGTGTGTTTTTTGGGCTTTTGTTTGTCGTTTGGACTTTGTGACTTGTTGGGGTTGTGTTTTTTCTTGGTTTGTTTCCTAGGCTTCGGTTTGTGGAGCCTAGTTGGTATGTCATTCTGGCATACCCTTGTACTTATTTGAGTTATTTATAAAATTCACCTGGGGTAACCCTTTACCCAAAAAAAAAATGGAATGAGGGCCATGCTATATATAGTTTTCACAAAACCGTTAAGATCATTTCTTGGAGAAGAGGGAAGGATCTAGGCCTTACAAGTGTTAGAGAATGATTGGGGGACTTGTTCTCCACACAAACCAGCCCATAGCATGAAAAACCATGGATCAAAACCATTGGAACAAGTGGGAATGACCAGATTCGATGTTTCTGTAATTCTAATGTGCTGGGCACTGCTTACGGACCGTAAGCAAAGGTCCATACGAACCGTAAAGGACCTGTAGACCAGCAACTTTCAAAAATGTCAGATTTAGCCCCTGAAGCCCCGAACTTAGTTTTCGATGCATTTTTGACACGTTTAATCCCCGTAACCCCATTTCAAAGCTCTAAAATGAAGTTAAAGTATAGGGAACTTAAAATGTGCTCAAAAATATCTCGGATGTCGGCTCGTTTGGTCGTACGGTTGCGTTGTTCGGTTAATTACGACAGAAGATTCTTTGAAGGGTGTTAATTCAGATTCTGATTGTGTTGGGGCTACGTAAGATTAGGGTTGGCTGATTCACCTTTGGCGGATTAAGGTTTATTGACGGCACTAATTCAGGGTTTGCGAATTAGGGTTGGCGGCTAATCATTCATCCAATATCGGAATTCTGATTGTTTCGGTAGTTGATTTTGATCGATTTTTGGGTGACGGCTGCTAGGGTTTGATCGATAATCCTAGTTGTGTTCGGCTAGGGTTATATTCAGCTGATATTCCTTGGCTGTATCTCTAGTGACGGCTGCTAGGGTTTGCCAACTTTGGGATGGATGATGTTAGTGGTTCTGGTGGAAAACAACAGGATCTTCATGCGACACCGAGGGCAACGTTTGAAGAAATTGCAGCAAGGTTTAAAATCATAGACGATCTCTCGGCTCAAACTGAACCTCGTAATGTTAACATAATTGATGAATTGGTTAAGAATTCAGTTCCAATTGAAGCTGAAAACCTGCGGTCAGCAACTAGGGTTTCTGATTGGGAAGGGATTAAGCAAGCTACCAAGAGATATGCGCAAAGATTGGAATTCAATGCGGCTGCTTTGGCAGGTCATGGGAATTTGCAACCTTCAGCGACGACGGAACCGGTATCATTTGCAAATGCAGTAAAGAACTCGAAGGAGAAGGTGCCGGTGAACTTTAGGGAGATGGAGTCTTCTGAGGTTGTCGATGGAGCTGATGTTGTTATTCCGTTGGCTTCGGTTAAGCAAGTCACGGACAGGTATGCAAACACTCTCTATGGGTATTTCTTGGGTAAACAGCTAGCGTTTCCGGTGGTGGATTACTTTGCTAAGAACAATTGGGTTAAGTATGGTCTGGATAGATTGATGATGAATGCAAATGGCTTCTTCTTCTTTAAGTTTAAAACTAAGGAAGGGATGGATAAAATGTTAGAGGATGGTCCATGGATGATAAGAAATGTTCCGATTATCTTGAAGATGTGGTCGGCCTCTATCAAACTAGAAAAAGAGGATCTTAAAGCTATTCCGGTGTGGGTAAAGATGCACGATGTGCCGCTAACAGCTTATACCGAGGATGGTCTTAGTTTGATTGCATCAAAGATAGGGGTG
This sequence comes from Helianthus annuus, assembly GCF_002127325.2. Classification (NCBI taxonomy): domain Eukaryota; kingdom Viridiplantae; phylum Streptophyta; class Magnoliopsida; order Asterales; family Asteraceae; genus Helianthus; species Helianthus annuus. The sequence goes on along the minus strand of NC_035447.2, from coordinate 165,605,372 downwards.
CCTAAGATGTTGGATACGTATACTGCTACGATGTGTGCTGAATCTTGGGGAAGAAGTAGTTACGCTAGAGCTCTTATTGAAGTGCAGGCGGGGGCTGAATTAAAAAGAAGTGTCACTGTTGCCATTCCATCTTTAGATGGTAATGGTTATTCTAAGGTGGAAGTCAAAATTGAATATGATTGGGAGCCTTTAAGGTGTTCGTATTGCTGCGTTTTTGGTCATGATGATAGTTCGTGCCCAAAGAACCCTCAGGTTGTTCCGAATGGGGATTATGGAAAAAAGGGTGATGATTTTCAGGTTGTGGGTGCTAAAAAGAAGAAAGCTACTACTCAAGGGCTTCACATAAAAAATCAAAAACCTAAGGTAGTCTATCGTCCGGTTGTCAAACCTAAACCGAATTCGGCTGTGAAAATTTCGAATCAGGTTTCAACGTCGAACCCCTTTGATAGTCTTAAAGATGACGATGGTAATGGTACCATGGTGGGTCGAGTGGCTGGTAATCAGGGAGGTACCACCGTGGGTCGGGTTGAGAAGAAACCTTCGCGGGACGAGCAAGAATCGGATGAGGAGGAGGTCGAAGAAGTCTACAACGAAACTAGTGCATTTATGACATCGGGTACTCATCCTTTTTCTTCAAAAGCAGGGGCAAGCACCTCTTCTTCCAAGTTCTCGAATGGATAGATTGTCTGCTTTTCGTCTGAAGGGGCTGCGGTTTTGTGGCCACTTTATCTTTGATGATGGTGGTTGACATTATGTGTTTGTGTTTTGCATTGTTTGTCTACTAGATGTCGAGTCATGATGTATAGTAGACTAGGTTTTTGGGGTTTTATAGGTCTTTGGTTTTGTTTTGTTTTACATATATGGGGCATGTCCTGTATATGAACTAGTGTGGAACACATCCTCACTACTTGTACTTCATTGCGGTTGCATTTTAATAGAATCACTGGGGTAACCCTTTACCCAAAAAAAAAAAAAAAAAAAAAGTCGTAACGAACGCAAAAACGATCCAAATTAAGCGACGAATGAAATTTTATCATGCCAAACACTAAAATAAGATATTTTAATGCTTACATAAATTTTTGGATGTCCAGATGTATTCAGAACGTAAGATATGCGCGAAAATGCAAACTTATGCACTTTTGATGCTTTTAGTCCCTGAATAAGCATAAAGATTATTTTAGCACACCGAACCCCTCAAAGCCTATTTCTAAGCTATGTAAAGGATATTTAGGGTGTGTTTAACTTATGATCAAGTTCCGGATTGTTCATTACAGTACAAATCGGCATACTTTCACAGTTTGTCGAATTTAGTCCCTGTAAGCGAATAAACTTGATTTCGGCATACCAAACCATCCAAAACTTATTTCTAAGTTATGTAAAGGTTATTTAAGGTATGGTAAGCCTATTTCACTATTCCGGAGTGTTTGTTGCATTAAACTGGTTATATTTACGCATCTGATCGCGTATAACCTTCAAGAAAGCAATTTAAAGCCCGAAATCGAACAAGAATTGATATGTGCAAATGATACACATATTTTCACAAATCCCAAGTAACAAAATTTCATTGGTTTGGTATTTGTTTGACGGTCACAGTGACACAGGTGTCACAAGTCCTTCCATGTGCACACACAAAATTTTAATGAATGATGACTACAAATGGGTAGTACAACCACAACGAAGAGTAAATCCAAATGTACAAGAAGTGGTTATAAACGAAGTCATCAAATTAGTTGACGCCGGAGTTATTTACCCTATCTCCGATAGTCCTTGGGTAAGTCCCGTCCAAGTAGTTCCAAAGAAAGGAGGTATGACAGTAATAACTAATGAGAAAAATGAATTAATACCAACGAGAACCGTCACAGGATGGAGGGTATGTATAGATTATAGGCGATTAAATGAAGCAATAAGGAAAGATCACTTTCCTTTGCCCTTCATTGATCAAATGTTAGAAAGATTATTCGGTCATAAATTTTTACTGTTTCTTGGATGGTTTTTCAGGTTACTTTCAAATCCCCATAGCACCCGAACACCAAGAAAAGACAACATTTACATGCCCCTATGGAACTTTTGCTTATCGACGCATGCCATTTGGTCTATGCAATGCCCCCGCAACCTTCCAACGTTGCATGGTAGCCATCTTCCACGACATGATAGAAAAGACTATGGAAGTCTTCATGGACGACTTTTCTATCTTTGGGGATTCATACGACCAATGCCTCGATAACCTTGAACGAATGCTATCCTGATGTGAGGAAACTAACCTCGCCCTTAACTGGGAAAAAATGCCATTTCATGGTAACGGAGGGAATAGTACACGGTCATAAAATCTCAAGCGAAGGAATGGAAGTTGATCGAGCAAAAATAGACACTATTTCTCGATTACCACCCCCATCCTCCGTTAGAGCTTTCAGAAGTTTACTAGGGCATGCCGGATTTCATAGGCGATTTATCAAAGACTTTTCTAAAATCTCAAGACCTCTAACAAAATTACTTGAAAAAGGTGCCCCTTTCATCTTTGACAAGGATTGCAATCAAGCATTTCTAACACTAAAGGAAATGCTAGTCAATGCACCTATCATGATAGCGCCTGATTGGAAATTACCTTTCGAAGTCATGTGTGATGCAAGTGACTTTGCAGTTGGAGCCGTCTTGGGACAAAGAAAAGATAAGCATGCTAGTAAAACACTTAATGATGCACAAGAAAATTATACAACAACAGAAAAAGAGTTACTAGCCGTGGTATTTGCTTTTGATAAATTTCGTTCTTATCTTGTTCTTTCTAAAACAATAGTCTATACAGATCATGCAGCCATTCGATATCTCTTCAAGAAACAGGATGCTAAACCACGTTTGATTCGGTGGATTCTACTCCTCCAAGAATTTGATATTGAAATCAAAGACAAAAGAGGAGCAGAAAACACCGCAGCAGATCATCTTTCGCGCTTAGATGACCCAGCTTTGGAGACAACCAGGGATGAGCAAATCAATGAAAAATTTCCAACGGAGTCCTTGGAAATGTTGGAGTACAGAGAAGAACCATGGCACGCAGACTACGCTAACTACCTAGCTAGTGGAATAGTTGCAAAAGGTTGGCCACATCATCAAAGAAAGAAAATTCTTTGCCGATGTGAAACATTATTTTTAGGAAGATCCTTATCTTTTCAAAATGTGTGCCGATCAACTCATCCGCCGATGCGTACATGGTAGTGAAGCAAGAAGAATTCTCTGCCATTGTCCTGAAGGTCCATACGGAGGACATCATGGTGCCGCAAGTATCGCACGAAAGGTATTTGATTCAGGATTTTGTTGGCCAACCATTTACAAAGACGCCCAAAGTCTTGTTAAGACATGTGACGCTTGCCAGAGAACAGGTAATATTTCTTCCAAAAACGAGATGCCACAAAACGGCATTCTTGTTTGTGAAATCTTTGATGTATGGGGACTCGACTTTATGGGACCTTTCCCACCATCAAAAGGAAACTAATATATACTTGTGGCAGTAGATTACTTGTCTACATGGGCCGAGGCCGAGGCACTTCCAACAAACGATGGAAGAGTCGTGGTAAGATTTCTGAAAAAATTATTCTCTCGTTTTGGAACACCTAAAGCGTTAATAAGTGATAGAGGTACCCATTTTCGTAACCATCAACTTGAAAATTTTTAACAAGATATGGGGTCTATCATCAGGTCTCAACAGCATATCACCCTCAAACAACGGACAAGCCGAAGTGACTAATAGAGGTTTAAAACGAATACTCGAAAAAACCGCAGGGTTAAATAAAAAAGAATGGGCCGACAAATTAGATGATGCTTTATGGGCTTTTCGAACTGCTTATAAAACAACAATAGGTACAACCCCATATAAGCTCGTCTATGGAAAAAGTTGTCATTTGCCAGTAGAAATTGCGCACAAAGCCTACTGGGCAATTAAAAATGTAAACTTAGATTTAGAATTTGCCGGTAGAAATCGATTTTGTCAATTAAATGAATTAGACGAGTTAAGGAATTATGCATACTCTAACTCCGAAATTTATAAGTAAAGAATGAAAAATTTGCATGATAAACATATTAAACCTAATGAATTTCGAGTAGGAGATCAAGTTCTATTGTTTAATTCACGACTTTGATTGTTTCCTGGTAAATTAAGGTCTAAGTGGTCAGGACCTTTTTCCATCGCCCATATTTTCCCTTACGGTGCAGTAGAAATTAAATCTCGGAATGGAATTCCATTCAAAGTCAATGGCCAACGGCCAACGGCTGAAGCTCTATCAAGGATTCATTGAGGATGAGGAAGAAGAAATCTCGCTTCAAACGGTCGAAGAATAAAAGCATCAACATCATACCTGGTAAGTTACGAACAAGCGGGTTGACATCTAAATCAGTAAGTCTTCTAACCAAGTTTTTGGGAAACAAGGGCACTCACACGAGCACTGAAATAATAATAATAATAATAATAATAATAATAATAATAATAATAATAATAATAATAATAATAATAATAATAATAATAATAATAATAATAATAATAATAATAATAATAATAATAATTAAAGTTGCCCGCCCATGGGGTTGTGTCCGCTGGACACGGGGCCGTGTCCGCGCAACTGTCGAGATAAAACCCCTTTTTCATAACAATTTCTTCATTCCACACGCCCCGTTTCCCCGAAAACTCTCTAGTTTAGGCGATTTTTCTGCAACGTCTCCTCTACTTCTAACAACATCAAGGTATGATTCTATCATCATTAGTAGTTAAATTAAGCACTTGCATGTAGTTTAAACATCAAAAATTTGGGGAAAAATCTAGGGTTCTTGAACTTCACCCGGATCGAACCTCAAATTTTTGCTTATATCTGTTAGCATTAGTATAGATACATGTTATAGGAAGTAAATCAACTTGCATTGTTCGTAGATTTGCTCGATTTCTCACAAAAACCCCAAACCCTTGTTTTTTAACCGAAAAAGATAAAATTGAAGGGGTAAACGGTTTGTTTTGGAAAAAACGGCATTTGGGGTCTCATTTTCGGGGAAAACCGCCCCTACTGGACCAAAAATTTTCAAGTTTTCGGGACCGGGTCGAAAAATGGGATTTTTGGGAAACAGACGTCTGGACACGGGGTCGTGCTCGCTGAGCACGGGGGCGTGTCCAGCCAATTTCAGACCAACTCGGGGCGTGTCCGCTGAACACGGGGCCGTGTTTAGCCGACTGTTTTCAGTTTTCTCCGAAAAATTTCGTTGTTTCGTGCTAATTGTTTGGTGTTTCTTTTCAGATGGCCAAGAAATTCACTCGGTTCAATGCAAATGAGTTGGATGCTAAAGCAAGATATGATCTGCTTAGAACCAGGCCGGAGGAATTCCCACGGTTCAATGCAAATGAGTTGGATCTCCTAGGAGCAGTGAACCAGTGGGACCGTTTCAACAACCTACTCACCGGCCCACTAAGAGCCGCCTTGTGCACTCGACTTCGCTCAGTCCACAAATATAATCTGGAATTCTACAGCACATTCGCGTTCAAATCAAGAGCCGACCCATTTTGATAATGATGGGGTAACATTCCGATGTAGGGGGACTGTGTACTCAATCTCGATGACACAGTTTGGGTCAATAGTTGGGTTGTATGCGGAGGAAGATGCGGGTGATGAAGAAAACACTGGAGGTTTACGTGAAATATCAGAAAACTAACGCCAGGCTGCATGGACGCAAATAGGAGAAGACAACTACAATCCAAGCAGCACTAAGAGCACTAAGTTGAGGGACCCTCTACACGTTATATCCATAGGGTCCTCACTTACTCTCTTAGCCAAAGGCACGACAGCAGTGGCGTTGTAGGGTTAAGAGATCTGGTGGTCCTTCATTGCATTCATACCCGCACCAACCTTGACGTTCCGTACCTCCTGCTCTGAAACATGCATTGGAACCAGCTTGCTACTCCCCCGACTCCTATCTTCTTTGGGGGGTGGATATACCGTCTCTTCAAGCATTCTGTGAACATGCCCAGGTCTTTCCAAAAGAGCCTATGGTCGGGAAGAGTGGACATGACCATTTGCCGCTCCATGAACCTGATTTATGAAGCAGAGGACGGGGCGGTTAGCTTCCAAACCGTCAAAAGTCCCTTGGATTATAGAGTACCATTCCATATTTCAAAGAGACCCCTTGAGTGGTCTAAGTCAAAAGATTGATTCAGAATCTAGTTAAGAATGGCATGTGATGATATAGCTGAACAGACTCCTTAGTGGTCTATTTAAAGAGATCCTTTATTGATTTAATTAAAAGGACCATATGGTGATCTAGTCACAATCAACACCAGTTCGTTCATTATTTTCTTCCCCTACACATTATAAGATACACTGTGTGGACTATGCAAGGAATTACGTAATTATGGACGCGTACATAATTATGAAATTTAGTGCACGGAAACCACAGTAAGACTTATCATGTGTAAGAACCTATAGTGGCAACAAAAACGAAACGTGAACAATGTAATCGAGGTACGGTGGACGCACCAATGGCGCTTTATATACTTGTATATAAGTGTCCCTCTTACATTGAAAGCATGATGTTATTTAAAGTTACTGGAAGTTCAGAACACTAACTAGTATTTTTTTATCTTTTCGACTTCATGTTTTATGCTCTCACAAGTTTCCTCTAAATAAATTTCGGGACGAAATTTCCTGAAGTAGGGGAGACTGTGACACCTGTGCCTCCATGGCCATCAAATAAATACCAAATCAATGAAATATTGTATTTCATACTTGGGATCTGTATAAATATGTGTATCAATTGCACATTTCAATTCTTGTTCGATTTCGAGCTTTAAATCGCTTTCTGGAAAGTTATACGCGAACTGATGCATAAACGTAATCAGTTTAACGCAACAAACACTCCGGAACATCAACATATGCTTAACATGCCCTAAATAACCTTTACATAACTTAGAAATAAGTTTTGGAGGGTTTGGTATGGCAAAATCAAGTTTATTCGCTTTGAGGGACTAATTTCGACAAAATGCGAAAGTATGCCGATTCGTACTGTAACGTACCTTCCAGAACATGATCATAAGTTAAACATGCCCTAAATATCCTTTACATAGCTTAGAAATAGGCTTTGAGGTGTTTGGTGCGCAAAAATAAACTTATTTGATCAACATGGACTAAAAGCGTCAAAAGTGCATAAGTTTGCATTCACGCGCATATCTTACGTTCTGGCCAAATCTGGACATCCAAAAATTTTTATAATCATTAAAATATTTTATTTTAGTGATTTGAATGCTAAAACTTCATTCGTTTCGCAATTTGGATCGTTTTCGCGTCTGTTACGATTTCCGTCGTAATTAACCGAACAACGCAACCGTACAGCCAAACAAACCGACATCCACGACATTTCTGAGCATATTTCAAGTTCCCTATGTTTTAACATCCTTATGGAGCTTAAAAATGGGCTTGACGGGTGGTAGAAGTGCCAAAACGCATCAAAAATCAAGTTTGGAGGGGCCTGTTCTGCCAATTTTTGAAAGTTACTACCAGCTAACTCATGACATACGGACCGTATAGGTCTGCTTACGGTCTGTAAGCCTTCACCAGTACAGCAGAAACCATTTTTCTTAAAACCCAGCTGCTCCTTTGTTTTGCACATGGTTTCTTTCATCTTGTGGGCTGGTTTTGGATGCCCCTAGGTTTGTAAAACAATGGGCACACATGGAGGGTTGAGATTGAAGCTCGGATTTCAAGAAACGATCCGAACGGTTCTCCGAAATCTATAAATACCCCCAAGTTTTTCCACCTAGACTCACACTTGATCTGCCCAAATTCTCTAAGTTGGAGTCCTTGCACTTCATACCTAAGAATTTAAGATCAAAACCTCACCGCTTGGACCTTTTGTAAGCTTCTTTTGTTCTTTTATGCGTTTTTAAGCGTGAAAGTCAAACAATGTTTGACTTTCTGCTTTGACCAGTCAATGGTCAACACGAAGTTCGTTTGAACTTTGCAACATGAGCGTAATCACGATGGTTATAGTCTCTTGTGACTATACCTACTGATTACCACGTTATTTAGGCTTAGTGACGAGTCATAGTTTCGGTCAAAATACGCGTTTATGCGTATTTTGCAACCAAACTATTCTTAGGTGTCAAAACCGTTTGTTTTGATATCAAACTTGTTTTCAAACTTTGTTAAACATGTTTCAACATGTTTAACTCGTCACTTTTAGATTAGTGCTTATATAGGGTCGTAAGATAAGCGGTCTAAACAACCGCTTAGACTTACGAACCCGACCCATTTGGTCGATCATTAGAATCTGACCAAACATGTTTTGTGGCCATAGTTGTATAGGGAATAACCTTTCAAGGTTATACCTTATGGTCACTTCGTTTAAGTAGTTGTATAATAGGTAGTTTATATGCCTTAGGTAAATGACCAAAATGTCCTTTTTGCGCATAAATTCATTTTAAGCATATGTAACTTAATTTTTGACATTTACCCCAAAAAAAAAACTTAATTTTTGACATTTAAACTGATTAGGCAACATTATTAGACATGTTAAGGCATATATTACTTGTCATAGGACTAGTTAGACAATCCGAACGCGTTTTACGCGAACGACACGTTAAAGTAGCATAAGCTACATAAACGGGTCGTGATGGGTCGTAAGCACTTAGGTTACGTTTCGATTTAGAATGTAGGCTTTGTTAAACCATATTACATGAGTTCCCATACTCATTTGGTTTACGAAACCACATTTTATCCGATCCTCCGATTTAGGTCCGTTTATTAATGTAGTTACCTATATTTGGTGCCGTTTGATTCCCTGATCTTTCTAGCTTTGCTTGGTTATTATTCAAGACTCCTAAGCACCCTCAAGTGAGTACATAGACCCCTCTTTTACTGCTTTTCAAACATTTTGGGGTGAAACACATGTGCCTACTTGTTACTTTCATGCTTTTCATGTTTTCATACCATATGCTTAAAATTGAAAAATAAGTGTTATTTAGGGTTTAGCATTAGTATTTAGGGTTTAGCATTAGGGTTTAGGGTTTATCTTTAGGGTTTAGCTTTAGGGTTTAGCATTAGGGTTTAGTAATAGTATTTAGGGTTTAGCATTAGGGTTTAGTAATAGTATTTAGGGTTTAGCATTAGGGTTTAGCATTAGGGTTTAGCTTTAACTTTTGGGTTTAGCTTTATCTTTAGGGTTTAGCATTAAGGGTTTAGCTTTAGGGTTTAGTTTCAGCTTTAGGGTTTAGCATTAGGGTTTAGAATTAGGGTTTAGCTTTAGGGTTTAGCATTAGGGTTTAGAATTTTTTTTTTTTTTTTTGGGTAAAGGGTTACCCCGGTGATTCTATAAAATTCCAACGCAAATAAGTACAAGTAGTGAGGATGAGTTCCACACTAATTCATATATAGGACATGCCCCATATATGTAAAACAAAGCAAACAAATTAACTATGACATCCCATAACCTAGCATTAGGGTTTAGTAATATTATTTAGGGTTTAGCATTAGGGTTTAGAATTAGGGTTTAGCTTTAATGTTTATGGTATAAGGTTTAGGATTTATAACACATATTTTTTCAATTTCAAACATGTATATACATAGGGGAAGGTTCATTTGAGAAGAAATTTAATGTGAGAAGAAAAAGAGGAAAGGGCATATTAGTAAAATACTATTTCATTTATAACTCATATCATTAATTTTTCTCGCTTTAATTAATTAGTGAACTAATCATTAATTATCCTACATATAATCTAGAAAACCTACACATATCAAAATATTCCTACATATTTCCCTACACATTATAGAATTTTATCATACACAGTCAAAATTTATCCTACACACCTCGAAAAATATCCTACACAACTCTTAATTTATCCTACACACCTAGTAATTTATTCTACACTTTAAATTAAGTTGTTTTTTCATTTGAAAAAAATATATATTTTGAAAAGGAGTTACAAATTCAATTTAGTTAGTTATTAAAGGGGAAGAATACAAATTAATGATTTATGTAACTTTACCAATATACCCTTATATTAAAAATAAATGCAAATATTAAATGAAGTAAAATGAAGCATTTTTATTGGTTGAAACTTCTTCTTTTTTCTTCTTACAAAAAAATTCTTCTCATTTGAACCCTCCACTATATACAAATATGTATAATTGTCAATATACATATATGTATAGTTAAAAGATTAACAATATACACATGTGTATAAATCCCATTTTTTTAAAAAAAAATAATAAAAATTTAATCCTTAAAGAAAAAGCTGCGATTTTTCCCAAAAAAAAAAAATTTGCATTTTTTTCACCTTTTTTTGCATTTTTTTCTTAGGGAAAATGTGTGGTCCAGATTGCTTCTCAAGTTTCTCAAATAGGGTGGACTTCTCTTAGGATCCCTACCCTATATATATATATGTATATATATATGGACTCATATATATATTAACGTGCCAATATAATCAAAAATGATAACTTTTCGAGAAAATCTCAAAGTTATATGATAATTCTAAGAAACGGAGAAACTTATGATTTTTGTGTTATGTATATTATATATAGGGTAGGGTTCCAGCGTGAACAACCTTCCAAGAGTGAACTGCGTGAACAGATATGGACCCTTGATTTCCTTTTTAATTGTTAACGGTAGGATTGTAATTATATAAAAAATTAGATTTAAATCATTATTTTAATAATTGAATTAAGTTACATCTTTCCTAATTTAAATTCATTATCCACATTATGTTTATTTATTAATAAGATAATTATAAAAACAAACAACAAATCACCAGATTTCAATTTTAATTTTTATTTCAGATTTCATCACCAGCATTCAATTTTTTTTTTGGGTAAAGGGTTACCCCAGTGATTTTATATATTCACAAACAATCAAAACAAGTAGTAAGGAGACATCCTTACTAGTTCAAACATGAGACATACCCTCATGAAAGTATAACAAGAAGAAACAACCAACAAAGGGACCAATCAAAACAAACCACTAGACACCTATCTAGGCAAAACGACGTTAGACATATAAGGACTCAGCCGTTATCTATAACTAAATCTGCACCATTAATATCCCATTTATCCAGCAACTCCCGCACTCTAGCTGTGTTCTTGAATCTGAGCCCCATCAATTTGTATCTCACACTGTCTAAAACCGCCTTGTATATGGTCTCCTGGGGTCGCACATGGTTCCTGAATAGACGATTATTCCTTTCCTGCCAAATAATGTAAGCCAGAGCTACAACTAACAACCTACATACCGGATTTTTTGCGGATTTTGACCGAGAACGATGGCCCAGCCATTCCAAAATGTCGGTCCACCTTGAGTCCACATTTTCCATACCAGCTTTAGATCTAACCATATTCCTGATTTGCGTAGACAGCTTGCATTCAAAAAATAAATGGTCATGCGAATCAACATTCTCAAAGCACAAGAGGCAACACATCATGTTCATGTTATTTCTTCGGGTATAGCTCTATTGCAAGATTTTGTCTTGCGTCAAGAGTTTCCGCCGCACAATAAGCCACATCAAAAAAGCATGTCGAGGGATACATTGAGAGAACCAAATAATACTAGCCCAATCCACTTCCTTCTCCCTTGACCGAACCGAATCCCAAACCCCTGAAGAAGAGAACTCGGTTAAATTATCACCATCCATCCAAAGTAGACGATCCTGATTATGTAAGTTTCGTTAAATTATCACCAAACCCTTGAAGAAGAGAACTCGGTTAAATTATCACCATCCATCCAAAGAGAACTCAGCATTCAAGTTTTGATTTCTAAGATCCACGTAACCTTCATATTTCAACGGTATACACATGTGTACTTGGATATAAATAGAACATTACACATGTGTACTCAGCATCGTATATATGTGTACAGTAATTCACAGGTGTACATCAACATTCAATACAAAAAAAATTATGAGATATCACAAAAACAGACGATATACACATGTGTACATCGCATTAAAAAGAGGACAAAATCATAATACACATGTGTACATCGCATTTAAACAAATAATAATTTTAATAATTGAATTAAGTTACATCTTTTCCTAATCCTTGATTTGATTTGTGAGAGATTTATGCAATCAATTTAAGAGGATAATTGATTACTTGATTTGTGAGAGATTTATGCAATCTATTTAAGATTGAAATTACATATTTACCCTTTTTATATTTAATTAAATGAAAAAAATTAACCAAATAATTACCAACATGCCACGCACTTTAATCTCAAGATCATAAAAATCAAGGGCCCAGATCAGTTCACGCAGTTCACTCTTGGGATTTTGTTCACGTTTGAACCTAATCCTATATATATACATATATATATATATGTTAGGACGTGTAGAAAACAATCTCTGGGATTGCGCTATTTGAATTACGCACCCAAAGGTGAGTGTCACTAGACCCCTCTTTTTACTGCTTTGTATATATTTTGGTGGTAGAACACGCCAATAAAAGGGTTTAATAATGTTTTTGAAATAAAACATACCTTTTGATATAAAATATATATTTTCGTTGAAAATATATGAAATTTGATAAGTCATACGTTTCGAAGTAAAAACGCTTTTGATGAATGAATGTCGGAAATTGGGATGGTACTATTTCCTAGGCGAAACAGACCGTAAAGTTGGGACGGATGCCGGCCTGGGTCTCGAATAATGGAGATTCAGGGGATTCGTACAATTACGTGTATTAAATTGTCATATTAGTAGGATATAGATATTGTACGTGAGGCAGACATCATATTGTTCTCAAAGAGGACCCTGCGCCCTTGATGTCGTTTAATCGTTTAAGTATTGCACGCAATGAATTGTTGGTAGATCTATCGGGTTAACAACCCCGTCGTGACCGGTCGCCCCGTGTCAAGTCAAACGACCAATTTAAATTCTGTCTATTGTCCAGATTTGATTATCCCTGCATGGTTAATATGTAGTTCGTATCGTCTAGCTAACATACGAGTCTGAAAATTGACGCAATAATTTAATATATAAAACCTGGGCAAGAGTACTGTTGTCGGATTGATGAACCGACGGAAGGCCCATGGATTTTTATTGAGGAAGTAAAATGAACTTTCTAAAATTATATGTATGTTACCTAATCAGAAAGTTTTCCTTGGAATAATATTGTTTGTATGTGAATATGTGAACTCACCTTCCTTTGTGTTGACACTTGATTTTAACGTGTTCTACAGGTACTTGTGTTCGGCTTCGGGAATTATGGTGTATCTTGTGGTTGTTGATGCATGTTTTGTTACTTAAAATGTTGGACTGACTTTTAAAACTTTCTGGGACGAATGTAATAAGATCCGTTAGGATCAAGGACAACTTAACTATGTGGTTATGGGGGGCTCTGGGCGATTCTGGGCGATTCTAGGCGATCCTACTCAACTCTAGGTTTTCAATCTCTACCTGATCTTCATCTGAAGGATCGGCTTAGGGTTCTTCGCTAGTATTGCTGTTCTCGTGTTCTTGATCCGATCAGGTTAATTACTTTTGATTTCGGTTTGCTGTCCATTGTTAATAGTATTATTGATCAGATTAAGGTGTTAGTTCCGGCAATTGTGGGAATCAAGCTGCTGTTCGATTTACTTAATCATTCAGTTTTAGGGTTTGTCTTTTTGCTGTTCGTTGAAGGGGTTTTGGCGGCCGCATTAGGGTTCGGCAATCCTTATTTCAACGGCATTTGAAGTTAGCGTTTTGGATTTGGCAGAAGCTCTCTAATCGGTCATCTGATTTGTCCGATTCCGATTGTGTTTCAATTGCTGTTCAACGGCACTTCAATTTCAGCGAACTCTTTTTCAGCCGTCACTAGGGTTTGACCGATTTAATTGCAGTTTTTCTTTTGATATGGCTGTTGAAAAGGAGAATCAAACTGAGGATAATTCAAACGTTTTTGCGAGGAAAATCCGAAGTATCGATGGGAAACCTTTTGAGCCAAAACAGAATTCACAAATCCCTACGGTTTCAGAAGTGGGTAATAAGAAGGTTCGGTTCATGGTACCGTTGAATGATACTGATTATGTTCTTGGCTGTTCGGATTCACCGGATGAGGATTATGCAATGGTTTTCGATAAGCGGAAGGTATCGTTTGTGCTACCGCTAAATGATGTCAGTCCTGCTCGTGTCCGAAAGCAGGAACAGGGTGATAATGCTCGAGTCCAACAACAATTGTATGCTGATGTGTTACTAAACAAGCAGGGTGAGCAGAGTGGTCCTAAGCGGGTTGGTAATCAGAATCAAAGTGAGGAGGAAAGTGCTGGGAAGTCCAATGATACGGCTAACCAAGTACCGAAAGTAAATTTTCGAAAGCTAATATCAGATACCTCTTTGGATGGTGTGGATGTAGTGCTTCCGATTGACTCAGTTCGCCAAGTTAACAACAGGTTAGCTAATACTCTTTATGGTTACTTCCTGGGGGATAGAATTGCATATCCGGTAGTTGATTACTTTGTGAGAACAAACTGGAAGAAACATGGTCTTGTGAAGACCATGATGAATTCAAATGGGTTCTTCTTCTTCAAGTTTGAAGATAGGAAGGGAATGGACGCTGTTCTTGAAGGGGGTCCTTGGATGATCCGTAACAAACCCTTGTTTCTCAACATTTGGTCCCCTACAAACAGCCTTAAAAAAGAAGAGTTTAAAAACGTCGCGGTTTGGGTGAAATTGCATGACGTCCCTCTAGTGGCATATTCTGATGATGGGTTAAGCATGCTGGCTTCAAAAATTGGTTCTCCTGTGCGGCTGGATTCGTATACTGTTGATATGTGTAATGATGCTTGGGGTCGGAGCAGCTATGCTAGGGCTCTCATTGAAATACCAGCTGATCAAGAGTTGAAAAGTAATATAACCATGGCTATTCCTGATTTGGATGGGAACAATTATGTTACGGTTACTATTCGGGTGGAGTATGAATGGGAACCTCCGAGATGTGCTCACTGCTGTGTGTTTGGGCATGACTCTGTGGAATGTCCTACTCGTATTGGCACAACATCGAGGCCAACGGTAGACGAGGATGGTTTCACTGATGTTCCGGTTAAGAAAAGTGCAAAGAAGAATGGCTTTCAAGTTAATAACCAAAAGCCAAAATTTGAATACAGACCGGTGGATAGGAAGAAAAAGGCCGTTGCGCCTCAGCAGGTTTCTACTTCCCATAAAGTCCAAACTCATAATCCGTTTTCTGCTCTTGAGTGTATTGGAGAACGTGGGGCCGCAACGCACGAGAGAGCCAAAAGGGGTAGTCAGACTCATGTGGATTTAGATGAGGACGGGGTTGAAGTTGTTTATGATGAAACCAAAGATGCGGGTACATATACTTCGTCTTCTAGAACAGGGGCAAGCACCTCTTCGACAAAGAAATTCAATGGCTAGTTTGCATTCGGTTCGTTTAAAGGGGCTGCCCTTTTGTGGGTACTTCATTTTCGATGATGGCGGTTGAAGATTTTGGTTATGTTTTGTTTTGTCTACTAGATATCTTGCATGATGTGTAGTAGGCTAGGTTTGATGTGAATGTCTTGGGTGTTTTTTATTTGTTGGCTTACATATACGGGGCATGTCCTGTATATGAACTAGTGTGGAATTCATCCTCACTACTTGTACTTATTTGCGGTTTATAATAGATTCACCGGGGTAACCCTTTACCCAAAAAAACTTAACTATGTGGTTGTGTCGTGACGTAAAATGTAATGTTTAAATGACTTATGTTTAAAATATACTAAAATGTCCAACAATTAAATGCATCAATCGACAAGATATAAATGGGCACCAACTTCCATCACCACTACATTATATATTCCGCTGCGTCGTTTTCGGGGTGTGACAGAAGTTGGTATCAAAGCCAATGGTTCTTAGCGAACTAGATGTTTTCGGAGGAAAACACTAGACTTCAACCGAAGAATTTTGAGATTTAAAGTCCAAAATTCTCGAAGCCAAGATTTTTAAATAAATATGGAAAACTTTATCATGTATGAAAACCCTTATGTGTTTTTGTGCATACGTGATTTTCTGTTTATTTGGGCCTTAAGTGTTACCATTTATTTTGATCACACAATTACTTTGTACGGTTACGATATGTCACGTCTCGGCCTATAGAGCCATTAGTAGACCTGCTCATTGATACTGCCGAGCCTACACTTGAGATTCCTTCGCCTGTTATTACAGAATCGTTTGTTCTGATATTCGAGTCATGTGTTTTGCTACACCTCTTTTAGTCTACACTCGTCGTAGGAAGAGGACTCGACCCATTACAGAGATCACATCCACTTCGAGAGTTGAGATAGCTCCACTATGAAGAGGCAGAAAGGGGTTTGGGTCAATCGCTCTCACTGTGATTGTCAGTTCACCACGTTACGCGGAGGCGTGGAGACGATGAAGGACATAGAGGGACAGGTGGACAGGTGGAATGTAAAGAACCAAAAGCCTAAGGTTACTTATAGGCCGGTGGTAAAACCAAAGTCAAGCCAGGGTAATGTAGGACCGAATCAGAAAAAAGATTGAAACTTCAAATCCTTTTGATGTATTGATTGAGGAGACTAGTAATATGGTTGATGAATAGGGGGGAGGAGCCAACTCACGAGCAAGAGTACAATCAAAAGGAAAGAACCAGAATACTGATGAGGAGATGATGACCGATGACACTGATGTCGATAATCTTCTGGCTGATATTCCAAAATATATGGAAACTAAGATCGCAAATAATTCTGAGGGTGCAAGCACACCCGGTTCAATGGGTGTTAATGGGTAGTATCGCTTCTTGGAACATTAGGGGGTTGAACCGCTCCCTCAAACAGAAGGAGGTTCGTCAGATAGTTGTGGATAATCATGTTCAAGTGTGTGCTATTATGGAGACCCATGTCGACACGTCAAATGTTCCAAAGGTCTGTCAGAAAGTATTTAGCTCGTGGCTTTGGAACTCAAATGCTAGTTGTTGTTTAAAAGGGACTCGGATCATGCTGGGGTGGGATCCGAATATGGATGATGTTATGGTCCTCTCGCAAACTGACCAGGTGATTCATACTCAAGTGATGTTTAAACTTGATAGAAAATCCTTATTTTGCACGTTTGTTTATGCGGATAACAATTATAGAAATCGAAGGGATTTATGGAACAATTTGTGTGCTCATAGCTCTATTATGAAAGACAAGCCGTGGGTAATTATGGGAGATTTCAATGCCTCCTTATCTCATGATGATTCGAGTTCAGGTTCATCTATTTATAGCATTGGAACCCGTGAATTTAGAGAGTGTGTTAATTCTATTGATGTGTTCGATGTTAATAGCACAGGGGTACATTACACATGGTCGAACAATCAGCATAGGGGAGGTATTATCTTTAAAAAATTGGACCGATTTATGAGCAATATAAATCTAGTTGCTGAGTTTCCTAACGCTGGAGCTTATTTCCACGCGTTTCGGGTTTCCGACCACGCTCCTTGCATTTTGAAATTGCCAACTGTTGCCAGAGAAAAACCAAGACCGTTTAAATTCGTAAATCTAATTGCTGAAAAGCATGGTTTTCTGGAAGCTATTAATCAGATCTGGGAAAAAGAGATTACAGGTTTTCGTATGTACCAGGTTGTTATGAAGCTAAAGTTACTTAAAACTCCATTACGGAAACTCTTCTTTCAACAAGGAAATCTGCATGAGAATGTAAAGAAGGCAAGGAAGGACCTTGATGACTGTCAGCTTGTTATGGATCAGGATCCGGCAAATGTGGAGGTTCTAGCAAAGCATAGTATTCTTCTTAAAAATTATAAAGAGGCCATTCATGATGAAGCTGTTTTTTTACAACAAAAATCGAAAGTTGATTGGTTAACGCTTGGGGATTCTAACACCAAATATTTTCATAACGTTGTGAAAGCCAAAAATCACCGAAGCCGAATCTGGTTAATTCGTGACGCGGACGGGATTTTGCATGAAGGGGGGCAGCGGCTTTAGCTTTGGTTAACCATTACTCGAATTTTTTCGGGAATGTGGGCCAAGTTGTTTGCAGGCCAAATATGAACTTATTTCGGAATAAGTTGACGATAGTGAAAGCAAATAATATGGTCCGTAGAGTAACTGAAGATGAAATAAAAGATGCTATGTTCTCAATTGCAGGAAATAAGGCTCCTGGTCCGGATGGGTATACATCGGTGTTTTTTAAAAAAGCGTGGGATGTGGTTGGGAAAGATGTCTGTTTAGCGATTCAAGAATTTTTTCAGAATGGAAATGTGACATTTGTGCTTGTAATCATTGTAAACAGTTCGGTTATCAATGAAATAAAGTTATTTGATCCCTATGCTTGCTTCTTTATGTTTAATGTTTTTCATGTTTTGGCTTTTATTCGATTTCAAACTCTATATTGCTTTCTGGAGGATTATATGCAAACTGGTACGAAAACGTAATCAGTTATATGCAACAAATACTCCGGAACATCAATTTATGCTTAACATACCTTAAATAACCTTTACATAACTTAGAAATAAGTTTCGAAGGCTTTGGTATGGCAAAATTCAGTTAATTCGCTTACAGGGACTAAAATTGACAAACTGCGAAAGTATGCCGATTTGAACTGTAACGAACATTCCGGAACATGATCATAAGTTAAACACACCTTAAATATCCTTTACATAGCTTAGAAATAGGCTTTGAGGGGTTCGGTGTGCTAAAATAAACTTTATGCTCATTCAGGGACTAAAAGTGTCAAAAAGTGCATAAGTTTGCACTTTCGCGCATATCTTACATTCTGATTTACTTCCGGACATCCAAAAATTTATGTAAGCATTAAAATATTATGTTTTAATGTTTGGCATGAGAAAAATCCATTCGTCGCGCAATTTGGATCGTTTTTCGCGCTTATGCGCATTCCGTCGTAATTAAGCGAACATCGCGATCGTACGACCAAACGAACTGACATCCGAGATATTTTTGAGCATGTTTTGAGTCCCCTATACTTTAACTTCATTTTAGAGCCTTGAAATGAGGTTAACGGGGCTTAAACGTGTCAAAAATGGGCCAAAACGCATGTTTCTAAGCTGCAGGGACCAAAACTGACAAATCTGTCAAAGTTTGCTCAGGCGGGGCGCGTAAGGATTCCCCCAAACTTTAGGCGGGCCGCGTGAGGTCCTCAGATACGAAAAATTGTTGAAAACAGCTATATGCAGCTGTCTTGCACCTCTAAACCCATTGCAAATGGTATTTTCAAATCAGGGGACTGAAATAATGGGCTCAAATGGTTTTTAAAAACTATGGGTACACATGGATGGCCAAGATCAAAGCACGCTTTGCGAGGAACGATCTTAACGGTTCACCAAATCCTATATATACCCCTCCATGTCTTGCCCATTTCCCTCACACTTGAATTCAGAGGTTGCTCTCTAAGTTGGGGTGCTTTGACACTTCATACCTGAGAGTACTCGGAATTCAATCTTGCGGGGACCCGTTGTAAGTATTCTTTCGTTCTTTTATTGCTTTTCGTGTCCGAAAGTCAAACTTTGTTTGACTTTCTGCATTGACCAGTTTATGGTCAATGCGAAGTTCGTTTGAACTTCATAACGTGAGCGTAATCACGTTGGTTATAGTCCCTAGCGACTATACCTACTGATTACCACGTTATCTAGGGTTAGGGACGAGTCGTAGTTTCGGTCAAAATGCGTTTTCTTGCGCATTTTGTAACCAAACTACTTTAGGGTATTAAAACCGTTTGTTTTAATACCAAAACCTGTTTTCTAAACATGTTCTAGCATGTTTAGCTCGTCGCTTTTAGTTTTGTGCTTGTTTAGGGTCGTAAGGGTAAGCGATCTAATCAATCGCTTATACTTACAAACCCGACCCATTTGGTCGATCATTAGGATCCGACCAAACACATTAGGTGACCATAGTGTATAGGGAATAACCTTTCAAGGTTATACCTTATGGTCACGCCGTTTAAGTAGTTGTATGATAGGTAATGTATGTGCCTTAGGTAAATTACCAAAATACCCTTTTTACACTAAAATTCATTTTAAACTTATGTAACATAACATCCCTAAGCATGCGTTCTTATGCTGGCTTATTCTTAAGAGGAAACTATGGACGCAGGATCGTATCTTGCAGTGGAATCGGAAGGTTCATGGTTCAATGAACCAGATGTGCTGTTTGTTATGTTATGCTAATCTTGAAACGCATGAACACCTATTCTTTCAATGTTCTTACTCGGATAAAGTGTGGAATCTTGTTCGAAGCAAAGTGGGTATGAACATGGTTGATGAGAGATGGGATGATATTGTTGAATGGTTGATCCCGAGAGCAAAATCCAGGGCTATCCGCATGGTGGCGAGCAGACTTGTGGTTGCAGCTTCGGCGTATGGTATATGGAGGGAAAGAAACGCTAGATTTTTTAGTAACCGGGTGAGGCCGCCAGAGCAGATTTCGGAAATCATTCTAGATACGGTGCGAACAAAATTAATCTCTTTCAAGTTTAAAGCTAATAATGACGTTAGAAGCTTCTTGGAAGAGTGGAAGATCGATGGGGTCGAGTTTTTTAATGAAGACTAGAGACTTGTAGCTAGTTTTCGTTTTGTCTTTGGTTGTTTTGGTTGTGGTTCTTGTTTCCTCTTTTGTGGTATGTCACGAAGAGAACTAGGGGGTGTGTTTTAGCCTTCCTACTTGTATTGTTTTGTTTATGTTATAAAATCACCGGGGTAACCCTTTACCCAAAAAAAACATAATTTTTGACACCTAAACTGATTTAGCAACAATATTAAGTGTGTTAAGGCATATCTTGCTTGTCATAGGGCTAGTTAGGCGTTTCAAGCGCGTTTTACGCAAACGACGCGTTAAAGTAGCATAAGCTACCTAAGCGGGTCGTATCGGGTCAAAAGCACTTAGGATAAGTTTCGTTTTAGTATGTAGGCTTTGTCAAACCATATTACATAAGTTCCCACACTTATTTGGTTTGCGAACCCTCGTACTACCCGATCCTCCGATAGGTCCGGTTATTAATGTAGGTGCCTTTATAGGTGCTGTTTGATTCCGTGATCTTCTAACATTGCTTGGTGGTTGTTCTACGACTTCTAAGCAATCTCAAGTGAGTACATAGTCCCCTCTTTTACTGTTTTTCAAACATTTTGGGGTGAAACACATGTGCCTACTTGTTACTTTCGTGCTTTCATGTTTTCTCATCATACACTTGCTATGTTCATTAAATACTTCGATTTACATGACATTTTATGCTACGTATGTTCGTTTAGCGCATACTTAGTACATTTATTTTACATGACATTTTCACGCTATGTATGTTCATCATACTTAGTGCATTTGTTTTACATGACATTTTCACGCTTACATTTTGGGTATGACATTTGGTTTGTTTAAGTGGGACAATATACATTCATTAACATTGATCACGCCGCTCGTTAGTAGGTAATGGTACCATAGGAATTGACAACTCCCGTTCCTGAAATCCTGGGTATGTTTGGATTGGAAGGAATGACCGAATTCGATTAAAACATTTTGACAGATAGACCTTTAATTTGTTTAAAGGTTTATCACCACAGTTGCAAGGCTTGAATGTATGCATTTTCACAATACCGCATAAATGTTTGTATTCATTATAGCATGCATTTTCCACAAAACATAGCGTTGATTTAAACCATGTTTTATTTCAATACCCTGTTTTGTGCATTTTTCCTATGGCTTAGTTGATACATATTTCACTAACCATACATTGACATTTTGATTACACATTACTTGATTGATATTTGACATAGACAATGTTGATATTGATATATATACATTTTGACATGGTTTTCACAATAACATTAGGAAAATGGTTTAGACATGGGCATCTTTCATTGGGTGGTTTATTTAAGTCATTCAACTTGGACTTAATCATTTTTCTTACAAATAACACATTTTTTCATAAGACATTGTTTTACAACACTGTTCGATAAATATATATACAAACTCATTTTATTTAGTTATTCATTTAACCTTACATTACTTTTTCACATATCATCTACTTTATCATCGCTTTTCAAATGATTTATAAAACAAAACATGTTACAAGGATCATGACTGACTTTGTTAAACAACCCTTTTCTAAAACCTAAGTCATGAATCCTATTTTCACAAAACCTATGTTACTCACTGGCATTTTTATGCTAACGTACTTTATTTTCACATGTGTTTCAGGAGCTAATGCATAGCTTGATCGTGATACGCTAGGGTGGACTTGGGCCTTAGTGACTTTAAAATAAAGCTAGTCTCATTAAAACATGTTATGTACTCTATGTTTCAGTTATTTCAAGACAATGTACCTCTTTTATTGATAAATAAAATATAACTTTAAATGCCATGGTTGTGAAACAATAATTCTGTTACAACACTCCCCGACGTTTCCGCCACGATTTGATGTTTTACGTGGTCGGGGTGTGACAGAAGAGTTGGTATCAGAGCCAATGGTTATAGGGAATTAGGTTATTAGTAATGCTTTGACCTAGACTATAACCTTTCTAGGACCCCAACACAAGTTGTCTTGTGTTTAGATTTTAAAACATGCACTTCACTTATCCTTAGGTGATCATCAAAACAAGAACCCAGATTTCTAAAACGATTTCTGAAAAACAATCCTCTATTTTTTTTTTTCAAATGATCTATTTTATTGTTTTGAACCCTTCTGACTTTTCAAATTGATTTTGGAAATTTATCATTTGCTTTAATGATTCTTTTGGCCTTGTGCCTTTCGAGTTTTCAAAATCTCGTCAAAGTTTGGGTCTAAATGATGTGAACACGTGCAAACTGGAAGGGTGAATGCCTGTACCCTGAGTTTTCTGTCTAAGGCTAGAGTGTTCGTACAAATCCACATAATCGGACCAGTCACTCTTACCTGGGAACTCTTGGGGTGAGTGTTCACTTATAGGCGAGCATGTCTTCGTTAAGCATTGTTTATGGATCCATTTACTTTGATTAGTCACTGTGCGTCATTTGTTTGCTTTGTGATACGGACAAATGACCACCATCCTTGCTTTGTTGATTTTGTTTCATCTCATTCTTTTCATCTAATCATCTCACTCGTTTCCTCTCGTGTTTTCCTCTTTTCTTTAGCATGCCTCCTCGACGCGAAAATCAGCTACCCAATGCCGAACTGGCGGAAATCATCGCACAGCATATGGCTGCGGCGTTCCCGAATCTTATTGCTCAGTTTAACCAAGCAAACGTCAATCAGAACTCTCCTTGTAACTTTAAGAGTTTCAATTCGGCTAAACCACTCAAGTTCAGTGGTACCGAAGGAGCAACTGGGCTTCTTCAATGGTTTGAGAGCATTGAGAATACTTTTCGTCATGTTCAGTGTCCTGATAATCGCAAGGTCGAGTTTGCTTCAAGTGTCTTTCAGAAGAGGGCGTTGACATGGTGGAACGGGGTTATGAGAGATCGAGGTGCTGAAGTCGCTTTAGCGCAAACATGGGCTGAGCTAAGGACTCTCATGATGAGTGAGTTCTGTCCTCGTCATGAGCTACGAAAGTTGGAAAGGGAGTTTGACAATCTGAAACAGGTTAGTGGTGAGCACCGGGCGTACACTGATAGATATGAAGAGTTGAGTTTGCTATGCCCAACAATGGTCACCCCACTTGACAAAGCTATCGAAAGATACATCGATGGTCTACCTGATTCTGTGCAAGACATTGTTACTGGGAGTAAACCTACCACTGTCCGTCAGGCCATTGAGTTAGCTGCGACATTAACAGAATCGCAGGTCAGAAAGGGGAAATTGCATAGGAAGGGTGACAAGGGTAAGAAGCACGATTCTGACAAAGGGGATAGCAAGAAAGGTAAGAAAGGGAAGGATTCTGGCTCATCAAGGGGCTCTAGGAAGCGAAAGGCTTCCCAAAATTTTGCAATCACTGCCCAACAGAACCAGGCAGCTCCCAATCAGCCAGCGCAGCCTCCCGCGAAGAAACGGTATGAAGGGAATGCACCTTTGTGCAATAGGTGCAATAGTCATCATCAGCAACAACTCCCGTGTCGTTTCTGTACCAGCTGTGGGAAGTCAGGTCATCTTGCAGAAGTTTGTCGTTTTGCTCGAAATCAGGTAGCTCAACCACCTGTTCAACAGCAAGCTGCACGACCTCACTACCCTCCCGGCTCATGCTTTAATTGCGGAGACCTGACTCATTATCGAAACCAGTGTCCAAGGCTGGTTAATGCAAATCCAGTTCAGGCTCAGGCTCGTGGACGAGCTTTCAATATGAATGCTGTTGAGGCGCAGGCAGACAACGAAGTGGTGAACGGTACGTTCTTAGTTAATAATCAACCTGCGTCTGTTCTTTTTGATTCAGGGGCCGATAAAAGTTTTGTGTCTTTATCTTTCGAACCATTGCTTCGCGTGTCTAGAACAAAACTAGGTAAGCCTTTAACTGTTGAAGTTGCGAATGGTGAACCCATTGTTCTTAATTCCATTCTTCGCAACTGTCAATTAAACCTTAGCAACCATCTTTTTCCTATCGACCTCACGCCTATGCGTCTTGGAAGTTTCGACATTATTGTGGGTATGGATTGGTTAGCCAAGCATCGCGCAGAGGTAGTTTGTTTCGAGAAGATCGTTCGTGTGCCGCTCCCGTCAGGTGAGATCCTACAGGTTCGTGGTGAGAAACCTGTTAGTAGCCTCAAGCTTATGTCTTGTTCTCAAGCTCGGAAGTATCTGCGAAAGAACTATGTGGCCTTCTTGGCACATGTTACGGCAGATAAAGACCAAGGTAAGTCTATTCAAGATATCCCTGTTGTTCGGGATTATCCGGAGCTGTTTCCTGAAGAATTACCTGGTCTACCCCCAGCACGCCAAGTCGAGTTCCATATCGATCTTGTACCTGGTGCAAATCCTATTGCTAGAGCTCCGTATCGCCTTGCACCGTCTGAGATGCAAGAGCTATCTAAGCAGCTTCAGGAACTTTCTGACAAAGGTTTTATCCGTCCTAGCTTTTCTCCTTGGGGTGCTCCCGTTCTCTTTGTCAAGAAGAAGGATGGATCCTTCAGAATGTGTATCGATTATCGTGAGCTGAATAAGCTTACCATCAAGAATCGATATCCCCTACCTCGCATTGATGATCTCTTTGACCAATTACAGGGTGCTACTTGCTTTTCGAAGATTGATCTTCGTTCTGGGTATCATCAACTTCGTGTGCATGAAGAGGATATTCCCAAAACAGCATTCCGCACTCGATATGGGCATTATGAGTTCACAGTCATGCCATTCGGTTTGACCAATGCTCCTGCTGTTTTCATGGACTTGATGAATAGGGTCTGCAAGCCTTATTTAGATAAGTTCATCATCGTTTTCATTGATGATATCTTGATTTATTCTAAGACGCGAGCTGATCACGAGCAACATCTTCGTCTTACTCTGGAACTCCTAAAGAAAGAACAACTTTTTGCCAAATTCTCCAAGTGCGAATTTTGGATTAAGGAAGTTCAATTTTTGGGACATATTGTCAACGAACAAGGTATTCATGTAGATCCCTCCAAGATCAGTGCGATTAAGGATTGGGATACGCCAACTACTCCTACTGAGGTTCGTTCTTTTCTTGGTCTTGCGGGTTACTACCGCCGCTTCATTAAAAACTTCTCGAAGATTGCAGTTCCCCTAACTGCTCTAACTCAGAAAAACAAACCCTTTGAATGGGGTTCTAAGCAAGAAGAAGCGTTTCAGACCTTGAAGCAGAAGCTTTGTGATGCACCTATTCTAACTCTGCCTGAGGGCAACGATGATTTTGTTGTCTACTGTGATGCATCGAAATTGGGTCTTGGCTGTGTTCTAATGCAAAGGAACAAAGTCATAGCCTACGCATCTAGACAATTGAAGGTACATGAGAGAAACTACACCACTCATGATCTCGAGTTGGGTGCAGTTGTCTTTGCTCTCAAAATATGGAGACACTATTTGTACGGTACAAAATGCGTGGTTTTCACTGACCACAAAAGTCTCCAGCACATCTTTAATCA
Organism: Helianthus annuus; assembly: GCF_002127325.2. Lineage (NCBI taxonomy): Eukaryota > Viridiplantae > Streptophyta > Magnoliopsida > Asterales > Asteraceae > Helianthus > Helianthus annuus. Next base: position 165,579,422 of record NC_035447.2, on the reverse strand, counting down.
AAAAGAACTCAACATGAGGCAAAGACGTTGGGTCGAACTCCTAAACGACTATGATTGCGAAATTCGCTACCATCCTGGTAAAGCGAATGTTGTGGCTGACGCATTAAGTCGTAAGGAACGTACTATGCTTCATTGTGTTCGTGTTCAATCTGCTATTCAAGCTCGGTCCGATATCCAAGCGCGCATTTCTCAGGCTCAGCATGCTTGTGTTTCACAAGACTTGATGGGTAAGGAATTACCCTATCACATTAAGCCTGATCTTGTTCTGAAGGAAGATGGATCGTATTATTTCATGGACCGTTTGTGGGTCCCAAGCCAAGATGATCTTCGTGCCTTGCTTATGGATGAGGCCCATAAGTCTCGTTATTCTATCCATCCTGGCTCAGACAAAATGTATAAGGATCTTCGTACTCAGTATTGGTGGCCTGGTATGAAGAAAGACATTGCCTTGTACGTTTCAAAGTGCCTTACTTGTCTCAAGGTTAAGGCTGAACACCAGCATCCTCATGGTCTTTTGGAGCAACCTGAGATCCCAGTTTGGAAATGGGAAAACATTGCTATGGATCTCATTACTAAACTTCCGCGCACTAAGAAAGGTCACGATGCCATCTGGGTAATTGTGGACCGTCTTACTAAATCAGCGCATTTCTTGCCAATCCGTGAGGATTTTTCTGCTGAAGATTTGGCTAAAATCTACGTGGATGAAATTGTATCTCGACATGGTGTTCCTTTGAACATTATTTCGGACAGGGATGCTCGTTTCTCTTCTCGATTTTGGAGAACCATGCAATCTGCTATGGGGACCCAACTCAATCTGAGCACAGCTTATCATCCACAAACTGATGGCCAAACTGAAAGAACAATCCAGACTCTGGAGGATATGCTTAGAGCTTGTGTGATCGACTTCAGTGGTAGTTGGGATTCACATCTTCCATTGATTGAATTCTCCTACAACAACAGTTATCACTCCAGCATCAACATGGCTCCTTTCGAGGCTCTCTATGGTCGAAAATGTCGTTCACCAGTCTGCTGGAATGAGATAGGTGAGGCTCAGATTACTGGACCTGACCTCATTCTGGAAACAACTGACAAGGTTAAGAAAGTTCGTGATAACTTACAGGCAGCTCGAAGCCGTCAAAAGAGTTACGCGGACCTAAAACGCAAGCCCTTGGATTTTCAAGTCGGTGATCGTGTATTACTTAAGGTCTCACCTTGGAAAGGTGTGATCAGATTTGGAAAGAAAGGAAAACTTGCACCTAGATACGTTGGACCATTCCAGATCGTTGAAAGAATCGGTAAGGTAGCCTACAGACTTCAATTGCCTCCTGAACTTGGAAATGTTCATCCAACTTTCCACGTATCCAACCTCAAAAGGTGCTTAGCTGATGAGAACCTCCACATACCACTTGACGAAATTCGTGTTGATAAAACACTACATTTTGTTGAGAAACCTGTGGAAATTATGGATCGTGAAGTCAAATGGCTTAAACGCAAGCGCATTCCGTTGGTTAAAGTTCGCTGGGAATCTAAACGTGGACCTGAGTTTACTTGGGAACGTGAAGATCAAATGAAGGCGAAGTATCCACATCTATTCCCACGAGTTTCCTCTAAACGAATTTCGGGACGAAATTCCCACAAGTAGGGGAGACTGTGACATTTGTGCTTGTAATCATTGTAAACAGTTCGGTTATCAATGAAATAAAGTTATTTGATCCCTATGCTTGCTTCTTTATGTTTAATGTTTTTCATGTTTTGGCTTTTATTCGATTTCAAACTCTATATTGCTTTCTGGAGGATTATATGCAAACTGGTACGAAAACGTAATCAGTTATATGCAACAAATACTCCGGAACATCAATTTATGCTTAACATACCTTAAATAACCTTTACATAACTTAGAAATAAGTTTCGAAGGCTTTGGTATGGCAAAATTCAGTTAATTCGCTTACAGGGACTAAAATTGACAAACTGCGAAAGTATGCCGATTTGAACTGTAACGAACATTCCGGAACATGATCATAAGTTAAACACACCTTAAATATCCTTTACATAGCTTAGAAATAGGCTTTGAGGGGTTCGGTGTGCTAAAATAAACTTTATGCTCATTCAGGGACTAAAAGTGTCAAAAAGTGCATAAGTTTGCACTTTCGCGCATATCTTACATTCTGATTTACTTCCGGACATCCAAAAATTTATGTAAGCATTAAAATATTATGTTTTAATGTTTGGCATGAGAAAAATCCATTCGTCGCGCAATTTGGATCGTTTTTCGCGCTTATGCGCATTCCGTCGTAATTAAGCGAACATCGCGATCGTACGACCAAACGAACTGACATCCGAGATATTTTTGAGCATGTTTTGAGTCCCCTATACTTTAACTTCATTTTAGAGCCTTGAAATGAGGTTAACGGGGCTTAAACGTGTCAAAAATGGGCCAAAACGCATGTTTCTAAGCTGCAGGGACCAAAACTGACAAATCTGTCAAAGTTTGCTCAGGCGGGGCGCGTAAGGATTCCCCCAAACTTTAGGCGGGCCGCGTGAGGTCCTCAGATACGAAAAATTGTTGAAAACAGCTATATGCAGCTGTCTTGCACCTCTAAACCCATTGCAAATGGTATTTTCAAATCAGGGGACTGAAATAATGGGCTCAAATGGTTTTTAAAAACTATGGGTACACATGGATGGCCAAGATCAAAGCACGCTTTGCGAGGAACGATCTTAACGGTTCACCAAATCCTATATATACCCCTCCATGTCTTGCCCATTTCCCTCACACTTGAATTCAGAGGTTGCTCTCTAAGTTGGGGTGCTTTGACACTTCATACCTGAGAGTACTCGGAATTCAATCTTGCGGGGACCCGTTGTAAGTATTCTTTCGTTCTTTTATTGCTTTTCGTGTCCGAAAGTCAAACTTTGTTTGACTTTCTGCATTGACCAGTTTATGGTCAATGCGAAGTTCGTTTGAACTTCATAACGTGAGCGTAATCACGTTGGTTATAGTCCCTAGCGACTATACCTACTGATTACCACGTTATCTAGGGTTAGGGACGAGTCGTAGTTTCGGTCAAAATGCGTTTTCTTGCGCATTTTGTAACCAAACTACTTTAGGGTATTAAAACCGTTTGTTTTAATACCAAAACCTGTTTTCTAAACATGTTCTAGCATGTTTAGCTCGTCGCTTTTAGTTTTGTGCTTGTTTAGGGTCGTAAGGGTAAGCGATCTAATCAATCGCTTATACTTACAAACCCGACCCATTTGGTCGATCATTAGGATCCGACCAAACACATTAGGTGACCATAGTGTATAGGGAATAACCTTTCAAGGTTATACCTTATGGTCACGCCGTTTAAGTAGTTGTATGATAGGTAATGTATGTGCCTTAGGTAAATTACCAAAATACCCTTTTTACACTAAAATTCATTTTAAACTTATGTAACATAATTTTTGACACCTAAACTGATTTAGCAACAATATTAAGTGTGTTAAGGCATATCTTGCTTGTCATAGGGCTAGTTAGGCGTTTCAAGCGCGTTTTACGCAAACGACGCGTTAAAGTAGCATAAGCTACCTAAGCGGGTCGTATCGGGTCAAAAGCACTTAGGATAAGTTTCGTTTTAGTATGTAGGCTTTGTCAAACCATATTACATAAGTTCCCACACTTATTTGGTTTGCGAACCCTCGTACTACCCGATCCTCCGATAGGTCCGGTTATTAATGTAGGTGCCTTTATAGGTGCTGTTTGATTCCGTGATCTTCTAACATTGCTTGGTGGTTGTTCTACGACTTCTAAGCAATCTCAAGTGAGTACATAGTCCCCTCTTTTACTGTTTTTCAAACATTTTGGGGTGAAACACATGTGCCTACTTGTTACTTTCGTGCTTTCATGTTTTCTCATCATACACTTGCTATGTTCATTAAATACTTCGATTTACATGACATTTTATGCTACGTATGTTCGTTTAGCGCATACTTAGTACATTTATTTTACATGACATTTTCACGCTATGTATGTTCATCATACTTAGTGCATTTGTTTTACATGACATTTTCACGCTTACATTTTGGGTATGACATTTGGTTTGTTTAAGTGGGACAATATACATTCATTAACATTGATCACGCCGCTCGTTAGTAGGTAATGGTACCATAGGAATTGACAACTCCCGTTCCTGAAATCCTGGGTATGTTTGGATTGGAAGGAATGACCGAATTCGATTAAAACATTTTGACAGATAGACCTTTAATTTGTTTAAAGGTTTATCACCACAGTTGCAAGGCTTGAATGTATGCATTTTCACAATACCGCATAAATGTTTGTATTCATTATAGCATGCATTTTCCACAAAACATAGCGTTGATTTAAACCATGTTTTATTTCAATACCCTGTTTTGTGCATTTTTCCTATGGCTTAGTTGATACATATTTCACTAACCATACATTGACATTTTGATTACACATTACTTGATTGATATTTGACATAGACAATGTTCATATTGATATATATACATTTTGACATGGTTTTCACAATAACATTAGGCAAATGGTTTAGACATGGGCATCTTTCATTGGGTGGTTTATTTAAGTCATTCAACTTGGACTTAATCATTTTTCTTACAAATAACACATTTTTTCATAAGACATTGTTTTACAACACTGTTCGATAAATATATATACAAACTCATTTTATTTAGTTATTCATTTAACCTTACATTACTTTTTCACATATCATCTACTTTATCATCGCTTTTCAAATGATTTATAAAACAAAACATGTTACAAGGATCATGACTGACTTTGTTAAACAACCCTTTTCTAAAACCTAAGTCATGAATCCTATTTTCACAAAACCTATGTTACTCACTGGCATTTTTATGCTAACGTACTTTATTTTCACATGTGTTTCAGGAGCTAATGCATAGCTTGATCGTGATACGCTAGGGTGGACTTGGGCCTTAGTGACTTTAAAATAAAGCTAGTCTCATTAAAACATGTTATGTACTCTATGTTTCAGTTATTTCAAGACAATGTACCTCTTTTATTGATAAATAAAATATAACTTTAAATGCCATGGTTGTGAAACAATAATTCTGTTACAACACTCCCCGACGTTTCCGCCACGATTTGATGTTTTACGTGGTCGGGGTGTGACAGGAAAGCTTCTAAATCAACTAAATCATAGGGCTGGCAGCTGCTAACGCCACCCCTTGGAACGATTTTAAGGAACACATCAAACGAGAATACTGCACGCGTGATGACATCCACAAGTTGGAAGTGGAGCTTTATCATCTGAAAATGACGGGGTCGGAGTTCGAGGCCTACACCAAGCGGTCGAATGAACTGGCCATCCTGTGTCCAACCATGGTGGACCCTCCAATCAAGCGCATCGAGTTGTACCTCAAGGGTCTAGCATCAGAGATTCAGAGCCATGTTACATCGGCAAACCTCGACAATATTCAAGACATTCAGCGTCTTGCTCATCGCCTCACGGATCAGGCGGTGGAACAGAACAAGCTGCCAAAGCGCATCAGTGCAACTACCACTCCAGCTGCTACTCCTGCTACACTCAGCGACAACAAACGGAAATGGGATGGGGATTCCAGCAGAGGATCAGTTTCGGTTCAGTCTCAAGCACAGCAGCGCAAGATAAACGACTACCAGAATCCGAGCCAGCAATCATCAGGCAGTCAGGGGCAGGGTGGATATCGGGGATTTCACCCACTATGTAATAAGTGCAACAGACACCACAGTGGACGGTGTCGCAAGGAACGTTGTCAGAGATGTCTCAAGTTAGGGCATGAAGCTAAAGACTGCAGGAGCTCACGACCTGCGAATCAGAATCAGCAACTCCCACCACCAGCTCCACAAAACCAGCAGCAGCAGCCACAGCGAGGAAACCGGGGATGTTTGCAGTGTGGGGCTGAAGGTCATTTCAAACGTGATTGTCCTCAGTTGAACCAGAACCAGAATCGCAACAACAACAATCAAGGCAATGGTAACAATAATGGTGGGAACAACAATGGCAACGAAGCAAGGGGACGTGCTTTCGTACTGGGACGAGGAGACGCAATGAATGATCCCGATGTGGTTATGGGTAAGTTTCTCCTCGACGATATTTATGTTACTGTTTTGTTTGATTCGGGTGCGGATACAAGTTATATGTCACTAAAGTTAGCAAAATGTTAAAACGTGCACCAACACTCTTCACCACCAAACATGTAGTAGAGTTAGCTAATGGTAAGAGTCTAGAAGCCACGCATGTAGTCAGGGGTTGTAATATTGTCTTAGCCGGTCAAGCTTTCTCCATCGATCTCATACCCATAGTTTTGGGTAGCTTTGATATTGTCATTGGGATGGATTGGTTATCCCAACACCAAGCGGAAATCTTATGCAAGGAGAAGATAGTTCGCATTCCCCGTTCGGGTAAGCAACCTCTCGAAGTTCAAGGCGACAAGAGTGGTGCTGTGGTTGGCATCATCTCCTTCTTGAAGGCTCAGAAATGGTTATGAAAGGGTCACACTGCCATTTTGGCACTTGTCACTGATGCATCAGCGAAGGAAAAGAAATTGGAGGATATTCCAGTTGTACGCGACTTTCCTCAGGTATTTCCCGAAGATTTACCAGGTCTACCGCCGCATCGCCAAGTCGAATTTCAAATCGAGCTCGCTCCAGGAGTAGCACCCATAGCTCGAGCACCGTATCGCTTAGCTCCAACGGAACTGGAAGAACTGTCAAAGCAACTACAAGAGCTTTTGGAAAAGGGTTTTATTCGTCCTAGCTCTTCGCCTAGGGGAGCTCTAGTGTTATTTGTGAAGAAGAAGGATGGTACCTTCCGTATGTGCATTGACTACCGTGAACTGAACAAGGTGACGGTGAAGAACCGTTACCCTCTTCCGCGTATAGACGACTTATTCGACCAGTTGCAAGGGTCGTGCTACTACTCCAAGATAGACTTGAAGTCAGGTTACCATCAGCTGAGAGTCCGGGATGAGGACGTCTCCAAGACAGCATTCAGAACTCGTTACGGCCACTACGAATTTCTAGTCATGCCATTCGGGCTAACGAACGCACCGGCAGTCTTCATGGACCTTATGTACAGGGTGTGCAAACCCTACCTAGATAAGTTTGTGATTGTTTTCATCGACGACATTCTGATCTACTCTAAGAGTCAGGAGGAACACGAGCAGCATCTACGACTTATCTTGGAACTTCTTCAAAAGGAACAGCTGTACGCCAAGTTTTCAAAATGTGACTTCTGGCTTCGTGAAGTCCACTTTCTAGGCCACGTAGTAAACAAGGATGGGATCCATGTTGATCCATCCAAGGTAGACTCGATCAGGAACTGGCCTGCACCACGTACACCAACGGAAATACGCCAATTCTTGGGTTTGGCGGGATACTACAGACGGTTCATCAAGGATTTCTCAAACATTGCTCAGCCACTTACACTACTGACACAGAAGGGTGTCACCTACCGTTGGGGCAACACTCAGGAAACCGCTTTTCAGCACTTAAAAGGATAGACTTTGCAGTGCACCTATCCTCTCATTGCCAGAGGGCACGGACGATTTTGTAGTATACTGTGATGCATCCATCCAGGGTCTTGGATGTGTGTTAATGCAGCGCGACAAGGTCATTGCTTATGCTTCGCGCCAACTCAAGGTTCATGAACGGAATTACACGACCCACGATTTAGAGCTGGGAGCTGTTGTTTTCGCGTTTAAGATATGGCGACACTACCTGTACGGTACCAAGTGCACTATCTACACCGATCACAGGAGTCTCGAGCATATCCTTAAGCAAAAGGATTTGAACATGCGTCAACGAAGATGGGTCGAACTTTTGAACGATTACGAATGCGCCATCAAGTACCATCCAGGCAAAGCCAATGTTGTGGCTGACGCCCTCAGTCGAAAAGACACTCTACCTAGACGTGTACGAGCATTGCATCTCACAATCCAATCTAGTCTTCCTGTACAGATACGAAATGCTCAGGTGGAAGCATTGAAACCAGAGAACGTCAGGGCTGAAGCCTTACGCGGCTCAAGGCAACGATTAGGACAGAAGGAAGACGACGCCTACTATGTAACGGGGCGTATTTGGGTCCCACTTTATGGTGGTCTACGCGAACTTGTGATGGACGAAGCGCACAAGTCTCGCTACTCGGTACATCCAGGGTCGGATAAAATGTACCACGACATCAGAACCACGTATTGGTGGCCTAGCATGAAGGCCCACATCGCTACCTATGTCAGCAAGTGCCTGACTTGTGCAAAAGTCAAGGCAGAGTATCAGAAACCAGCAGGCTTACTTCAGCAACCAAAGATACCACGGTGGAAATGGGAGGAAATTTCCATGGATTTCGTTACTGGTCTGCCTAGATCTCAGCGCGGGAACGATACTATTTGGGTGATCGTGGATCGACTCACCAAGTCTGCTCACTTCCTAGCAATCAAAGAAACAGACAAGTTTTCCACACTAGCAGACATATACTTGAAAGAAGTAGTCTCAAGGCACGGGGTGCCCACCTCTATCATTTCGGATCGCGATGCACGATTCACATCAGAACTATGGCAAGCAATGCACAAAGCCTTTGGCTCTCGGTTAGATATGAGCACGGCTTATCACCCTCAGACGGATGGGCAGTCTGAGCGCACGATTCAAACTCTAGAAGACATGCTTCGGGCATGTGTCATTGATTTCGGCAACAGCTGGGAAAAGCATCTCCCTTTGGTGGAGTTCTCGTACAATAACAGTTATCACACCAGCATACAAGCCGCTCCATTCGAGGCATTGTACGGATGTAAATGCCGGTCACCTCTCTGTTGGGCAGAGGTGGGGGATAGTCAGATCACGGGTCCAGAACTTATAGTGGACACCACGGAAAAGATTGCACAAATACGACAACGCATGGCGGCAGCACGCGACCGTCAGAAAGACTACGCGGATAAGCGTAGGAAGCCATTGGAATTTCAGGTCGGGGACCGGGTTTTACTCAAAGTCTCACCCTGGAAGGGTGTGGTTCGTTTTGGGAAACGGGGCAAACTCAATCCACGGTATGTCGGACCGTTCGAAATCGCAGAAAGAATAGGCACAGTAGCCTACAGACTGAACCTACCAGCTGAACTCGGGGCAGTTCACAACGTTTTCCACGTGTCGAATCTGAAGAAATGCTGGTCAGATGAGACCCTCATAATTCCATTGAAGGAACTCACTATCGACGAACAGTTGCACTTCGTCGAGGAACCAGTTGAAATCACGGACCGGGATGTTAAGGTCCTCATGCACAAGAGAATCCCTCTTGTTCGAGTTCGTTGGAACTCCCGTCGTGGCCCAGAGTTCACCTGGGAACGCGAAGATCAGATGAAAGAAAAGTACCCCCAATTGTTCGCGAACAGTACAACCACTACTGAGGCTGAAGCTACCACGGAATTTCGGGACGAAATTTCAGATCAACGGGGGGAGGATGTTACACCCCAGGAGAACCAGTAAACGATACAACTTACCTAGCTTCCTCAGTGAGTACGGGACGGAATTTCTTCTAAGTTGGGGATAATGTGACAACTCGTATTTCGAACCTATTCTTGTGATTTATGTAACGTATGTGAACGATATGTGATCTTATGAATGGGAATGATTATATGAGTGTTATGTGATATGTGCTTTATTGAATGAATGCATGATATGTTATGTGAATGTATATGTGTTACATGAACCGGATCGCACAACATAGACCCGATCGCACAAGCCCATTCGGGCTTTACACTTGCACTCGGACCTATAGGGCAGCCCATGTGTGGGTTCGGCCCATTCTCTCCTTATACGCATACAAGCAATCACCCTTAGAGTTTTGTTTCTCATTTGTTACAACAACACAACACACACAAAAACCCTAGTTCGGTTTCCCCTCTCCTTTCATAGCCGACGGCAACGACACCTAGCTCCTCGAAGATCTTTTGGTTCGGATTGCCTTCCTTGTTTCACCTACTAATCGGTTAGTGATCTATTGTGATTTCTTGATTGATTGGTGATATGATTCATATGTGTTTCATGTTGAGTTAGGGTTGTATGTGCGGATTGTAATGAAATAAGTTATGTGGTGTGATGTTCATGAAAGTCTCGATTCATATGTACTTAGATAGGATTGATAACTATATGATGTTAAGAAACCGAATACATGATAATCGACTGGAATATATTAACAATCGGATGAATGTTGTGATTGTTAAGTTAGTATGTATGCTAGTAGTCAAGGATATGAATCATGATAATATGTTGAAGCGTTATGAGTATTGTTCATCATTTGGTTATGATTAGGGTTCTTATGAATCAGTTGATAATTGCCTTGTTTGATCGATTGTATGTCAAACGAATAGTTGGAAACTTGTTAGTTGATTAATGATAAGTTTGGAAACCAATGAATGCTTGTAACCGATTGCATGATATCCGGAATGTTAAACCCATCGCACAAGACCTCTTGGTCACACAAGAGGCCCACTCGCACAAGAGGTCCACTCGCACAAGGAGTCTAGTCGCACAAGCCTTGTCAGTCGCACAAGATGTCTTCAGTCGCACAAGGCTTGCTGGATTGCACGAGATGCAATGTTGGGCCGAACAAGCCCAAACTACCGTCGCACAACCCATCCGGATCGTACAAGGTTACCCGATCGCACAAGTCACATATATGTTGTTTAATTGGGCCGATGTGTTATTGATCTGTTATGATAATTGGGCCGGGTTATGTTGGATCGCACAACATGTTGTGGATCGCACAACAGGTTGGGCCGGGTACTTTTGGGCTAATAATTAAAACGCACAAGTATGATTACGTTAGGCTCTTGACTGTTAACGTGCAATATGTGTTTGCCATGATCTTCACATGTTCGTAACGTGTTTAATTGTGTGAAACATACGTGCATTACTTGAAACCAAAACCTGACTTGTATGGTAACCCTGTTAGGACGTGGTTGACCACTCTTAGTTCAAGAAACCTTTTGTGTATCTGCCGAGCAAACCAAGGTGAGTTCACACAGCCAAGGCATGGGGTTCCCAGGGTGGGAATGGGATTTGGATGATTTATTCGTACATACTTAGTTAATAGAACCTAATGATATGGTCCTCGGGTGAGGAAGAGTAATGATAAGATACGGCTAGACTAGTATACCAATTGAACTGATCTTCGCACACACGCCAGGGGTTGGCCGCGATATTATGACTAATCATTCGCACACATGCCTAGGAAGGCCGCGAACTATACATACTAAAACTTCGCACACATGCCAGGGTGGCCGCGATACAAATATACATAGTCTAGGACATTTGGGAATATTTCCCCTAATCTTCGCATACATGCCGAGAGGGCCGCGATGGAAACTAATACGAAACATGACTTAACGAACGAACATAATGCTACTCATACTATTACAATTACTGAACTGTACACTGTGAACTCGCTCAACTAGTTGTTGACTCTCTGCTGCATGCCTTGCAGGACCTTAGGTACTTATGGAGCTTGCACAGGGAGGAGCAGGTCGTTGTGGGCATGGATCGTGAATGCTTATTAAACGTTTATGACATTTCACACTTAAAACTTATGTTTGGGTTTTTACATTTATGCTTCCGCTACACTTGATTATGTTGGTTTTGAAAACACCTTTCGTATTGTTGAATAACGATTACTACTTATTTACATGTTCAATATGATTGGTGGCTTGATCCTGGTCATGTCACGCCTCCAAGCGGTGGTACTCCGCGTGTGGATTTTTGGGGGTGTGACAGATTGGTATCAGAGCCATTGGTTATAGAGAACTAGGTTTTAATACGGAAAAACGTTTTATTAAAACCAGACTATAACCAGAACAGTGCTCTCAACGATCCACAACGACGCTTCGCTCCACGTGCAAGACTCGACATCCTAGGTAATATGGTTTATGTTTATTACCTGCATGTTAGAACTACATAGAACTTTGCTCGTAGTATGCTTAGATACACATGACTCTATTACATGAGAATACCTATGTGCTTACACTCTTCTGTCATCGCACTACTCGCGAACCATTCTCACTTATGCTACTTTTACTATGAAGATCATGTCCGGACGAATTAACATGACTCAAGCCCAGTTGACGGCTCTCATTAACGAACAAGTTGCTGCGGCACTTGCAGCCGCACAAGCAGGAGGTATATCCTTTAGTCATAACTCACACAAGGATTTTTAGATCCTACACTCCTAAACAAACTCTCGTGTTTAACTTTGTCCTATTCGTACACAATAGGTCAACACGCACAACAACCTGTCTGCACTTTCAAGAACTTCATGGACTGTCGTCCAAGCACATTCAGTGGCACAGGAGCAGTGGGACTACTCCATTGGTTTGAGAAGCTCGAGTCAGTGTTCGAGATGTGTGAATGCCCTAAGGCTCGCAGGGTCAAGTACGCCACTGGCACGTTGGAAGGGATTGCGCTGACCTGGTGGAACGCGCAACTTCAGATTCTAGGGCTGGCAGCTGCTAACGCCACCCCTTGGAACGATTTTAAGGAACACATCAAACGAGAATACTGCACGCGTGATGACATCCACAAGTTGGAAGTGGAGCTTTATCATCTGAAAATGACGGGGTCGGAGATCGAGGCCTACACCAAGCGGTCGAATGAACTGGCCATCCTGTGTCCAACCATGGTGGACCCTCCAATCAAGCGCATCGAGTTGTACCTCAAGGGTCTAGCATCAGAGATTCAGAGCCATGTTACATCGGCAAACCTCGACAATATTCAAGACATTCAGCGTCTTGCTCATCGCCTCACGGATCAGGCGGTGGAACAGAACAAGCTGCCAAAGCGCATCAGTGCAACTACCACTCCAGCTGCTACTCCTGCTACACTCAGCGACAACAAACGGAAATGGGATGGGGATTCCAGCAGAGGATCAGTTTCGGTTCAGTCTCAAGCACAGCAGCGCAAGATAAACGACTACCAGAATCCGAGCCAGCAATCATCAGGCAGTCAGGGGCAGGGTGGATATCGGGGATTTCACCCACTATGTAATAAGTGCAACAGACACCACAGTGGACGGTGTCGCAAGGAACGTTGTCAGAGATGTCTCAAGTTAGGGCATGAAGCTAAAGACTGCAGGAGCTCACGACCTGCGAATCAGAATCAGCAACTCCCACCACCAGCTCCACAAAACCAGCAGCAGCAGCCACAGCGAGGAAACCGGGGATGTTTCCAGTGTGGGGCTGAAGGTCATTTCAAACGTGATTGTCCTCAGTTGAACCAGAACCAGAATCGCAACAACAACAATCAAGGCAATGGTAACAATAATGGTGGGAACAACAATGGCAACGAAGCAAGGGGACGTGCTTTCGTACTGGGACGAGGAGACGCAATGAATGATCCCGATGTGGTTATGGGTAAGTTTCTCCTCGACGATATTTATGTTACTGTTTTGTTTGATTCGGGTGCGGATACAAGTTATATGTCACTAAAGTTAGCAAAATGTTAAAACGTAAGAAGAAATTTGAGTATCGTGTTGTCCAAAAGCCGAACCAGAAACATGACAAAGCTAATACTCACAAGGCGTCCTCTTCGGCACATGTGGTTAACCTCAGTAACTCTTTTGCTTCTTTAGATAATCTTCCGAATGTTGATGACCTCTTGGACTCAGACGTGGATGAAGTGTTTGAAAATGACGAAGGGGTGGCAAAAGTAATGACTGGTGGTGTCCAGACAACAGGGGCAAGCACTCCTGATATAGAGGGTTTAAATGGATAGTATTGCAGCTTGGAACATAAGGGGTTTAACCGCACCCCTGAAACAAAAGGAGGTCCGAAATGCTATTGTGGAGTTTGATTTATGTGTTTGTGCAATTTTAGAATCACATATTCATGTCTCTAAGCTTGATAAGATCTGTACTAGTATTAGAAGCATGTGGAACTGGACTTCCAACGGGAGTCTGTGTAGCAAAGGTACGCGGATTATTCTGGGATGGGATAGTAATATAGTTGATATCATGATTTTGGCAACAATCTGACCAGGTTATGCACACCCAAGTTCATTTCAAAAATAGTAAGAAAATAATGTTCTGCTCATTTGTATACGCGAAGAATTCTTACAAGGAAAGACGAGAACTATGGGACAGTTTGAAAATTCATAAAGCCCTTGCACATGATAAACCATGGGTCATTCTGGGTGATTTTAATGCAGCTTTATATTTGGAAGATAAATCCATGGGCTCTTCTCTAATTGACATTAATATGAGAGAATTTAAATCGTGTGTTGAGGAGATTGAAGTTGTTGATGTAAATCGTTCGGGTTGCCACTTTACATGGAACCAGAAACCGAAGCAGGGTATTGGAGTTCTCAAAAAAATTGATCGTATCATGGCCAATGTATCTTTTATTCAGATGTTTCCAGAAGCTGTAGCCTTTTTCCACCCATATCGAGTATCGGATCATTGCCCTTGCATCCTTAAAAATCCTAGATCGGTCTCTCATAAACCCAAGCCTTTTAAATTTCCGAATTTTCTGGTATTCAAGAAGGATTTCCCAGAAATTGTTAAGAAGTCTTGGGAGCAGCAATTTTTGGGTATTAAAATGTTACAAGTGGTTAAGAAACTAAGGTATCTCAAGAAGCCTCTGCGGTCTTTACTAGCCAAACAAGGGAATCTCCATGAGAAAGTTAAAAGGCTGCGAAGGGAGTTAGATGAAATTCAAGTTCTCATTGATGCTAATCCTTCGGATTCGGAGCTGAGAGGTAAAGAATCGAACGTTTTGAAGGAATTTCAAGATGCCGCTTTGGATGAAGAAAGATTTCTAAAACAGAAATCAAAGGTTAAATGGCTGGAGGTTGGTGATTCTAACTCTGCATTTTTTCACAATTCTGTCAAATGCAAAAACCATTATAGTAGAATTGATGTTATAAAAGATGCTAATGGTATTACGTTTGAGGGAAAGGATGTTGGTAAAGCTCTGGTTACCCATTATGAATCGTTTTTTGGCCAAAGGGGTGTTATTAACTGTTTGCCTACTAGTGACCTATTCCTGCATAAGATTGATGAAACTAAAGCTCAATACATGATTCGTCCGTTCTCTAATGAGGATATTAAGGAAGCTATGTTCTCTATTGGTTCATTAAAAGCTCCAGGTCCGGATGGCTATTCATCGGATTTTTTCAAGCATACTTGGCATATTATTGGTGTAGACATATGTGATGCAGTTCAGGAATTTTTTCAGTCGGGTAAAATCCTTAAGGAAATAAACCATACTTTTTTGGCTTTAATTCCTAAAGTTCCGACTCCTGATACTGTGTCTGACTTCAGGCCCATCGCTTGCTGTAATGTAATCTATAAATGCATTAGTAAGCTTATCACAACTAGAATTTTGGAGGGATTGAACGGTGTAGTTAGCATGAACCAATCAGCCTTTATTCCAGGGAGATGCATTTCTGACAATATCTTACTAACCCAGGAATTACTTCATAATTATCATCGGGATTATGGGCCCCCTCGTTGCGCGTTCAAAGAGGATATTCAAAAAGCATATGACACGGTCGATTGGAATTTCTTGGAGGCCATTCTTAAGGGGTATGGTTTTCACCCAATCATGGTTGAATGGATTATGGTATGCGTCTCTTCTACCTCGTTCTCTATCTGTGTTAATGGTAATGTTTGTGGTTATTTCAAAGGGAGGAGAGGTCTAAGGCAAGGTGATCCGATGTCCCCATACCTCTTCACCCTAGTCATGGAAATCTTGACATCCATTTTGCATAATGCATCGACTATAGATTCCTCATTCAGATTCCATAACCGGTGTGTTAAGCAGAGGATTATTAATCTTTGCTTTGCGGACGATCTTTTCTTATTTGCTAGAGGGGAAGTTGCTTCAGTCAAAATGATCATGAGCTCTCTCAACCGGTTTAAAGAGATGTCGGGCTTGCACCCTAGTCTTGCGAAAAGTACTATCTTTATGTGCAATATTGAGAGGAGAATTAAAAGGAGGATTCTTAGTATCGTTCCTTTTCAGCAAGGAGAATTCCCTATTCGGTATTTGGGTGTTCCTCTTATTACCACTAAACTGTCTTATAAAGATTGCAGGGTCCTGATTGATAGACGGGAAAACCGTATCACCAATTGGAAAAACAAGACTCTATCTTTTGCGGGGCGGCTGCAATTAATTCTTTCGGTTCTCACGGCGATGAGTACCTACTGGGCTTCTGTTTTTACTCTGCCAGCTAGAACTATCAAAGAGCTTGAGCAAAAAATGAGAGGTTTTCTTTGGTGCCAAGGCCCGCTGATGAAAGGTAAATCGAAAGTCTTTTGGAAATCTGTTTGCCTGCCTAAAGCCGAAGGTGGGTTGGGAATTCGAAGGTTAAATGATATGAATATCAGCCTTATGACTAAACATGTCAACAATATTCTATCAGGTAGACAGTCTTTGTGGGTGGACTGGGTAAAAATTCATCACTTGAAGGACAGGAATTTTTGGGACATCCCGATTCCAAGTAATTGTAGTTGGGGTTGGAGGAATCTCTTGAAAGGCAGATTGCATGTACAACGATTTTTCTGGTCCAAAATAGGTGACGGTAAGTCCACTTCAGCCTGGTACGATTCGTGGTGTGATCTGTGTCCGTTGGGGAATCTTATTTCTCCATCGATGATGGGACAGGCTGGTCTATCTATTCATTCGAAAGTTGCAGATCTTATCTCGGATGGTAATTGGAATTGGCCGATCCACTGGTTAACGTCTTACCCGGTCCTGAATCAACTGCCGCCTGTGAACCTTTCAGAAGGGGTTAGGGATGTCATTCTGTGGAGAGACATTGAGGAGCGCCTGGTCCCGTTCAGATCTTCTGACGCGTGGGAATGCATTCGGTCTCGTGGCATTCAGGTGAGTTGGTACAATCTGGTCTGGTTCTCGCAATGTATACCAAGGCATGCTTTTGTTCTATGGCTCGTCTTCAGAAGGAAGTTGGTCACACAAGACAGGTTAAGGCAATGGAACATTGATAATAAGGATTGCATGAATTTAATGTGCTGTTTGCTTTGTCATAATAACATTGACTCGCACTATCATCTTTTCTTTGAATGTAAGTATGCGACAGAGGTTTGGATGCGAGTTAGGGAGAATTCAGCCATGAAAGCTGTGGGATCTAATTGGGACGAGATTGTGAACTGGTTACTTCCTCGGGCTAGGTCGAGATCTATAGCCTCCATTATTGGCAAGCTCTTGGTTGCGGCTTCAGCTTATGTTATCTGGCAGGAAAGGAACTCCAGGTTTTTTAACAATCAATTGCGGCCTCCGGAAAAGTTGGCTGACCACATCATCAGCAATGTTCGACTAAAGCTCAAATCATTAAAATTCAAGGACACAACAAATGTGCGGCGGGTTTTACAAGGATGGGAGATTAGTTTTGAAGACATTTAGAGTCTTATTCTTGTATTTTTTCATTTTTGGCCCGTTGTTTCCCTTTGTCTGGGTGGTTTTATTGTTCTTGTTTTGTTTACACAATAGCGGCATGTCGCTTTTGTGAACTAGGTGGTGTTTTTGCCTCCTACTTGTTCTTTTTTTGTTGTGATTAATAGATTCACCGGGGTAACCCTTTACCCAAAAAAAATGTTAAAACGTGCACCAACACTCTTCACCACCAAACATGTAGTAGAGTTAGCTAATGGTAAGAGTCTAGAAGCCACGCATGTAGTCAGGGGTTGTAATATTGTCTTAGCCGGTCAAGCTTTCTCCATCGATCTCATACCCATAGTTTTGGGTAGCTTTGATATTGTCATTGGGATGGATTGGTTATCCCAACACCAAGCGGAAATCTTATGCAAGGAGAAGATAGTTCGCATTCCCCGTTCGGGTAAGCAACCTCTCGAAGTTCAAGGCGACAAGAGTGGTGCTGTGGTTGGCATCATCTCCTTCTTGAAGGCTCAGAAATGGTTACGAAAGGGTCACACTGCCATTTTGGCACTTGTCACTGAAGCATCAGCAAAGGAAAAGAAATTGGAGGATATTCCAGTTGTACGCGACTTTCCTCAGGTATTTCCTGAAGATTTACCAGGTCTACCGCCGCATCGCCAAGTCGAATTTCAAATCGAGCTCGCTCCAGGAGCAACACCCATAGCTCGAGCACCGTATCGCTTAGCTCCAACTGAACTGGAAGAACTGTCAAAGCAACTACAAGAGCTTTTGGAAAAGGGTTTTATTCGTCCTAGCTCTTCGCCTTGGGGAGCTCCAGTGTTATTTGTGAAGAAGAAGGATGGTACCTACCGTATGTGCATTGACTACCGTGAACTGAACAAGGTGACAGTGAAGAACCGTTACCCTCTTCCGCGTATAGACGACTTATTCGACCAGTTGCAAGGGTCGTGCTACTACTCCAAGATAGACTTGAAGTCAGGTTACCATCAGCTGAGAGTCCGGGATGAGGACGTCTCCAAGACAGCATTCAGAACTCGTTACGGCCACTACGAGTTTCTAGTCATGCCATTCGGGCTAACGAACGCACCGGCAGTCTTCATGGACCTTATGAACAGGGTGTGCAAACCCTACCTAGATAAGTTTGTGATTGTTTTCATCGACGACATTCTGATCTACTCCAAGAGTCAGGAGGAACACGAGCAGCATCTACGACTTATCTTGGAACTTCTTCAAAGGGAACAGCTGTACGCCAAGTTTTCAAAATGTGACTTCTGGCTTCGTGAAGTCCACTTTCTAGGCCACGTAGTAAACAAGGATGGGATCCATGTTGATCCATCCAAGGTAGACTTGATCAGCAACTGGCCCGCACCACGTACACCAACGGAAATACGCCAATTCTTGGGTTTGGCGGGATACTACAGACGGTTCATCAAGGATTTCTCAAACATTGCTCAGCCACTTACACTACTGACACAGAAGGGTGTCACCTACCGTTGGGGCAACACTCAGGAAACCGCTTTTCAGCACTTAAAGGATAGACTTTGCAGTGCACCTATCCTCTCATTGCCAGAGGGCACGGACGATTTTGTAGTATACTATGATGCATCCATCCAGGGTCTTGGATGTGTGTTAATGCAGCGCGACAAGGTCATTGCTTATGCTTCGCGCCAACTCAAGGTTCATGAACGGAATTACACAACGCACGATTTAGAGCTGGGAGTTGTTGTTTTCGCGCTTAAGATATGGCGACACTACCTGTACGGTACCAAGTGCACTATCTACACCGATCACAGGAGTCTCGAGCATATCCTTAAGCAAAAGGATTTGAACATGCGTCAACGAAGATGAGTCGAACTTTTGAACAATTACGAATGCGCCATCAAGTACCATCCAGGCAAAGCCAATGTTGTGGCTGACGCCCTCAGTCGAAAAGACACTCTACCTAGACGTGTACGAGCATTGCAGCTCACAATCCAATCTAGTCTTCCTGTACAGATACGAAATGCTCAGGTGGAAGCATTGAAACCAGAGAACGTCAGGGCTGAAGCCTTACGCGGCTCAAGGCAACGATTAGGACAGAAGGAAGACGGCGCCTACTATGTAACGGGGCGTATTTGGGTCCCACTTTATGGCGGTCTACGCGAACTTGTGATGGACGAAGCGCACAAGTCTCGCTACTCGGTACATCCAGGGTCAGATAAAATGTACCACGACATCAGAACCACGTATTGGTGGCCTAGCATGAAGGCCCACATTGCTACCTATGTCAGCAAGTGCCTGACTTGTGCAAAAGTCAAGGCAGAGTATCAGAAACCAGCAGGCTTACTTCAGTAACCAAAGATACCACGGTGGAAATGGGAGGAAATTTCCATGGATTTCGTTACTGGTCTGCCTAGATCTCAGCGCGGGAACGATACTATTTGGGTGATCGTGGATCGACTCACCAAGTCTGCTCACTTCCTAGCAATCAAAGAAACAGACAAGTTTTCCACACTAGCTGACATATACTTGAAAGAAGCAGTCTCAAGGCACGGGGTGCCCACCTCTATCATTTCGGATCACGATGCACGATTCACATCAGAACTATGGCAAGCAATGCACAAAGCCTTTGGCTCTCGGTTAGATATGAGCACGGCTTATCACCCTCAGACGGATGGGCAGTCTGAGCGCACGATTCAAACTCTAGAAGACATGCTTCGGGCATGTGTCATTGATTTCGGCAACAGCTGGGAAAAGCATCTCCCTTTGGTGGAGTTCTCGTACAATAACAGTTATCACACCAGCATACAAGCCGCTCCATTCGAGGCATTGTACGGACGTAAATGCCGGTCACCTCTCTGTTGGGCAGAGGTGGGGGATAGTCAAATCACAGGTCCAGAAATGTCGGACCGTTCGAAATCGCAGAAAGAATCGGCACAGTAGCCTACAGACTGAACCTACCAGCTGAACTCGGGGCAGTTCACAACGTTTTCCACGTGTCGAATCTGAAGAAATGCTGGTCAGATGAGACCCTCATAATTCCATTGAAGGAACTCACTATCGACGAACAGTTGCACTTCGTCGAGGAACCAGTTGAAATCACGGACCGGGATGTTAAGGTCCTCATGCACAAGAGAATCCCTCTTGTTCGAGTTCGTTGGAACTCCCGTCGTGGCCCAGAGTTCACCTGGGAACGCGAAGATCAGATGAAAGAAAAGTACCCCCAATTGTTCGCGAATAGTACAACCACTACTGAGGCTGAAGCTACCACGGAATTTCGGGACGAAATTCCAGATCAACGGGGGGAGGATGTTACACCCCAGGAGAACCAGTAAACGATACAACTTACCTAGCTTCCTCAGTGAGTACGTACCAAATTTCGGGACGAAATTTCTTTTAAGTTGGGGATAATGTGACAACTCGTATTTCGAACCTATTCTTGTGATTTATGAAACGTATGTGAACGATATGTGATCTTATGAATGGGAATGATTATATGAGTGTTATGTGATATGTGCTTTATTGAATGAATGCATGATATGTTATGTGAATGTATATGTGTTACATGAACCGGATCGCACAACATAGACCCGATCGCACAAGCCCATTCGGGCTTTACACTTGCACTCGGACCTATAGGGCAGCCCATGTGTGGGTTCGGCCCATTCTCTCCTTATACGCATACAAGCAATCACCCTTAGAGTTTTGTTTCTCATTTGTTACAACAACACAACACACACAAAAACCCTAGTTCGGTTTCCCCTCTCCTTTCATAGCCGACGGCAACGACACCTAGCTCCTCGAAGATCTTTTGGTTCGGATTGCCTTCCTTGTTTCACCTACTAATCGGTTAGTGATCTATTGTGATTTCTTGATTGATTGGTGATATGATTCATATGTGTTTCATGTTGAGTTAGGGTTGTATGTGCGGATTGTAATGAAATAAGTTATGTGGTGTGATGTTCATGAAAGTCTCGATTCATATGTACTTAGATAGGATTGATAACTATATGATGTTAAGAAACCGAATACATGATAATCGACTGGAATATATTAACAATCGGATGAATGTTGTGATTGTTAAGTTAGTATGTATGCTAGTAGTCAAGGATATGAATCATGATAATATGTTGAAGCATTATGAGTATTGTTCATCATTTGGTTATGATTTGGGTTCTTATGAATCAGTTGATAATTGCCTTGTTTGATCGATTGTATGTCAAACGATTAGTTGGAAACTTGTTAATTGATTAATGATAAGTTTGGAAACCAATGAATGCTTGTAACCGATTGCATGATATCCGGAATGTTAAACCCATCGCACAAGACCTCTTGGTCACACAAGAGGCCCACTCGCACAAGAGGTCCACTCGCACAAGGAGTCTAGTCGCACAAGCCTTGTCAGTCGCACAAGATGTCTTCAGTCGCACAAGGCTTGCTGGATTGCACGAGATGCAATGTTGGGCCGAACAAGCCCAAACTACCGTCGCACAACCCATCCGGATCGTACAAGGTTACCGGATCGCACAAGTCACATATATGTTGTTTAATTGGGCCGATGTGTTATTGATCTGTTATGATAATTGGGTCGGGTTATGTTGGATCGCACAACATGTTGTGGATCGCACAACATGTTGGGCCGGGTACTTTTGG
Organism: Helianthus annuus; assembly: GCF_002127325.2. Classification (NCBI taxonomy): domain Eukaryota; kingdom Viridiplantae; phylum Streptophyta; class Magnoliopsida; order Asterales; family Asteraceae; genus Helianthus; species Helianthus annuus. The sequence goes on along the minus strand of NC_035447.2, from coordinate 165,557,378 downwards.
GCTAATAATTAAAACGCACAAGTATGATTACGTTAGGCTCTTGACTGTTAACGTGCAATATGTGTTTGCCATGATCTTCACATGTTCGTAACGTGTTTAATTGTGTGAAACATACGTGCATTACTTGAAACCAAAACCTGACTTGTATGGTAACCCTGTTAGGACGTGGTTGACCACTCTTAGTTCAAGAAACCTTTTGTGTATCTGCCGAGCAAACCAAGGTGAGTTCACACAGCCAAGGCATGGGGTTCCCAGGGTGGGAATGGGATTTGGATGATTTATTCGTACATACTTAGTTAATAGAACCTAATGATATGGTCCTCGGGTGAGGAAGAGTAATGATAAGATACGGCTAGACTAGTATACCAATTGAACTGATCTTCGCACACACGCCAGGGGTTGGCCGCGATATTATGACTAATCATTCGCACACATGCCTAGGAAGGCCGCGAACTATACATACTAAAACTTCGCACACATGCCAGGGTGGCCGCGATACAAATATACATAGTCTAGGACATTTGGGAATATTTCCCCTAATCTTCGCATACATGCCGAGAGGGCCGCGATGGAAACTAATACGAAACATGACTTAACGAACGAACATAATGCTACTCATACTATTACAATTACTGAACTGTACACTGTGAACTCGCTCAACTAGTTGTTGACTCTCTGCTGCATGCCTTGCAGGACCTTAGGTACTTATGGAGCTTGCACAGGGAGGAGCAGGTCGTTGTGGGCATGGATCGTGAATGCTTATTAAACGTTTATGACATTTCACACTTAAAACTTATGTTTGGGTTTTTACATTTATGCTTCCGCTACACTTGATTATGTTGGTTTTGAAAACACCTTTCGTATTGTTGAATAACGGTTACTACTTATTTACATGTTCAATATGATTGGTGGCTTGATCCTGGTCATGTCACGCCTCCAAGCGGTGGTACTCCGCGTGTGGATTTTTGGGGGTGTGACAGATTGGTATCAGAGCCATTGGTTATAGAGAACTAGGTTTTAATACGGAAAAACGTTTTATTAAAACCAGACTATAACCAGAACAGTGCTCTCAACGATCCACAACGACGCTTCGCTCCAGGTGCAAGACTCGACATACTAGGTAATATGGTTTATGTTTATTACCTGCATGTTAGAACTACATAGAACTTTGCTCGTAGTATGCTTAGATACACATTACTCTATTACATGAGAATACCTATGTGCTTACACTCTTCTGTCATCGCACTACTCGCGAACCATTCTCACTTATGCTACTTTTACTATGAAGATCATGTCCGGACGAATTAACATGACTCAAGCCCAGTTGACGGCTCTCATTAACGAACAAGTTGCTGCGGCACTTGCAGCCGCACAAGCAGGAGGTATATCCTTTAGTCATAACTCACACAAGGATTTTTAGATCCTACACTCCTAAACCAACTCTCGTGTTTAACTTTGTCCTATTCGTACACAATAGGTCAACACGCACAACAACCTGTCTGCACTTTCAAGAACTTCATGGACTGTCGTCCAAGCACATTCAGTGGCACAGGAGCAGTGGGACTACTCCATTGGTTTGAGAAGCTCGAGTCTGTGTTCGAGATGTGTGAATGCCCTGAGGCTCGCAGGGTCAAGTACGCCACTGGCACGTTGGAAGGGATTGCGCTGACCTGGTGGAACGCGCAACTTCAGATTCTAGGGCTGGCAGCTGCTAACGCCACCCCTTGGAACGATTTTAAGGAACACATCAAACGAGAATACTGCACGCGTGATGACATCCACAAGTTGGAAGTGGAGCTTTATCATCTGAAAATGACGGGGTCGGAGATCGAGGCCTACACCAAGCGGTCGAATGAACTGGCCATCCTGTGTCCAACCATGGTGGACCCTCCAATCAAGCGCATCGAGTTGTACCTCAAGGGTCTAGCATCAGAGATTCAGAGCCATGTTACATCGGCAAACCTCGACAATATTCAAGACATTCAGCGTCTTGCTCATCGCCTCACGGATCAGGCGGTGGAACAGAACAAGCTGCCAAAGCGCATCAGTGCAACTACCACTCCAGCTGCTACTCCTGCTACACTCAGCGACAACAAACGGAAATGGGATGGGGATTCCAGAAGAGGATCAGTTTCGGTTAAGTCTCAAGCACAGCAGCGCAAGATAAACGACTACCAGAATCCGAGCCAGCAATCATCAGGCAGTCAGGGGCAGGGTGGATATCGGGGATTTCACCCACTATGTAATAAGTGCAACAGACACCACAGTGGACGGTGTCGCAAGGAACGTTGTCAGAGATGTCTCAAGTTAGGGCATGAAGCTAAAGACTGCAGGAGCTCACGACCTGCGAATCAGAATCAGCAACTCCCACCACCAGCTCCACAAAACCAGCAGCAGCAGCCACAGCGAGGAAACCGGGGATGTTTCCAGTGTGGGGCTGAAGGTCATTTCAAACGTGATTGTCCTCAGTTGAACCAGAACTAGAATCGCAACAACAACAATCAAGGCAATGGTAACAATAATGGTGGGAACAACAATGGCAACGAAGCAAGGGGACGTGCTTTCGTACTGGGACGAGGAGACGCAATGAATGATCCCGATGTGGTTATGGGTAAGTTTCTCCTCGACGATATTTATGTTACTGTTTTGTTTTATTCGGGTGCGGATACAAGTTATATGTCACTAAATTTAGCAAAATGTTAAAACGTAAGAAGAAATTTGAGTATCGTGTTGTCCAAAAGCCGAACCAGAAACATGACAAACCTAATCCTCACAAGGCGTCCTCTTCGGCACATGTGGTTAACATCAGTAACTCTTTTGCTTCTTTAGATAATCTTCCGAATGTTGATGACCTCTTGGACTCAGACGTGGATGAAGTGTTTGAAAATGACGAAGGGGTGGCAAAAGTAATGACTGGTGGTGTCCAGACAACATGGGCAAGCACTCCTGATATAGAGGGTTTAAATGGATAGTATTGCAGCTTGGAACATAAGGGGTTTACATCAATGTTAAAACTCACAAAACAAGGTATTGAAGTAAAACTCAGTTTAAATCAATGTTATGTTTTGTGGAAATACATGCTATAAAGAATACAAACATTTATGCGGTATTGTGAAAATGCATACATCCAAGCCTTGCGACTATGATGATAAACCTTTAAACAAATTAAAGGTTTATCTGTGTTATGTTTGAATCGAATTCGGTCATTCCTTCCATCCAAACATACCCAGGATGTCAGGAACGGGAGTTGTCAATTCCTGTGGTACCACTACGTACTAACGAGCGGCTTGATCAAAGTTAATGAATGTATATGGTCCCACTTAAACAAACCAAATGTCATACCCAATATGTAAGCATGTGATGAAAAACAAATGCACTAAGTATGATGAACATACATAGCGTGTGATGTAAAACAAATGCACTAGGTATGATGAACATACATAGCGTGAAATGTCATGTAAAACGATGTACTAAGTATGCATACAATGGACATACATAGCAAAAACACAATGAAAGCATGTACTATATGTGTACTATTGAACATAGCAAGTATATGATATGAAAACATGAAAAGCATAAAAGTAACAAGTAGGCACATGTGTTTCACCCCAAAATGTTTGAAAACAATAAAAGAGGGGACTATGTACTCACTTGAGATTGCTTAGAAGTCCTAGGATAACCACCAAGCAATGCTAGGTATCTACACGGAATTCAAACGGCACCTATATAGGTATCTACATTAATAAACGGACCTATTCGGAGGATCGGGTAGTACGAGGGTTCGTAAACCAAATAAGTATGGTAACTTATGTAGTATGGTTTAACAAAGCCAACATACTAAAACGAAACTTATCCTAAGTGCTTTTGACCCGTTACGACCCGTTTAGGTAGCTTATGCTACTTTAACGCGTCATTCGCGTAAAACGCGTTTGGAACGCCTAATTAGCCCTATGACAAGTAAGATATGCCTCAATATGTTTAATATTGTTGTTACATCAGCTTAGATACCAAAAATTATGTTACATAGGCTTAAAATGAATTTTAGCGTAAAAAGGGTATTTTGGTAATTTACCTAAGGCACATACATTACCTATCATACAACTACTTAAACGACGTGACCATAAGGTAAAATCCTCGGAATGTTATTCCCTATACAACTATGGTCACCTAAAGCGTTTGGTCAGATCCTAATGACCAACCAAATGGGTCGGGTTCGAAAGCATAAGCGATTGTTTAGATCGCTTACCTTTACGACCCTAGACAAGCACAATTCTAAAAGCGACGAGCTAAACATGCTAGATCATGTTTAGAAAAGTTAGAAAATAGGTTTGTTATTAAAACAAACGGTTTTAATACCCTAGAGTAGTTTGGTTACAAAATACGCGAGAAAACGCATTTTGGCCGAAACTACGACTCGTCACTGAGCCTAGATAACGTGGTAATCAGTAGGTATAGTTACTAGAGACTATAACCATCGTGATTACGCTCACGTTATGAAGTTCAAACGAACTTTCCGTTGACCATAAACTGGTTAATGCAGAAAGTCAAACACAGTTTGACTTTAACGATAAAACGAATGAAAAGCACGAAAGAATACTTACAGAAGGTCCCCGCAAGCTTTGACCCGATTCACTCTCAGGTAGGAAGCATATACTTCCACTTAGAGAGCAAGAATCAGATCAAATGTGAGGAATGCAAATGAAAGCAAGTGGGTATTTATAGAAATGGTAGAACCGTTAGGATCGTTTCTCGATAATCGAGCTTTAATCTTGGCCCTCCACTTGGGCAAATGGTTTTGTAATACAAGGGGTAGATAAAAACCATCAACATTTGCCCCTAGATTGATCAAAAGCATGTCCAAATTCAACGAATACCAGCTGCTGTTTCAGAAACTGGTTTTCTGTTACTGGGCCTTTCACACGACCCGTGAAAGATATACATATGGGCTTACGCGGCCCGCTTGGATAACTAATCAAAAATTGCAGTTTTAGTCCCTGCACTTCAGAAACATGTATTTTGGCCCATTTTTGGCATGTTTAAGCCCCGTTAACCTCATTTCAAGGCTCTAAGATGAAGTTAAAGTGTGGGGAAATTGAAACATGCTCAAAAATATTCCAGATGTCGGTTCGTTTGGCCGTACGATCGCGATATTTGCTTAATTACGACGAAATGCGCATAAGCGCGAAAAACGATCCAAATTACGCGACGAATGGATTTTTCTCATGCCAAACACTAAAATAAAATATTTTAATGCTTGCATAAATTTTGGATGTCCGGAAGTATTCAGAACGTAAGTTATGCGCGAAAATGCAAACTTATGCACTTTTTGACGCTTTTAGTCCCTGAATGACCCAAAAGTTTATTTTAGCACACCGAACCCCTCAAAGCCTATTTCTAAGCTACGTAAAGGATATTTAGGGTGTGTTTAACTTATGGGCATGTTCCGGAATGTTCGTTACAGTTCAAATCGGCATACTTTCGCAGTTTGTCAATTTTAGTCCCTGTAAGCGAATAAACTAGATTTTGCCATACCAAAGCCTTCAAAACTTATTTCTAAGTTATGTAAAGGTTATTTAAGGTATGTTAAGCATAAATTGATGTTCCGGAGTATTTGTCGCGTTTAACTGATTACGTTTACGTGCGTATAATTCTCCAGAAAGCGATATAGAGTTTGAAAGCGGATAAAAGTCAAAACATGAAAAACATCAAACACAAATAATCAAACATTGGGAGCAAATAACTTTATTTCATTGATAACTGAATTGTTTTACAATGATTACAAGCACAGGTGTCACAGTCTCCCCTACTTGTGGAAATTTGGTCCCGAAATTTGTTTAGAGGAAACTCATGGGAAAAGATATGGATACTTCGCCTTCATTTGATCTTCATGTTCCCAAGTAAACTCAGGTCCACGTTTAGATTCCCAGCGAACTTTAACCAACGGAATGCGCTTGCGTTTAAGCCATTTGACTTCACGATCCATAATTTCCACAGGTTTCTCAACAAAATGTAGTGTCTTATCAACACGGATTTCGTCAAGTGGTATGTGGAGGTTCTCATGAGCTAAGCACTTTTTGAGATTGGATACGTGGAAGGTTGGATGAACATTACCAAGTTCGGGAGGTAATGCAAGTCTGTAGGCCACCTTACCGATTCTTTCGACGATCTTGAATGGTCCAACGTATCTAGGTGCAAGTTTTCCTGTCTTTCCAAATCTGATCACACCTTTCCAAGGTGAGACCTTAAGTAATACACGATCACCGACCTGGAATTCCAAGGGCTTGCGTCGTCGGTCCGCGTAACTCTTTTGACGGCTTCGAGCTGTCTGTAGGTTATCATGAACTTTCTTCACCATGTCAGTCGTCTTTAGAATGAGGTCAGATCCAGTAAGCTAAGCCTCACCTATTTCATTCCAGCAGACTGGTGAACGACATTTTCGACCATAGAGAGCCTCGAAAGGAGCCATGTTGATGCTGGAGTGATAACTGTTGTTGTAGGAGAATTCAATCAATGGAAAATGTGAATCCCAACTACCACCAAAATCGATCACACAAGCTCTAAGCATATCCTCCAAAGTCTGGATTGTTCTTTTAGTTTGGCCATCTGTTTGTGGATGATATGCTGTGCTCAGATTGAGTTGGGTCCCCATAGCAGATTGCATGGTTCTCCAAAATCGAGAAGAGAAGCGAGGATCCCTATCAGAAATAATGTTCAAAGGAACACCATGTCGAAATACAATTTCATCCACATAGAGTTTGGCCAGCCTTTCAGCAGAAAAATCCTCACGGATTGGCAAGAAATGCGCTGACTTTGTAAGACGATCAACAACTACCCAGACGGCATCATGACCTTTCTTTGTGCGTGGAAGTTTGGTAATGAGATCCATAGCAATGCTTTCCCATTTCCAAACTGGGATTTCTGGTTGCTCCAAAAGACCATAAGGATGTTGGTGTTCAGCCTTAACTTTGAGACAAGTAAGGCACTTCGAAACGTACAAGGCAATGTCCTTCTTCATACCAGGCCACCAATACTAAGTACGAAGATCCTTGTACATCTTGTCTGATCCTGGATGAACAGAATAACGAGACTTATGGGCTTCATTCATAAGTAAAGTCGAAGATCATCTAGGCTTGGGACCCATAAACGGTCCATGAAATAATATGATCCATCATCTTTCAGCACAAGATCAAGCTTAATGTGATAGGGTAATTCCTTACCCATCAAGTCTTGTGAAGCACAAGCATGTTGAGCCTGAGAAATGAGTGCTTGAATATCTGATCGAGCTTGAACATCAGATTGAACACGAACACAACGAAGTTTAGTACGTTCCTTACGACTCAATGCGTCAGCCACAACATTCGCTTAACCAGGGTGGTAGCGAATTTCGCAATCATAGTCGTTTAGGAGTTCAACCCAACGTCTTTGCCTCATGTTGAGTTCTTTCTGATTGAAAATATGCTGAAGACTTTTGTAGTCAGTGAAAACCACGCATTTTGTGTCGTACAAATAATGTCTCCAGATTTTGAGAGCGAAGACAACTGCACCCAACTCAAGATCATGAGTGGTGTAGTTTTTCTCATGTACCTTCAATTGCCTGGATGCATAGGCTATGACTTTATTCCTTTGCATCAGAACACAGCCAAGACCCAATTTCGATGCATCACAGTAAACGGCGAAATCATCATTGCCCTGAGGCAGAGTCAGAATAGGTGTGTCACAAAGCTTCTGCTTCAAGGTCTGAAATGCTTCTTCTTGCTTAAAACCCCATTCAAAGGGTTTGTTCTTCTGAGTTAGAGCAGTTAGAGGAACTGCAATCTTTGAGAAGTTCTCGATGAAGCGGCGGTATTAACCCACAAGACCAAGAAAAGAACGAACCTCAGTAGGAGTAGTAGGCGTATCCCAATCCTTAATCGCACTGATCTTAGAGGGATCTACATGAATGTGACACCTGTGTCACTTCAACCATCAAACAAATACCAAACTAATGAAATATTGTATTTCATACTTGGGATTTGTATAAATATGTGTATCATTTGCACATATTAATTCTTGTTCGATTTCGGGCTTTAAATCGCTTTCTTGAAGGTTATACGCGACCTGATGCGTAAATATAACCAGTTTAATGCAACAAACACTCTGGAACAGTGAAATAGGCTTAACATACCTTAAATAACCCTTACATAACTTAGAAATAAGTTTTGGATGGTTTGGTATGCCGAAATCAAGTTAATTCGCTTACAGGGACTAAATTCGACAAACTGCGAAAGTATGCCAATTTGTACTATAACAGACCCTCTGGAACTTGATCATAAGTTAAATATGCCTTAAATATCCATTACATAGCTTAGAAATAGGCTTTGAGGTGTTTGGTGCGCAAAAATAAACTTTATGCTCATTCAGGGACTAAAAGCGTCAAAAAGTGCATAATTTTGCATTTTCGCGCATATTTTACGTTCTGAATACTTCCGAACTTCCAAAAATTTATGTAAGCATTAAAATATTTTATTTTAGTGTTTGGCATGATAAAATCCATTCGTCGCTTAATTTGGATCGTTTTTGCGTTTGTTACGACTCCCGTCGTAATTAAGCAAATAACGCAACCGTACGACCAAACGAACCGACATCCGAGATATTTTTGAGCATGTTTTGAGTTCCCTATACTTTAACTTCATTTTAGAGGCTTGAAATGAGATTAACGGGGCTTAAACGTGACAAAAATGGGCCGAATTGCATGTTTCTCAAGTTCAGGGGCCAATTCTGACAATTCTGGGAATCTAAGCCCAGGCGGCCCGCGTGAATGTATGTGTGTCCTTTACACGGGCCGCGTGAGAGGCCCAGGTCTGTAAAAATCAGTTTCCAGCTGTTACCAGCTGTTCCACACTCTTGTAAATGGTTTTTGATCATTCAAGGGGCCAAATTTGATGGTTTTTAAGAGCCCATGGTATCCAAATACCATGTGCTCACTTGGACGGCCGAGATCGAAGCACGTTTCGCGATGAACGATCCTAACGGTTGTGCCATTCCTATAAATACCCACCTTCATCTCATTCTCTCCTCACTTGATTTCTGAGATTTTCTCTAAGTTGGAGTGGTTATCACTTCATACCTGAGAAATACTTGGAAATCAATCTTGCGGGGACCTTCTGTAAGTATTCTTTCGCGTTTTTCGTTCGTTTTAGCGTTAAAGTCAAACTGTGTTTGACTTTCTGCATTAACCAGTTTATGGTCAATGCGAAGTTCGTTTGAACTTCATAACGTGAGCGTAATCACGATGGTTATAGTCCCTAGTGACTATACCTACTGATTTCCACGTTATCTAGGCTCCGTGACGAGTCGTAGTTTCGGCCAAAATGCGTTTCCTCGCGTATTTTGTAACCAAACTACTCTAGGGTATTAAAACCGTTTGTTTTAATACCAAACCTGTTTTCTAACTTTATTAAACATGTTCTAGCATGTTTAGCTCATCGCTTTTAGATTTGTGCTTGTTTAGGGTCGTAAAGGTAAGCGATCTAATCAATCGCTTATACTTTCGAACCCGACCCATTTGGTCGATCATTAGGATCCGACCAAACACTTTAGGTGACCATAGTTGCATATGAAATAACCTTTTAAGGTTACACCTTATGGTCACGTCGTTTAAGTAGTTGTATGATAAGTAATTCTTATGCCTTAGGAAAATTACCAAAATGCCCTTTTTACGCATAAATTCATTTTAAGCATATGTAACCTAGGTTTCGACATCTAAACTGATTAGACAATAATATTAGACATGTTAAGGCATACATTACTTATCGTAGGACTAGCTAGGCGTTCTGAACGCGTTTTACGCGAACGACGCGTTAAAGTAGCGTAAGCTACCTAAACGGGTCGTAATGGGTCGTAAGCACTTAGGTTAAGTTTCATTTTAGTATGTAGGCTTTGTTAGACCATATTATATGAGCTCCAATACTCATTTGGTTTACGAAACCTCATACTATCCGATCTTCCGAGTTAGGTCCGGTTATTAATGTAGTTATCTATATTAGGTGTCGTTTGATTTCCGTGATCCCTCTAGCTTTGCTTGGTTGTTGTTCAAGACTTCTAAGCACCCTCAAGTGAGTACATAGTCCCCTCTTTTACTGTTTTTCAAACATTTTGGGGTGAAACACATGTGCCTACTTGTTACTTTCATGCTTTCCATGTTTTCATATCATATACTTGCTATTTTCATTAGTACACTATTAGCACATGATTTCATTATGTTTTTGCTATGTATGCCCATTGTGTGCATATTTAGTACATCGTTTTACATGACATTTCATGCTATGTATGTTCATCATACTTAGTACATTTTACATCACATGCTATGTATGCCCATTTGTCGCATACTTAGTACATTGTTTGTGCATTTTTACCTATGGTTTAGTTGATACATATTTCACTTGCCATACATGACATTTTGTTTACACATTACTCGATGGACATTTGACATAAACATTTATGACACGGTTTTCACAAAGACATTTGACAATTGTTTTAGACATGGGCAATTTACATTGGTGGTTTGTTTGGGTAAGTGATTTAAGTAACGAGACGTGTGTAATGTGATACAAGCATGGTGGATACGCCACTGGTACTTCCTATATATAAGTGCTTGTATTATATTACATGTCGTAGCATTATTTAAATCATTCAATGTGGACTTATACATTTTTACATAAATAACATATTTTTACAAGACATTGTTTTACAAAACAGTTTGTTTTATACAAACTCATTTTTACTTGGTTATTCATTTAAGCTTACATCATTCTTTTTAACTATACATATCTATCATCGATTTTCAAACGTCTTATAAAAGCAAACACTTAAACTGGATTCATGACAAGTTTTTGTCAAACATTTTCTTAAACCTAAGTCATGAATCCTATTTTTCATAAAACTTATGTACTCGCCGGCATTTTTATGCTGACGTACTTTCACATGTGTTTCAGGTACAATAGTTGATGATGTTTGATGATGATATTGATGCATGCTCACATAGGATTTGACGAGGCCTTAGTGACATTAAAAGATGCAAGATTAGTTAATTATGTTATGTTTCTTTGTTGTTAAGACATTGTAACTCATTTAATTCAATAAAACGAAATTTGTTTAATCCATGGTTGTGAAACAATGATTCTGTTACAACACTCCCCGATGTTTCCGCCACGCTTTGTTGTTTTACGTGGTCGCGGTGTGACAGAAAAGTTGGTATCAGAGCTCATGGTTATAGGGAATTAGGTTATTAGTAATGCTTTGACCTAGTCTATAACCTTCCTAGGACCCTAACACAAGATTCTTGTGTTTAGATTTTAAAACCACACTGTCACTTATCCTTAAGTGACATCCACAATAAGAACATAAATTTGATCTGCCTTGAAAACTAATCATCTGTTCTATGATGATTTATTATAAGGTTTTGAACCCTTCCAGTTTGACTCATATTTGGCTTAGTGCCTTTTGAGTTTTCAAACTCGTCAAAGTTTGGGTCTAAATAATGTGAACACGTAAGGTGTAGAAACCCTTTGCTCTCTCTCCTGGGCGATTTTCTTGTTTCATCATGAACCCTAATTTCTTTGTGATTCGATTGTATAACAGTCTGTGATTAGAGGTTTGTTTTATCAAATCTCTATAACGAACTCGTTAGCAATAGTAATTAATCTGAAATCAGGGTTTTTCGTTTCTTATTCAATCGTCGTCATAGATGTTGTTTCGAGATCCTGATCTATTAATCCGGGTGTTATTGGTCGCGGTTAACTGAGTTTAATTTAGCTAGATTGATACTCTGGATTAATCTGTTAAGGATTGAAATTCAGCTCTAGGGTTTCAGGATTAGGGTTTTGTCTTTTCTGGTTTCTTGTTCTTCGGTTTTCTTGGACTCGTGGTCGTCTCTGGTGTCACACCCTCAAAATCCCCACGCGGAGTATTACCACGAGGCGTGTGACGACCAGGATCTTAGCCACTAATTATTTTGAACGGATTAGTTATTGTTAAAAAACATTAGCATAATTAGTGACCTAATTTAAATTTTTCGAAACATAGTTTTAAGTTCACAGCGGAAAGGGGAAGAAAACGCATCATAATTGAAACCACAAGTTTATTAACATGTTACTTACGAACCACGCACTCCATCTGATTGCAACGTCCGTCCAAAGCTGTATCGAGCAACCTGCAAAGCATGCAGTAGAGTGTCAACATAACGTTGGCAAGTTCACGTGTTTGCAGTTTTCCAGTTTTAATTCCAAAAACTTGTTTAACCAGTTAATTTACTCGTTTATACATGCCATGGGGAGCTACCCCATAAGTAAGCGACTAAACTATTTTTCCAATACCGAACACTAGGTAACCGTTGCGTTTCCGCAGAATGCCCCGATGTCAATGTTCTATCATCATTGACGGATGCCTGAGTCCATTAGTTCACGCCCGATCCCATACACGGGCACGGTGTGAGGCTGGTAAGACCTAAATAGCGCTATCAACTAATAACCCGTTCGCCTGGCCCCGGTGACTAATCGGTATTAAGTAGTAGGGACTTGAGTGATAGAGTTTCGTTTAGTGTTGCTCGTTGCATTTCCGTATAAACAGTAATTAACTAAGAGTTCCCAGTAACAAGGGAAGAAAGTAGGTTTGTATCCCTCACAAGGGATAGTGTTGTTACCCGTATCCCACACAAGGAGATAGAAATACCGTATCCCGCACAAGGAGATAGAAATACCGTATCCCGCACAAGGAGATAGTAAGCAATTCCAAACCCGGAATAGTTGTTTCGTTCCGTTTCCCAACCACCGGGAACGCATGCTTTAAGTAAAAAGTAGTGAACTCACCTTTGCTTTGCTCGGTTGACAATTTACTCGTGTTACGTTGGTCAACCATACCCTATTATGGTTGTTAAATACTTATTAGGTTCGTATGCAAGAATGTCACGTATAATTTACACGTATCTAACACATAGCATGTAAGTCCACACTTCATATAATACACACGTATGTTGCATAATGTACAGAAATGGTAGCAGTAACACGTATCCTACCAGCATACATGTTATTGGGCCTATCCAAGCATATAACAGATAATCAGTAATAATTAACATTAACAGTAACACACTGTCCAAAACATCAGTTTGTTCGGCCCAATAACTAAGCAAGGCAGTCCAGTCGAAACCGGGTGGTCTCGACTCGAGACTATGAGGTCTCGGGTCGCAACCACTGGATTCTAAGTCGTAACAGCTCGTCTCGAGTTTTGGACATTTTGAGTCGCAACCGTAGAGGTCTCGAGTCAGGCATTGAGTCGAGATCAGAAGATCTCGAGTCGCAACCTGTCTAGTCTCGAGTTCCCTGAAGTGTACATCCTGGTCTCGAGTAGTCGCTAAGTGGTCTCGACTCGAGACCACTTGATGCCGAGTCGCAACCACAGATGGGATCTTTCTAGAACCCTTATCCAGATGTACGAACCAATCACATTATCACTAACATGTTTTGCACTCCGTACATTTACCAAATTAGATCAAACATAGCAATTTCTAATATTTCAAAATCTCCAAACAGTTCATCATTGGGGTTTTCAACATCACCAAAACAGATTTATCCTAAACACTACAACACTAGCGTTGTTTTATTAAATTAAAGCAACATAAATCAGAATCATATATCGTCAAACTCAGGAACCCCAAATCAATTATTCTATGAACATTACATGTTTTCCATTCCATCCTAACATCGACTAACCGTGATCATCTATTGTGCACCAATCATAAAACCACAAGATAATTACCAACAGACATTCACTTGTGCATTCTCACAAACCCTTTTATAATAGAACCCAAACTTTAGCATTTACAAAACAAATTATCAAATCATCTTTCATATTCACAGCCTACATACATAGTCCTCAAATTGATCAATCAATAGTTCTTAACAAACATATTTGCAAGACTAGACCAACAATCATCAACCACGTACCATTCTTTCTACACAGCCCTTCATTAATATTTTCACACAATTCTCATATCCAAAATCATCAAACAGTGGCAATCAGCTATCATTATACACCCACCCGAAATCAAACAAACAACCAAATCCTTAGACAAAAACACAAGCACAAACAGTGGTACAAACTGACCGAAAGTTGAGGGACTGTGGTTGTGCGGACCGAAACTGGACCAGACGAGACCCGAGCAGAGCCCGAGGTTGCCGCTGCTGCTTCTCTCCGAACATGGATTCGAGCAGAATCATGACCGAGCCACCAGCTCAGGTCCGAGCTGAACATCATCAGCATCCATTTTTATCGACCTTTCGGAAAAGGAACAAAGATGAAGGAAAACGAAGAGAGAGATGGGAGGTTTACCGGTGAGCTTCGTCGGACCGCCACGAACTGCCGCCGCTGCTTTCGCCTCTAGCAACTGTAGCCGCCAGCTTACCCAATCAACGACCACCATCTTCCTCTTCGATCAGCGGTACGACTCGAGCCAAAACGACATCAAAACAGGTCATCGGAGAAGAGAGAACGAGAGGGGTGTGCGTGACTGTGCGGCCACCGGAGATGCGCTCCGGTCATCGGTCGGAAACGAGAGGGGACAAGGGTGGATTTTGATCTCTTGTTTGCGGCTGGTGGGTTTCTATGTAGGGTTTTGGGTTTTAGAGAAAGGAATGAGAGGGGGAGAGGGTTTATGAGGTTTAAATAGTGTAGGGTTAGATTAGTTATGTTGGGCCTAGCCCAAGTGCGTGGATTCGCCTAACACTAGGTGTTGCCAAGCCCGAACGCTCAGTTTAAATTACAGATAATTATTTTATGTCCGATTCGGGTTATCCGTTTAGACAACTCGTATTTCTTGTTACGGGTTAACAATAATAGTAACAATAATAATAATAATGATAATAATTACAGACTCATCCCTCAATAGTCAGGGTCAAGGGTTTGGGTTGTCACATTCTCCCCATGTTACAGGAATTTCGTCCTCGAAATTTAAGCAAAAGTCATACGCTACGCTCTATATGCATAGACTCCAGTACCACACGTAGATACCAGTAGTTTCACGAAAGTCCACAGAACAAACATGTAAGCCACATAGCACATACAGTCACATCACATGTAAAATCGCATAGCCTTAGATTCACAGAGTTTGTACGTATTTCATTTAGTACAGAGTTTCACAAAATTAATTATGGCACCCAAGAAACGTACAGGAAAACCCGAAGTGTCACATTATCCCCAAGTTTAAGAAATTTCGTCCCGAAATTTAGCACGCAGCCACTGACAAGCTAGTGTGTTTAAACGTTTTCGTGGGGTGCCACATCATCCCCTGTTGGTTTGAATTTTCTTTCCAAAATTCAGATGTAGCCTCAGTGCTGGAAGTAACGTTTGTAGACAACTTGGGACACGTGCGCACCAGCTGGTTTTCCCGTTCCCAGGTACGCTCTGGGCCATTGCACGAGATCCAACGAACTCGGTCTGTTGGCATATTATACCACGCTTGAGGGTTTTGGTTTCTTGATCCCTGATCTCAACCAGTTCCTCAACGACGGGTAGTTGGTTGTTGATCATGAGTTCCTAACAGAACAACGAATGTTTCATCTAGTAGACACTTCTTCAAGTTAGGCGCGTGAAAGACGTTATGTACCGCACTCGGTTCTTCAGGTAGGTTTAGTCTATAACAACCTTACCGATCCTCTCGGTAAATTTCGAACGGTCCAACATATCGCGGATTAAGTTTGCCCTGTTTGTCAAAACGTATCACACCCTTCCAGGGTGAAAATTTAAGTAGAACCCGGTCACCGACCTGGAATTCTAGTGGTTTCCTACGCTTATCCGCGTAACTTTTCTGACGGTCGCAAGCTGCCGCCATGCATTGTCTGATCTGGGCAATCTTTTCCGTTGTGTCTACCACCAGTTCTGTCACAATCTTTCACACCCTCAAAATCCCCACGCGGAGTATTACCACGAGGCGTGTGACGACCAGGATCTTAGCCACTAATTATTTTGAACGGATTAGTTATTGTTAAAAACATTAGCATAATTAGTGACCTAATTTATATTTTTCGAAACATAGTTTTAAGTTCGCAGCGGAAAGGGGAAGAAAACGCATCATAATTGAAACCACAAGTTTATTAACATGTTACTTACGAACCACGCACTCCATCCGATTGCAACGTCCGTCCAAAGCTGTATCGAGCAACCTGCAAAGCATGCAGTAGAGTGTCAACATAACGTTGGCGAGTTCACGTGTTTGCAGTTTTCCAGTTTTAATTCCAAAAACTTGTTTAACCAGTTAATTTACTCGTTTATACATGCCATGGGGAGCTACCCCATAAGTAAGCGACTAAACTGTTTTTCCAATACCAAACACTAGGTAACCGTTGTGTTTCCGCAGAATGCCCCGATGTCAATGTTCTATCATCATTGACGGATGCCTGAGTCCATTAGTTCACGCCCGATCCCATACACGGGCACGGTGTGAGGCTGGTAAGACCTAAATAGCGCTATCAACTAATAACCCGTTCGCCTGGCCCCGGCGACTAATCGGTATTAAGTAGTAGGGACTTGAGTGATAGAGTTTCGTTTAGTGTTGCTCGTTTCATTTCCGTATAAACAGTAATTAACTAAGAGTTCGCAGTAACAAGGGAAGAAAGTAGGTTTGTATCCCTCACAAGGAATAGTGTTGTTACCCGTATCCCACACAAGGAGATAGAAATACCGTATCCCGCACAAGGAGATAGAAATACCGTATCCCGCACAAGGAGATAGTAAGCAATTCCAAACCCGGAATAGTTGTTTCGTTCCGTTTCCCAACCACCGGGAACGCATGCTTTAAGTAAAAAGTAGTGAACTCACCTTTGCTTTGCTCGGTTGACAATTTACTCGTGTTACGTTGGTCAACCATACCCTATTATGGTTGTTAAATACTTATTAGGTTCGTATGCAAGAATGTCACGTATAATTTACACGTATCTAACACATAGCATGTAAGTCCACACTTCATATAATACACACGTATGTTGCATAATGTACAGAAATGGTAGCAGTAACACGTATCCTACCAGCATACATGTTATTGGGCCTATCCAAGCATATAACAGATAATCAGTAATAATTAACATTAACAGTAACACACTGTCCAAAACATCAGTTTGTTCGGCCCAATAACTAAGCAAGGCAGTCCAGTCGAAACCGGGTGGTCTCGACTCGAGACTATGAGGTCTCGGGTCGCAACCACTGGATTCTAAGTCGTAACAGCTCGTCTCGAGTTTTGGACATTTTGAGTCGCAACCGTAGAGGTCTCGAGTCAGGCATTGAGTCGAGATCAGAAGATCTCGAGTCGCAACCTGTCTAGTCTCGAGTTCCCTGAAGTGTACATCCTGGTCTTGAGTAGTCGCTAAGTGGTCTCGACTCGAGACCACTTGATGCCGAGTCGCAACCACAGATGGGATCTTTCTAGAACCCTTATCCAGATGTACGAACCAATCACATTATCACTAACATGTTTTGCACTCCGTACATTTACCAAATTAGATCAAACATAGCAATTTCTAATATTTCAAAATCTCCAAACAGTTCATCATTGGGGTTTTCAACATCACCAAAACAGATTTATCCTAAACACTACAACACTAGCGTTGTTTTATTAAATTAAAGCAACATAAATCAGAATCATATATCGTCAAACTCAGGAACCCCAAATCAATTATTCTATGAACATTACATGTTTTCCATTCCATCCTAACATCGATTAACCGTGATCATCTATTGTGCACCAATCATAAAACCCCAAGATAATTACCAACAGACATTCACTTATGCATTCTCACAAACCCTTTTATAATAGAACCCAAACTTTAGCATTTACAAAAGAAATTATCAAATCATCTTTCATATTCACAGCCTACATACATAGTCCTCAAATTGATCAATCAATAGTTCTTAACAAACATATTTGCAAGACTAGACCAACAATCATCAACCACGTACCATTCTTTCTACACAGCCCTTCATTAATATTTTCACACAATTCTCATATCCAAAATCATCAAACAGTGGCAATCAGCTATCATTATACACCCACCTGAAATCAAACAAACAACCAAATCCTTAGACAAAAACACAAGCACAAACAGTGGTACAAACTGACCAAAAGTTGAGGGACTGTGGTTGTGCGGACCGAAACTGGACCAGACGAGACCCGAGCAGAGCCCGAGGTTGCCGCTGCTGCTTCTCTCCGAACATGGATTCGAGCAGAATCATGACCGAGCCACCAGCTCAGGTCCGAGCTGAACATCATCAGCATCCGTTTTTATCGACCTTTCGGAAAAGGAACAAAGATGAAGGAAAACGAAGAGAGAGATGGGAGGTTTACCGGTGAGCTTCGTCGGACCGCCACGAACTGCCGCCGCTGCTTTCGCCTCTAGCAACTGTAGCCACCAGCTTACCCAATCAACGACCACCATCTTCCTCTTCGATCAGCGGTATGACTAGTGTGACAACTCGAAATTCTGAACCTATCCTTGTGTATCGTTTATGAACATGTCATGACTATATGAACTTGACTTACTAAGTGAATGATTATTTGATATGTGCTATGTTTAATATGTGTGTTTACTATGTGTGTATTAATCGAGCCCAATCCGAACCGCACAACATGTATCACTCGCACAAGCCCATTCGGGCCTTATGCTTTGCACCCGGAACATTGGGCAGCCCAAGAGAGGGTTCGGCCCACTCCTTTCTTTGGATCGCATAACACATAGTGAGGATGTTTTACTCCTCATTTGTTACCAAGACCTTCACACACACAAGTTCACAAAAACCCTAATCCCTACTTCTCTCTCTCGTTGCTTTGGAACCGGACGGCGAACACCCTTCGAAGCTTGCAAACTGAACCGATCCCCTACCTTCTTCCGGTTAGTGTTTAGTGGATGTTTGCTTTTTGATTTCATGTTGTATGCGTATGTTATATGGTCTCGGTATGATGATGATGATTTGCTATGATTATATGTTTTGAGCAAAACGATTAGGGTAAATTGTTATGATGAACAATAATGTTTATGCGATGATGTTGATATAAACCGAATGATGTTTGTTAACCGGGTATAGGCTCACATGATTTGGACGGAATGTTATTATGAAACTGATTAAAGGTTAATCCGGACATTAGGTTAACCGTAGGTTTGGGTATTGTTGTTGATAATTGAACCTCAAATGATTATGATCGAGTGTTTCGGGATCATTGTTCATGATTACGTGTTGATTAGCTTAGGGTTCATGTCAATTTGATACTTGATTTCATTGTTTGATCGATAATTGGTGGATTAGAAACTGTTAATTGATTCCTATAAATTTGGAAACTTGTTAAATGATTATAACCGATATGCTAAAGTATGGAAATCAGGAAGATGGTTACGAGTTGATAGACTTAGCACGGTTGCGAGTCCAGTTGCGACTCGGAACCTCACACACAGCAGCACAACACGGGACCAAGGTTGCGAGTCCGGATTGCGACTCGAGACCACAGCAGCACGAGCCGTAACCACGGTTGCGAGTCATGTTGCGACTCGTAACTGGACCATGACGAGCCGAAACCTCCGGTTGCGACTCGAGATCGCTGGTTGCGACTCGAAACCAGCTAAGCTCGCACACACTGTTTGGACCCTACACTAACACGGGCCCAATTGATTGGGCCAAGTAATTTGGACTTGTTTACATATCTGCTAATTGGACTGTTTATGTTAATTGGGCCGAGACCTTTATGTTGGACTCTTATAAGTTGGGCCGGGTATAGTTCGGGCTTAGACATTTGAATCGTACAAGTGGTGTATTTAACGTGCTGACTGTTTACGTGCATACGTGTTTGTTTTGATGTATACGTGCATTACTTGAACCGAACCTGACTTATGTTGTGACAACTCGAACTTTAGACATGCTTTGATGTAACGTTACGTGCTCATGAGAACTGAATTATATGATTTTAAATGAATAATTGTTTACGTGTGTTGTGTATGTATGAATGTTATGTGTTGCACGAGCCCAAACTACACAAACCGGCCACACAAAGCCCTTTGGGCCACTCCTTGTGCACGCGGACCATTAGACAACCAAGTGGGCTCGGCCCACTCCCCACTCGCAACACAAAACCGAGTTAGGGGTTTTGTTTTACCACTTTTGCAAATCACAAACACACACAAACCCTAGAAGCTTTGCTCTCTCTCTCTCTCGGCTTGTTGAGGAACCGACGGCACAAGGCCATCCGACCACCCTCTTGTTCGGATCACATCTCGTTACTTGTAATCGGTTAGTATATTATCTATGATTATGTGTTTTATGCTTAGGTGATGCCATGATAAATCGGATTGTATGATTTAGTATTCGGTTGGTATGAGTTATTTGATTGTGCTCTTGTTAATCGGTTTCTGTGAATGATGATCATGTTTTCATACGAAATAGGTTGCATGAGTGATTTGTTAATTGGTCCGAATTGATGTTTGTAATCGGCTGAGATGATTCTGTTTGTACATGCGAATTAGGGTGCATGCTAGGATGGTGTTATGATTAGGATTCGGTTTAGTGTTGGTTGATAATCCGATTATTGATTTGATACGGTTATGAATTTGCTAAATGATGAAGGTTTGAAGACATTATGAATATGATTGAATGTTGTATAATCCTTGTTTGATCTGATTTCCGAAACTGCCTAAGTGTTTGCTGAAATCACGGAGTTTAATTGACTAGAATTATGGAAACCAGTTACACAGCCGGTTGCGACTCAGATTGCGAGTCGAAACCTCCCCGTCTCGACTCGAAACCACAAACAGCACCAGCCGAAACCACGGTTGCGAGTCCCGTTGCGACTCGTAACCAGACCATGATGAACCGAGATCTCCATTGCGACTCGCAACCAGCTGTTGCGACTCGTAATCTCCGGTTGCGACTCGAGATCTCCGTTGCGACTCGAGACCACCCTTTACACGCACACTGTTGGGCCTTCACTGTCACGGGCCCAATCTATTGAGCCCAACGATTTGAATTGTGGACTGTTTATTAATGGACTTGTATGTGTTTGCTATTTGGGCCGATTGAGAATCTGGATTGTTTTGTTATTGGGCTGCTTATGTCATTGGGCCGGGTATGAATGGACTTAGAACAATTGGATCCTCACATGCTATGTCTTATCTGTTTACGTGCGTACATGTTTGCCATGACTATACGTGATTACTATATACGTGCTATATACGAACCTGACTCGTATAATAACCATGATAGGACGTGAGTGATCATTTACTTGCTACTTGTACTTTCTGTGTATCTGCCGAGCAAACCAAGGTGAGTTCACACAGCCAAGGCATGGGATTCCCGGGTTGGGAATTGGGTTGGATATGATGAAATGGAATGATTACTCGTACTTACGCATATACCAGACTATAGACCATCGTCCTCAGGTTAGTCAGGACACGTTACGTAAAGCCTACGTAACCCAGATCTTTTGCCATATGTCTCCCGGGTCGGGAAGGACACGTTACGTAAAGCCTACGTAACCCAATACCCTCCACTGGCTTCCAGGTCGGAAGGCCACGCTGCGTAAAGCCTACGTAGCCCCCACGCGTACCACTGTCCTCGGGGAAGGGCACGTCACGTAAAGCCTACGTGACCCTGTACGTTTTCCTGTTCTCGGTAAAGAAGAACACATGGTCGGAAGTTAGTCTAGTAAGTACCGTTAATGAGAAGCCCTCATTAACCAGGATGAACATGGGAAGCCCCCACCTTTATTACACACTAGTATGGGAAGCCCCCACTAGCTATACTTATGCATTACTTTATGAACTTACTTTCTGTGAACTCGCTCAACTAGTTTGTTGATTATTTGCTGCATGCCTTGCAGGACCTTAGGTATACTTGGGAGCTTGCACAGGGAAGGAGCAGGTCGTTGTGGGCAGATGGATCGTTAATGATGTCGAACTCATAACTCGTTTTGAATTTACTTTACTATGCTTCCGCTACTTAAAACAGTATTTGGTTTTGAAACATCAATCATGTCATGGTGACTTACGTTAATTACTTTTATTATTATTAAATGCTATGTTTGATATGATTGATGGCTTGATCCTGGTCAGTCACGCTCCCAAGCGGTGGTATTCCGCGGGTGGATTTTGGGGGTGTGACAGATTGGTATCAGAGCCATTGGTTATAGAGAACTTGGTTTTAATATGGGAAAACGTTTTATTAAAACCGGACTATAACCAGTACAGTGCTCTCAACGATCCACAACGACGCTTCGCTCCACGTGCAAGACTCGACATCCTAGGTAATAAGGTTTATGTTTATTGCCAGTTTGCTAGAACTGCTTAGAACTTTGCTCGCATTACGCTTAGATACACATGCATTGATTTCATGAGAACACCTATATGCCTACACTTTTCTGTCATCGCCCTACTCGCGAACCATTCTTATGTATGCTACTTGTTACTATGAAGATCAATGGCCGCACGAATTAACATGACTCAAGCCCAGCTAGAGGCTCTCATTGCTGCGGCAGTTGCAGCCGCCCAAGCAGGTCAACCCGCTCAGCAGCAGCCTGGGTGCACCTTCAAGAACTTCATGGAATGTCGTCCTAGCTCGTTTAGTGGCACAGAGGGAGCAGTTGGACTCCTCCACTGGTTTGAAAAGCTCGAGTCGGTTTTCGAAATGTGCGAATGCCCTGAGGCTCGCAGGGTGAAGTTCGCCACTGGCACACTTGAAGGGATTGCGCTCACTTGGTGGAACGCACAAGTGCAGATCTTAGGGTTGGCAGCTGCTAACGCCACCCCATGGAACGACTTTAAGGAACTCATCAAGCGTGAGTATTGCACGCGGGAAGACATACACAAGCTGGAAGATGAGCTTTATAACTTGAAAATGGTTGGATCGGAAATCGAAGCGTATACCAAACGGTCCAATGAGCTGGCCGTTCTGTGTCCAACTATGGTGGACCCTCCATACAAGCGCATTGAGTTGTATCTCAAGGGATTGGCGCCAGAAATTCAGAGCCACGTGACGTCGGCTAACCTCGAAAACATCCAGGAAATCCAACGCCTAGCTCACCGTATCACCGATCAGGCAGTGGATCAGAATAAACTGCCCAAGCGTGTTAATGCTACTGCTAACGTCACCACCTCAGTTACTCCTGCTACATCTGGTGACAGTAAAAGAAAATGGGATGGGGATTCCAGCAAAGGTTCAGCGACCGTTCAGCCACAAGCTCAGCAACAGAAAATCGACCACTATCAGAGTCCCAGTCAGCAATCCTCTGGTGGTCACAGACAGAGGAGATATCAGGGTAGTCAACCCAGGTGCCACAACTGCAACAGGCATCACCACGGCCCATGTAACAAGGGTCGCTGTCAAAGGTGCCTTAAGATGGGTCACGAGGCCAAAGACTGTAGGAGTCCACGGCCTGCGAATCAGAATCAGCAGCCTCAGCAACCAGCTCCACAGAACCAGCAGCAGCAACAGCAGCCACAGCGTGGAAACCGGGGGTGTTTCCAGTGTGGGGCTGAAGGTCACTTCAAACGCGATTGCCCTCAGTTGAACCAGAACCGCAACAACAATAACAACCAGGGCAACGGGAACAACAACGGTGGAAACAACAACAACGGCAATGAAGCTCGTGGTCGTGCTTTTGTGCTAGGTCGAGGCGACGCAGTGGACGATCCCAACGTTGTCATGGGTAAGTTTCTCCTTGACAATATTTACGTTACTGTTTTATTTGATTCGGGTGCGGATACAAGCTATATGTCTGTGAAAATGTGTCAACTGCTAAAACGTGCACCAACACTTTTACCCACCAAACATGTAGTAGAGTTAGCTAACGGTAAAAGTCTAGAAGCCACGCACGTAGTTCAGGGTTGTAATCTTATCCTAGCTGGTCAAGCTTTCACTATCGACCTCATTCCCATAGTTTTGGGTAGTTTCGACGTCGTGATTGGGATGGATTGGTTATCCCAACACCAGGCAGAAATCTTATGCAGCGAAAAGGTTATTCGCATTCCTCGTTCTGGTCAGGAACCTCTAGAAGTGCAAGGTGACAAGAGTGGTGCTGTGGTTGGCATCATCTCTTTCTTGAAGGCTCAGAAATGTTTACGAAAGGGGCACACAGCCATTCTGGCTCTCGTTACAGACGCATCAGCAAAGGAAAAGAAATTGGAAGATATTCCAATTGTACGTGATTACCCTCAGGTGTTTCCTGAAGACTTACCTGGCTTACCGCCTCATCGTCAGGTCGAATTTCAGATCGAGCTCACTCCAGGAGCAGCACCCATAGCCCGCGCACCATATCGTCTAGCTCCATCGGAATTGGAGGAATTGTCAAAGCAACTGCAAGAACTCTTGGAAAAGGGTTTCATACGACCAAGCTCTTCGCCTTGGGGAGCTCCAGTGCTTTTCGTGAAGAAGAAAGACGGTACGTTCAGGATGTGCATCGACTACCGTGAACTCAACAAGGTGACGGTGAAGAACCGTTATCCTCTTCCACGCATAGACGACTTATTCGACCAGTTGCAAGGGTCGTGCTACTATTCGAAGATAGACTTAAGGTCGGGGTACCATCAGCTGAGAGTCCGGGATGAGGACGTCTCCAAGACAGCCTTCAGAACTCGTTACGGTCACTACGAGTTTCTCGTCATGCCATTTGGGTTAACGAACGCGCCTGCTGTATTTATGGATCTTATGAACAGGGTGTGCAAACCCTATCTCGACAAGTTCGTCATAGTATTTATCGACGACATTCTGATTTACTCCAAGAGTCGGGAGGAACACGAGCAGCATCTTCGTCTTATTTTGGAACTCCTTCGGAAGGAACAGTTGTACGCCAAGCTTTCTAAATGCGACTTCTGGCTTCGTGAAGTCCACTTCTTAGGCCACGTAGTGAACAAGGATGGGATACATGTCGATCCATCCAAGGTAGACTCGATCAGAAACTGGCCTGCACCGCGTACGCCAACAGAAATACGCCAATTCTTGGGTCTGGCAGGTTACTACAGACGGTTTATTAGAGACTTTTCGAAGATTGCTCAGCCGCTCACACTACTGACACAGAAGGGTGTCACCTACCGTTGGGGCAACACGCAGGAAACTGCTTTTCAGTATCTAAAGGATAGGCTTTGCAGTGCACCTATTCTTTCATTACCAGAGGGCACAGATGACTTCGTAGTATATTGTGACGCGTCAATACAGGGTCTGGGATGCGTATTGATGCAGCGGGATAAAGTGATTGCCTACGCCTCTCGTCAACTCAAGGTTCATGAACGGAACTACACGACGCACGATTTAGAGCTGGGAGCTGTGGTTTTCGCGCTTAAGATATGGCGACACTACCTGTACGGTACCAGGTGCACGATTTACACCGATCACAGGAGTCTCGAGCATATCCTTAAGCAGAAGGATTTGAATATGCGTCAACGACGATGGGTCGAGTTACTTAACGACTACGAATGCGCTATCAAGTATCATCCAGGCAAAGCCAATGTTGTGGCTGATGCCCTTAGTCGAAAGGACACCTTACCAAAGCGCGTGCGAGCGTTACAACTTACGATTCAGTCTAGCCTTCCTGCACAGATACGAAATGCTCAGACAGAAGCACTGAAGCCCGAAAACGTCATGGCTGAAGCCTTACGCGGCTCACGACAGCAAATGGAACAGAAGGCAGACGGTGCCTACTATGTAACGGGCCGTATTTGGGTCCCTCTTTATGGCGGTTTACGCGAACTTGTTATGGATGAAGCTCACAAGTCTCGCTACTCGGTACATCCAGGGTCGGATAAAATGTACCACGACATCAGCACTACTTATTGGTGGCCTAGTATGAAGACCCACATTGCTACGTACGTTGGAAAGTGCTTGACCTGTGCGAGAGTCAAGGTCGAATATCAGAAACCAGCTGGCCTACTTCAGCAGCCTAAGATACCTCAGTGGAAATGGGAAGAAATTTCCATGGATTTCGTTACAGGCCTACCTAGATCCCAGCGTGGGAACGATACGATATGGGTCATAGTTGATCGACTCACCAAGTCTGCACACTTCCTGCCGATTAAGGAAACGGACAAGTTCTCCACTCTCGCAGACGTTTATCTTAAGGAAGTTGTCTCGAGGCACGGGGTGCCCACGTCTATCATTTCGGATCGCGATGCACGATTCACGTCAGAACTTTGGCAAGCAATGCATAAATCTTTCGGCTCAAGGTTAGACATGAGCACAGCATACCACCCTCAGACGGATGGGCAGTCTGAGCGTACGATCCAAACTCTCGAAGACATGCTTCGGGCATGCGTCATCGATTTCGGCAACGGCTGGGAAAAGCACCTCCCTTTGGTGGAGTTTTCTTACAATAACAGTTACCATACCAGCATTCAAGCCGCTCCATTCGAGGCATTGTACGGGCGTAAATGCCGGTCACCTCTCTGTTGGGCAGAGGTGGGAGATAGTCAGATCACGGGTCCAGAGATTGTTGTGGACGCCACAGAAAAGATTGCACAAATACGACAACGCATGGCGGCAGCGCGCGACCGTCAGAAAGCCTACGCGGATAAGCGTAGAAAGCCATTGGAATTTGAGGTCGGGGACCGGGTTTTATTGAAAGTCTCACCCTGGAAGGGTGTGGTTCGTTTTGGCAAACGGGGTAAACTGAATCCGCGGTACGTCGGACCATTCGAAATCATAGAAAAGATTGGCAAGGTAGCCTACAAGTTGAAACTACCAGCTGAACTCGGGGCAGTTCACAATGTCTTTCATGTATCGAACTTAAAGAAGTGCCTATCAGACGAAACACTCATCATTCCTTTTAAGGAACTCACTATCGACGAGCGGTTGCAGTTCGTCGAGGAACCAGTTGAAATCACGGACCGGGATGTGAAGGTCCTCAAACACAAGAGAATCCCTCTTGTCCGAGTTCGTTGGAACTCCACACGTGGCCCAGAGTACACCTGGGAACGCGAAGACAGGATGACAGAAAAGTACCCCCAGTTATTCGGGAACAAGGCAACCACTACTGAGGCTGAAGCTACTACTTCGGAATTTCGGGACGAAATTCCAGATCAACGGGGGGAGGATGTGACACCCCAGGAAAACCAGTGAACAGTACAGTTTACCTAGCTTCCTCAGTGAGTGCATACCAAATTTCGGGACGAAATTTCCAATTAGTTGGGGATAATGTGACAACTCGAACTTTAGACATGCTTTGATGTAACGTTACGTGCTCATGAGAACTGAATTATATGATTTTAAATGAATAATTGTTTACGTGTGTTGTGTATGTATGAATGTTATGTGTTGCACGAGCCCAAACTACACAAACCGGCCACACAAAGCCCTTTGGGCCACTCCTTGTGCACGCGGACCATTAGACAACCAAGTGGGCTCGGCCCACTCCCCACTCGCAACACAAAACCGAGTTAGGGGTTTTGTTTTACCACTTTTGCAAATCACAAACACACACAAACCCTAGAAGCTTTGCTCTCTCTCTCTCTCGGCTTGTTGAGGAACCGACGGCACAAGGCCATCCGACCACCCTCTTGTTCGGATCACATCTCGTTACTTGTAATCGGTTAGTATATTATCTATGATTATGTGTTTTATGCTTAGGTGATGCCATGATAAATCGGATTGTATGATTTAGTATTCGGTTGGTATGAGTTATTTGATTGTGCTCTTGTTAATCGGTTTCTGTGAATGATGATCATGTTTTCATACGAAATAGGTTGCATGAGTGATTTGTTAATTGGTCCGAATTGATGTTTGTAATCGGCTGAGATGATTCTGTTTGTACATGCGAATTAGGGTGCATGCTAGGATGGTGTTATGATTAGGATTCGGTTTAGTGTTGGTTGATAATCCGATTATTGATTTGATACGGTTATGAATTTGCTAAATGATGAAGGTTTGAAGACATTATGAATATGATTGAATGTTGTATAATCCTTGTTTGATCTGATTTCCGAAACTGCCTAAGTGTTTGCTGAAATCACGGAGTTTAATTGACTAGAATTATGGAAACCAGTTACACAGCCGGTTGCGACTCAGATTGCGAGTCGAAACCTCCCCGTCTCGACTCGAAACCACAAACAGCACCAGCCGAAACCACGGTTGCGAGTCCCGTTGCGACTCGTAACCAGACCATGATGAACCGAGATCTCCATTGCGACTCGCAACCAGCTGTTGCGACTCGTAATCTCCGGTTGCGACTCGAGATCTCCGTTGCGACTCGAGACCACCCTTTACACGCACACTGTTGGGCCTTCACTGTCACGGGCCCAATCTATTGAGCCCAACGATTTGAATTGTGGACTGTTTATTAATGGACTTGTATGTGTTTGCTATTTGGGCCGATTGAGAATCTGGATTGTTTTGTTATTGGGCTGCTTATGTCATTGGGCCGGGTATGAATGGACTTAGAACAATTGGATCCTCACATGCTATGTCTTATCTGTTTACGTGCGTACATGTTTGCCATGACTATACGTGATTACTATATACGTGCTATATACGAACCTGACTCGTATAATAACCATGATAGGACGTGAGTGATCATTTACTTGCTACTTGTACTTTCTGTGTATCTGCCGAGCAAACCAAGGTGAGTTCACACAGCCAAGGCATGGGATTCCCGGGTTGGGAATTGGGTTGGATATGATGAAATGGAATGATTACTCGTACTTACGCATATACCAGACTATAGACCATCGTCCTCAGGTTAGTCAGGACACGTTACGTAAAGCCTACGTAACCCAGATCTTTTGCCATATGTCTCCCGGGTCGGGAAGGACACGTTACGTAAAGCCTACGTAACCCAATACCCTCCACTGGCTTCCAGGTCGGAAGGCCACGCTGCGTAAAGCCTACGTAGCCCCCACGCGTACCACTGTCCTCGGGGAAGGGCACGTCACGTAAAGCCTACGTGACCCTGTACGTTTTCCTGTTCTCGGTAAAGAAGAACACATGGTCGGAAGTTAGTCTAGTAAGTACCGTTAATGAGAAGCCCTCATTAACCAGGATGAACATGGGAAGCCCCCACCTTTATTACACACTAGTATGGGAAGCCCCCACTAGCTATACTTATGCATTACTTTATGAACTTACTTTCTGTGAACTCGCTCAACTAGTTTGTTGATTATTTGCTGCATGCCTTGCAGGACCTTAGGTATACTTGGGAGCTTGCACAGGGAAGGAGCAGGTCGTTGTGGGCAGATGGATCGTTAATGATGTCGAACTCATAACTCGTTTTGAATTTACTTTACTATGCTTCCGCTACTTAAAACAGTATTTGGTTTTGAAACATCAATCATGTCATGGTGACTTACGTTAATTACTTTTATTATTATTAAATGCTATGTTTGATATGATTGATGGCTTGATCCTGGTCAGTCACGCTCCCAAGCGGTGGTATTCCGCGGGTGGATTTTGGGGGTGTGACATATGTGGTAACCCTGTTAGGACGTGGTTGACCACTGTTAGTTCAAGAGTCTTTTATTCGTGTATCTGCCGAGCAAACCAAGGTGAGTTCACACAGCCAAGGCATGGGATTCCCGGGTGGGAATTGGGTTGGAATGATTTGATATGGAATGATTACTCGTACTTACGAAATCACTAGACTATAGACCATCGTCCTCAGGATAGTCAGGACACGTTACGTAAATCTTGCGTAACCCAGTAATTTGCCAATTGTCTCCCGGGTCGGGAGGACACGTTACGTAAATCCTGCGTAACCCAATACCTTCTACTGTCTTCCGGGTCGGAAGGACACGCTGTGTAAATCCTGCGCAGCCCCCCACACGTACCACTGTCCTCGGGGAAGGGCACGTCACGTAAATCCTGCGTGACCCTGTACGTATTCCTGTTCTCGGTTCAAGAAGAACACATGGTTGGAATTAGTCTAGTAAGTACCATAATGGGAAGCCCCGTTATAAAGGATAAACGTGAGAATCCCTCACCAATAGAATATTCTTGCTTGGGAAGCCTTATTAGATGAACTTACGCATGATTATTACGAACTTACTTTCTGTGAACTCGCTCAACTAGTTGTTGACTATTTGCTGCATGCCTTGCAGGACCTTAGGTACATTATGGAGCTTGCACAGGGAGGAGCAGGTCGTTGTGGGATATGGATCATGAACGATATTTGAACTTATAACTATTTTGAGTTTACATTACTATGCTTCCGCTACTTAAACAATGTTGGTTTTGGAACATCAATCATGTCATGATGAATTACATTAATTACTCTTTTTATTAAATGCTATGTTTGATATGATTGATGGCTTGATCCTGGTCAGTCACGCTCCCAAGCGGTGGTACTCCGCGTGTGGGATTTTGGGGGTGTGACAGATTGGTATCAGAGCCATTGGTTATAGAGAACTTGGTTTTAATATGGGAAAACGTTTTTATTAAAACCAGACTATAACCAGAACAGTGCTCTCAACGATCCACAACGACGCGTCGCTCCACGTGCAAGACTCGACATCCTAGGTAATAAGGTTTATGTTTATTGCCTGTTGCTAGAACTATATAGAACTTTGCTCGCATTACACTTAGATACACATGATACTATTACATGAGAATGCCTACGTGCTTACACTTTTCTGTCATCGCCCTACTCGCGAACCACTCTCACTTACGTTACTTTTACTATGAAGATCATGTCTGGACAAATTAACATGACTCAAGCCCAGCTAGAGGCTCTAGTTCAAGCTCAAGTTGCTGCGGCACTGGCAGCCGCACAAGCAGGAGGTATATCCTGTGGTTATAGCACACACTAGGATCTTTAGATCCTACACTCCTAAACTAGCCCCTGTAATTAAAACTTGTCCTATTCGTACACAATAGGTCAACCCGCACAGCAACCAGTCTGCACTTTCAAGAATTTCATGGACTATCATCTAAGTACCTTCAGCGGCACGGAGGGAGCGGTTGGACTCCTCCATTGGTTCAAAAGGCTCGAAACTGACTTCGAGGTGCATGATTGCCCTGAGTCTCGTAGAGTGAAGTTTGCTACTAGAACACTCGAAGGTGTTGCATTAACCTGGTGGGAAGCACAGGTTCAGATGTTAGGGCTGGCAGCTGCTAACGCCACTCCCTGGAACGAGTTTAAGGATTTAATTAAGGAAGAGTTTTGTAGTCGAGAAGACATCCACAAACTAGAAGAAGAGTTCCTCAACCTACAGATGGTGGGGTCTGAAATTGAAGTTTATACGAGGAGATCAAACGAGTTAGCCACATTTTGTCCTACTATGGTGTCACACCCCCAAAATCCACCCGCGGAGTACCACCGCTTGGGAGCGTGACTGACCAGGATCAAGCCATCAATCATATCAAACATAGCATTTAATATAAAAGTAAATAATGTAAATCATCATGACATGATTGATGTTTCAAAACAAACATCGTTTAAGTAGCGGAAGCATAGTATGTAATCTCAAAATAATTATAAGTTTGAATATCGTTCATGATCCAAATCCCACAACGACCTGCTCCTCCCTGTGCAAGCTCCATAATGTACCTAAGGTCCTGCAAGGCATGCAGCAAATAATCAACAAACTAGTTGAGCGAGTTCACAGAAAGTAAGTTCATAACGTAATGCATAAGGATAGCTAGTGGGGGCTTCCCATACTAGTGTGTACTAAGGGTGGGGGCTTCCCATGTTCATCCTGGTTAATGAGGGCTTCTCATTAACGGTACTTACTAGACTAACTTCCGACCATGTGTTCTTCTTTACCGAGAACAGGAAAATGTACAGGGTCACGTAGGCTTTACGTGACGTGCCCTTCCCCGAGGACAGTGGTACGCGTGGGGGCTACGTAGGCTTTACGCAGCGTGGCCTTCCGACCTGGAAGCCAATAGATGGTATTGGGTTACGTAGGCTTTACGTAACGTGTCCTCCCGACCCGGGAGACATATGGCAAATATACTGGGTTACGTAGGCTTTACGTAACGTGTCCTGACTAACCTGAGGACGATGGTCTATAGTCTGGTATATGCGTAAGTACGAGTATCTCCTTTTACAATAACATATCCAACCCAATTCCCAACCCGGGAATCCCATGCCTTGGCTGTGTGAACTCACCTTGGTTTGCTCGGCAGATATACAATTAAAAGATTCTTGAACTAAGGGTGATCAACCACGTCCTAATAGGGTTACCACACAAGTCAGGTTCGTATATAACACGTATATTCATGTATGCTATCAAGTATGATCATGGCAAAACACATAAACGTATCAGCAGTTCATGTCGTGCAGCGAGTCCAAGTAATCGGCCCAAACAAATAAGCAGTCCAATTAGCAGTCATGTGTGTACTTATGCGTGTTAACCCTGGCCCAACATAACCCGGCCCAATAGTAAACGCATGCTAGTCCAATTATCAAACAGTTCACAATTTCAATCATTTGGCCCAATCGGTTGGGCCCGTGACAGTGTAGGCCCAAACAGTGTATCGTGCAAATGAGGTCTCGAGTCGCAACCGGCGATCTCGAGTCGCAACCGGAGATTACGAGTCGCAACAGCTGGTTGCGAGTCGCAATGGTGATCTCGGTTCATCATGGTCTGGTTACGAGTCGCAACGGGACTCGCAACCGTGGTTCCGGCTTGTGCTGTTCGTGGTCTCGAGTGGGGTTCCGACTCGCAACGAGTGATGCCGAGTCGCAACCGTGTGTGTAACTGGTTTCCATAATTCCTGCATTGACTTACCCGTGATTTTAGCAAACAATTTAGGCAGTTTCACAATTCAGATCAAACATGACAATTATCATCAATTACCAACCTTTATCAGTTTCATAACATGGCAATTATCGATCAAACAAGGATATCAACATCAATTCTTATGAACCCTAATACCAAACATAATCAAGAACACTTGTCCAAAACGATACATGAACACATCCGATCAAACAATACTATACAGCCGATTCATCATACATTCATATATATCCGATTTGTGTGAAAGCCGACTACATGATCATTATCTATCATCATGAAATAAATCCGAAGACCAATCATAAACAACATAATCTAACCGGCCCTAGTTCATAATCATGCAGATTCTAATCGGTTTCATCTAAACATGAAATCATAAAATCACTTATCAAAAAAACATAAACAAAACACTAACCGATTACGAGTAAAGAAAGGTGATCCGAACAAGAGAATGATCGGATGTTCTTGTGCCTTCGGATCCTAAGCAAGCCGAGGGTGAGAGGTAGAGAGCAAGTAGGGTTTGTGTGTGTTATGAAAATTGTAACAATGAGAGGAATCAAACCCTTACCAAAGGATTTGTGTTTGCAAGTGGGGAGTGGGCCGAGCCCAACTCGGTTACCAAATGGAGTCCGATTTCAAGGTGTGGCCCAAAACGGGCTTGTGTGACCGGTTTGTGTAATTTGGGCTCATGTACACATAACATACATGCGCACATAACAAATATTCATTTAAAAATCATATAATTCAGTTCTCATAAGCACGTAACGTTACATCAAAGCAAGTCTAAAGTTCGAGTTGTCACATTATCCCCAACTAATTGGAAATTTCGTCCCGAAATTTGGTATGCACTCACTGAGGAAGCTAGGTAAGTTCAATGGTTCACTGGTTTTCCTGGGGTGTCACATCCTCCCCCCGTTGATCTGGAATTTCGTCCCGAAATTCCGAAGTAGTAGCTTCAGCCTCAGTAGTGGTAGCATTGGTTTCGAATAACTGGGGGTACTTTTCTGTCATCCTGTCTTCGCGTTCCCAGGTGTACTCTGGACCACGTTTGGAGTTCCAACGAACTCGGACAAGAGGGATTCTCTTGTGTTTGAGGACCTTCACATCCCGGTCCGTGATTTCAACTGGTTCCTCGACGAACTGCAACCGCTCGTCGATAGTGAGTTCCTTAAAAGGAATGATGAGGTTTTCATCTGATAGGCACTTCTTTAGGTTCGATACATGAAAGACATTGTGAACTGCCCCGAGTTCAGCTGGTAGGTTCAACTTGTAGGCTACCTTGCCAATCTTTTCTATAATTTCGAATGGTCCGACGTACCGCGGATTTAGTTTGCCCCGTTTGCCAAAACGAACCACACCCTTCCAGGGTGAAACTTTCAATAAAACCCGGTCCCCGACCTCAAATTCCAATGGCTTTCTACGCTTGTCCGCGTAGGCTTTCTGACGGTCGCGTGCTGCCGCCATGCGTTGTCGTATCTGTGCAATCTTTTCTGTGGCGTCCACTACGATCTCTGGACCCGTAATTTGACTATCCCCCATGTCACACCCCCAAAATCCACACGCGGAGTATCACCGCTTGGAGGCATGACTGACCAGGATCCTAACCACCAATCATATTGAACATGTAATATAGTTAAGTATAGCGGAAGCATTTAAGTAACCCAAACAATAATATTAATGTATGAATCATCATAAGTGTCGAAATAGCATTCACGATCCTTTGCCCACAACGACCTGCTCCTCCCTGTGCAAGCTCCATAGTGTACCTAATGTCCTGCAAGGCATGCAGCAGAGAGTCAACAACTAGTTGAGCGAGTTCACGGAAAGTAAGTTCAATAATAGAATGGTATAGCAAGCATTGCGTTCGATCATCTAATCATGCATCGTATTAGTTCGTTCATTGTTCATGTATAGTATTGGTTCGTATCGCGGGCCCTTTCGGCATGTATGCGAAGATTAGGAAAAGTTCTCAAGTATTCTAGACTATGTATATTTGTATCGCGGCCACCCTGGCATGTGTGCGAAGTTTTAGTATATAGTTCGCGGCCTTTCCAAGGCATGTGTGCGAAGATCAGTCATAATATCGCGGCCAACCCTGGCGTGTGTGCGAAGATCAGTTCAATTAGTATACCAGTCTAGCCGTATCTTATCATTTACCATCCTCACCCTGAGGACCATAAACATCTATCATCTAAGTATGTGCAAATAAATCATCCAATCCCATTCCCACCCTGGGAACCCCATGCCTTGGCTGTGTGAACTCACCTTGGGTTGCTCGGCAGATACACAAAGAGAAAGAGAGTTCTTGAACTAACAGTGGTCAACCACGTCCTAACAGAGTTATCACATAAGTCAGGTTCGCATATAGCACGTATATTGTATCACGTATAATCATGGCAAACACATACACGTTTCAGCAATCCGATAAACAATCCAGGTGTTCGGCCCAATCATAACCCGGCCCAATGACAATAATAGCCCATAACAACATATCAGTCCAACCAGATAAGCAGTCCAATAGCAGATATGAAAACAGTCTAATAACATGCAGTCATAAGTTCAATTATTTGGCCCAACTGATTGGGCTCGTGACAGTGAAAGCCCAACACAGTATACGTGCAAAGGTGGTCTCGAGTCGCAACGGGGATCTCGAGTCGCAACCGGGTTACGAGTCACATCAGGAGATTACGAGTCGCAACAGTAGGTTGCGAGTCGCAATGGCTGGTCTCGGTTCATCATGGTCCGGTTACGAGTCGCAACGGGACTCGCAACCATGGTTACGGTTCACACTGTTGTGGTCTCGAGTGGGGTTCCGACTCGCAATCTGAGTCGCAACCGTGCGTGTAACAGCTTTCCTGAATTCCTTAAATAACAATAACAACTAATCCGTGATTTCAGCAAACAGATTCATCAGTTTCGGAAACAGATCAAGCATGATAATTAACAGTTCCAAAATATGGCAATTATCGATCAAATAGAGTCTTTAGCAACATATTTACATAAACTCTATGAACCCTAATCGGACATATGAATAGTATTCAAGAACATTCATATTATCATCAAGAACAATAGCAATTAAATCAAACAAACATGCAATCGGATTATCAAACCAGCCGATTCTAACTAGCATGCACCCTAACCTGTGTGTAATTACATCTGTTAATATGACTATCAATCCGTTCAAGCTATACCAACACTATCAGATCTATACATGAGCCGATTACATGAACATCATCAATCACATACAATAGCCCTAGATTATCATGCAAGAAGCATCACCAAACATGAAATCATATAACATCCTGTATAAGCAACCAACCATAACCACTAACCGATTCTAGAGTGTGTGCACGAGGGATGATCCGATTACAAGGAACTTCGAGACTTGAGAGGGTCGGCTGCCTTGGGTTCCGATCGAGAGAGAGAGAGCGTTTGGTGTGTGTGTGTTCTTGATTGCTAAGTTTGTAAAACTAAAACCCTAGAGGTAATGTGTGTATATATGCGTGTGAAGGGAAGTGGGCTGAAACCCCACTTGGGCGATCTCATGGTCTCGAGTCCACTAAATGGACCGAGTGGGTTTTCGTGTAATCCAATACTATTCGGTTTAAGCAACAAATCATGCAATCACATAACCATGTAACACATAACATATCATGTATTCTTTCAAGTAACATAGTTCACATGAGCATATAACGTTACACAAGATAAGTCTAGAACCTTATGAACAGGGTGTGCAAACCCTACCTAGACAAGTTCGTCATAGTATTCGTAAAGTCCACCTCTTAGACCACGTAATGAGCAAGGATGGAATCCGTGTCGATCCATCCAAGGTAGACTCGACCAGAAACTGGCCTGCACCACGTACTACAGACGGTTTACCAAGGATTTCTCGGAGATTGCTCAGCCACTTACGCTACTGACACAGAAGGGTGTCACCTATTGCTGGGGAGAGCCCCAGGAGACTGCTTTTCAGCGCGACAAGGTTATCGCTTTCGCCTCTCGTCAATTCAAGATTCATGAAAGGAACTACACGACGCACGATTTAGAGCTGGGAGCTGTCGTTTTCGCGCTTAAGATATGGCGACACTACCTGTACGGTACCAGGTGCACGATTTACGCCGATCACAGGAGTCTCGAGCATATTCTTAAGCAGGAGGACTTGAACCATGCGTCAACGGCAATGGGTTGAACTACTTAGCGATTACGAATGCGCCATCAAGTACCATCCAGGCAAGGCCAATGTTGTGGCGGACGCCCTCAGTCGGAAGGACACTTTACCTCAGCGCGTGCGAGCGCTACAGCTTACGATCCAGTCTAGCCTGCCAGCACAGATACGAAATGCTCAGGTAGAAGCATTGAAGCCCGAAAACGTCAAGGCTGGAGCCTTACACGGCTCACGACAACGATTAGGACAGAAGGCAGACGGCGCCTACTATGTAACGGGGCGTATTTGGGTCTCACTTTACGACGGTCTACGCGAACTTGTGATGGATGAAGCTCACAAGTCTCGCTACTCGGTACATCCAGGGTCGGATAAAATGTACCACGACATCAGTACTACTTATTGGTGGCCTAGTATGAAGGCCCACATCGCTACGTACGTTGGAAAATGATTGACCTGTGCGGGAGTCAAGGTTGAATATCGGAAACCAGCAGGCCTACTTCAACAGCCTAAGATACCTCGGTGGAAATGGGAAGAAACTTCCATGGATTTTGTTACAGGCCTACCTAGATCCCAGCGTGAGAACGATACCATATGGGTGATCGTGGAACGACTCACCAAGTCTGCACACTTCCTACTTATAAAGGAAACGGACCAGTTCTCCACCCTCGCAGACGCCTATCCTAAAGAAGTTGTTTCGAGGCACGGGGTGCCCACGTCCATCATTTCAGATCGCGATGCACGATTCACGTCAGAACGTTGGCAAGCAATGCACAAACCATTCGACTCACGATTAAACATGAGCACAGTAGCATACAAGCCGCTCCATTCGAGGCATTGTACGGGCGTAAAGGCCGGTCACCTCTCGGTTGGGCAGAGGTGGGGGATAATCAGATTACGGGTCCAGAGATTGTAATGGACGCCACGGAAAAAGATTGCACAGATACGACAACGCATGGCGGCAGCACGCGACCGTCAGAAAGCCTACGCGGACAAACGTAGAAAGCCATTAGAATTTGAGGTCGGGGACCGGGTTTTATTGAAAGTTTCACCCTGGAAGGGTGTAGTTCGTTTTGGCAAACGGGGCAAGCTAAATCCGCGGTATGTCGGACCATTCGAGATCATAGAACGCATAGGCAGGGTAGCCTATAGATTGAACGTACCAGCTGAACTCGGGGCAGTTCACAATGTCTTTCATGTATCGAACCTAAAGAAGTGCCTATCAGATGAAACCCTCATCACTTCTTTTAAGGAACTCACTATCGACGAGCGGTTGCAGTTCGTCGGGGAACCAGTTGACATCACGGACCGGGATGTGAAGGTCCTCAAACACAAGAGAATCCCTTTTGTCCGAGTTCGTTGGAACACCAAACATGGCCCAGAGTACACCTGGGAACGCGAAGACAGGATGACAGAAAAGTGCCCCCAGTTATTCGAAACCAATGCTACCACTACTGAGGCTGAAGCTACTACTTCGGAATTTCGGGACGAAATTCCAGATCAACGGGGGGAGGATGTGACACCCCAGGAAAACCAGTGAACGATTGAACTTACCTAGCTTCCTCAGTGAGTGCATACCAAATTTCGGGACGAAATTTCCAATTAGTTGGGGATAATGTGACAACCCGTACTCTAGACTTATCTTGTGTAACGTTATATGCTCATGTGAACTATGTTACTTGAAAGAATACATGATATGTTATGTGTTACATGGTTATGTGATTGCATGATTTGTTGCTTAAACCGAATAGTATTGGATTACACGAAAACCCACTCGGTCCATTTAGTGGACTCGAGACCATGAGATCGCCCAAGTGGGGTTTCGGCCCACTTCCCTTCACACGCATATATACACACATTACCTCTAGGGTTTTAGTTTTACAAACTTAGCAATCAAGAACACACACACACCAAACGCTCTCTCTCTCTCGATCGGAACCCAAGGCAGCCGACCCTCTCAAGTCTCGAAGTTCCTTGTAATCGGATCATCCCTCGTGCACACACTCTAGAATCGGTTAGTGGTTATGGTTGGTTGCTTATACAGGATGTTATATGATTTCATGTTTGGTGATGCTTCTTGCATGATAATCTAGGGCTATTGTATGTGATTGATGATGTTCATGTAATCGGCTCATGTATAGATCTGATAGTGTTGGTATAGCTTGAACGGATTGATAGTCATATTAACAGATGTAATTACACACAGGTTAGGGTGCATGCTAGTTAGAATCGGCTGGTTTGATAATCCGATTGCATGTTTGTTTGATTTAATTGCTATTGTTCTTGATGATAATATGAATGTTCTTGAATACTATTCATATGTCCGATTAGGGTTCATAGAGTTTATGTAAATATGTTGCTAAAGACTCTATTTGATCGATAATTGCCATATTTTGGAACTGTTAATTATCATGCTTGATCTGTTTCCGAAACTGATGAATCTGTTTGCTGAAATCACGGATTAGTTGTTATTGTTATTTAAGGAATTCAGGAAAGCTGTTACACGCACGGTTGCGACTCAGATTGCGAGTCGGAACCCCACTCGAGACCACAACAGTGTGAACCGTAACCATGGTTGCGAGTCCCGTTGCGACTCGTAACCGGACCATGATGAACCGAGACCAGCCATTGCGACTCGCAACCTACTGTTGCGACTCGTAATCTCCTGATGTGACTCGTAACCCGGTTGCGACTCGAGATCCCCGTTGCGACTCGAGACCACCTTTGCACGTATACTGTGTTGGGCTTTCACTGTCACGAGCCCAATCAGTTGGGCCAAATAATTGAACTTATGACTGCATGTTATTAGACTGTTTTCATATCTGCTATTGGACTGCTTATCTGGTTGGACTGATATGTTGTTATGGGCTATTATTGTCAGTGGGCCGGGTTATGATTGGGCCGAACACCTGGATTGTTTATCGGATTGCTGAAACGTGTATGTGTTTGCCATGATTATACGTGATACAATATACGTGCTATATGCGAACCTGACTTATGTGATAACTCTGTTAGGACGTGGTTGACCACTGTTAGTTCAAGAACTCTCTTTCTCTTTGTGTATCTGCCGAGCAACCCAAGGTGAGTTCACACAGCCAAGGCATGGGGTTCCCAGGGTGGGAATGGGATTGGATGATCTATTTGCACATACTTAGATGATAGATGTTTATGGTCCTCAGGGTGAGGATGGTAAATGATAAGATACGGCTAGACTGGTATACTAATTGAACTGATCTTCGCACACACGCCAGGGTTGGCCGCGATATTATGACTGATCTTCGCACACATGCCTTGGAAAGGCCGCGAACTATATACTAAAACTTCGCACACATGCCAGGGTGGCCGCGATACAAATATACATAGTCTAGAATACTTGAGAACTTTTCCTAATCTTCGCATACATGCCGAAAGGGCCCGCGATACGAACCAATACTATACATGAACAATGAACGAACTAATACGATGCATGATTAGATGATCGAACGCAATGCTTGCTATACCATTCTATTATTGAACTTACTTTCTGTGAACTCGCTCAACTAGTTGTTGACTCTCTGCTGCATGCCTTGCAGGACATTAGGTACACTATGGAGCTTGCACAGGGAGGAGCAGGTCGTTGTGGGCAAAGGATCGTGAATGCTATTTCGACACTTATGATGATTCATACATTAATATTATTGTTTGGGTTACTTAAATGCTTCCGCTATACTTAACTATATTACATGTTCAATATGATTGGTGGTTAGGATCCTGGTCAGTCATGCCTCCAAGCGGTGATACTCCGCGTGTGGATTTTGGGGGTGTGACACCCCACCTCTGCCCAGCAGAGGGGTGACCGGCATTTACGCCCGTACAATGCCTCAAATGGAGCGGCTTGAATGCTGGTGTGGTAACTGTTATTATACGAGAACTCCACCAAAGGGAGATGCTTTTCCCAGCCGTTGCCGAAATCGATAACGCATGCCCTAAGCATGTCTTCGAGTGTTTGAATCGTTCGCTCAGACTGCCCATCCGTCTGAGGATGATATGCTGTGCTCATGTCTAACCTTGAGCCGAAAGATTTGTGCATCGCTTGCCAAAGTTCTGACGTGAATCGTGCATCGCGATCCGATATGATAGATGTGGGCACCCCGTGCCTCGAGACAACTTCTTTAAGATAGACGTCTGCAAGTGTGGAGAACTTGTCCGTTTCCTTAATCGGCAGAAAATGTGCAGACTTGGTGAGTCGATCAACTATGACCCATATTGTGTCGTTTCCACGCTGGGATCTAGGTAGGCCTGTAACGAAATCCATGGAAATTTCTTCCCATTTCCATTGTGGTATCTTAGGCTGCTGAAGTAGGCCAGCTGGTTTCTGATATTCGACCTTGACTCTCGCACAGGTCAAGCATTTTCCAACGTACGTAGCAATGTGGGCCTTCATGCTAGGCCACCAATAGGTAGTGCTGATGTCGTGGTACATTTTATCCGACCCTGGATGTACCGAGTAGCGAGACTTGTGAGCTTCATCCATTACAAGTTCGCGTAGTCCGCCATAAAGAGGGACCCAAATACGCCCCGTTACATAGTAGGCGCCGTCTGCCTTCTGTTCCATTTGTTGTCGTGAGCCGCGTAAGGCTTCAGCCTTGACATTTTCAGGCTTCAATGCTTCTACCTGAGCATTTCGTATCTGTGCAGGAAGGCTAGACTGAATCGTAAGCTGTAGTGCTCGCACGCGCCGTGGTAAAGTGTCCTTTCGACTAAGGGCGTCAGCCACAACATTGGCTTTGCCTGGATGATACTTGATAGCACATTCATAATCGTTTAGTAACTCGACCCATCGTCGTTGACGCATATTCAAATCCTTCTGCTTAAGAATATGCTCGAGACTCCTGTGATCGGTGTAAATCGTGCACCTGGTACCGTACAGGTAGTGTCGCCATATCTTAAGCGCGAAAACAACAGCTCCCAGCTCTAAATCGTGCGTCGTGTAGTTGCGTTCATGAACCTTGAGTTGACGAGAGGCGTAAGCAATAACCTTGTTGCGCTGCATTAACACACATCCAAGTCCCCGAATGGATGCATCACAATAAACCACGAAGTCATCTGTGCCCTCTGGCAAAGAGAGGATAGGTGCACTGCAAAGTCTATCCTTTAGGTGCTGAAAAGCAGTCTCCTGGGGCTCTCCCCAGCGATAGGTAACACCCTTCTGTGTCAGTAGCGTAAGCGGCTGAGCAATCTTCGAAAAGTCTTTAATAAACCGTCTGTAGTAACCTGCCAGACCCAAGAATTGGCGTATTTCTGTCGGCGTACGCGGTGCAGGCCAGTTCCTGATCGAGTCTACCTTGGATGGATCGACGTGAATCCCATCCTTGTTCACGACATGGCCTAAGAAGTGGACTTCACGAAGCCAGAAGTCGCATTTAGAAAGTTTGGCGTACAACTGTTCCTTCCGAAGGAGTTCCAATATCAGGCGAAGATGCTGCTCGTGTTCCCCCTGACTCTTGGAGTAAATCAGAATGTCGTCGATGAAAACAATGACGAACTTGTCGAGATAGGGTTTGCACACCCTGTTCATAAGATCCATGAATACAGCAGGCGCGTTCGTTAACCCGAATGGCATGACGAGAAACTCGTAGTGACCGTAACGAGTTCTGAAGGCTGTCTTGGAGACGTCCTCCTCCCGGACTCTCAGCTGATGATACCCAGACCTAAAGTCTATCTTCGAATAGTAACACGACCCTTGCAACTGGTCGAATAAGTCGTCGATGCGTGGAAGAGGATAACGGTTCTTCACCGTCACCTTGTTGAGTTCACGGTAGTCGATGCACATCCTGAACGTACCGTCTTTCTTCTTCACGAAGAGTACTGGAGCTCCCCAAGGCGAAGAGCTTGGACGAATGAAACCCTTTTCCAAGAGCTCTTGTAGCTGCTTTGACAGTTCCTCCAATTCTGATGGAGCTAGACGATATGGTGCGCGAGCTATGGGTGCTGCTCCTGGAGCGAGCTCGATCTGGAATTCGACCTGACGATGAGGCGGTAAGCCAGGTAAGTCTTCAGGAAACACCTGAGGGTAATCACGTACAATTGGAATATCCTCCAATTTCTTTTCCTTCGTCGATGCATCTGTAACGAGAGCCAGAATGGCTGTGTGACCCTTACGTAAACATTTCTGCGCCTTTAAGAAAGAGATGATGCCAACCACTGCACCACTCTTGTCGCCTTGAACTTCGAGAGGTTCCTGACCCGAACGAGGAATGCGAATTACCTTCTCACTGCACAAGATTTCTGCCTGGTGTTGGGATAACCAATCCATCCCAATCGCGACGTCGAAACTACCCAAAACTATGGGAATGAGGTCTATAGAGAAAGCTTGACCAGCTAGGATAAGATTACAACCCTGAACTACGTGCGTGGCTTCTAGACTTTTACCGTTAGCTAACTCTACTACATGTTTGATGGGTAAAAGTGTTGGTGCACGTTTTAGCAGTTGACACATTTTCACAGACGTATAGCTTGTATCCGCACCCGAATCAAACAAAACAGTAACGTAAATATTGTCGAGGAGAAACTTACCCATAACAACGTTGGGATCGTTCACTGCATCACCTCGACCTAGTACGAATGCACGACCACGAGCTTCATTGCCGTTGTTGTTGTTTCCCCCGTTGTTGTTATTCCCGTTGCCCTGGTTATTGTTGTTGCGGTTCTGGTTCAATTGAGGGCAATCGCGTTTGAAGTGACCTTCAGCCCCACACTGGAAACATCCCCGGTTTCCACGCTGTGGTTGCTGTTGCTGCTGCTGGTTCTGTGGAGCTGGTTGCTGAGGCTGCTGATTCTGATTTGCAGGGCGAGGGCTCCTACAGTCTTTGGTCTCGTGGCCCATCTTAAGACACCTTTGACAACGACCCTTGTTACACGGGCCGTGGTGATGCCTGTTGCAGTTGTGGCACCTAGGTTGACTACCCTGATATCTCCTCTGTCTGTGACTACCAGAGGATTGCTGACTGGGGCTCTGGTACTGGTCGGTCTTCTGCTGCTGAGCTTGTGGCTGAACAGTCGCTGAACCTCTGCTGGAATCTCCATCCCACTTCCTTTTACTGTCACCAGATGTAGCAGGAGTAACTGAGGTGGTGACGTTAGCGGTAGCATTAACACGCTTGGGCAGTTTATTCTGATCCACTGCCTGATCGGTGATACGGTGAGCAAGACGCTGGATTTCCTGTATGTTTTCGAGGTTAGACGACGTCACGTGGCTCTGAATTTCTGGCGCCAATCCCTTGAGATACAACTCAATGCGCTTGTACGGAGGGTCCACCATAGTTGGACATAGAACGGCCAGCTCATTCGACCGTTTAGTATACGCTTCGATTTCTGACCCAACCATTTTCAGGTTATACAGCTCGTCTTCCAGCTTGTGAATATCTTCACGCGTGCAATACTCACGCTTGATGAGTTCCTTAAAGTCGTTCCATGGGGTGGCGTTAGCAGCTGCCAACCCTAAGATCTGAACTTGGGCGTTCCACCAAGTCAATGCTATTCCTTCCAAAGTACCGGTGGCAAACTTGACTTTGCGAGCCTCAGGGCACTCGCACATTTCGAATACTGATTCTAACTTTTCAAACCAATGGAGGAGTCCCACTGCCCCCTCTGTGCCGCTGAAAGAGTTTGGACGACAGTCCATGAAGTTCTTAAAGGTGCAAACTTGCTGCGCTGGCTGACCTA
The DNA here is from genome assembly GCF_002127325.2 of Helianthus annuus. NCBI lineage: Eukaryota > Viridiplantae > Streptophyta > Magnoliopsida > Asterales > Asteraceae > Helianthus > Helianthus annuus. The sequence goes on along the minus strand of NC_035447.2, from coordinate 165,512,795 downwards.
TTGTGTACGAATAGGACGAAGTTAAATATGAGAGTTAATGTAGGATCTAAAGATCCTAGTGTGTGCCTATACTGCAGGATATTCTACCTGCTTGAGCTGCTGCAACTGCCGCAGCAACTTGAGCTTGAACGAGAGCCTCTAGCTGGGCTTGTGTCATGTTGATTCGTCCAGACATGATCTTCATTGTAACAAGTAGCATACGTAAGAATGGTTCGCGAGTAGGGCGATGACAGAAAAGTGTAAGCACGTAGGGATTCTCATGCTATAGTATCGTGTGTATCTAAACGTAATGCGAGCAAAGTTCTAAGCAGTTCTAGTAAACAGGCAATAATCATAAACCTTATTACCTAGGATGTCGAGTCTTGCACGTGGAGCGAAGCGTCGTTGTGGATCGTTGAGAGCACTGTTCTGGTTATAGTCCGGTTTTAATAAAACGTTTTCCCATATTAAAACCAAGTTCTCTATAACCAATGGCTCTGATACCAATCTGTCACACCCCCAAAATCCACCCGCGGAGTACCACCGCTTGGGAGCGTGACTGACCAGGATCAAGCCATCAATCATATCAAACATAGCATTTAATATAAAAGTAAATAATGTAAATCATCATGACATGATTGATGTTTCAAAACAAACATCGTTTAAGTAGCGGAAGCATAGTATGTAATCTCAAAATAATTATAAGTTTGAATATCGTTCATGATCCAAATCCCACAACGACCTGCTCCTCCCTGTGCAAGCTCCATAATGTACCTAAGGTCCTGCAAGGCATGCAGCAAATAATCAACAAACTAGTTGAGCGAGTTCACAGAAAGTAAGTTCATAACGTAATGCATAAGGATAGCTAGTGGGGGCTTCCCATACTAGTGTGTACTAAGGGTGGGGGCTTCCCATGTTCATCCTGGTTAATGAGGGCTTCTCATTAACGGTACTTACTAGACTAACTTCCGACCATGTGTTCTTCTTTACCGAGAACAGGAAAACGTACAGGGTCACGTAGGCTTTACGTGACGTGCCCTTCCCCGAGGACAGTGGTACGCGTGGGGGCTACGTAGGCTTTACGCAGCGTGGCCTTCCGACCTGGAAGCCAATAGATGGTATTGGGTTACGTAGGCTTTACGTAACGTGTCCTCCCGACCCGGGAGACATATGGCAAATATACTGGGTTACGTAGGCTTTACGTAACGTGTCCTGACTAACCTGAGGACGATGGTCTATAGTCTGGTATATGCGTAAGTACGAGTATCTCCTTTTACAATAACATATCCAACCCAATTCCCAACCCGGGAATCCCATGCCTTGGCTGTGTGAACTCACCTTGGTTTGCTCGGCAGATATACAATTAAAAGATTCTTGAACTAAGGGTGATCAACCACGTCCTAATAGGGTTACCACACAAGTCAGGTTCGTATATAACACGTATATTCATGTATGCTATCAAGTATGATCATGGCAAAACACATAAACGTATCAGCAGTTCATGTCGTGCAGCGAGTCCAAGTAATCGGCCCAAACAAATAAGCAGTCCAATTAGCAGTCATGTGTGTACTTATGCGTGTTAACCCTGGCCCAACATAACCCGGCCCAATAGTAAACGCATGCTAGTCCAATTATCAAACAGTTCACAATTTCAATCATTTGGCCCAATCGGTTGGGCCCGTGACAGTGTAGGCCCAAACAGTGTATCGTGCAAATGAGGTCTCGAGTCGCAACCGGCGATCTCGAGTCGCAACCGGAGATTACGAGTCGCAACAGCTGGTTGCGAGTCGCAATGGTGATCTCGGTTCATCATGGTCTGGTTACGAGTCGCAACGGGACTCGCAACCGTGGTTCCGGCTTGTGCTGTTCGTGGTCTCGAGTGGGGTTCCGACTCGCAACGAGTGATGCCGAGTCGCAACCGTGTGTGTAACTGGTTTCCATAATTCCTGCATTGACTTACCCGTGATTTTAGCAAACAATTTAGGCAGTTTCACAATTCAGATCAAACATGACAATTATCATCAATTACCAACCTTTATCAGTTTCATAACATGGCAATTATCGATCAAACAAGGATATCAACATCAATTCTTATGAACCCTAATACCAAACATAATCAAGAACACTTGTCCAAAACGATACATGAACACATCCGATCAAACAATACTATACAGCCGATTCATCATACATTCATATATATCCGATTTGTGTGAAAGCCGACTACATGATCATTATCTATCATCATGAAATAAATCCGAAGACCAATCATAAACAACATAATCTAACCGGCCCTAGTTCATAATCATGCAGATTCTAATCGGTTTCATCTAAACATGAAATCATAAAATCACTTATCACAAAAACATAAACAAAACACTAACCGATTACGAGTAAAGAAAGGTGATCCGAACAAGAGAATGATCGGATGTTCTTGTGCCTTCGGATCCTAAGCAAGCCGAGGGTGAGAGGTAGAGAGCAAGTAGGGTTTGTGTGTGTTATGAAAATTGTAACAATGAGAGGAATCAAACCCTTACCAAAGGATTTGTGTTTGCAAGTGGGGAGTGGGCCGAGCCCAACTCGGTTACCAAATGGAGTCCGATTTCAAGGTGTGGCCCAAAACGGGCTTGTGTGACCGGTTTGTGTAATTTGGGCTCATGTACACATAACATACATGCGCACATAACAAATATTCATTTAAAAATCATATAATTCAGTTCTCATAAGCACGTAACGTTACATCAAAGCAAGTCTAAAGTTCGAGTTGTCACATATGGTAGACTCTCCCACCAAGCGCATCGAACTGTATCTCAAGGGTCTAGTGCCCGAAATTCAGAGTCATATGACCACAGCTAACCTTGGCATTATCCAGCAAGTCACTCGACTGGCTCATCGTCTCACAGACCAGGCTGTAGAACAGAATAAATTACCAAAACGTGCTAAGACTGATACTGGTCCAGCCTCTGACGCAGAAGCAAGAGACAGATGACTACCATTGGCCCGGACAGCAGTTTTCTAGTAATCATGGGCAGAAAAGATATCGAGGAATTCACCCATGGTGCAACCATTGTAACAGACACCACAGTGGACGGTGTCGCAAGGAACGATGTCAGAGATGTCTTAAGATTGGTCATGAAGCTAAGGATTGTCGAAACTCACGTCCTGTAGGTCAGGAACAACAGCCTCAAGCCCCACAGGCTCAGTGGCAGCAGCAAAGTTTCAGAGAATGTCTTCAGTATAGTACAAAGGATCACTATGAGAGACACTATCCACAATTGAACTGGAACCAGAACCAGAACCACGACCATGGAAGCAGGAACGGCAATGGGGTTAGCAACGGGGGAAACAATGGAAACAATGACGCCCACGACCGTGTGTCTGGGATGGGTCAGGGTGATGCAAGGGACGATCTTAACGTAATAATGGGTAAGTTACTTCTTGTCGACTCTTATGTTACTATATTGTTTGATTCGGGTGTGAATACCAATTATATGTCCTTGAAGTTAGCCGAATGATAAAACATACACCAACTCCCTTGAACACCCAACGTGTCGTAGTATTAGTTAATGGTAAGGTCTAGAAGCTATACTTAGTTCCGGGTTGTAATCTTATCCTAGCTGGTCAAGCCTTCTCTGTCGATCTCATTCCTATAGTTTTGGGTAGTTTCGACGTTGTGATTGGGATGGATTGGTTATCCCAACACCAGGCAGAAATCTTATGCAGTGAGAAGATAATTCGCATTCCTCGTTCGGGTCAGGAACCTCTCGAAGTTCAAGGCGACAAGAGTGGTGCAGTGGTTGGCATCATCTCTTTCTTGAAGGCTCAGAAATGCTTACGAAAGGGTCACACAGCCATTCTGGCTCTTGTTTCAGATGCATCAGCAAAAGAAAGGAGACTGGAGGATATACCAGTCGTACGTGACTTTCCTCAGGTGTTTCCTGAAGACTTACCTGGCTTACCGCCTCATCGTCAGGTCGAATTTCAGATCGAGCTCGCTCCAGGAGCAGCACCCATAGCTCGCGCACCATATCGTTTAGCTCCATCAGAATTAGAATAACTGTCAAAACAACTGCAAGAACTCTTGGAAAAGGGTTTCATACGTCCAAGCTCTTCGCCTTGGGGAGCTCCAGTACTATTCGTGAGAAAGAAAGACGGTACGTTCAGAATGTGCATCGACTACCGTGAACTGAACAAGGTGACGATGAAGAACCGTTATCCTCTTCCGCGCATCGACGACTTATTCGACCAGTTGCAAGGGTCGAGTTACTATTCCAAGATAGACTTGAGGTCAGGGTATCATCAGCTGAGAGTCCGGGATGAGGACGTCTCCAAGACAGCCTTCAGAACTCGTCACGGTCACTACGAGTTTCTCGTCATGCCATTTGGATTAACGAACGCGCCTGCTGTATTTATGGATCTTATGAACAGGGTGTGCAAACCCTACCTAGACAAGTTCGTCATTGTCTTCATCGACGACATTCTGATTTACTCCAAGAGTCAGGAGGAACACGAGCAGCATCTTCGTCTTATTTTGGAACTCCTTCGGAAGGAACAGCTGTACGCCAAGCTTTCTAAATGCGACTTCTGGCTTCGTGAAGTCCACTTCTTAGGCCATGTGGTGAACAGGGATGGGATCCATGTCGATCCATCCAAGGTGGATTCGATCAGAAACTGGCCTGCACCGCGTACACCGACAGAAATACGCCAATTCTTGGGTTTGGCAGGTTATTATCGGCGGTTCATCAAGGACTTTTCAAAGATCGCGCAACCACTTACACTACTGACACAGAAGGGTGTCACCTACCGTTGGGGCAACACGCAGGAAACTGCATTTCAGTACCTAAAGGATAGGCTGTGCAGCGCACCTATTCTCTCTTTGCCAGAGGGCACAGATGACTTCGTGGTTTATTGTGATGCATCCATTCGGGGACTTGGATGTGTGTTAATGCAGCGCGACAAGGTTATTGCTTACGCTTCACGCCAACTTAAGATTCATGAACGAAGCTACACGACACACGATTTAGAGCTGGGAGCTATTGTTTTCGCGCTTAAGATATGGCGACACTACCTGTACGGTACCAGGTGCACGATTTACACCGATCACAGGAGTCTCGAGCATATTTTCAAGCAAAAGGAATTGAATATGCGTCAACGACTATGGGTCGAGCTACTGAACGATTACGAATGCGCTATTAAGTACCATCCAGGCAAGGCCAATGTTGTGGCTGATGCCCTCAGTCGGAAAGACACTTTACCACGGCGCGTGCGAGCGCTACAGCTTACGATTCAGTCTAGCCTTCCTGCACAGATACGAAATGCTCAGGTAGAAGCATTGAAACCCGAAAATGTCAAAGCTGAAGCCTTACGCGGCTCACGACAACGAATGGAACAGAAGGCAGACGGTGCCTACTATGTAACGGGGCGTATTTGGGTCCCACTTTATGGCAGTCTACGCGAACTTGTAATGGATGAAGCTCACAAGTCTCGATACTCGGCACATCCAGGGTCGGACAAAATGTACCACGACATCAGAACTACTTATTGGTGGCCTAGCATGAAGGCCCACATTGCCACTTATGTTGGAAAATGCTTGACCTGTGCAAGAGTCAAGGTTGAATACCAGAAACCAGCGGGTCTACTTCAGCAGCCTAAGATACCTCAATGGAAATGGGAAGAAATTTCCATGGATTTCGTTACAGGCCTACCTAGATCCCAGCGTGGGAATGATACCATATGGGTGATCGTGGATCGACTCACCAAGTCTGCACTCGAAATTCTGAACCTATCCTTGTGTAACGTTTATGAACATGTCATGACTATATGAACTTGACTTACTAAGTGAATGATTATTTGATATGTGCTATGTTTAATATGTGTGTTTACTATGTGTGTATTAATCGAGCCCAATCCGAACCGCACAACATGTATCACTCGCACAAGCCCATTCGGGCCTTATGCTTTGCACCCGGAACATTGGGCAGCCCAAGAGAGGGTTCGGCCCACTCCTTTCTTTGGATCGCATAACACATAGTGAGGATGTTTTACTCCTCATTTGTTACCAAGACCTTCACACACACAAGTTCACAAAAACCCTAATCCCTACTTCTCTCTCTCGTTGCTTTGGAACCGGACGGCGAACACCCTTCGAAGCTTGCAAACTGAACCGATCCCCTACCTTCTTCCGGTTAGTGTTTAGTGGATGTTTGCTATTTGATTTCATGTTGTATGCGTATGTTATATGGTCTCGGTATGATGATGATGATTTGCTATGATTATATGTTTTGAGCAAAACGATTAGGGTAAATTGTTATGATGAACAATAATGTTTATGCGATGATGTTGATATAAACCGAATGATGTTTGTTAACCGGGTATAGGCTCACATGATTTGGACGGAATGTTATTATGAAACTGATTAAAGGTTAATCCGGATATTAGGTTAACCGTAGGTTTGGGTATTGTTGTTGATAATTGAACCTCAAATGATTATGATCGAGTGTTTCGGGATCATTGTTCATGATTACGTGTTGATTAGCTTAGGGTTCATGTCAATTTGATACTTGATTTCATTGTTTGATCGATAATTGGTGGATTAGAAACTGTTAATTGATTCCTATAAATTTGGAAACTTGTTAAATGATTATAACAGATATGCTAAAGTATGGAAATCAGGAAGATGGTTACGAGTTGATAGACTTAGCACGGTTGCGAGTCCAGTTGCGACTCGGAACCTCACACACAGCAGCACAACACGGGACCAAGGTTGCGAGTCCGGATTGCGACTCGAGACCACAGCAGCACGAGCCGTAACCACGGTTGCGAGTCATGTTGCGACTCGTAACTGGACCATGACGAGCCGAAACCTCCGGTTGCGACTCGAGATCGCTGGTTGCGACTCGAAACCAGCTAAGCTCGCACACACTGTTTGGACCCTACACTAACACGGGCCCAATTGATTGGGCCAAGTAATTTGGACTTGTTTACATATCTGCTAATTGGACTGTTTATGTTAATTGGGCCGAGACCTTTATGTTGGACTCTTATAAGTTGGGCCGGGTATAGTTCGGGCTTAGACATTTGAATCGTACAAGTGGTGTATTTAACGTGCTGACTGTTTACGTGCATACGTGTTTGTTTTGATGTATACGTGCATTACTTGAACCGAACCTGACTTATGTGGTAACCCTGTTAGGACGTGGTTGACCACTGTTAGTTCAAGAGTCTTTTATTCGTGTATCTGCCGAGCAAACCAAGGTGAGTTCACACAGCCAAGGCATGGGATTCCCGGGTGGGAATTGGGTTGGAATGATTTGATATGGAATGATTACTCGTACTTACGAAATCACTAGACTATAGACCATCGTCCTCAGGATAGTCAGGACACGTTACGTAAATCCTGCGTAACCCAGTAATTTGCCAATTGTCTCCCGGGTCGGGAGGACACGTTACGTAAATCCTGCGTAACCCAATACCTTCTACTGTCTTCCGGGTCGGAAGGACACGCTGTGTAAATCCTGCGCAGCCCCCCACACGTACCACTGTCCTCGGGGAAGGGCACGTCACGTAAATCCTGCGTGACCCTGTACGTATTCCTGTTCTCGGTTCAAGAAGAACACATGGTTGGAATTAGTCTAGTAAGTACCATAATGGGAAGCCCCGTTATAAAGGATAAACGTGAGAATCCCTCACCAATAGAATATTCTTGCTTGGGAAGCCTTATTAGATGAACTTACGCATGATTATTACGAACTTACTTTCTGTGAACTCGCTCAACTAGTTGTTGACTATTTGCTGCATGCCTTGCAGGACCTTAGGTACATTATGGAGCTTGCACAGGGAGGAGCAGGTCGTTGTGGGATATGGATCATGAACGATATTTGAACTTATAACTATTTTGAGTTTACATTACTATGCTTCCGCTACTTAAACAATGTTGGTTTTGGAACATCAATCATGTCATGATGAATTACATTAATTACTCTTTTTATTAAATGCTATGTTTGATATGATTGATGGCTTGATCCTGGTCAGTCTTTTTTTTTTGGGTAAAGGGTTACCCCGGTGATTCTATATATTCACAACCATAAAAACCAAGTAGTGTAGAGAGCCTACACTAGTTCTAACATGAGACATGCCTCATGAAAGTACACCAAACCAGACAAAAACACACAAAAATAACGCCACCTAGACAACCAAGCTAGGACAAATAACGAAACATGACAACGTAAAACTCTCTAGCCGCCATCATCGCTAACAGAATTGCCTCCAATCTTCCATTCCGCAAGCACCCTTTGCACATTAGTAGTGTTCCGCAGCTTCGCTCCCATAAGCTTATACCGAACCGTGTTAAGAATAATTTCGCTTATCACTTCCGGGGGCCTTAGCTGATTCATGAAAATACGAGCATTCCTCTCCTGCCAAATAATATATGCACTAGCCGCAACCAGAAGACGAGCCGCATAATTGGTAACAGATTTCGACCGAGCACGGGGCATTAACCACTCTATAATATCCGGCCACTTTGGGTTAACAGAATCCATGCCAACCTTTTTCCTGACCGAACACCACACTTGAGCCGAGAAGTTGCATTCAAAAAACAAGTGGCTGTGAGAATCATTGTTCTGATAACATAATAAGCAGCACATCATGTTCATGTTCTTCCGTCTCTGAAGATCCCATTGCAAAATCTTATCCTGAGTCAACAGTTTACCCCTCATAATCAGCCACATCAGGAAAGCATGCCGAGGAATACACTGCGCAAACCAAACAACACTACTCCATTCGACTTCTGGCGTTCGGTAACGAATCGAATGCCATACCCCGGATGTAGTAATCTCATTTAGGTCATCACCATCTCGCCATAATAACTTGTCTACCTTGTTCGGATCGATATTGACATTATCAACCTGATTTAGGACTGGAAATAGATCCCTCCAAGCATTCGGCCAAGACCAACCTCCATTAGCTCGAACATCAGCCACTTTATCATCCAAACAATAGCCCGCGTTGGTAATAGTATGAGGCGTTAGAAAGTTACCTAACGGCCCTATACTACACCAATTATCATACCACGCTGATGTATCCGCCCCACTGCCAATGTTCATCCACATATACGATCTAATCGACGGCCGCATTTGTAAAAGTTTCCTCCAAGACGAAGAACAGTTCGAAGGAATTTTACAAACCCAGAAATTTTTACCTTTCAACCTGTAATCATGCACCCAGTCGACCCATAGCGAGTTTCTTCGTGACAGAATACTACCAACATGAGCAGTCATAAGAGCAACGTTCATATCCCCAATACGCCGAATACCCAGCCCCCCTTCAAACTTCGGAGTACAAACAGATTTCAAGAGACTTTGGCCTTACCCCTATGGAAAGCTCCATCTTGAGACCATAGGAAGTTGCGCATTCTAGCCTCCAACTCTTTAATTATGCGACTCGGGAGAACAAAAACGGAAGACCAATACACATGCATGGAAGACAGAACAGAAGTAACCAACTGTAATCTACCAGCAAAAGACAAAAGTTTATTCCTCCAGTGCGTAATCCGCTTATCAAGATTCTCCACAAGAATACTGCAATCTTTATAAGTTAGCTTTGAACAAAGGAGCGGTACCCCCAAATACCTCACGGGAAGCGTACCCTCTACAAACGGCAAGACATTTAAAATAGCAGTTTTAGCATGATTCGGAACATTGCAAAAGAACACCGTACTCTTACGCGGATTAGGAACCAAGCCCGACATCTTTGTAAATTTGGTTAGAGAGCTCCTGAGACATTTTGCTGAATTCACATCACCTCTAGCAAATAAGAAAAGATCATCCGCAAAGCAAAGGTTTACTATTTGTTGTCGCTCACACTTATTATGAAATCTAAAAGAAGAGTCAATCCGAATCGTTTCTTGTAGAATGTGAGTCAACACCTCCATAACCAATGTAAAGAGGTATGGAGACATGGGATCCCCCTGCCTAAGACCCCGGTTCCCCTTGAAATAGCCATGAACGTTCCCATTGACACAAACCGAATAAGAGGTAGTAGAAATACAAAGCATAATCCATTCTACCATCTTAGCATGAAACCCAAACCCAATCAGAACACTTCGAAGAAACCTCCAATCCACCGTGTCATAAGCTTTCTGAATGTCAACTTTGAAAGCACACCTAGGAGGCCCCACATTCCTATGATAGTTGTGCATCAGCTCTTGAGTTAGGAGGATATTATCCGAAATCTTTCTACCTGGAACAAAAGCAGACTGGTTAACACTAACTAACTCATTCAGCCCCTTTTTGATTCAGCCCCTTTTTGATCCTGGTCAGTCACGCTCCCAAGCGGTGGTACTCCGCGTGTGGGATTTTGGGGGTGTGACAACTCGAGCCAAAACGACATCAAAACAGGTCATCGGAGAAGAGAGAAGGAGAGGGGTGTGCGTGACTGTGCGGCCACCGGAGATGCGCTCCGGTCATCGGTCGGAAACGAGAGGGGACAAGGGTGGATTTTGATCTCTTGTTTGCGGCTGGTGGGTTTCTATGTAGGGTTTTGGGTTTTAGAGAAAGGAATGAGAGGGGGAGAGGGTTTATGAGGTTTAAATAGTGTAGGGTTAGATTAGTTATGTTGGGCCTAGCCCAAGTGCGTGGATTCGCCTAACACTAGGTGTTGCCAAGCCCGAACGCTCAGTTTAAATTACAGATAATTATTTTATGTCTGATTCGGGTTATCCGTTTAGACAACTCGTATTTCTTGTTACGGGTTAACAATAATAGTAACAATAATAATAATAATGATAATAATTACAGACTCATCCCTCAATAGTCAGGGTCAAGGGTTTGGGTTGTCACATTCTCCCCATGTTACAGGAATTTCGTCCTCGAAATTTAAGCAAAAGTCATACGCTACGCTCTATATGCATAGACTCCATTACCACACGTAGATACCAGTAGTTTCATGAAAGTCCACAGAACAAACATGTAAGCCACATAGCACATACAGTCACATCACATGTAAAATCGCATAGCCTTAGATTCACAGAGTTTGTACGTATTTCATTTAGTACAGAGTTTCACAAAATTAATTATGGCACCCAAGAAACGTACAGGAAAACCCGAAGTGTCACATTATCCCCAAGTTTAAGAAATTTCGTCCCGAAATTTAGCACGCAGCCACTGACAAGCTAGTGTGTTTAAACGTTTTCGTGGGGTGCCACATCATCCCCTGTTGGTTTGAATTTTCTTTCCAAAATTCAGATGTAGCCACAGTGCTGGAAGTAACGTTTGTAGACAACTTGGGACACGTGCGCACCAGCTGGTTTTCCCGTTCCCAGGTACGCTCTGGGCCATTGCACGAGATCCAACGAACTCGGTCTGTTGGCATATTATACCACGCTTGAGGGTTTTGGTTTCTTGATCCCTGATCTCAACCAGTTCCTCAACGAAGCGTAGTTGGTTGTTGATCATGAGTTCCTAACAGAACAACGAATGTTTCATCTAGTAGACACTTCTTCAAGTTAGGCGCGTGAAAGACGTTATGTACCGCACTCGGTTCTTCAGGTAGGTTTAGTCTATAACAACCTTACCGATCCTCTCGGTAAATTTCGAACGGTCCAACATATCGCGGATTAAGTTTGCCCTGTTTGTCAAAACGTATCACACCCTTCCAGGGTGAAAATTTAAGTAGAACCCGGTCACCGACCTGGAATTCTAGTGGTTTCCTACGCGTATCCGCGTAACTTTTCTGACGGTCGCAAGCTGCCGCCATGCATTGTCTGATCTGGGCAATCTTTTCCGTTGTGTCTACCACCAGTTCTGTCACAATCTTTCACACCCTCAAAATCCCCACGCGGAGTATTACCACGAGGCGTGTGACGACCAGGATCTTAGCCACTAATTATTTTGAACGGATTAGTTATTGTTAAAAACGTTAGCATAATTAGTGACCTAATTTAAATTTTTCGAAACATAGTTTTAAGTTCACAGCGGAAAGGGGAAGAAAACGCATCATAATTGAAACCACAAGTTTATTAACATGTTACTTACGAACCACGCACTCCATCCGATTGCAACGTCCGTCCAAAGCTGTATCGAGCAACCTGCAAAGCATGCAGTAGAGTGTCAACATAACGTTGGCGAGTTCACGTGTTTGCAGTTTTCCAGTTTTAATTCCAAAAACTTGTTTAACCAGTTAATTTACTCGTTTATACATGCCATGGGGAGCTACCCCATAAGTAAGCGACTAAACTGTTTTTCCAATACTGAACACTAGGTAACCGTTGCGTTTCTGCGGAATGCCCCGATGTCAATGTTCTATCATCATTGACGGATGCCTGAGTCCATTAGTTCACGCCCGATCCCATACACGGGCACGGTGTGAGGCTGGTAAGACCTAAATAGCGCTATCAACTAATAACCCGTTCGCCTGGCCCCGGCGACTAATCGGTATTAAGTAGTAGGGACTTGAGTGATAGAGTTTCGTTTAGTGTTGCTCGTTGCATTTCCGTATAAACAGTAATTAACTAAGAGTTCCCAGTAACAAGGGAAGAAAGTAGGTTTGTATCCCTCACAAGGGATAGTGTTGTTACCCGTATCCCACACAAGGAGATAGAAATACCGTATCCCGCACAAGGAGATAGAAATACCGTATCCCGCACAAGGAGATAGTAAGCATATCCAAACCCGGAATAGTTGTTTCGTTCCGTTTCCCAACCACCGGGAACGCATGCTTTAAGTAAAAAGTAGTGAACTCACCTTTGCTTTGCTCGGTTGACAATTTACTCGTGTTACGTTGGTCAACCATACCCTATTATGGTTGTTAAATACTTATTAGGTTCGTATGCAAGAATGTCACGTATAATTTACACGTATCTAACACATAGCATGTAAGTCAACACTTCATATAATACACACGTATGTTGCATAATGTACAGAAATGGTAGCAGTAACACGTATCCTACCAGTATACATGTTATTGGGCCTATCCAAGCATATAACAGATAATCAGTAATAATTAACATTAATAGTAACACACTGTCCAAAACATCAGTTTGTTCGGCCCAATAACTAAGCAAGGCAGTCCAGTCGAAACCGGGTGGTCTCGACTCGAGACTATGAGGTCTCGGGTCGCAACCATTGGATTCTAAGTCGTAACAGCTCGTCTCGAGTTTTGGACATTTTGAGTCGCAACCGTAGAGGTCTCGAGTCAGGCATTGAGTCGAGATCAGAAGATCTCGAGTCGCAACCTGTCTAGTCTCGAGTTCCCTGAAGTGTACATCCTGGTCTCGAGTAGTCGCTAAGTGGTCTCGACTCGAGACCACTTGATGCCGAGTCGCAACCACAGATGGGATCTTTCTAGAACCCTTATCCAGATGTACGAACCAATCACATTATCACTAACATGTTTTGCACTCCGTACATTTACCAAATTAGATCAAACATAGCAATTTCTAATATTTCAAAATCTCCAAACAGTTCATCATTGGGGTTTTCAACATCACCAAAACAGATTTATCCTAAACACTACAACACTAGCGTTGTTTTATTAAATTAAAGCAACATAAATCAGAATCATATATCGTCAAACTCATGAACCCCAAGTCAATTATTCTATGAACATTACATGTTTTCCATTCCATCCTAACATCGACTAACCGTGATCATCTATTGTGCACCAATCATAAAACCACAAGATAATTACCAACAGACATTCACTTGTGCATTCTCACAAACCCTTTTATAATAGAACCCAAACTTTAGCATTTACAAAACAAATTATCAAATCATCTTTCATATTCACAGCCTACATACATAGTCCTCAAATTGATCAATCAATAGTTCTTAACAAACATATTTGCAAGACTAGACCAACAATCATCAACCACGTACCATTCTTTCTACACAGCCCTTCATTAATATTTTCACACAATTCTCATATCCAAAATCATCAAACAGTGGCAATCAGCTATCATTATACACCCACCCGAAATCAAACAAACAACCAAATCCTTAGACAAAAACACAAGCACAAACAGTGGTACAAACTGACCGAAAGTTGAGGGACTGTGGTTGTGCGGACCGAAACTGGACCAGACGAGACCCGAGCAGAGCCCGAGGTTGCCGCTGCTGCTTCTCTCCGAACATGGATTCGAGCAGAATCATGACCGAGCCACCAGCTCAGGTCCGAGCTGAACATCATCAGCATCCGTTTTTATCGACCTTTCGGAAAAGGAACAAAGATGAAGGAAAACTAAGAGAGAGATGGGAGGTTTACCGGTGAGCTTCGTCGGACCGCCACGAACTGCCGCCGCTGCTTTCGCCTCTAGCAACTGTAGCCGCCAGCTTACCCAATCAACGACCACCATCTTCCTCTTCGATCAGCGGTACGACTCGAGCCAAAACGACATCAAAACAGGTCATCGGAGAAGAGAGAACGAGAGGGGTGTGCGTGACTGTGCGGCCACCGGAGATGCGCTCCGGTCATCGGTCGGAAACGAGAGGGGACAAGGGTGGATTTTGATCTCTTGTTTGCGGCTGGTGGGTTTCTATGTAGGGTTTTGGGTTTTAGAGAAAGGAATGAGAGGGGGAGAGGGTTTATGAGGTTTAAATAGTGTAGGGTTAGATTAGTTATGTTGGGCCTAGCCCAAGTGCGTGGATTCGCCTAACACTAGGTGTTGCCAAGCCCGAACGCTCAGTTTAAATTATCCGTTTAGACAACTCGTATTTCTTGTTACGGGTTAATAATAATAGTAACAATAATAATAATAATGATAATAATTACAGACTCATCCCTCAATAGTCAGGGTCAAGGGTTTGGGTTGTCACATTCTCCCCATGTTACAGGAATTTCGTCCTCGAAATTTAAGCAAAAGTCATACGCTACGCTCTATATGCATAGACTCCATTACCACACGTAGATACCAGTAGTTTCACGAAAGTCCACAGAACAAACATGTAAGCCACATAGCACATACAGTCACATCACATGTAAAATCGCATAGCCTTAGATTCACAGAGTTTGTACGTATTTCATTTAGTACAGAGTTTCACAAAATTAATTATGGCACCCAAGAAACGTACAGGAAAACCCGAAGTGTCACATTATCCCCAAGTTTAAGAAATTTCGTCCCGAAATTTAGCACGCAGCCACTGACAAGCTAGTGTGTTTAAACGTTTTCGTGGGGTGCCACATCATCCCCTGTTGGTTTGAATTTTCTTTCCAAAATTCAGATGTAGCCTCAGTGCTGGAAGTAACGTTTGTAGACAACTTGGGACACGTGCGCACCAGCTGGTTTTCCCGTTCCCAGGTACGCTCTGGGCCATTGCACGAGATCCAACGAACTCGGTCTGTTGGCATATTATACCACGCTTGAGGGTTTTGGTTTCTTGATCCCTGATCTCAACCAGTTCCTCAACGAAGCGTAGTTGGTTGTTGATCATGAGTTCCTAACAGAACAACGAATGTTTCATCTAGTAGACACTTCTTCAAGTTAGGCGCGTGAAAGACGTTATGTACCGCACTCGGTTCTTCAGGTAGGTTTAGTCTATAACAACCTTACCGATCCTCTCGGTAAATTTCGAACGGTCCAACATATCGCGGATTAAGTTTGCCCTATTTGTCAAAACGTATCACACCCTTCCAGGGTGAAAATTTAAGTAGAACCCGGTCACCGACCTGGAATTCTAGTGGTTTCCTACGCTTATCCGCGTAACTTTTCTGACGGTCGCAAGCTGCCGCCATGCATTGTCTGATCTGGGCAATCTTTTCCGTTGTGTCTACCACCAGTTCTGGGCCTGTGATCTGGCTGTCACCAACTTCCGCCCAGCAAAGAGGTGATCGGCATTTACGACCGTACAATGCCTCAAAAGGTGCTGCCTGAATGCTAGTGTGATAGCTGTTATTATACGAGAATTCTACTAGCGGTAGGTGCTTTTCCCAATTCTTGCCAAAGTCGATCACACATGCCCTGAGCATGTCTTCTAGGGTTTGGATGGTGCGTTCGGACTGTCCATCCGTTCGAGGATGTTAAACGGTGCTCACGTCCAAACGTGAGCCAAAAGATTTGTGCATAGCCTTGCGACGAATCAGGTGTAAAACGTGGATTTCGATCGAAGTGATAGAAGTCGGCACTCTGTGCCCAGCATCTACTTCTATCAAGTAGATGGATGCAGGTTTGAAAGCTTGTCGGTTTCTTTGGCCGCGTAAAGGTACCGGCAAATACTTTATCAGTGCCCTGGGATAGGAGGGGATACGTTCACCTCATGGCTTATCTTTCAACTGCTAGAAGGGCGAATTACTGACATCTCTCTGATGCTGGGTGATGTCCTTTCGAGTTTAAACCGTGAGGGGTTGCGTATACAGTCGAGAAATGCGGGCTTTGCAACGTTAGATGTCATGCGTTGAAAACTCAGCGCAAAGCGGTTTGCGTCATACAAGTACCAGGGTAAAGCGTAGGAGTCGTTCAGATTCCCACTGATCTTCAGGGTAGGTTCAGATCTCGTCGAAGGAAACAAACATCGAAATTTGACAGGATGGAATAAACTCGAGAGTTGTGACTAGGTGTTGATCGTATCGAGTTCGAATAACGGTTCTTGCAATACCTTTTACCTTCGGGGTATACTTGGCTCGTTGCTCCAACGAGTGACGTTCGTAGAAAGTAATTCGTCAAACGTGGAATTGTGCAGATTAGAGTAGGATAAGAGTCACGGAATTCGTGAAGCATAACGCGAGTAGCGAGAACATGCGAGACGGGTAGTCGAATCTGATGCGTTCAACTTGAGACAAGACATAAAGGCTTTGGGATCGGCAATAGGGATTTATCTAATGTCGATGAGGTAGTTGGTCGTACACAAGCTATGGGCGTTTAGAATACAGAACGTTGCTTGCTGTTAAGGGGTGTTACGTCGATGCGATGAGCGCAAATTGAAGTAGTTAGAGAGGGATGGTCGTCGTGCGGGTCCGTAGGTTTCAGGTTCTACTGAGGCGACTGGCAGGATGTGATTCCTTACCTCGGTAAGAGACCAAGTTCGAGTGGATTGTTCTAAGTTGCAGATGAGTTTGGAGTGGCGTTTGCATCGTCGAGGGGTTTTGATGGGAAACTACGAAAACAGGTTTTCAAGAAAAGTACGATTAAAGTAACACGTTGCTGAATTTCAAAGGGCTAAAAAGTTTGTTGGCTAAAGGTCGAGTTTGTTGAATTCACCAAACTGAAGAGAGATCTAGTCAAGGTTTCTATATGAAGAAACATGGACGCCGGGATAAAGAAAGGATAGAAACAGGGATGCCATCTTAAGCAACAAATGCGGATTCGTACGAAAGCTAATGAAAGGATTCACGGAATCAGATAAGTCGTCGAGGAATAATGGTTCTGGCAAATGGAGGATAAGGTAAGCATCTAGATCACCGTACTCGTCGGTGGGTTGACTGGCTCGTGTCTTCGTCTTGCCACGCTTTTAAACACACCGGTTTGTAAGAAAGGTATCACTTTGCTGGGTTTCGGGGCGTGCTATGGTATAAAGTTCAACTTGAATAAGGATTAAACATGTAACGAGGAATTAGGGGGAAATAGCTTCATGGTCGACGGAAAGGTGATACGATTGCTGGCACTGCAATGAGAGGCATACACCGTGCAGGCTTTTCGTGTTCGATACGTGCAAACAGAAACCCGAAAAGTGCAGACTTACTAGAACGCTTCAAGAATCCAGGTGATCAGTCTCACTACTTAAGTTGGGAAAAGAAATATGCAAGTAAAAGAATGCAAATGACGTCGTCGATCCTTCTAATCATCCCATGATATAGGGGTGGCTCCCCTTTTGCGATTCGTTCTCGTAACTTCTCTACGTGTTTCGTAGCAGGCCTCTCCTAAGCAAGTATATCGAGTAACCGTTCGCCGCGTCGTTTCGTCCCAATCCAGGGGTGATATTAGGAAGTACATGGACGAGGGCTTGGAATAACTTGTTCCTTGCCCTAAGTGTATCATGGTTTCGAATCGGGTTTTAGGAGGACTCGCTCCTGTTTAACACGTAACATGCTAGCCTAGCCTTCGTATGATCCACTGTGTTAAGTACTACATATACTCATACGTACTAACACATATATGCTAATTATACACATACACATGCGTGTTCACACACATAAGTTATGCACAAGTAGATGCCATTAGCCTACCATTACCAGGTGAGCATCTGAGGTTGACGAACCTTGCAATCCGGAGTGTGGCGTAGTTGTGGTTTCCATTCAAGAACGGTTATAGTCTGGTTTTCTTATAAAAATATTTTATTTCCCAAACCAAAATATTTTATATTTAAAACCTAGTTCGCTATAACCAATGGCTCTGATACCAATCTGTCACACCCTCAAAATCCCCACGCGGAGTATTACCAAGAGGCGTGTGACGACCAGGATCTTAGCCACTAATTATTTTGAACGGATTAGTTATTGTTAAAAACATTAGCATAATTAGTGACCTAATTTAAATTTTTCGAAACATAGTTTTAAGTTCACAGCGGAAAGGGGAAGAAAACGCATCATAATTGAAACCACAAGTTTATTAACATGTTACTTACGAACCACGCACTCCATCCGATTGCAACGTCCGTCCAAAGCTGTATCGAGCAACCTGCAAAGCATGCAGTAGAGTGTCAACATAACGTTGGCGAGTTCACGTGTTTGCAGTTTTCCAGTTTTAATTCCAAAAACTTGTTTAACCAGTTAATTTACTCGTTTATACATGCCATGGGGAGCTACCCCATAAGTAAGCGACTAAACTGTTTTTCCAATACCGAACACTAGGTAACCGTTGCGTTTCCGCAGAATGCCCCGATGTCAATGTTCTATCATCATTGACGGATGCCTGAGTCCATTAGTTCACGTCCGATCCCATACACGGGCACGGCGTGAGGCTGGTAAGACCTAAATAGCGCTATCAACTAATAACCCGTTCGCCTGGCCCCGGCGACTAATCGGTATTAAGTAGTAGGGACTTGAGTGATAGAGTTTCGTTTAGTGTTGCTCGTTGCATTTCCGTATAAACAGTAATTAACTAAGAGTTCCCAGTAACAAGGGAAGAAAGTAGGTTTGTATCCCTCACAAGGGATAGTGTTGTTACCCGTATCCCACACAAGGAGATAGAAATACCGTATCCCGCACAAGGAGATAGAAATACCGTATCCCGCACAAGGAGATAGTAAGCAATTCCAAACCCGGAATAGTTGTTTCGTTCCGTTTCCCAACCACCGGGAACGCATGCTTTAAGTAAAAAGTAGTGAACTCACCTTTGCTTTGCTCGGTTGACAATTTACTCGTGTTACGTTGGTCAACCATACCCTATTATGGTTGTTAAATACTTATTAGGTTCGTATGCAAGAATGTCACGTATAATTTACACGTATCTAACACATAGCATGTAAGTCCACACTTCATATAATACACACGTATGTTGCATAATGTACAGAAATGGTAGCAGTAACACGTATCCTACCAGCATACATGTTATTGGGCCTATCCAAGCATATAACAGATAATCAGTAATAGTTAACATTAACAGTAACACACTGTCCAAAACATCAGTTTGTTCGGCCCAATAACTAAGCAAGGCAGTCCAGTCGAAACCGGGTGGTCTCGACTCGAGCCTATGAGGTCTCGGATTGCAACCACTGGATTCTAAGTCGTAACAGCTCGTCTCGAGTTTTGGATATTTTGAGTCGCAACCGTAGAGGTCTCGAGTCAGGCATTGAGTCGAGATCAGAAGATCTCGAGTCGCAACCTGTCTAGTCTCGAGTTCCCTGAAGTGTACATCCTGGTCTCGAGTAGTCGCTAAGTGGTCTCGACTCGAGACCACTTGATGCCGAGTCGCAACCACAGATGGGATCTTTCTAGAACCCTTATCCAGATGTACGAACCAATCACATTATCACTAACATGTTTTGCACTCCGTACATTTACCAAATTAGATCAAACATAGCAATTTCTAATATTTCAAAATCTCCAAACAGTTCATCATTGGGGTTTTCAACATCACCAAAACAGATTTATCCTAAACACTACAACACTAGCGTTGTTTTATTAAATTAAAGCAACATAAATCAGAATCATATATCGTCAAACTCAGGAACCCCAAGTCAATTATTCTATGAACATTACATGTTTTCCATTCCATCCTAACATCGACTAACCGTGATCATCTATTGTGCACCAATCATAAAACCACAAGATAATTACCAACAGACATTCACTTGTGCATTCTCACAAACCCTTTTATAATAGAACCCAAACTTTAGCATTTACAAAACAAATTATCAAATCATCTTTCATATTCACAGCCTACATACATAGTCCTCAAATTGATCAATAAATAGTTCTTAACAAACATATTTGCAACGACAACGTCATCAGTCGTTTGGTGGTTGCGGCTGCCTCTTACTTTGTGTGGCAAGAACGAAACAACAGGTTGTTTACTCGTAGTCAACGTACGGCTTTGGTGGTTGCTCAGGAAGCTATTATGAATGTCCGTATGAGAATTTTAAACTTCAAGTTTAAGCGGAGATTTGAAAATGGAAGCTTGATGGAGAAGTGGAAGATTCCCAGAAGCAATATGGAGATAGAACCGGACTAGTGTAGAAGTTTTTTTCTATTTGTTTGTGTTTGTGGCCGTGTTTTGTCTCGGGTGTGTTTGTGGCTTTTGTTGCCTAGTAGTGTTTGTTTGGTCGTTTGAGTCTAGTCTTGGTATGCCAGGGCTAGAAATAGTGTGGTATGTCTGCCTCACTCTTGTATTTATTGGTTTGTGATTTATAAAATTCACCGGGGTAACCCTTTACCCAAAAAAAAACAATCATCAACCACGTACCATTCTTTCTACACAGCCCTTCATTAATATTTTCACACAATTCTCATATCCAAAATCATCAAACAGTGGCAATCAGCTATCATTATACACCCACCCGAAATCAAACAAACAACCAAATCCTTAGACAAAAACACAAGCACAAACAGTGGTACAAACTGACCGAAAGTTGAGGGACTGTGGTTGTGCGGACCGAAACTGGACCAGACGAGACCCGAGCAGAGCCCGAGGTTGCCGCTGCTGCTTCTCTCCGAACATGGATTCGAGCAGAATCATGACCGAGCCACCAGCTCAGGTCCGAGCTGAACATCATCAGCATCCGTTTTTATCGACCTTTCGGAAAAGGAACAAAGATGAAGGAAAACGAAGAGAGAGATGGGAGGTTTACCGGTGAGCTTCGTCGGACCGCCACGAACTGCCGCCGCTGCTTTCGCCTCTAGCAACTGTAGCCGCCAGCTTACCCAATCAACGACCACCATCTTCCTCTTCGATCAGCGGTACGACTCGAGCCAAAACGACATCAAAACAGGTCATCGGAGAAGAGAGAACGAGAGGGGTGTGCGTGACTGTGCGGCCACCGGAGATGCGCTCCGGTCATCGGTCGGAAACGAGAGGGGACAAGGGTGGATTTTGATCTCTTGTTTGCGGCTGGTGGGTTTCTATGTAGGGTTTTGGGTTTTAGAGAAAGGCATGAGAGGGGGAGAGGGTTTATGAGGTTTAAATAGTGTAGGGTTAGATTAGTTATGTTGGGCCTAGCCCAAGTGCGTGGATTCGCCTAACACTAGGTGTTGCCAAGCCCGAACGCTCAGTTTAAATTACAGATAATTATTTTATGTCTGATTCGGGTTATCCGTTTAGACAACTCGTATTTCTTGTTACGGGTTAACAATAATAGTAACAATAATAATAATAATGATAATAATTACAGACTCATCCCTCAATAGTCAGGGTCAAGGGTTTGGGTTGTCACATCTGGATTGCATGGTGTTTTCTTTTACGTTGCTTAAGGGAGAGTTGTGTTTCTTTCAATGAATGATCGTCAATTTTCTGGGAGTAACATCCCGTTAGATCAGGTGAACCGGGAAGGGTTTGATCGGGATGGTTATTCGTCGTCTCTAGTGCCTGCTGATGCTTTGATTGACTCTCCGGATACAGTTCCTGTTCGGGGAATTAGTCTTCGTGTGACTAATATTGAAGGTAAGCCAGTATTGCCGAAAAGGGGTATGTTTTACTCTGATAATATGTCGGTTATAGATGGTCTCGCTGCCATCACCAAACCTGTGAACATTGACAATGAAGGTTCCGGAGGCAACTTGGCTGGTACAGGTGCTTCAAAAACAACCCAGCCGACTCTGGAAAACAATGTTAAACCTTTGTCATATGCAGCTTCGGTTGTAGGCAATAATACTAAGAAAGTTAATTTTAGATCTCTTGCTAGCTCAATGGTACATGATGGCTGTGATATTGTTCTTCCGAAGGAATCAGTGCGTGCTGTGAAAGATAAGTTGGCAAACACACTGTACGGATATTTTTTAGGTGATCGAGTAGCGTTTCCAGTTGTCGATTACTTCGTGCGATCTAACTGGAAGAAATATGGGTTGCAAAAAACCATGATGAATGCGAATGGTTTTTTCTTTTTCAAGTTTAATGACGAAGTTGGTATGTTGAATGTTCTAAAAGATGGGCCATGGATAGTTAGATCACAACCGCTGTTTCTTAATGGCTGGACCCCAACAACTAAACTCGAGAAGAAAGAGGTAAAGAAGGTACAAGTGTAGGTTAAGATACACGAAGTTCCTATTGCGGCTTATACGGAGGATGGTCTAAGCATGATTGCAACAACTATTGGGGAACCAAAGATGTTGGACTCTTTTACCACGTCTATGTGCATGGACTCGTGGGGTCGGAGTAGTTATGCTCGAGCGTTGGTTGAAATCTCTGCTGATAAAGATTTTCGCGAACAAATTACTATGGCAATTCCTGAAGCCGAAGGGGAGGGTTTTATTAAAGAGACTATGTATGTGGAGTATGAATGGAGTCCATATCGCTGTGCCACATGTTGTGTGTTTGGACATACTACCGACTCATGTCCTAAGCAACCAATCAATCAAAGTAAGGTTATGTATGATGATCATAATAGACAAAAGAACAAACAACCAAAAAAGATGCCTGCTGTAGATCAAGATGGTTATACAGGGGTTTATGGCAGGAAAGCTGCTAAGAAAGTTGGGATTCCGGTGAATAAGCAAAAAGCTAAGTTCGAATATCGACCGGTGGGGCAAAAACCTAAGGCTGATAACGGCAAGGCCTCTACTTCTACTTCTAATTCATTTCGATCAACGAACCCGTTTGATGTTCTTAATGAGGTGGAGGACGATTCGGGTCCTAGTAAAAAGCAGTCGGACACGAATAATGGGGATTCTGATGAAGACGATGTTGAGGAGATTTATGATGAAATGGATGGGTTTATGATGGATGGTACTCGGAACATAAAGAATAATAAAGGGGCAAGCACTCCTTCTCTGAAAGTTAACAATGGTTAGTATCGCTACATGGAACATAAGGGGGTTGAACCGCCCTCTCAAACAAATGGAGGTTCGGCAGGCAGTTAAGGATTTCAATTTGAGCTTGTGTGCTATTCTAGAATCTCATGTGGATGTCGGTAAATTGGGCAAAGTGTGTAAAGTAGTGTTTCGTTCTTGGGATTGGACGTCTAATGGAGGCTGTTGTGACAAAGGTACGAGAATTATTATTGGATGGGACCCTGCAATATTTGATGTGATGGTTTTGGCCCAGTCTCCTCAGGTTATGCATCTTCAGCTTGTTTTTAAAGTGGATAAAAGGATGGTTTTCTGTTCTATTGTTTATGCAGCGAATTACTACTATATATCACGTAGAGAGTTATGGCATAATCTTTCAATGCATAAATTCCTTGTTGGTAATAAACCATGGTGTGTTATGGGTGATTTTAATTCCGCGCTTAACCAGGAGGATAGTTCTATGGGATCCTCTTCGGTTTCTATTGGGATGAGGGAGTTCCAAGATTGTGTGAATGCTATGGAGGTTTTTGATATTAACCGAGTAGGGTTTCAGTTTACATGGAACCAAAAGCCTAAGCAGGGAATCGGTTTGTTGAAGAAAATTGACCGAGTGTTGGGGAATACTCCTTTTGTTGCTGAATATCCCAACTCGGTGGCTGTTTTCAAGCCTTATAGGCTGTCGGACCATTGTCCTTGCATTTTATCAATTTCCAGATGCTGGTAAGATGAAGCCTCGTTCTTTTACGTTCGCTAATTTCCTGGTTTTTTAAACCAGAGTTTTTAGATATCGTTAAAAAGTCTTGGGAGTCTAGTGTGAATGGTGTGCATCAGTTCAGGGTTGTCAAGAAGTTACGTTTGCTGAAGAATCCTCTGCGATCATTGTTATTTAAACAAGGAAATCTACACAATAAAGTGATATCTCTTCGCTCAAAGTTGGATGAGTTACAGCAAAAAATTGATCAGGATCCGTTTAATCTTGATCTTAGGGCAGCCGAGTCTACTACGAGCCGTGATCTGCAGGAGGCTTCTTTGGATGAAGAGCGATTTTTAAAACAAAAGTCTAAGGTGGATTGGTTGAGGGCGGGGGATATGAATTCTGCTTTTTTTCACTCCTCTTTGAAAATCAGGAATCATTATAACCGTATAGATGTAATTCACGATTCGGAAGGAAAGCTATATGAAGGTGATATGGTTTTTTCAGCTTTCGTTAAGCATTATGAGAAGTTTTTTGGCTCTCAAGGTGATATTTCTCTCACTCCGGCTCCAGATTTATTCTCTAAAGTTCTATCTCCCCAGGTTGCTACTCATATGGTATGTCCGGTAACTGCGGAGGAAGTGAAAAAGGAGATGTTTTCTATTGGGATTGATAAGGCTCCTGGCCCGGATGGCTATATAGCGGGTTTTTTCAAAGGGGCATGGCCTATTATTGGGAATGATATTACTTCTGCTGTCATGGATTTTTTTGAAACTGGTAATCTGCTTCAGGAATTGAATCATACAACTATTGTTCTTATCCCAAAGGTTCCTACTCCGTCGAATGTCAGTGACTATCGACCGATTGCTTGTTGTAATGTTTTATACAAGTGTATCAGTAAGATTATTGCGGATAGGATTAAAGGCGCGCTGAACGATATCGTCAGCGTTAATCAATCGGCTTTTGTTCCGGGCAGGAGAATCTCTGATAATATTCTTCTAACTCAAGAATTAATGCACAACTACCATAGACATTCAGGGCCTCCTAGATGTGCTTTTAAAGTTGATATCCAGAAAGCCTACGACACTGTTGATTGGAGTTTTCTCAAAAACGTGTTGCTTGGATTTGGTTTTAACGATAAGATGGTGAATTGGATTATGGTATGTATCTCTTCCGCTTCCTTTTCGATCTGTGTTAATGGTTCTGTGCATGGGTTTTTCAAGGGTAAGCGTGGCTTAAGGCAAGGGGATCCACTTTCCCCTAGTTATGGAGGTTTTGACAGCTATTCTTCAACAAACTGTTCGTATTGACTCATCTTTCAAATTTCATAACAAATGTGAAAAGCAGCGAATTATCAACCTATGTTTTGCGGACGATTTATTCCTTTTTGCTAGAGGAGAAGTCAGCTCGGCGAGGTGTATTATGACATCTCTTTCAAAGTTCACAAAGATGTCGGGCTTAGTGCCTAGTAATCAGAAGAGTACGATTTTCTTTTGTAATGTTACTGACCGTGTCAAAGATGCTATTCTGGATTTTATGCCGTTTGTCGAAGGAAAATTGCCGGTCAGGTATCTGGGTGTGCCTCTTATCTCGTCTAGACTTGGTTATAATGATTGCCGGGTGCTTGTGGATCGTTTACAGAAACGTATTACGAACTGGAGGAACAAGTTACTCTCCTTTGCGGGAAGGTTACAACTTATTATTTCGGTTCTTTCATCCATGCATATTTTTTGGTCTTCTGTTTTTATGCTTCCGGCTCGTCTGGTTCATGAGCTTGAATCCATAATGCGGAATTTTTTATGGTCGCAAGATTCTTCGTTCTCTAAGGGCAAATCTAAAGTTTCTTGGAAATCTGTTTGCACTCCGAAGTATGAAGGGGGTTTGGGTATTAGACGTATTGGAGATATGAATAAAGCCCTAATGACTAATCATATTTGGAGTATTATTTCTAAGCGAGAATCCTTGTGGGTTGAATGGTTGCACAGTTACAGGTTAAAAGGTAATAATTTTTGGGTTTGTAAAATCCCCACTAATTGTTGTTGGTCTTGGAGAAATCTGATGCAGTTGAGGTCGCTTATCAGAACTCATGTTTGGTCAGAAATAGGCAATGGAGCTAATACTTCAGTCTGGTATGACTATTGGTGTGATTTGGGTCCTTTGGGAGATTTTTTGTCTCCCAGAACCATTACTGATGCTGATTTTAGATTGAAGGATTCGGTGGCTAACGTTTATTCGAATGGTATTTGGACCTGGCCCGTAGCATGGAGAGATCTTTTTCCGGTTCTTATTCAACTTGACCAAGTGCATTTAAATCCGGCTAAACTTGATAGACTATTATGGCGAGATGGTGATGCTATAAATGATTTCTCTACGTCGGCTGTCTGGCATTCGGTTCGACACTCGGAACCTGAAGTGAATTGGTGTAGTGTTGTTTGGTTTGCTCAATGCGTTCCTCGGCATGCCTTTATGATGTGGTTGATCATTAAAGGTAAATTACTTACACAATATAAAATTCTACAATGGGATTTTTCGCGAAGAAAGAACATGAACATGATGTGTTGTCTCTTATGTTATGAGAATTATGACTCGCATACTCACTTATTTTTTGAATGCAAATATTCATCTCAAGTTTGGAGTATAGTCCGTCAAAAAGTGGGTATGAGTTCTGTTCCGCCGAGATGGGTGGATATTGTGGATTGGCTTCTTGTTCGGGCGAGATCAAAATAGGTAACGGTTTATGTTGCAAAACTTATGGTTGCGGCAACTTCATATTACATATGGCAAGAAAGGAATGCAAGGTTATTCAAAAATCAGGTAAGACCTCCGGAGAAACTGAGTGAAATTATTATAATGACGGTTAGATACAAGTTGATGGGAGCGAAACTAAAGAATAATGATCGAGTGCGGAAGTTACTTGGAGAATGGGAGATTCACGGGATAGCAAATAACGATGATGGAGGCTGATTAGAGTTGTTTGTTTATCATTATCTCTAGAGTTTTAGCCTAGTTGTCACGATGTTTTTTGTTTTGGTTTCATTGGTTGTTATTTGTTTCCACTTTCATGAGGCATGTCTCATGATTGAACTAGTGTAGGCTTTCTACACTACTTGTTTTATTTGGTTGTGAATATACAGAATCACCGGGGTATCCCTTTACCCAAAAAATAATGTGAACACGTGCAAACTGGAAGAGTGGGTGCCTGTACCCTGAGTTTTCTGTCTAAGGCTAGAGTGTTCGTACAAATCCGAAGTATCGGACCAGTCACTCTTACCTAGGAACTCTTGGGGTGAGTGTCCACTTATAGGCGAGCATCTCTTCGCGATACATCATGAGGACCTATTTACTTCGATTCAGCCTTTGTGTGTCGTTTGTTTGCTTCGTGGTTCAAACAAATGACCATCACCCATGCTTTTGGTCGGTAATTTCCCATTCTTACCCAATGCCATTTCACTTGTTTCTCTCTCTTGTTTCCCTTTTAGAATCCCCCCTCGACGTGAAAACCAGATACCTAATGAAGAACTGGCATTGTTTGACCAAACAATGCCAAACAATGCCAGTTCTTCATTGTTTGAGATTAGGGTTTCGGCAGTCCAGAATCAGATTGTGTTTTTCAGGGTCTCGGCAGAATCAGGTTTGGCGCATCTGAGTTCTTCCGATTGGTTCAGTTTAGGGTTTGCGGCTGCATATTCATCTGATTCGGGATTGGCGGCTGCTTATTCACTAGGGTTTGCGGTTGCTCTTCACCTGATTAGGGGTTTGGCAGGTGTATAGGGGATTGTCGGCTACTGGGGTTTTCAGGTGGTTTATTTCTTGACGAATCCTGGCTGCTAGGGTTCTGTCCAATGGAAGAACGGTTGAAACCAGGTGGGCGGCCATCACTTTCGTTTAAGGAAATTGCGGATCGTCTTCTGGACGTTGATGGGAATACCATTCAGCCTAAACGTGGTATTAACATCATTGATGAACTCACGAGGGTCTCTACTCCGGTTCAGTTGGATACCTCGCCAACATCGGGTGTTCATGGAGTGAATGAGTTGAATCCATTGGCTAGTAACTTGTACTCAAGATTCGATAGCAGCACTTTTGCGCCTCCTAATTCTGATCATGTTGCTGAAAAGGCTGGTTTAGGGAACATAAGATCGTCTGGAGTGTCTAGTGATGGTGGTAACAACTCCAAACCGTTGTCATATGCAGATTCGGTTTTAGCAGCTAAACCTATTAAGGTAAATTTCAGATCTCTTGCTAGCCCTGTTGCGTATGAGGGTTGTGATGTGGTTCTTCCTCGTGAGTCGGTTAGAGCAGTTCAAGAAAAATTAGCGAACACTCTGTATGGTTACTTCCTAGGGGACAGAGTTGCATATCCGGTTGTGGACTATTTTGTGAAGAATCAGTGGAAGAGGTTTGGATTACAGAAAGCAATGATGAATGCTAATGGGTTCTTTTTCTTTAAGTTTGCTGATGAAGCTGGTATGTTGAATGTTCTTAAAGAAGGTCCTTGGATTATCCGATCTCAGCCTATGTTTTTGCATATTTGGTCTCCTACTTCTAAGTTAGAAAAGAAGGAGGTAAAGAAGTTGCAAGTGTGGGTTAAAATCCATGATGTTCCGATTGCTGCGTATACGGAGGATGGATTGAGTATGATTGCTACGGCTATTGGTGAGCCTAAGATGTTGGACACGTACACTTCTTCTATGTGCACAGATAATTGGGGAAGGAGTAGCTACGCGAGAGCGTTAGTAGAAATTTCAGCTGAAAATGGGTTTAAGGAGGAGTTAGTTATTGCAGTTCCAGAGTTGGAGGGGGAAGGATTTAGTAAAATGATTTTGTCCGTAGAATATGAATGGAGTCCTCTTAGGTGTGCACATTGTAAGGTGTTTGGTCATTCTGATGATTCTTGCCCGAGACAGCCTAGGAGGGCTCCTAAGGGGCCGATCACTGGTCAGAACAAACAAGAGGGTAGCAATACCCGGAAGCAAGTTAAGCAGCCGGTTGTAGACAAAGAGGGTTTTACGGATGTGGAGCGCAAAAAAGCGGCTAGGAAATCAGGGTTTCCTGTTAATAAGCAGAAGCAGAAATTTGAATATCGGCCGATTGGATCCAAGCCGCATGGTGGGGCTACCACCTCAGGTCCGCCATCTAGTGTCAAAACGCACAATCCGTTTGATGTTCTATCGGATAGGGGTAAGAATGTGGGTAAAAATGGTGAAGGTCAACTTGACCAGCAGGAATCGGATGAGGAGGAAGTTGAAGAAGTCTACAATGAAACTAGTGCTTTTATGACATCGGGTACTCATCCTTTCTCCTCGACAGCAGGGGCAAGCACCTCTTCGACCAAGTTCTCGAATGGATAGGCTAGCTGTGTTTCGTCTGAAGGGGCTGCTGTTTTGTGGCTATTTTATTTTTGATGATGGTGGTTGAGGGTTTGTTTTGTGTTTTTGCATTAGTTTGTCTACTAGATGTCGTGTCATGATGTATAGTAGACTAGGTTATGGGGTGTTATTGGTCTTTGGTTTTTGTTTTGATTTACATATATGGGGCATGTCCTGTATATGAACTAGTGTGGAACATATCCTCACTACTTGTACTTAATTGCGGTTGCATTTTAATAGAATCACCGGGGTAACCCTTTACCCAAAAAAAAAAAAACTGGCATTGTTTGTCTACTAGATGTCGAGTCATGATGTATAGTAGACTAGGTCTTTGGGGTTTTATAGGTCTTTGGATTTGTTTTGTTTTACATATATGGGGCATGTCCTGTATATGAACTAGTGTGGAACACATCCTCACTACTTGTACTTTATTGCGGTTGCATTTTAATAGAATCACCGGGGTAACCCTTTACCTAAAAAAACTGGCAGCTATCATTACCCAGCAAATGACTGTTGCAATCCCGAACATCGTTGCTCAATGCAACCAAGCTCTCAACAACAATAATGCCCCCTGCAACTTCAAGACGTTCAACTCAGCTAAGCCATCAAAGTTTTCTGGGTCTCAAGGAGCGACTGCACTTCTGCAATGGTTCGAGAGTCCAGAGAGCACCTTCAGACATGTTCAATGCCCAAACGAGCGAAAGGTAGATTTCGCATCTAGTGTCTTTGAAAAGCGGGCTTTGACATGGTGGAATGGTGTAATGAGAGATAGGGGTGCCGATGTGGCACTAGCTCAGACATGGGAAGAGCTTCGAGCTCTAATGATGAAGGAATTTTGTCCTCGTCCTGAGATCAGGGCCTTGGAAAGGGAATTCGACGATCTTAAACAAGACAGCGGTGAACATCGAGCCTACACTGATCGATATGAGGAGCTGAGCCTGTTATGTCCTTCCATGGTTACGCCTTTGGATAAGGCAATCGAGAAATACATTGATGGTCTCCCTGACTCAGTTCAGGACATTGTTACTGGTAGTAATCCTACCACAGTTAGACAGGCCATTGAATTATCTGCTACCCTAACCGAATCTCAGATCAGAAAGCGCAAACTTTTTCGGAAAGGTGACAAGAAACAAGCAGCTAATGTTCAGGAGGAAACCAAGGAAAGCAAAACCGAACCCTCTAAAAAGCGTAAGGCTTCGCAAAATTGTGCAATTGCTGCACAACCCAACCCAAACACCCTCAACCAACCAACTCAACCTCCTGCAAGGAAACCTTATGCCGGTACTGCACCGATATGCAACAAATGTAATGCACACCACTTAGCTCACCTACAGTGTCGTTTGTGTGCATCATGTGGGCGACTCGGTCACCTGGAAAATGCTTGTCGATTTACCCCAAAACAAGGTGGTCCAAACCAACCTCAAGTAAATCCTGCTCAAGCTCGTTTTCCCCCAGGTTCTTGCTTCAACTGTGGCGAAATGGGCCATTTCCGAAGAAATGGCCCAAAGCTTGCTAATGCGAATCCAGCGCAGGGATGAGCATCAGACCGACTAGAAGACAACGTTGTTTAGAAACAATCAAGCCTTATTTATTATTTTCTTTTGTTGTCAAGGTCCATGAAACAGTTGATTGTTGTTTATAAATAAATCTTTTTATTTTACATTGCAATGTACAAATGTGATGGCATGTATAAACAACGTATCCCCTTCAATACCGACAACCAAGGAGCCGTAATCCTTGAAGAACAGACTACCCCTACCCCCCAAAATCCTTCCATTTTATAGTCTCTTGCGTTTTCCCAAATACCCGTTTCTTTCAAGGAAACGAAGTACAAGGCGCAAGTTACAACTCTATACGAATATCTAAAGTACCACTATAAATTCTTAATAGGGTACCCAACGGTATTTTCGTATATCCTAAATTTTTCGTACCTTAATTCGAATATTGTGTTTTCTTGAAAACGAAATCGAATTTTTGGTAGATCATTCTATCTTTATAGATAGATTCTTTAAAATGATTTAAGTGCCAAATGAAATCCATGGATTGGATTCCTGGTGTACTTTAAGTATCCGCGTCCAAAGATAACAAATTAAAAATCAAATTAAACAATTATGTGATTATGTGCTTATATTCTCCCTTTTATGTTTTTGTGATCCAAATTTTTGTTATCCAAATCCTCGTAGAATCTTCTATATCTTCGTATAAAGGATTCATAATAGGATATCAAAAGGTACTACCTCAATCCTTAATGGGCTTCAACGTTATAGTTAAAACCCTTGGATTATAAAGTACTATTCCAAAGTTTAAAGACATCCTCCGTTGATGTAGTTAAAGATTCCTCTTGGGTAGTTTAGTTAAAGAGGCCCTCTGGTGGTTTAGTTAAAGAGATCATTCGTTGGTCTAGTTAAAGAGATTGGTTCGGCAATCTAGTTAAAGATGCGTTGATATGGTTAAAGAGGCCCTCTGGTGGTCTAGTTAAAGAGATCATTCGTTGATCTAGTTAAAGAGATTGGTTCGGCCATCTAGTTAAAGATATCATGCGTTGATATAGTTAAAGAGGCCCTCTGGTGGTCTAGTTAAAGAGATCATTCGTTGATCTAGTTAAAGAGATTGGTTCGGCAATCTAGTTAAAGATATCATGCGTTGATATAGTTAAAGAGGCCCTCTGGTGGTCTAGTTAAAGATATCATTTGTTGATCTAGTTAAAGAGTTTGGTTCGACAATCTAGTTAAAGATATCATGTGTTGATATAGTTAAAGAGGCCCTCGGGTGGTCTAGTTCAAAAGATTGTTTGTTAATCTAGTTAAAAAGATCCTTTGGTGACCTAGTTAAAGCGACTCTATTGAAGTCTAGTTAAATCACCACATGATTATTCCTTTGATCTTTTCAACTTCATGTTTCAAGCCCTCACAAGTTTCCTCTAAATAAATTTCGGGACGAAATTTCCTGAAGTAGGGGAGACAGTGACACCTGTGTCACTTCAACCATCAAACAAATACCAAACCAATGAAATATTGTATTTCATACTTGGGATTTGTATAAATATGTGTATCATTTGCACATATTAATTCTTGTTCGATTTCGGGCTTTAAATCGCTTTTTGGAAGGTTATACGCGACCTGATGCGTAAATATAACCAGTTTAATGCAACAAACACTCCGGAACAGTGAAATAGGCTTAACATACCTTAAATAACCCTTACATAACTTAGAAATAAGTTTTGGATGGTTTAGTATGCCGAAATCAAGTTTATTCGCTTACAGGGACTAAATTCGACAAACTGTGAAAGTATGTCAATTTGTACTGTAACAGACCTTCTGGAACTTGATCATAAGTTAAATATGCCTTAAATATCCTTTACATAGCTTAGAAATAGGCTTTGAGGTGTTTGGTGCGCAAAAATAAACTTTATGCTCATTCAGGGACTAAAAGCGTCAAAAAGTGCATAAGTTTGCATTTTCGCGCATATTTTACGTTCTGAATACTTCCGGACTTCCAAAAATTTATGTAAGCGTTAAAATATTTTATTTTAGTGTTTGGCATGATAAAATTCCATTCGTCGCTTAATTTGGATCGTTTTTGCGTTCGTTACGACTCCCGTCGTAATTAAGCAAATAACATAACCGTACGACCAAACGAACCGACATCCGAGATATTTTTGAGCATGTTTTGAGTTCCCTATACTTTAACTTCATTTTAGAGGCTTGAAATGAGATTAACGGGGCTTAAACGTGTCAAAAATGGGCCGAATTGCATGTTTCTCAAGTTCAGGGGCCAATTCTGACAATTCTGGAAACTAAGCCCATGCGGCCCGCGTGAATGTATGTGTGTCCTTTACACGGGCCGCGTGAGAGGCCCAGATCTGCAAAAATCAGTTTCCAACTGTTACAAGCTGTTCCACACTCTTGTATATGGTTTTTGATCATTCAAGGGGCCAAATTTGATGGTTTTTAAGAGCCCATGGTATCCAAATACAATGTGCCCACTTGGACGGCCGAGATCGAAGCACGTTTCGCGATGAACGATCCTAACGGTTGTGCCATTCCTATAAATACCCACCTTCATCTCATTCTCTCCTCACTTGATTTCTGAGATTTTCTCTAAGTTGGAGTGGTTATCACTTCATACCTGAGAAATACTTGGAAATCAATCTTGCGGGGACCTTCTGTGAGTATTCTTTCGCATTTTTCGTTCGTTTTAGCGTTAAAGTCAAACTATGTTTGACTTTCTGCATTAACCAGTTTATGGTCAATGCGAAGTTCGTTTGAACTTCATAACATGAGCGTAATCACGATGGTTATAGTCCCTAGTGACTATACCTACTGATTTCCACGTTATCTAGGCTCAGTGACGAGTCGTAGTTTCGGCCAAAATGCGTTTCCTCGCGTATTTTGTAACCAAACTACTCTAGGGTATTAAAACCGTTTGTTTTAATACCAAACCTGTTTTCTAACTTTACTAAACATGTACTAGCATGTTTAGCTCGTCGCTTTTAGATTTGTGCTTGTTTAGGGTCGTAAAGGTAAGCGATCTAATCAATCGCTTATACTTTCGAACCCGACCCATTTGGTCGATCATTAGGATCCGACCAAACACTTTAGGTGACCATAGTTGCATATGAAATAACCTTTTAAGGTTATACCTTATGGTCACGTCGTTTAAGTAGTTGTATGATAAGTAATTCTTATGCCTTAGGAAAATTACCAAAATGCCCTTTTTACGCATAAATTCATTTTAAGCATATGTAACCTAAGTTTTGACATAATGCTCTCTCTCCTATAGGCGAATTCCCTTGTTCTTCATGAATCCTATGTTTTTCTTCGTGATCTTGTGTATAACAGTCTGTGATTAGAGATTTGATCTTACGAAACTCTATAACGAACTCGTTAGCACTAGGGATCGATCCAGAACTAGGGGTTTTTCGTTTCTCTTGTAATCGCCGCTCTAGTTTTTTATTCAAGAACCCTAATTTATTAAACTGGTAGTCACTGATTGCGGTTAACTGAGATTAATTTAGCTAGATTGGTGCTCAGGTTTAATCGATCAAGGGTTCAGGTTTCAATCTAGGGTTTATAGGATTAGGGTTTTTCTTCTGTTTGTTGCCGTCAAGGTTTGCTAGGGTTTTTACGTGCATGGTTGTCTTCTGTTTTGATTATTTGAGAGAGGTGATTTATTGAGTATGGATGATCGTAAGAAATCGGAAGGGGATGTGCATGATGGTCGTTTCAAACCGCCGTTTACTTCCTCACTTCGCCAGGGTTTAGTCTCGCGGGTTGTTGATATTGAAGGTAAGACTATATTGCCCCGTAGGGGCACTGTTTCCGCTGCTTCACAGGAGCCGGCAAAGTTCAACGTCATAGATGAGCTCACAAAGATTACTGTTTCTGTTCCTGTAACGATGGATGGTGTTCAACCTGATCGTAAAAGTGATGAATCGTTATCCAAGGCTGATTTGGTTCAGGAAGAGGAGGATAAGGGAACCAAACCACTATCTTATGCGCATTCTGTGATGAATGGTTCAGGTAACAAGCTTAATTTTAAGTCTTTACTTCATTGGATCGTCGTGATGATTGTGATGTGGTATTGCCCAAGGAATCCATTCGAGTAGTTAAAGATAAGCTAGCTAACACGCTTTATGGATATTTTTTGGGAGATCGGATTGCATTTCCGGTGGTAGAATACTATGTCAAGAATAATTGGAAAAGATTTGGGCTGGAAAAAACCATGATGAATGCAAATGGTTTCTTTTTCTTCAAGTTTGCGGATAACGCGGGCATGTTGGCTGTTCTAAATGGAGGTCCTTGGATAATTCGATCCCAACCTTTCTTTTTAAGTGAGTGGAATCCAACCACGAAATTGGTTAAAAAGGAGGTTAAGAATATGCAGATTTGGGTAAAAATTCGCGAGGTTCCTCTAGCGGCCTATACAGAGGATGGTCTAAGTTTAATTGCTACAGCGATTGGTGAGCCAAAGCTTCTCGATTCTTATACTACTTCGATGTGTCTGGATTCATGGGGCCGAAGCAGTTATGCGAGGGCCTTGATTGAAGTGTCGGCTGATAAGAAACTGAAAGAGGAAATAACCATGGCTATCCCGGAGCTGGAAGGTGATGGATATGTTAAAGAAACCATGTATGTTGAATATGAATGGAATCCGCATAGATGCTCTCATTGTTGTGTCTTTGGCCACACAGATGATAACTGTCCTAAACAACCTAGGAAGATGGGTAAAAACTTTCATGGAGATAAGCCAGTTCAACCCTCTCAGCAAGATCGTAGTCAGGGAAAGAAGCTGGTTGTTGATGATGAGGGGTATATGGGTGTGCATGCTAAGAAGGTTGCCCGTAAGGTAGGGTTCCTTGTAAACAAACCAAAGCCGAAATTTGAATACAGGCCCGTTAGATCTAAGCCGAAGGAGTCTACCAGCAGCTCGGATCAGGTTAATTCGGTTAAAACTTCGAATCCTTTTGAAGCTTTAAACTTTGCTGATGTCGTGGAGAAGGGGCAGAGTAGTAAAGATGGAGGAGGTGATCAACAATTTTCGGATGAGGAAGAGGTCATGGAGGGGTTCAATGAAACGAATGATTTTATGATGGAAGGTACTCTTAATCCTAACTTAAAAAAAGGGGCAAGCACTCCTAATCCGGGGGTTACAAATGGTTAGTCTTGCTTTCTGGAACATTAGGGGGTTGAACCGCCCTCTGAAACAAAAAGAGGTTCGAACTATAGTTAAAGATAAAAAAACTTAGTCTCTGTGCTATTCTTGAATCCCACGTAGAAGTTTTTTTTTTGGGTAAAGGGTTACCCCGGTGATTTTATATATTCACAAACCATAAAGCACAAGTAGAGAGGAAAAACCCTCACTAGTTCATTCATGAGACATGCCCCATGAACGTAAGCCAAAACCAAAACAAACCAACAACAAAAAAAGAAACAACTAGACAACCATCTAGCAACCAAAGAAAAACACTAAATTACTTATCCTCCATCGTTTTTCAAAACATCATCCGGAATCTCCCAGGCTCCCAGCAAACGCCTAACACTAGCACACGGCTTGAATTTCATACCCATGAGTTTATATCGGACAGTCTTTAAAATTACTTCACATAGAGAGTCCGGCGGTCTTGTTTGATTTTTGAAAAGTCTCGCATTACGTTCTTGCCATATAGTGTAAGCCGTAGCTCCCACGAGGATCCTCTCTACAAAACTAGCCGCCGTCTTCAACCTTCGTCTTGACATTAGCCAATTCACAATCGAGCTCCATTTAGGATCTATTGTATCCATACCAACCTTAGAGCGAACCAAAGACCAAACTTGAGCAGAGAACTTACATTCGAAAAAAAGATGATCGTGGGAATCTATTTCCGCATAGCATAGAAGACAGCACATCATGTTCATATTTTTCCTCCTCTCTAGACCCCATTTCAGAATCTTGTCTTGAGTGAGTAATTTCTTGCGCATAATCAGCCAAACCAAGAAAGCATGTTTGGGTATACATTGAGGAAACCAAATTACCACAGCCCAATCGACTTCCTGTTGAGTAATTCTCAGCGAATTCCAAACCGAAAGAGAAGAAAACTCCATTAGATCATTACCAACCTTCCACAAAAGCTGGTCATGCTTATTCGGAATCGGATACAAGTGATCCAATTGATTTAAGACCGGAAACAAATCTCTCCATGCACTCGGCCAAGCCCAGCTACCATTTGTGTAAACATCCGAGACCATGGCATCCAAGGTGAAACCTGCATTAGTTATAACACGAGGCGACAGAAAGGAAGAAAGGGGACCGAGAGGGCACCAAATGTCATACCAGGCTGAGATGGTGTTACCCATACCCAGAGACGACCAGATATGGTCCCTAACAATTGGCCGTAATTGAAGAAGTTTCCTCCAGTTCCAGCTACAATTAGCGATAGTTTTGCATTCCCAAAGACTTCGACCTTTTAGCCGGTAAGAGTAAATCCATTGCACCCAAAGCGAGTTCCTTTTCTTAAGGATACTCCAGATGTGAGAAGTCATCAGAGCATTATTAACATCCCCAAGCCGCCTAATCCCGAGGCCACCCTCATATTTGGGCACACAGATCGCTTTCCAAGACACTTTCGCTTTTCCTCTATGAAAAGAAGCCTCTTGAGACCATAAGAAATTTCTCATCTTTGACTCAAGCTCTTTAATAACCCGAATAGGGAGAATAAAAGCAGACGCCCAATACACATGTATAGATGACAACACGGAAATAATTAATTGAAGCCTGCCTGCGAAAGATAAAAGCTTATTTTTCCAATTCATAATCCTTTGGTCCAATCGCTCCAAAAGGATATTACAATCTTTGATTGTTAATCTAGAAGAAATAAGCGGCACCCCCAAATATTTTACCGGTAACCGGCCCTCTTCAAACGGAAGAATAGCCAGAATAGCACTTTTCACGTGATTAGCAACATTACAAAAGAAAACGGTGCTTTTCTGAATACTAGGAACCAATCCCGACATGTTTGTGAATTGAGAGAGAGAATCCATAATACAACGAGCCGAAGAAACATCACCACGGGCGAACAAAAATAAATCGTCCGCAAAACAGAGGTTAATAATCCGTTGCTTTTCACACCTGTTGTGGAATCTAAAGGAGTTATCCAAAGCGGCCGTCCGGTGAAGAATACAGGTTAAGATTTCCATAACCAACGTGAACAAGTAAGGAGATAAGGGATCACCCTGCCTTAAACCACGTCTTCCTTTGAAATAGCCATGGACTTCCCCATTTACACAAACCGAGTAAGTAGGAGAAGACACACACGTCATAATCCAATTAACCATTTTCGCATGGAACCCGAACCCAATAAGAACCTGCCTGAGGAATCTCCAATCTACCGTATCATAAGCTTTCTGAATGTCAACTTTAAAAGCACATCTCGGAGGGCCATAATTTCTGTGATAATTATGCATCAGTTCTTGCGTAAGTAAAATATTATCCGAAATTTTCCTCCCTGGCACAAATGCAGATTGATTGATACTGACAATTCGGTTCAGGGAGTGCTTGATACGGTCAGCAATAATCTTACTAATGCATTTGTAAATAACATTACAACATGCAATAGGACGATAATCCGTAACATTCAACGGAGTAGTCTTCTTTGGGATAAGAACTAGAAGAGTACTATTGAGCTCCCGCAGCAGCTTACCGGTGTTAAAGAAATCAATAATGGCAGAGGAAATATCTTGACCAACAATTTGCCAAGAATGCTTGAAAAACGCAGCCGAAAACCCATCAGGTCCCGGAGCCTTATCATTTCCAATAGAGAACATTGCCATTTTAACCTCCTCACTATTAACCTGTCGAACCATATGGTTAGCATCATCAGGAAAGAGTTTTTTTCAAACAGATCCGATGTGGGGTGAAGAGAAATGTTATCTTCCCGACCAAGGAAGTGCTCGTAATGTTGAACAAGCACATTAGGAACATCATCGCCCTCAAAACGACACCATTAGCATTTTCAATAATTTCAATTCGCTTTAAATGATTTTTACTTTTAAGCGAAGCATGGAAAAATTTTGTATTTGAATCTCCCGCACGCAACCAATCAACCTTAGATTTCTGCTTTAGAAAACGTTCCTCATCTAAACATGCTGTCTGAAAATCAGCAATAAGAGTAGCTTCTTGTATTCGAAGGTCCGCATCCGACGGGTTAGAATCAATAGTTTGCTGAAGACTATCCAATTTCTGACGAATCTCTTCAACTTTCTTATGAAGATTGCCTTGTTGAAATAACAAACCCCTTAGAGGATTCTTTAACAATCTGAGCTTCTTTACCACACGAAATTGATGCACACCATCAATCTGAGCATCCCACGCTTTTTTAACAATCTCCATGAACCCCGGTTTAAACACAAGAAAATTCGCAAACTTGAAAGGTCTTTGTTTAGTCATACCGGTTGTGGGAATTTTTAAAATGCACGGGCAATGATCGGAAATCCTATATGGACGAAACAACGCAACCGAGTTAGGGAATTCCGTAACAAAAGCCGTATTACCCATAATCCTATCAATCTTTTTTAACACTCCAACACCTTTTTTTGGTTTTTGAATCCCACGTAGAAGTTCATAACCTTAGCAAGGTATGTAAGTCGGTTTTTCGCCATTGGGATTGGACATCGAATGGGGGTATATGTGATAGAGGTACCCGTATAATTATAGGCTGGGACCCGAAGATTTTTGATGTTATGGTCTTATCTCAAACTGCGCAAGTTATGCATGTTCAATTATTTGTCAAAGAAGATAAGAAGTGGCTTTATTGTTCAGTGGTGTATGCGGCGAGTTACTACGTTACTCGTCGTGATCTTTGGTCTCATCTTTTGTATCACAAGTAGTTGGTGGGTGATAAACCGTGGCTTATTATGGGGGATTTTAATTCCGCTCTTCACTTAGATGATAAATCTATTGGTGTGTCTTCTATCTCCACGGGTATGAAGGATTTTCAAGCTTGTGTGGCGAATATTCAGGTGATGGATATCAATCAGTCAGGTCTCCATTTTACATGGAACCAAAAGCCAAAAAAGGGTGTAGGTCTTCTTAAGAAAATTGATCGTATCATGAGCAATCTTCCGTTTCTAGCTGAATTTCCGAACTCAGTGGCTGTTTTTCACCCGTACGGGATGTCGGACCACTCACTGTGCATCCTTACTATGAATCGACCAAATCCTAATAAACGTAAGCCGTTTAAATTTGCAAATTTCTTGATCCACAAACCGGAGTTCATTAAAATTGTGAAGGATACTTAGGAGGAAAATGTTAGTGGAGTTCATCAGTTCCGGGTGGTGAAGAAGCTTAGGTCGTTAAAATGCCCGTTGCGTGCTTTACTCTTCAAGCAGGGTAACCTCCATAAGAAAGTGGCTGATCTCCGAGATAGTCTGAATGATATACAATCTAAAATTGATCAAGACCCTTTGAATGCTGAGCTTAGAGCGATAGAAACAAAGTTGAATTCGGAATTTCAAGTTGCCTCCCTTGATGAAGAAAGATTTTTAAAGCAAAAAGCTAAGATGGAGTGGTTAAGAGCTGGAGATGCCAACACAGCGTTCTTTCACGCTACTGTCAAAAGCAAGAACCATCGATGCAAAATTCAAGTGGTTCGGGAC
The DNA here is from genome assembly GCF_002127325.2 of Helianthus annuus. Taxonomy (NCBI): domain Eukaryota; kingdom Viridiplantae; phylum Streptophyta; class Magnoliopsida; order Asterales; family Asteraceae; genus Helianthus; species Helianthus annuus. Next base: position 165,472,257 of record NC_035447.2, on the reverse strand, counting down.
GTGAATGGGGTAGAACATGAGGGAGAGGCGGTTCAAGATGCTTTCGTTAAATACTATGAAAATTTTTTGGGATGTAAAGATAATCTTTCTTTATTTCCTACTCCTGAGCTATTTACGAAGCAGGTGAACCCGGCTGATGCCATTCACATGATTCGCCCGGTCACGGTGGAGGAGGTTAAAATGGCCTTGTTTTCTATAGGCAGTGACAAGGCCCCAGGTCCAGATGGCTTCTCTGCTGCGTTTTTTAAAGCGGCCTGGCATATTGTAGGAGGTGATGTCTCTTTGGCTATTATTGATTTTTTCAACACAGGCAGATTGCTTGGTCAGATTAATCATACTCTTCTTGCTCTTATTCCAAAAAACTCCTCCCCAGGATTAGTCACTGATTATCGGCCAATTGCCTGTTGTAATGTCCTTTTCAAATGTGTGAGTAAGATTATTGTGAACCGTATAAAGGATGTTCTTAATCAAGTGGTCAGTATAAACCAATCTGCATTTGTTCCTGGCAGAAAAATCTTGGACAACATTCTTCTCACTCAAGAGCTTTTACATAACTATCATAGACAGTCGGGTCCTCCTCGGTGTGCTTTTAAGGTTGATATCCAAAAAGCATATGACACGGTTGATTGGTGCTTCTTGAAGAATGTTCTCATTGGGTTCGGTTTCAATGTTAAGATGGTCGAGTGGATTATGATGTGTGTCACTACAACATCTTATTCCTTATGCGTTAATGGTAATGTGTACGGCTACTTTAAGGGCAAACGTGGTCTTCGGCAGGGGGATCCTCTCTCGCCTTATCTTTTTACGTTGGTTATGGAAATTTTGACTTGTATTCTACAACAGGCTGCGCGAATTGATAAGTCTTATAAGTTCCATAATAAATGCGAGAAACAGCGGATTATCAATTTATGCTTTGCGGATGATTTATTCTTGTTTGCTAGAGGAGATATTAGTTCAGTTCAATGTTTATTGACGTCTCTGTCAAACTTTACTAATATGTCTGGATTAGTCCCGAGTATTCCAAAGAGCACGGGGTTCTTTTGTAATGTGCCTTCTCATGTCAGAAACCATATTTTGAGCATTATGCCGTTTGTTGAAGGGTCTTTGCCGGTAAAATACCTGGGAGTTCCTCTTATTTCTTCAGGTCTTCATTATAAAGATTGCAAGATTCTTGTTGAAAGACTGGATCAACGGATTTCCAACTGGAAGAACAAGCTTCTGTCCTTTGCAGGTAGACTTCAGCTTGTTATCTCGGTTCTCTCGTCTATGCATGTTTTCTGGTCCTCCGTTTTTATCCTCCCCAATCGGATTATTCTCGAGTTGGAAGCCAAGATGCGTAACTTTTTGTGGTCTTCGGATGGTTTGTTTCATAAGGGGAAGGCTAAAGCCTCTTGGAAGTCTATCTGTGTTCCGAAATATGAGGGTGGTTTAGGCATTCGCAGAATTGGTGATGTTAATAAAGCGCTAATGGTTTCTCATATTTGGAGCATTCTGGTTAAACGTGACTCTCTTTGGGTGGATTGGGTCCATTCGTATAGGCTAAGAGGGAATAGCTTTTGGACTTGCAAGACAGTAGCGACCACGTGTTGTAGTTGGCGGAAGCTACTACAGCTTAGGCCTCTAATCAGGAATTTTATTTGGTCTAAGTTGGGTAATGGAAGCAATACTTCGGCTTGGTTTGACTGGTGGAGCCATTTAGGTCGCTCGGTAATTTTTTGACTCCCAGAACCATCTCAAATGCGGGTTTTTCTATTAAATCTACAGTTCGGGATATTCATGATAACGGATCTTGGAGATGGCCTGAGGCGTGGAGGGATTCTTATCCGGTCTTAATCCAGCTTGATAATCTTCAGCTGGATTCTAGCCGATCTGATCAGCTCTTATGGAACGATGGCAATGATTTAGCTGATTACTCTTCATCTCGGGTATGGCATTCGATTAGAGAGCGTGCTGAGGAAGTTGATTGGACAAATCTAGTATGGTTCTCTCAATGTATTCCCAAGCACGCATTTTTCATGTGGCTGGTGTTTCGTCGTAAGCTTCTAACCCAAGATATAATTCTGCAATGGGATTGGTCGAGAAGGAAAAACATGAATATGATGTGCTGTCTTATGTGTTATGAGAATAATGATTCTCATAATCATCTGTTCTTTGAATGCAATTACTCCACTCAAGTTTGGATCAAGGTGCGTGGAAAGGGGGGTATGAACAATGTCTCGCCAGAATGGGAAGCTATTGTAAGCTGGTTAGCGGCTCGTGCTTCTTCAAAATCAGCAATGAATTTCATCAGTCGGTTCATAGTTGCAGCTTCGATTTACTTTGTCTGGCAGGAACGAAACGCCAGAATTTTCAAGAACCAGACGAGACCACCAGACGTCCTGAGTGACTTAATCGTGCAGACAGTTCGATATAAGCTAATGGGAGTAAAGTTTAAGGAAAGCTCTAATGTTCGAAGACTGCTGGAATCTTGGGGGATATATTCAACACGGATGGAAGATGATGGAGGCTGATTAAGTTTCTGTTGTTTTTTCTTTCTCTAGATTATAGTCTAGTTGTCTTTTTTGTTGTGGTTTAGTTGGTTTGATGTGTTTTGGTGTTTACTCTCGTGGGGGCTGTCCCACGAGAGAACTAGTGTGGGCATTTCCACGCTACTTGTTTTGATTGGTTGTTGATATATAAAATCACCGGGGTAAAAACCCTTTACCCAAAAAAAAAACCTAAGTTTTGACATCTAAACTGATTAGACAATAATATTAGACATGTTAAGGCATACATTACTTGTCACAGCAGCTAGGCGTTCCGAACGCGTTTTACGCGAACGACGCGTTAAAGTAGCGTAAGCTACCTAAACGGGTCGTAATGGGTCGTAAGCACTTAGGTTAAGTTTCATTTTATTATGTAGGCTTTGTTAGACCATATTATATGAGCTCCAATACTCATTTGGTTTACGAAACCTCATACTATCCGATCTTCCGAGTTAGGTCCGGTTATTAATGTAGTTACCTATATTAGGTGCCGTTTGATTTCTGTGATCCCTCTAGCTTTGCTTGGTTGTTGTTCAAGACTTCTAAGCACCCTCAAGTGAGTACATAGTCCCCTCTTTTACTGTTTTTCAAACATTTTGGGGTGAAACACATGTGCCTACTTGTTACTTTCATGCTTTCCATGTTTTAATATCATATACTTGCTATTTTCATTAGTACACTATTAGTACATGATTTCATTATGTTTTTGCTATGTATGCCCATTGTATGCATATTTAGTACATCGTTTTACATGACATTTCATGCTATGTATGTTCATCATACTTAGTACATTTTACATCACATGCTATGTATGCCCATTTGTCGCATACTTAGTACATTGTTTGTGCATTTTTACCTATGGTTTAGTTGATACATATTTCACTTGCCATACATGACATTTTGTTTACACATTACTCGATGGACATTTGACATAAACATTTATGACACGGTTTTCACGAAGACATTTGACAATTGTTTTAGACATGGGCAATTTACATTGGTGGTTTGTTTCGGTAAGTGATTTAAGTAACGAGACGTGTGTAATGTGATACAAGCATGGTGGATACGCCGCTGGTACTTCCTATATATAAGTGCTTGTATTATATTACATGTCGTAGCGTTATTTAAATCATTCAATGTGGACTTATACATTTTTACATAAATAACATATTTTTCACAAGACATTGTTTTACAAAACAGTTTGTTTTATACAAACTCATTTTTACTTGGTTATTCATTTAACCTTACATCATTCTTTTTAACTATACATATCTATCATCGATTTTCAAACGTCTTATAAAAGCAAACACTTAAACTGGATTCATGACAAGTTTTTGTTAAACATTTTCTTAAACCTAAGTCATGAATCCTATTTTTCATAAAACTTATGTACTCGCCGGCATTTTTATGCTGACGTACTTTCACATGTGTTTCAGGTACAATAGTTGATGATGTTTGATGATGATATTGATGCATGCTCACACAGGATTGGTTAATTATGTTATGTTTCTTTGTTGTTAAGACATTGTAACTCATTTAATTCAATAAAACCAAATTTGTTTAATCCATGGTTGTGAAACAATGATTCTGTTACAACACTCCCCGACGTTACCGCCACGCTTTGTTGTTTTACGTGGTCGGGTCGGGGAGTGACAATGAATACCTTGTTCGTTGACAATGTGTCCCAAAAATTGAACTTCCTTGAGCCAAAATTCACACTTGGAGAATTTGGCAAAAAGTTGCTCTTTCTTTAGGAGTTCCAGGGTAAGACGAAGATGTTGCTCATGATCAGCTCGCGTCTTAGAATAAACCAAGATATCATCGATAAAAACGATGATGAACTTATCTAAATAAGGCTTGCAGACCCTATTCATTAAGTCCATGAATACAGCAGGAGCATTGGTCAAACCGAATGGCATGACTGTGAACTCATAATGCCCATATCGAGTGCGGAATGCTGTCTTGGGAATATCCTCTTCATGCACACGAAGTTGATGATACCCAGAACGAAGATCGATCTTCGAAAAGCAAGTAGCACCCTATAACTGGTCAAAGAGATCATCAATGCGAGGTAGGGGATATCGATTCTTGATGGTAAGCTTATTCAGCTCACGATAATCGATGCACATTCTGAAGGATCCATCCTTCTTCTTGACAAAAAGAACGGGAGCACCCCAAGGTGAAAAGCTAGGACGAATGAAACCTTTGTCAGAAAGCTCTTGAAGCTGCTTAGACAACTCTTGCATCTCAGATGGTGCAAGACGATATGGAGCTCTGGCAATAGGATTTGCACCAGGTACGAGGTCAATACGGAACTCGACTTGGCGTGCTGGGGGTAAACCAAGTAACTCTTCAGGGAACAGCTCCGGATAATCCCGAACAACAGGGATATCTTGAATATACTTACCTTGGCCCTTATCTGTTGTAACATGTGCCAAGAAGGCTACATAGTTCTTTCGCAGATACTTCCGAGCTTGAAAACAGGACATAAGCTTGAGGCTACTAACATGTTTTTCACCACGAACCTGTAGTATCTCACCTGACGAAAGCGGCACACGAACGATCTTCTCAAAACAAACTACCTCTGCGCGATGCTTGGCTAACCAATCCATACCCACAATAATGTCGAAACTTCCAAGTTGCATAGGTGTGAGGTCAATGGGAAAAAGATGGTCGTTAAGGTTCAATTGGCAGTTGCGAAGAACCGAATCAAGAACAACGGGTTCTCCATTAGCAACTTCTACTGTCAAAGGCTTACCTAGTTTCGTTCTAGACACGAGAAGCAATGGCTCAAAAGATAACGACACGAAACTCTTATCGGCCCCTGAATCAAAAAGAACAGACGCAGGTTGATTATTAACAAAGAACGTACCGTTCACCACCTCATTGTCTGCTTGCGCCTCAACAGCATTCATATTAAACGCTCGACCTCGAGCTGGAGCCTGATTCTGATTTGCATTAACCAGCCTTGGACACTGGTTTCAATAATGGGTCAGGTCTCCACAATTAAAGCACGAACTAGTAGGAAAGTGGGGTCGTGCAGCTTGTGCTTGCTGTTGAACAGGTAGTTGAGCTACCTGCTGAGCTGGATTTCGAGCAACCTGATTTCGAGCAGAACGACAAACCTCCGCAAGATGACCTGACTTCCCACAGTTGGTAGAGAAACGGCACGGGAGTTGCTGTAGATGGTGACTATTGCACCTATTGCACAAAGGTGCATTCCCTTCATACTGCTTCTTTGCTGGAGGCTGCGCTGGCTGATTGGGAGCTGCCTGGTTCTGTTGGGTAGTGATGGCAAAATTCTGGGAAGCCTTTCGCTTCCTAGTGCCCTTTGAGGAACCAGAATCCTTCCCCTTCTTGTTTTTACCTTTCTTGCTATCCCCCTTGTCAGACTCCTGTTTCTTACCCTTCTTGTCACCCTTTCTGTGCAACTTACCCTTTCGAATATGCGACTCAGTCAACGTCGCAGCTAACTCGATTTCCTGACGGACAGTGGTAGGATTATTACCAGTAACGATGTCTTGTACAGGGTTAGGTAGACCATCGATGTATCTCTTGATAGCCTTGTTGAGTGGGGTGACCATTGTTGGGCATAATAAGCTTAGCTCTTCATACCTATCAGTATACGCCCTGTGCTCACCACTAACCTGTTTTAGATCATCAAATTCCCTCTCTAATTTTCGCAGCTCATGACGAGGACAAAACTCCCTCATCATAAGAGTTCTCAGTTCAGCCCATGTTTGTGCTAAAGCAACTTCAGCACCACGATCTCTCATAACCCCGTTCCACCATGTAAGCGCCCTCTTCTGAAATATACTAGAAGCAAACTCAACCTTCCGGTTTTCAGGACACAGAACATGACGGAATGTACTCTCAATGCTCTCAAACCATTGAAGGAGCCCAGTTGCCCCCTCAGTACCACTGAACTTGAGTGGTTTAGCCAAATTGAAGCTCTTGAAGTTACAAGGAGCGTTCTGATTGTTGTTGGCTTGGTTTATCTGAGCGATAATGTTTGGGAGTGCGGCAGCCATGTGATGTGCCAGAATGTCTGCCATTTCGGCATTAGATAACGGGTTTTCACGTCGAGGAGGCATGCTAAAAAGAGGAAAACATGAGAGGAAACGAGTGAGATGATTAGATGAAAAGAATGAGATGAAACAAAATCAACAAAGCAAGGATGGTGATCATTTGTCCGTATCACAAAGCAAACAAATGACACACAGTGACTAATCAAAGTAAATGGGTCCATAAATAATGGTTAGCGAAGACATGCTCGCCTATAAGTGAACACTCACCCCAAGAGTTCCCAGGTAAGAGTGACTGGTCCGATTATGTGGATTTGTATGAACACTCTAGACTTAGACAGAAAACCCAGGGTACAGGCATTCACCCTTCCAGTTTACACGTGTTCACACTATTTAGAACCCAAAACTTTGACGAGATTTTGAAAACTTGGAAGGCACAAGGCCAAAAGAATCATTCAAAAACAAATGATAAAGTTTCAAAATCAAATTGAAAAATCAAAAAGGGTTCAAAACCATATAATAAATCATTTGAAAACAGAAGATTGTTTTTCAAAAATCGTTTTAGAAAACTGGGTTCTTGTTTTGGTGATCACCTAAGGATAGGTGAAATGCATGTTTTAAGATCTAAACACAAGACAACTTGTGTTGGGGTCCTAGAAAGGTTTTAGTCTAGGTCAAAGCATTACTAATAACCTAATTCCCTATAACCATTGGCTCTGATACCAGCTCTTCTGTCACACCCCAACCACGTAAAACATTAAATCGTGGCGGAAACGTCGGGGAGTGTTGTAACAGAATTATTGTTTCACAACCATGGCATACAAAGTTATATTTTATTGATCAAACAAACGTGTTACATTGTCGTAAAACAACTGAAACAAAGAGTACATAACGAGTTTTAACTAGTCTAGTTCCATTTTATCGTCACTAAGGCCCAAGTCCACCCTAGCGTGTCACGAACGTCCTATGTATTAGCTCCGGAAACACATGTGAAAATAGGTACGTCAGCATAAAAATGCCTGTGAGATATATAGGTTTTGTGAAAATAGGATTCATGACTTAAGTTTAAGAAAATGCTTAATAAAAGTTAGTCATGAACCTTGTAAATTGTTTTGTTTTGTAAATCGTTTAAAAAGTGATAAAATCAGATGATATGTATAAGTAAAAGAATAATGTATGGTTAAATAAATAACCAAGTAAAATAAGTTGTGTAAAATAAACTGTTTTGTAAAAGAAAGTCTTGTGAAAGATATGTTACGTGTGTAAAAATGTATAAATTCACATGAATGAGTTAAATAACGCTACGATATGTAATATAATACAAGCACTTATATATAGGAAGTACCAGCGGCGTATCCACCATGCTTGTATCACATTACATACGTCTCGTTACTTAAACCACTTACCTAAACAAACCACCAATGTAAATTGCCCATGTCTAAACCATTTGTCAAATGTCTTTGTGAAAACCACGTCAAAATGTTCATGTCAAATGTCAATCATGTAATGTGTAAACAAAATGTCATGTATGGCAAGTGAAATATGTATCAACTAAACCATAGGTGAAAATGCCCAAAACAAGGTATTGAAGTAAAACTCAGTTTAAATCAATGTTATGTTTTGTGGAAATACATGCTATAAAGAATACAAACATTTATCCGGTATTGTGAAAATGCATACATCCAAGCCTTGCGACTGTGGTGATAAACCTTTAAACAAATTAAAGGTTTATCTGTGTTATGTTTAAATTGAATTCGGTCATTCCTTCCATCCAAACATACCCAGGATGTCAGGAACGGGAGTTGTCAATTCCTGTGGTACCACTACGTACTAACGAGTGGCGTGATCAAAGTTAATGAATGTATATGGTCCCACTTAAACAAACCAAATGTCTTACCCAATATGTAAGCATGTGATGAAAAAACAAATGCACTAAGTATGATGAACATACATAGCGTGTGATGTAAAACAAATGCACTAGGTATGATGAACATACATAGCGTGAAATGTCATGTAAAACGATGTACTAAGTATGCACACAATGGACATACATAGCAAAAACACAATGAAAGCATGTGCTATATGTGTACTATTGAACATAGCAAGTATATGATATGAAAACATGAAAAGCATGAAAGTAACGAGTAGGCACATGTGTTTCACCCCAAAATGTTTGAAAACAATAAAAGAGGGGATTATGTACTCACTTGAGATTGCTTAGAAGTCCTAGGATAACCACCAAGCAATGCTAGAAGATCACGGAATTCAAACGGCACCTATATAGGTATCTACATTAATAAACGGACCTATTCGGAGGATCGGGTAGTACGAGGGTTCGTAAACCAAATAAGTATGGGAACTTATGTAGTATGGTTTAACAATGCCTACATACTAAAACGAAACTTATCCTAAGTGCTTTTGACCCGTTACGACCCGTTTAGGTAGCTTATGCTACTTTAACGCGTCATTCGCGTAAAACGCGTTTGGAACGCCTAATTAGCCCTATGACAAGTAAGATTGCCTCAATATGTTTAATATTGTTGTTACATCAGCTTAGATACCAAAAATTATGTTACATAGGCTTAAAATGAATTTAAGCGTAAGAAGGGTATTTTGGTAATTTACCTAAGGCGCATACATTACCTATCATACAACTACTTAAACGACGTGACCATAAGGTAAAATCCTCGGAAGGTTATTCCCTATACAACTATGGTCACCTAAAGCGTTTGGTCGGATCCTAATGACCAACCAAATGGGTCGGGCTCGAAAGCATAAGCGATTGTTTAGATCGCTTACCTTTACGACCCTAGACAAGCACAATTCTAAAAGCGACGAGCTAAACATGCTAGTTCATGTTTAGAAAAGTTAGAAAATAGGTTTGGTATTAAAACAAACGGTTTTAATACCCTAGAGTAGTTTGGTTACAAAATACGCGAGAAAACGCATTTTGGCCGAAACTACGACTCGTCACTGAGCCTAGATAACGTGGTAATCAGTAGGTATAGTTACTAGAGACTATAACCATCGTGATTACGCTCACGTTATGAAGTTTAAACGAACTTTGCGTTGACCATAAACTGGTCAATGCAGAAAGTCAAACACAGTTTAACGATAAAACGAATGAAAAGCATGAAAGAATACTTACAGAAGGTCCCCGCAAGCTTTGACCCGATTCACTCTCAGGTAGGAAGCATATACTTCCACTTAGAGAGCAAGAATCAGATCAAATGTGAGGAATGCAAGTGAAAGCAAGTGGGTATTTATAGAAATGGTAGAACCGTTAGGATCGTTTCTCGATAATCAAGCTTTAATCTTGGCCCTCCACTTGGGCAAATGGTTTTGTAATACAAGGGGTAGATAAAAACCATCAAAATTTGCCCCTAGATTGATCAAAAGCATGTCCAAATTCAATGAATACCAGCTGGTGTTTCAGAAACTGGTTTTCTGTTACTGGGCCTTTCACATGGCCCGTGAAAGATATACATATGGGCTTACGCGGCCCGCTTGGATAACTATTCAGAAATTGCAGTTTTAGTCCCTGCACTTCAGAAACATGTATTTTGGCCCATTTTTGGCACGTTTAAGCCCCGTTAACCTCATTTCAAGGCTCTAAGATGAAGTTAAAGTGTGGGGAACTTGAAACCTGCTCAAAAATATTCCGGATGTCGGTTCGTTTGGCCGTACGATTGCGATGTTTGCTTCATTACGACGGAATGCGCATAAGCGCGAAAAACGATTCAAATTGCGCGACGAACGGATTTTTCTCATGCCAAACACTAAAATAAAATATTTTAGTGCTTGCATAAATTTTTGGATGTCCGGAAGTATTCAGAACGTAAGTTATGCGCGAAAATGCAAACTTATGCACTTTTTGACGCTTTTAGTCCCTGAATGACCCAAAAGTTTATTTTAGCGCACCAAACCCCTCAAAGCCTATTTCTAAGCTATGTAAATGATATTTAGGGTGTGTTTAACTTATGGGCATGTTCCGGAATGTTTGTTACAGTTCAAATCGGCATACTTTCGCAGTTTGTCAATTTTAGTCCATGTAAGCGAATAAACTAGATTTTGCCATACCAAAGCCTTCAAAACTTATTTCTAAGTTATGTGAAGGTTATTTAAGGTATGTTAAGCATAAATTGATGTTCCGGAATATTTTTCGCGTTTAACTGATTACGTTTACGCACCAGTTTGCGTATAATTCTCCAGAAAGCGATATAGAGTTTGAAAGCGGATAAAAGTCAAAACATGAAAAACATCAAAGACAAATAAACAAACATTGGGATCAAATAACTTTATTTCATTGATAACTGAATTGTTTTACAATGATTACAAGCACAGATGTCACATGATTCATTATTTTTTATATAATAAAATTCACCGGGGTAACCCCTTTACCCAAAAAAAAGGTTATTTAAGGTATGTTAAGCATAAATGGATGTTCCAGAGTATTTGTCGCGTTAAACTGATTACGTTTACGCACCAGTTTGTGTATAATTCTCTAGAAAGTGATACAGAGTTTGAATTTGAATAAAAATCAAAACATGAAAAATGTCAAACATAAGCAAACAAACATTGGGATCAAATAACTTTATTTCATTGATAACTGAACTGTTTACAATGATTACAAGCACAGATGTCACACTGGGATTCGCGAAAGCGAAAATCTGAGAGTTCGAGGAGAGATACCGATGAGAAGTGTGGTGAAAAACGCAATTCGGGGAAAGCATATGTGGTTAACTCTAGAGGTTTGAGAAAGGATAATGCTAGGGATGGCAGGAGTAGTTTTGAGAAGAAGACTCACGAGGATTAGCGGAGAAAGTGCGCCAGATGTGGTCGGACTAGACATATGACCCGCGAGTGCTTTGCAAGGAGTACATTGGATGGAGTTACGCTCAAAGGATGCTACGTGTGTGGTGAGCGAGGACATTGCAAAAGAGATTGCCCGAGACTGAAGGGACAGGATGCTGTGGGTAAAGCTGATGAGGCGAGTGCTGGGAGGGCACGTGAGAATCCTGCTACTATTACTGGTATGTTTCGAATCAAAAACCAATCTACGTTCATCCTTTTAATACCAAAGGCAGACATGAGTTTTGTTCGAGAAACTTTGAACCATTTTTGTTGTCACCAACAAGTAAGCTGGGTATAAAGTGCCCGATAGAACTAGCAATTGGTAAGTTGATAGGAACTAGTAAGGTCGTTTGCAGTTGTAGTATTTAGTTAGGTGATCGTAGTTCTAGTGTTGGTTTATCTCCAATGGAGCTGGGAAGCTTTGATGTAGATGCGAGGATGGATTGATTATCCAAGAACGAAGCAAGGATTGTTGCTTGAAGAAGTTAGCTGATGTGACACCTGTGCCTCTGTGACCATCAAACAAAAACCAAATCAATGAAATATTTGGTTTCATACTTGGGATTTGTGTAAATATGTGTATCGTTTGCACATGTCAATTCTTGTTCGATTTCGGGCCTTAAATCGCTTTCTGGAAGGTTATGCGCGATCTGATGCGTAAATATAACCAGTTTAATGCAACAAACACTCTGGAATAGTGACATAGGCTTAACATACCTTAAATAACCTTTACATAACTTAGAAATAAGTTTTGGATGGTTTGGTATGCCGAAATCAAGTTTGTTCGCTGACAGGGACTAAAATTGACAAACTGCAAAAGTATGCCGATTTGAACTGTAACGAATGATCCGAAACTTGATCATAAGTTAAATATGCCCTAAATATCCTTTACATAGCTTAGAAATAGGCTTTGAGGTGTTTTGTGCGCAAAAATAAACTTTATGTTCATTCAGGGACTAAAAGCGTCAAAAAGTGCATAAGTTTGCATTTTTTTTTTTGGGTAAAGGGTTACCCCGGTGATTTTATATATTCACAAATAAAAACAAGTAGTGAAGCAAAGTCTTCACTAGTTCAAACATGAGACATGCCCCATGAATGTAAACCAAGCAACCAAGAAACCAAGCAAACAAAAACACCACTAGACTAACATCTAGACAAAAACAAAAGTTTAACTATAATTAGCCTCCATCATCAATGTCACTAGCTCCACCAATATCCCAAGCTTCAAGCATCCTCCTAGTCTTCACACATTCCTTGAACTTAACTCCCATAAGCTTGTACCGAATAGTCTTTACAATTAGGTCACAAATGGTATCCGGAGGTCTCGTTTGGTTCTTGAACAATCTAGCATTTCGCTCCTGCCAAATGAAATAGGCAACCGTAGCAACAAGCAACTGATGGGATTTTAACATGTTTATCAAAGTAATTTCATCCATATGAAATAAAAACGCAGTGGAAATAATGTTTAAAACATGTTACTTTTATGATATAAACTTTATTTATAAGTAAAATCCCAAAACCCGGATCCATATATGAAGATGCATACTATCATACACAACCATAGGGTGTTTAGAAAACTACCTTCTTGGAGTACAAGGATGATGAAACGGATGATGCTTCTTGAAATGGTTGTCCTCAAGAGTAGAAGACCTCAAGCTTGTATACCCCAAGCTTCCAACAAACACTTTGAGATTAGCTAGGATTTTAACACCAAAGATAAAAAAGGAACACTTGAAAAAACACCCTCTTATGACCGATTTTTTTAGAGAGCAAGAACACAAGTCTTACATTTTTCATTTGGTCATCCAACTTATTTATAATCTAAGAGAGAATATTGCCACCACCAACTCCCAATCAAAATGCATGCAAGTATGACAACATGCATGTCATTCTATTGGACCAAAAGTCTTACCCAATCAAGAGCCATGCAATTGCATGTAAACTAATTGGCTTAAAATGTCTAGGGAAGAATACCCAATCAAATGCCATCTAACATGTAAGAAGTGCATGTAAGTTGATTGGCCATTTTGTCTTGGGAAGGGGGTGGGGACGACCTAGCTTATTTTTATAAAAAAAATTCAATTCTTTTATAAAATTTAAGTCTTGTTTATTTTATACCTTTTATAAAATATAACATCATATGTTCACAAGACTTTATACAACTTTTTATCATGTTATTTAATAAATTATCCATATAATTTATTAGTTTCTCAAGTGTAATTATTTAGAAAACCAATTTCTAAATATTGTAAAGTGTTAATATTTATTTGTTTGATCATATCACAAATAAATAATATAAGTGTTTGTCTAGCTTGTTATTGGGTATGACTCGACTTGGATCATAACGTACTAGCCACATCAATTTAATATGTGTCTTGGGCATACAGAGTTTAACAATCTCCCACTTGCACAAGATACATAGAAGATTGATGCAAGCAGTAAATGACGCCTAACTACGGTTTACTACCCCCAATACGTATGACTATATTTGCCATTCAATAACATCATCCCTTTCAAGTCCCTTACTTGAACATGATTTAGGTGAATTTATCATTTATCCTTTCGTTACAGATGTCATGTTAAATCCAGAGACATAGAGTGATCACTCTCTGTTGATTTAACTTTATCAGGCCTTAGACATCTTACTCTCAACGAATAAGAGGAACAAATCCCATCTTGACTACATACGTCTCTCACAATCACCTTATACCACACCTGAGCTTAGCCTTGTGTACTGCCATATTACTGACAGCTAAGAACTAGGTCAAGGTATAATACTTGGTGAATATCAAGACCCGATATGTATCTCAGGTCGGAGGATACTATGATATTCGCCTTTTACTCAAATTTACTTATGATCAATCACAAATGATTCCATGCAGTAATATTTGAGAGCGAGTCAGTCCAATATTTGTATCCCACAAATATCTATGAACTTTGGTAGCAACACTTTGCTCTATATTCATTCTAAATGAATATCCACCAATCCAAGTTCATAATAGTCTTACATTCATATTTGTTCCCACAATTATGATCGACTACGGACATTTAGAATATTTAACTTATTCACGGATTTAAACATGCTAACATGAAACGTAACTCAAAATACTATAAATGAGCTAAAATAACAATTGTTTCAATATCCAAATACAAAATTAGATCAAATCCAATCACTAGAATATCGAAGTCCTAAGGAACATGTGTGACCCTCATGTTTTCCTCTGTCAAGGAGCTTCGTGAGTGGATCCGCAATGTTTTGATCGGTGTGAACTTGGCGGATACATATCTTTCCTTTTTCAACTTCATCCCTTATGTAGTTGAATCTCCGCTCGATATGTCTAGTCTTTTGGTGCGCACGAGGTTCCTTGATTTGAGCAATCGCACCCTCGTTGTCACAAAAGATCTCTAGGGGATCTTGAATGGTAGGGACCACCCCTAGGTCGGCTATAAATTTCTTCAGCCATGCAGCTTCCTGGGCTGCCAATGAAGCGGCGATGTATTCTGATTCTGTAGTGGACAATGCTACCACGTCTTGTTTTGAGCTCTTCCAGGAGACTGCTCCTCCATTTAAAATGAAGACATACCCCGATTGCGATCGAGAATCACTTTGATCGGTTTGGAAACTCGCGTCCGTGTAACCCTTTACAACGAGTTCCTCCTCACCAGATCCATATATTAAGAACATATCCTTAGTCCTCCTAAGATATTTCAATATGCTTTTAACAGCCATCCAATGACTGTTACCTGGATTTTGTTGGTATCTACTCGTCATGCTCAAGGCGCATGAGACGTCCGGCCTAGTGCATATCATTGCATACATGATGGATCCTATAGCTGACGCATATGGGATTCTTTTCATTTTCTATTGCTCATCCTTTGAGCTTGGACATTGAGATGTATTCAAAATTGTCCCCTTTTGAATAGGTACAAAACCTCTCTTAGAGTTCTCCATTTGGAACCTATTCAAGACTTTGTCAATGTATGCACTTTGGCTTAAACCTATCAAGCGCCTTGATCTATCCCTATAGACCTTTATTCCCAGAATGTAGGCTACTTCACCAAGATCCTTAATGGAAAAACTTCCCAAGGTGGACTATTGTAGCTAGTTGCTTCCGGCTGTCGATCCTTATGGGTAACCCTAGGCGATTTTGGCGACTTCTCCTGTAACCCTAGTTCTTCATCTTCAACCTTAATTTTGATCGATCTGGGTTAGGTATTGGGGTGTTGTCTATCCTTCCGAGTAAGGTTTCTAGACTTCAATCCTAGTTTCTAATCTTTTGAAGTTGGAATTAGGGTTATTTTCTTTTCTTTTCGATTAGGGTTTTGTTGCTTTGTCGCTGAGGGTTGTTTTTCTCTTTCTTTTTCTGGTCGTTTTTCGTTGCATGTTCTTGCCGTTTTTCTCAACTTTTGTGCATGGAAAAGAATCGAGATAGTAGTTTGGAGGATTTAGGGTTTCAAGCATTTTCTGAAAGGCTGCATAGGGATGTGTTTATTCGGCAGCCGGCTTCAACTCAAATACCTATAAGTCTTGGGAAGGGTTTTGAGGGGAGGCCGATAAGTATTGATGGTAATCCGGTAATGCCTAGACGAGGGGTTATTCAGAATGATCAGAAGGAACCAAGACAGATCAATGTTATTAATGAATTGTTGAAAGTTACTACTCCTGTTACCGCCGCCGATAGCAATATAATCATTGATGGTAAGGCAGGAAAGTCAAGTGGAGGAGCTGAGCAATCTGTTAACCAAGATAGAGCCAGGCAATCGTATGCAGCTAAACTTACATCGACCCAAACATCGCAAAAGGTAACTTTTCGGTATTTGGAAAACGCTCAGGCAGTTGATGATGTTGATGTAATGATACCTATTGAGTCTGTCCAGCAAGTTCAAGACAGGTTTGCAAATGTCTTGTTTGGTTATTTTCTAGGAAAAAGGTTAGCATTCCCTGTGGTGGACTATTTCGTTAGAAACAGGTGGGATAAATATGGGATTCAGAAATGCATGATGAAGGACGATCTTGGAGATTTCGTGAAATCCTAATCGATTCAATCAACTCTTGGTCTCGATCGATCTTGGTTAGTGTCTAAGGATTCCATATTCGTTTCTTTAGGTTCTAATCATCTGAAATCAGATTAAGGTTCGTGCTCTAGGGTTTTTATTTTTCTTATTCGTTTCTGATTGTTCTTGGGGTGCCGACGGCTTAGGGTTAAGTTTTGCGGTGGATAGGACAGTTCAATTACTTTCGTTGCTGATTATTGGTCACTAAATACCATCTTAATCGTGGTTTTTGCTGATTATTGGGGTTACATCAGATTGATTAGGGTTTATTTTTGCGGCGGCTGGTATAACTTTGTTTCGGATTCAATTGGTTTGAATTAGGGTTGTCACGGCTGCTAGGGTTTTGCTGAACGATCCTCATCTTGACAGCTATTAGGGTTTTCAGCCGTCATATCTGTTTCAATTGACGGCTGCTAGGGTTTGTCAATATGGGAATGGATGAATCTAACAATTCTGGTGGAAACCAACAGGATACTCGTGGAAAGCCGAGATTATCGTTTGATCAAATAGCTGCACGGTTTCTTGATGTTGATGGGAACACTTTGCAGCCAAAGCGTGGTGTAACGATTGGAACACAAAATGACCCTAAGTCTTCAAACATCATCGATGATCTAACAAGGGTTACAATTCCGGTTCGATTGGAAAAACGGGATGTCAGAAAGTCAGACAACTTTTGGGATTACCCTAGCAAGTATACACCAAAATCAGATTTTTTTTGGTGCATCCTTCTCGGCTGAAAACAGGGCTGCTCAAGGTAATTCGGGGCCTGCCGACCCTGTTTCTTTTGCTCACATTGTTAAGAATACAAAGGAGAAGGTTAAAGTGAATTTTCGGGCGATGGAATCTGCCGAGAAAGTTGACGGTGCTGATGTTGTTATTCCTTTGTCATCGGTTCAACAAGTTACTGATAGGTATGCTAACACTTTGTTTGGATATTTTCTGGGTAAACGGTTGGCATTTCCTGTGGTTGATTACTTTGCTAAGATCAACTGGGCTAAATATGGGCTTTCCCGGCTCATGATGAATGCAAACGGGTTATTTTTCTTTAAGTTTACTTCTAAGGAAGGGATGAATCAAATGCTAGAGGATGGGCCTTGGCTAATCAGAAGTGTTCCCATAATTTTGAAGGAGTGGTCGCCCTCTATCAAGATGGAAAAAGAGGACATTAAAGTGGTTCCAGTTTGGGTCAAGATGCATGATGTGCCATTAGAGGCATTTACTGAGGATGGGCTTAGCTTGGTTGCCTCTATGATTGGAATACCTAAGATGTTGGATACGTATACTGCCTCGATGTGTGCTGAATCTTGGGGAAGGAGCAGTTATGCTAGAGCGCTCATTGAAGTGCAAGCGGGGGCTGAGTTAAAAAAGAGTGTTACAGTTGCTATCCCATCGATGGATGGTAGTGGGTATTCAAAGGTGGAGGTCAAGATTGAATATGATTGGGAGCCTCTAAGGTGCTCCTCTTGTTGTGTGTTTGGTCATGATGACGGCTCGTGCCCGAAGAACCCTCAGGTATCTTCTAGTGGAGTTGCTGAAAAGAACAATGATGAATTTCAGGTTGTAGGGGCCAAGAAGAAGAAAGTGAACAACCAAGGCATCTATATGAAAAATCAGAAGCCTAAGGTAGTCTACAGGCCAGTCGTCAACCCTAAACCAAAATCGTCCTCAAAGAGTCCGATGCAGAATCAGGTTTCAACATCTAACCCGTTTGACATTCTGAAGGATGATACTGGTAATCAGGGAGGTACCACTGTGGGTCGAGTGGAGAAGAAACAGTCGAATGACAGGCAGGTGTCGGATGAGGAGGAGGTTGAAGAAGTCTACAATGAAACTAGTGCATTTATGACATCGGGTACTCATCCTTTCTCTTCGAAAGCAGGGGCAAGCACCTCTTCTACCAAGATCTCTAATGGATAGGCTATCTGCTTTTCGTCTGAAGGGGCTGCGGTTTTGTGGCTACTTTATCTTTGATGATGGCGGTTGAGGATTTTGTTTTATGTTTTGCATTGTTTGTCTACTAGATGTCGTGTCATGATGTATAGTAGACTAGGTTATGGGGTATTATAGGTCTTTGGTTTCTGTTTTTGATTTACATATATGGGGCATGTCCTGTATATGAACTAGTGTGGAACACATCCTCACTACTTGTACTTATTTGCGGTTGCATTTTTATAGAATCACCGGTGTAACATCTGTGCCCGTAATCATTGTGAACAGTTCAATTATCAATAAAATAATGTAATTTGATCCCAATGTTTGTTTCATTGTGTTTTACATTTTTCGTGTTTTGACTTTTGTTCAATTTCAAACTCTACATCGCTTTCTGGAGAGTTATACGTTAACTGGTGCGTAAACGTACTCAGTTTAATGCGACAAATACTCCGGAACATCAACATATACTCAACATACCTTAAATAACCTTTACATAACTTAGAAATAAGTTTTGAAGGCTTTGGTATAGCAAAAACAAGTTAATTCGCTTACAGGGACTAAACTTGACAAACTGTAAAAGTATGCCAATTTGAACTGTAACGAACATTCCGGAACATGTCCATAAGTTAAACATACCATAAATATCCTTTGCATAGCTTAGAAATAAGCTTTGAGGGGTTTGGTATGCTAAAATAAACTTTTGGGTCATTCAGGGACTAAAAGTGTCAAAAAGTGCATAAGTTTGCACTTTTGCGCATAACTTACGTTCTGAATACATCCGGACATCCAAAAATTTATGTAAGCATCCTTATATTATGCCTTAGTGTTTGGCATAAGAAAAATCCATTCGTCGCGTCATTTGGATCGTCTTTCACGCTTATGCGCATTCCGTCGTAATTAAGCGAACATCGCGATCGTACGGCCAAACGAACCGACATCCGACATATTTTTGGGCATGTTTCATGTCCACAATGTTTAGGCATCATTTTGGGGCCTTAAAGATGGCTTTACAGGTCTTAGAAGGGCTGGAAATAGCTTAAACACGCAACAGGGACCAAATGTGTAAATTCTGCAAGTGGTGCAGATCAGAGAGGGCCAGGCGGCCCGCGTGAGTTTTGCCCAAATATGAGGCGGGCCGCGTGGGGATGTCTGACAGAAAGATTTTGCATTTAATGCAGAATCTGGCCTTTCGTTCGATCAAAGGGCGATGCCTTTTCACCCAAATGAAGGGCCAAGGGTCAAGTTCACTGAACTTATCCACTGGACACATGTACGCACGAGATCAAGGCACGATATTCGATAAAACGATCCTAACGGTTCCACTTTTCCTATAAATACCCCCCCCCCCTTTAGTGTAAAAATCACAAAATCAGATCCTAAAGCTCTAAGTTGAAACCATTGTTTCATACCTGAGCTGTTTGATCTTGATTTGCACTCGGGGACCCTCCGTAAGTCTTCTTTCGCTCTTTTATTCGCTTTTCGAGTCCGAAAGTCAACGTTTTGTTGACTTTCTGCATTGACCAGCTTATGGTCGATGCGAAGTTCATGGAACTTCATAACGTGAGCGTGATCACGATGGTCATGGTCCGTAGTGACCATACCTACTGATTACCCCGTTATCTAGGCTTAGTGACGAGTCGTAGTTTCGGCCAAAATGTGCATTCTTGCATATTTTGTAACCAAACTACTCGTGAGCATCAAAGCCGTTTGTTTTGATGTCAAACCTGTTTTCAAACTTAGTTAAGCATGTTCTAACATGCTTAGCTCGTCACTTTTAGTTTAGTGCTTATATAGGGTCGTAAGGTAAGCGATCTAAAACATCGCTTATGCTTTCGAACCCGACCCATTTGGTCGATCATTAGGACCTGACCAAACACATTAGGTGACCATAGCTATAACCTTCCGAGGTTATACCTTGTGGTCACGATGTTAGGCGTTCCAGACGCGTTCTACGCGAACGACGCGTAAGGTAGCATAAGCTACCTAAACGGGTCGTGATGGACCGTAAGCACTTAGGTTAAGTTTCATTTTAGTATGTAGGCTTTGTTGAACCATATTACACGAGTCTCCATACTCGTTTGGTTCACGAACCCGCGTACTATCCGATCTTCCGATTTGGTCCGGTATATTAACATAAGCTACCTATTAGGTGCCGTTGATATTCCGTGATCTTTAGCATTATCTGGTTATTATACAAGGAACTCAAAGCAATCTCAGGTGAGTACATTGAACCCCTCTTTTACTGTTTTCCAAACTGTTTTGGGGTGAAACACATGTGCCTATCTGTTACTTTCATGCTTTCCATGTTTTCACATCATATGCCTGCTATGTTGTTAGTACATTATAGTACACGATTTCATTACATTTCATGCTATGTATGCCCATTGTGTGCTTACTTAGTACATTTGATTTACATTACATTTCTGTTGCATATGTTTACTCAGCATATGGACACATTGATTTACATGAACATTTTTGTTGCATATGTTTACTCAGCATATGGACACATTGATTTACATGAACATTTCTGTTGCATATGTCTACTCAGCATATGGACACATTGATTTACATGAACATTTCTGCTTCGTATGTTTACTTAGCATACTTAGTACAATTGTTTACATCACATGCCTTCATTTTGTTATGACATTTGGTTTGTTTAACATGGGACAATACATTCATTAACACTAGCTACGCCGTTCGTTAGTAGGTAGTGGTACCATAGGAATTGACAACTCCCATTCCTGAAGTCCTGGGTTTGATAGGACTGGAAGGAATGACCGAATTCGATATACATAACTTAGATAAACCTTTAATTTGTTTAAGGGTTTATCGCCGCAGTCTCAAGGCTTGGATGTATGCATAGTTTACAATACCGCATAAATGTTAATATCAATAGAGCATGCATTTTCCGCAGAACATAACGTTGATTTAAACCACGTTTTACTTCAACGACTTGTTTTGTGCATATGGTTTAAGTTGATACATTTCGCTTACCATACATGATACATTTTGGGATGCACATTACATGATTTACATTGAACATAAACACGTCGACATTGACATACACATTTGGTGGTTTACATTTGAACATAAACATTTGACATGGTTTACAATAACACTTGACATTTGGTTTACACATGAACAATTTACATGGTGGATTGGTTTGGGTAAATGATTTAAGTAACGTGGCATATGTAATATGATACAAACATGGTGGATACGCCGCTGGTACTTCCTATATATAAATGTTTGTATAATGTTACATATTGTGGCGTTATCTAAGTCATTTCAGTTTAGACACATTACACTTTACATAAGTAACATGTTCTCCACAAGACATTATTTTCACAAACAACTTATCTTATTCAACTCATTTTACTTGGTTATTCGTTTAACCTTGCACTTATCTATACATATCGTTTGATGTTATCGTTTTTCAAATGATTTACAAAGCAAAACAAATTACAAGGTTCATGACTGACTGTTATTAAACATTCTTTAAAACTCAAGTCATGAACCCCATTTTCACAAAACCTATGTATCTCACAGGCATTTTTATGCTGACGTACCTACTTTCACATGTGTTTTCAGGAGCTATTCCATAGGACGATGATCATGATTCTAGGGCGGACCTGTGCCGTAGAGCCTAAAAATGAAGTTGAACTAGCTTAATTATGTTTTGATTTCCGTACTCTATTTCCAAGACAATGTAACACCTTTGTTTATAAATAAAATACAACTTGTATGCCATGGTTATGAAACAATTTAATTCTGTTCACGACACTCCCCGGCGTTTCCGCCGCGGTTGCATGTTACACGCGGCCGGGGTGTGACAACCGGGGTAACCCTTTACCCAAAAAAAAATGCATGATGAACGGGAAAGGTTTTTTCTTCTTTAAGTTTAACTCTAAGGAGGGGATGGATCAAGTTCTTCAGGATGGGCCATGGCTCATAAGAAACATACCGTTATTTTTGAAATACTGGTCTGCAAACACGGAACTGAAAAAAGAGGAATTAAAAAAGATCCCAGTATGGGTTAAAATGCACGATGTCCCGTTAGCTGCGTACACCGAAGACGGGTTAAGTTTAATTGCTTCAAAGATCGGGGTCCCAAAAGTGCTTGATAATGAAACATCTAAAATGTGTACCGAGTCTTGGGGTAGGAGTGGATTTGCTAGAGCGATCATAGAGCTTGATGCGGAGAAGGAAACTAAGGATAACATTATGATTGCCATTCCGAATGTAGAGGATGGAGGGATTCTAAAGAGCAACATAAGGGTTGAATACGAATGGAAGCCACCTCGGTGCAATACTTGCAAGGTTTTTGGTCACATATCTGAGGAATGCCCGAAGGTAAGTGTGGAAAGGGTAGATACGGAAAACAAAGGGAAGAATAAAGTAGATGATCAAGGGTTTAAATATGGTAATAGCAGGAAGAAAGTTTCAAAACAACAGTACCATGTTAAGGAGAAACCAAAAGTTATATACAAACCTAAAAAGATGAATGATAGGCAGGATGTGAACAGACCCAGTTCCTCTAGAGGTCCGACTATTGAAATTAAGAATTCTTTCAGTGGGTTGAATGGGGCACATGATGAGGAAGAGTCGGATGTGGAAGAGGTTAGACTTGCTACGGATGAGGGGATGCCGATCCTTATGAAAGGAGATTCAATAAATAAAACAGGTGCAAGCACACCTGCTGAGAAGGTTACTAATGGTTAGTTTAGCTTCCTGGAATATTAGGGGGTTGAACCGCCCTCTTAAACAAAAGGAGGTTCAAAAGTTTTTAAAAGAGAACGGGGTTCAGGTGTTAGCCGTTTTGGAGTCTCATGTAAAGGTTGCAAATTTGGACAAGGTTTGTAAGAATGTGTTTAGGAATTGGGATTGGGCTTATAAATGTAATACTAATAATGCTCTCTCTCCTAAATGGCGATTTTGATTGTTCTTCATGAATCCTGTGTTTTTCTTCGTGATCTTGTGTATAACAGTCTGTGATTAGAGATTTGATCTCTATAACGAACTCGTTAGCACTAGGGATCGATTTAGAACTAGGGTTTTTTCGGTTTTCTTCTTACAATCGCCGCTCTAGTTTTTGATTCAAGAACCCTGATTTATTAAACTGGTAGTCGTTAATTGCGGTTAACTGAGTTTAATTTAGCTAGATTGATGCTCAGGTTTAATCGATTAAGGGTTCAGGTTTCAAACTAGGGTTTTTAGGATTAGGGTTTTCTGTTTTCTTGTTCTTCGTTCTGGTTGCGGCTCTAGGGTTTCTTGGATTTCGGGTGCTTGTTTCTTTGGTCTGCTGGTTCTAGAGAGAGTTGTTTTGAGTGCTGTTGTCATGAATGATCGCTCAAAGCCGTTGCAGGAGGTTGCCACTCCGGGGACGGATGAGAAGACACCACCAGTTCGTGGTATTGGGTTGCGAGTGACTAACATTGAGGGGAATAATCGGATTCCGAAGCGAGGTATGTATTCAACTAATGCTACGTCGGTTATTGATGGCTTGATTGATATATCTAAGCCGGTTGAATTGAATGCTGATCATGCATGTGGGATGGATTATGAGTTGGTTATGGGGGCGCCCCATGCAAACCCTAATCCTGCTAAAGGTGTGACGTTCAAACCGGTTGCATATGGGGCTGCTCATGATGTTCAAGGTTCTTGTAATGGTCAGAATAGTAGCTCTACTCCTTTGTCTTATGCGGAATCGGTTGCAGCAAGTAGTGGTCAGAAAGTTAATTTTCGTTCCTTGGAGAGTCCGGTTGTGCATGAAGGATGTGATATCGTGCTTCCCAAAGAATCTGTCCGAACTGTTCGAGAGAAGTTATCTAATACTATTTACGGGTATTTTTTGGGGGACCGGGTTGCATTCCCGGTTGTTGATTACTTTGTTAAAGTTCAGTGGAAGAAATATGGGTTGCTTAAGTCGATGATGAATGCTAATGGATTTTTCTTTTTCAAGTTCAACGATGAACGTGGAATGTTGAATGTCCTCAAGGATGGTCCGTGGATTATTAGATCGCAACCGTTGTTTCTGAACATATGGACCCCAACGACCAAACTTGAAAAGAAAGAAGTTAAGAAGGTGCAGGTTTGGGTTAAAATTCATGAGGTTCCTATTGCGGCTTATACGGAAGATGGTCTTAGTTTGATAGCTACAAAAATCGGTGAGCCTAAGATGCTGGATTCTTTTACAACTTCTATGTGTACCGATTTGTGGGGTCGTAGTAGCTATGCTAGAGCGTTGGTGGAAATTTCGGCGGATAAGGAGTTTCGTGAAGAGATTACTATGGCGATACCTGAACCGGAAGGGGAGGGTTTTCTTAAAGAAACTATGTATGTGGAGTATGAATGGAGTCCACACCGTTGCCACACTTGTTGTGTGTTTGGTCACACGGCTGATGGGTGTCCTAAAACACCGGTGAAGGTTGTTAAAAATGATGTGCCGAACCGCAATTTTCAAAAGAACTTGCAGACGAAAAAGGGTCCGATTGTTGATCAGGATGGGTATACTGAAGTTCATGGTAAGAAGGTCGCTAGGAAAATGGGTATTCCGGTGAACAAGCAGAAAAGTAGGTTTGAATATCGGCCGGTGGCTCCAAAACCTCAGCCGAAGGGTAACAATGGGTCGTCTTCGGTGCCAATTAAACTGAATAATCCCTTTGATGTGTTAAACCAAGCTGATTCTGGAGAGGGGACTAGCAAGAAATCCTCGGGTTCGGCCTTGGAGGATTCGGATAATGAAGTGGAAGAAGTTTATAACGAAATGGATGAGTTTATGAGGCAAGGGACGTGTAAAATTCAGAGCAAACAAGGGGCAAGCACTCCTTCTCAGGTAGTTGCTAATGATTAGTCTCGCGGTCTGGAATATAAGGGGGTTGAACCGCCCGCTTAAACAAATGGAGGTTCGGCAAGCTGTGAAAGATTATAAGTTGAGTCTGTGTGCGATTTTAGAGTCCCATGTTAATGTTGCTAACTTGGCTAGTGTTTGTAAGTCAGTTTTTCGATCGTGGGAGTGGACTTCGAATGGTAGATGTTGTGATAAAGGCACTAGAATAATTGTGGGTTGGAATCCGGCCGTTTTTGACGTGATGGTTTTGGCCCAGTCGGATCAGGTTATGCACCTTCAACTCGTGTTTAAATTGGATAAAAGGAGGGTCTTCTGTTCTATTGTTTATGCTGCTAATTATTATGTGACCCGGAGGGTGTTGTGGCACCAACTTTCGTTGCACAAAACTCTTGTTGCGGATAGTCCGTGGTTTATTATGGGTGATTTTAACTCGGCTCTGAATATAGAGGACAGTTCCATGGGCACTTCTTCTTGTTCGACCGGTATGAGGGAGTTCCAGGCTTGTGTTGACGATATTGAAGTGGTTGATATTAATCGGTCAGGTATTCATTTTACTTGGAATCAAAAGCCTAAGAAAGGGATTGGGTTACTTAAGAAAATTGATCGGGTGATGGGGAACACTTCTTTTCTAGCGGAATATCCGAACTCGGTGGCTGTCTTCAAGCCATATCGTCTGTCGGATCATTGTCCATGTATTTTATCGTTCCCGGATGCTGTCATAGTGAAACCGAGGTCTTTCAAGTTCGCTAATTTTCTGGTTTTCAAACCAGAATTTTTGGAGATCGTTTCTAATGGTTGGGGTACTCATATTGACGGAGTGTATCAGTTCCGAGTTGTAAAAAAACTTCGTTTGCTGAAACACCCGCTGAGGTCGTTGCTCTTTAAACAAGGAAATCTCCACAAGAAAGTAGATAACCTTAGATTGAAGTTGGATGTTATTCAGCAAAGTTTGGATCAAGACCCGTCAAATGTTGCTATCCGTGCTGATGAGGCTACTATTAGCCGCGAGTTACAGGAGGCTTTACTAGACGAGGAGAGGTTCCTGAAACAAAAATCTAAAGTGGACTGGTTAGCGGCTGGTGATATGAACACGAAATTCTTTCATTCTTCGTTGAAAGCCAGAAATCATTTTTCTAGAATAGAAGTTATTACGGACTCGGGTGGGGTTACGTATGAAGGTGACATGGTTTTTAAAGCGTTTGTTCAGCACTATGAGGGATTTTTCGGATCTGTAGGGGATATTTCTCTTGAACCGGCTCCAGATTTATTCCCGAAAATGTTATCTCATGATGTGGCGTTCAATATGATTCGGCAGGTAACGACGGAGGAGGTCAAAAAGGCTATGTTTTCGATTGGTAACGACAAAGCCCCTGGGCCGGATGGTTATACGGCAGCCTTCTTTAAGAGTGCTTGGTCTTTAGTTGGTAATGATATTTCTAACGCGATTAAGGATTTCTTTGAAACGGGTAATCTTCTCCGGGAATTGAATCATACGTTAATTGTTCTCATTCCAAAGGTTTCGACCCCTATGCTTGTTACTGATTTTCGTCCGATTGCTTGCTGTAATGTTTTATACAAATGTATCAGTAAGATCATTGCGGACAGAATTAAAGGTGCCCTTAATGATATTGTTAGCATCAACCAATCGGCTTTTGTTCCTGGTCGGAAAATCTCGGATAACATTCTTTTAACCCAGGAATTAATGCATAATTATCATAGAGATGCGGGTCCCCCGAGATGTGCGTTTAAAGTCGATATTCAGAAAGCTTACGATACTGTGGATTGGGGGTTTTTGAGAAAAGTGCTGATTGGGTTTGGCTTTAACATCAAAATGGTGGAGTGGATTATGGTATGTGTCTCTACTACATCGTTTTCGGTTTGTGTCAATGGCTCAGTGCATGGTTTTTTCAAAGGGAAACGTGGGTTGAGGCAGGGTGATCCAATGTCCCCGTATTTATTTACGTTGGTTATGGAGGTCTTAACGAGTATTCTGCAACATTCGGTACAAATTGATTCCTCTTTCAGGTTCCACAATAGGTGTGAAAGACAGCGAATTATAAATCTTTGCTTTGCAGATGACTTGTTTTTATTCGCTAGAGGGGAAGTTAGTTCGGCTAATTGCATTATGTCCTCACTCTCGAAATTCACTAAGATGTCGGGGTTGGTCCCTAGCAATCAGAAAAGCACGGTTTTCTTCTGCAATGTGAAAAATCATACTAAGCAAGCTATTCTGAATATCATGCCTTTTAAGGAAGGAAAGTTGCCTGTCAGGTACTTGGGGGTCCCTTTGATTTCGGCTAGGCTTGGGTACAATGAATGTCGAGTTCTAGTGGAGAGGTTGGAAAAGCGTATCATGCATTGGAGAAATAAGCTGTTATCCTTCGCAGGAAGACTTCAGCTTATTAATTCTGTCCTATCTTCTATGCATATCTACTGGGCCTCAGTGTTTATTTTGCCGGTTCGGATAATCAAGGAGCTTGAAGCTAAGATGAGAAATTTTCTTTGGTCCCAAGATTCTGCGTTTAATAAAGGTAAATCGAAAGTCTCTTGGAAATTGGTTTGTACGCCAAAATATGAGGGGGGCTTGGGTATTAGACGTGTGGGGGATATGAATAAAGCGTTGATGTCGTCTCATATTTGGAGCATTGTTTCTAAACGGGACTCCTTGTGGGTTGATTGGGTGCACTCGTATCGGTTAAAGGGCAAGAGTTTTTGGGTATGTAAAACGCCCGCTAGTAGTTGTTGGTCGTGGAGGAAGATATCTCAGTTAGGGCCGCTGGTTAGAAATCATTTTTGGTCGGAGGTTGGTAATGGTGCCTCTACCTCAGCGTGGTATGATACTTGGTCCGAGTTGGGGCCTTTGGCCGATTTTCTTTCGCCTAGAGTCATTACAGATGCTGATTTTAGGTTGGAGGATTCGGTGGCCGATGTGCATTCGAATGGCGGTTGGAGTTGGCCTATAGCGTGGAGGGATTTGTTCCCTGTTCTGATTCAGATTGATCAAGTAATTTTGGATCCAATGAAAAATGATAGGCTTTTATGGAAGGATGGGAATGATCTCAATGGGTTTTCGACGTCTGGGGCTTGGCATTCGTTTCGCCATAGGGAACCGGATGTTGATTGGTGCAAAATTGTGTGGTTCGCTCAGTGTATTCCGAGGCACGCATTCATGATGTGGCTGATTATGAAACGTAAGCTCCTTACACAAGATAAAATTCTGCAATGGGATTTGTCTAGAAGGAAAAACATGAATATGATGTGTTGCTTAATGTGTTTTGAGAACTTTGATTCCCACCCACACTTGTTCTTTGAATGCAAGTATTCTTCACAGGTGTGGACGCTAATCCGGGATAGGGGGGGTATGAACTCGGTCAGCCCGAAATGGTCAGAAGTTGTTCACTGGCTTAGTGCTCGTAGTCATCAGAAACGGGCGGATATTTATGTGGCTAAGCTCCTCGTTGCGGCTACTGCTTATAACATTTGGCAAGAGAGGAATGCTCGGTTGTTTAAAAATCAACTCAGACCTCCTGAGACGGTTAGTGATGTTATTATCAAAACAGTGCGATACAAGTTGATGGGAGCTAAGTTGAAGGATACCGTGAGGGTGCGAAAGATTCTTGAAGAATGGGAGATCTATGCGGATGACAAACCCGACGATGGAGGCTGATTAGTTGTGTTTGGTTATTTGTTTCTAGATTGTAGTCTAGTGGTCGTTTCCTTTTCTTGGTTGTTTTGTTTTGGTTTGGTTTTGGTTTGACTTTCATGGGGTGTGTCTCATGATTGAACTAGTGTAGACTCTCTACACTACTTGTGCTTTTTTGGTTGTGAATATATAGAATCACCGGGGTAACCCTTTACCCAAAAAAAAGAATTGGGATTGGGCTTCGAATGGAGCGATGTGTTCGAAAGGTACTAGAATTATTTTGGGTTGGCACATGGATAATATAGATGTTATGGTTGTTGATGCTAATAGTCAGGTGATGCATACTCAGATTATGATAAAAAGTGACAAAAAGATGATTTATGCCTCGTTTGTCTATGCTAGTAATTGTTACAAAGAAAGAAGGCAGTTGTGGGAGTCGTTAAAAATGCATAAAGGGCTGGTTAAAAATAATCCTTGGATTATCCTAGGCGATTTTAATGTTGCTCTCAACCTAGATGATAAATACATGGGGAGTTCTACAATTAATGCTGCGATGACTGACTTTAAGGAATGTGTTGAATATATGGAAGTTTTTGATGTTAATGCAAGCGGAATTCATTATACATGGAACCAGCGATCAAAAACGGGAGTGGGGATCCGGAAAAAGTTGGACAGAATCATGTCAAATGTTCAATTTACTGATGCTTTACCCGATGCCCATGTAGTATATTTTCCCTATGGAGTTTCGGACCATTGTCCTTGTGTTTTAAAGCTGCCAACTAGTCAAAGAGCAAAACCTAAACCTTTCAAGTTTACTAATATGTTGGTTCATAAGAAGGAATTTGTGGATATTGTGAAAAGTGGATGGGACCTGACCGTGGATGGTGTTCCAATGTTCCGAGTAGTGAAAAAATTAAAAGGCTTGAAGCATGCTTTTAGATCGCTTATGCATAAACAGGGTAACATTCACAAAAAAGTTCATGATCTTAAAAAAGAGCTGGATTGTCTTCAAAGTAATCTGGATATGGACCCGAATAATAGTCAACTTAGAGATGCTGAATCGGAGTGTTTGAAAAGATACCAAGAAGCTGCTCTTGATGAAGAGAGATTTTTGAAGCAAAAGGCCAAGCAAAAGTGGTTGGAAGTGGGTGATGCTAACACGGCCTATTTCCACAACGTTGTTAAATGCTGTAACCATATTAATAAAATCCATTCTATTAAAGATGCTGAAGGTAATCAACATGATGGGGAGGGGGTAGCGAATGCCTTAGTAGATCACTTCAAAGTTTTTCTTGGCAAAAAAGGGAATGTTACTAAGAAGCTGGACCCGATTATCTTCTCTACAAAGATTAGTACTCAGGTCGCTACTCATATGAGTAGGCGAGTCACTTCTGAAGAAGTGAAGGGTGCTATTTTTTCTATCAATGAGAACAAATCTCCAGGCCCGGATGGATATACGTCCGAATTTTTTAAGAAATCTTGGGAGATTTTTAATGATGTTACTATGGCGGTACTCGATTTTTTTTTGAATCAGGAAGATTGCTCCAAGAAATTAACCACACGTTCTTAGCATTGATTCCAAAGGTTGCTACTTCTAGTGTTGTCACGGACTACAGGCCGATTTCATGTTGTAATGTCATTTATAAAGGTATAAGCAAGATCATTACTAACAGGATTCTTGAGGGCCTCAATGAGATAATTAGTGAAAACCAATCGGCTTTTTTTCCGGGGAGAAGAATTTCGGATAACATCCTTCTAACACAAGAACTCATGCATGATATGCGAATGACCAGTTTTGCACCGACCCTAATTTCTCTCTCTAGCAATTGGCGATCATGAACATTCAGCCGTAACCCTAATTTCATTCGATCTTTTCTGTTGCTGATTCGTTTCTTGCTCTCTTGTATCAAAAACGAAGTTAGGTTTGCAGATCTGTTCGATTTTCTTTTAGGGTTTCACTTTATTTCGCCGGCCAAATCCATTCTTTGAAGGTGTTTTCATAGGTTTCGGCCTGATCTTTACAAGTAAGTATCAGAATCGTTCGAAGCATGGGTTAGGGTTTCTTGCTAGTTTAGGGTTTCGGTTTATGTCTGTTCGTTCTATTTGGGCTGCTGGAATTGTTTGGTGATTGGTTGTTTCGACTTGTTTCTGAAATCGATTGAGGAGAGTTGTGAACGTTGTTTTTTGTTTTTGATTCTGAATGGAAGAGCATCACACAAAGGTTGACGGCGGCAGACCTTCGTATTCTTTTGAGGGTTCTGCCAGCCGAATCTTGGATATGGAGGGTGATGGCAGCAAATCTTTGTTCTCGTTTGATAGCTGGGAAAATCTTCGTGCTCGTATGAATGGATTGTCAAAGGTTACTCCAATCTCTTTGACGAAACCGCGATCGGATTCGGAAAATGAGGGTAATGTTCATACTACCATGGGGCATGAGCCATCTTCAGAACATAATGGAACATCTTTTCCGGCTGATAAAGGGAAACCTTCTGGTTCGGGTCCTACGGAAAGTTTATCTTTTGCTAATGTAGTAAAGGATAAAAAAGAGTCTGTGAAGGTGAATTTCAGGGTGATGGAATCAAGCGAGGAAGTTGATGGTGCCGATGTAGTGATTCCATTGTCTTCAGTTAAACAAGTTACTGACAGGTATGCGAATACTTTGTACGGGTACTTCTTGGGTAAACGACTGGCGTTTCCCGTGGTGGATTTTTATGCGAAGAACAATTGGGTTAAATATGGGTTGTCAAGACTTATGATGAATGCACACGGGTTCTTTTTCTTTAAGTTCAAAACTAAAGAAGGAATGGACCAAATGTTAGAGGATGGACCGTGGATGATACGAAATGTTCCAATAATTTTGAAACAGTGGTCTGCCTCTACCAAGTTGGAAAAAGAGGAGCTGAAATCTATTCCAGTGTGGGTCAAGATGCATGATGTGCCTTTAGCGGCATTTACTGAGGATGGGCTTAGTCTCCTTGCATCGAAGATTGGGGTTCCTAAAATGTTGGATTCGTATACTGCCACTATGTGTACGGAATCTTGGGGAAGAAGCAGCTATGCTAGGGCGCTCATTGAGGTACAGGCAGGGGCTGATGTAAAGAAGAGTGTTAAGGTTGCAATCCCTTCTTTGGAGGGTGATGGCCATTCAGTGGCGGAGGTTAAGATTGAGTATGATTGGGAACCGTTAAGGTGTTCGTCTTGTTGTGTGTTTGGTCATGATGATTCTTCGTGCCCAAAGAACACCCAGGTTGTTCCAAACAGGGATTCTGGAAAGAATGGTGATGAATTTCAGGTTGTGGGTGCCAAAAAGAAGAAAGCTACTACTCAAGGGCTTCATATAAAAAATCAAAAACCTAAGGTAGTCTATCGTCCAGTTGCCAAATCTAAACCGGATTTGGCGGTGAAAAATTCGAATCAGGTTTCAACATCGAACCCCTTTGATTGTCTTAAAGATGACGATGGTAATGGTACAACGGTGGGTCGAGTGGCTGGTAATCAGGGAGGGTCCACCGCGGGCCGAGTTGAGAAGAAACCGTCGAGTGACAGGCAGGAATCGGATGAGGAGGAGGTTGAAGAAATCTACAACGAAACTAGTGCATTCATGACATCAGGTACTCATCCTTTTTCTTCGAAAGCAGGGGCAAGCACCTCTTCTTCAAAGTTCTCGAATGGATAGGTTGTCTGCTTTTCGGCTGAAGGGGCTGCGGTTTTGTGGCCATTTTATTTTTGATGATGGTGGCTGAGATTATGTTTTGTGGTTTGCATTGTTTTGTCTACTAGATGTCGTGTCATGATGTATAGTAGACTAGGTTATGGGGTATTATAGGTCTTTGGTTTTTTGTTTTGGTTTACATATATGGGGCATGTCCTGTATATGAACTAGTGTGGAACACATCCTCACTACTTGTTCTTTTTTGCGGTTTGCATTTTAATAGAATCACCGGGGTAACCCTTTACCCAAACACAAGAACTCATGCATAATTATCACCGGCAAGTTGGTCCTCCGAGGTGTGCCTTTAAGGTGGATATTCAAAAGGCCTACGACACGGTGGATTGGGATTTCCTTCGTGATATCCTCCATGGGTTTGGCTTTAATCACCGTTTTATCGGTTGGATTATGGAATGTGTTACATCATCTTCTTTTTCTCTCAGCATTAATGGTAACATTCATGGATACTTTAGGTGTGAGAGGGGTCTGCGTCAAGGAGACCCTATGTCTCCTTACTTATTCACCATGGTTATGGAAGTTTTAACTTTACTTCTTCGAAAAGCGGCTGACTTGGATCCGTCCTTTAGATTTCATAACAGGTGCGAAAAACAGATGATTATTAATGTGTGCTTTGCTGATGATCTTCTTATCTTTGCTAGGGGAGATACCCAATCGGCAAGGGTAATCATGGATTCTTTGATGAAGTTTAAAGATGTTTCAGGGCTGGCTCCTAGTAACTCTAAAAGTTCAGCGTTTTTTTGCAATGTTTCTAGCAGCATTAAGGCGAGAATTATGGAGTTTGTTCCCTTTGAAGAGGGTAAGCTTCCGATTAAGTACCTTGGAGTTCCTTTATTGGCATCTCGGCTTCTAGTGAAAGATTGTAAAGTGCTTGTGGAAAGAATGGATAAGAGGATCATGGATTGGAAAAATAAGTTCCTTTCGTTTGCCGGAAAGCTTCAGCTTGTCATATCTGTCCTGTCTTCTATTCACGCGTACTGGGCTTCGGTTTTCATGTTGCCTGCGAGTATAATTAAGGATCTGGAGGATAAAATGAAGTGGTTTTTATGGGGGTATGGTACGACCGCTAAAGGAAGAGCTAAAGTTGCCTGGAAAGAGGTATGTCTCCCTAAGTCTGAAGGGGGCCTAGGCATTAGACGTATTTCTGATGTCAATCGGTCTCTCATGACGTACCACATTTATAGTATTCTTTCAGAAAGGAAATCTCTTTGGACACATTGGATTTTGATACACAAGTTAAAAAATCGTAGTCTTTGGGACATTCCTATCCAAAATAATTCGCCGTGGGGTTGGAAGAAATTACTGAAGTTTAGACATGTGGTTAGACCGTTTTTCTGGTCCAAAATCGGAAATGGTGAAAAAACGTCTTTATGGTTCGATAAATGGTGTAATCTATGTCCGTTGAGTAATTATGTTACGCATAGACGTATGGCTCAACATGGTTTTAGTATGTATTCTAAGCTGGCCGATGCTATAGATGGTGGTAATTGGGTGTGCCTGAAGCTTGGAGGAATTTATTCCCGGTATTATTTCAGCTCCAACCTGTTACTTTTTCGGCTAATGTTCAAGATAGAATTTTGTGGATGAATTCAGAAGGTAATTTGGTCTCTTTTGAGTCTAAAGAGGTGTGGGCTGTTATTAGAACTCGGGGGCATTCTGTTGAATGGTCGAATATTGTTTGGTCTCGGTTTAATATTCCAAAATATGCGTTTATTAGTTGGTTGATTTTGAAGAGGAAGCTATGGACTCAAGACAGAATCCTTCACTGGAATCATACTGTAACGGGTTCTATGAATCAAATGTGTTGCCTCCTTTGTTTTGCAGGTATTGAAACGATTGACCACCTGTTTTTTGAGTGCAAATACTCAAAGATGGTGTGGTATAAAGTTCGCGAGAGAGGAGACATGTCCCGAGTCAGTGAAAAATGGGACGACATAATGCAATGGTTGGTTCCTATAGCTGCAGCGTCGGCTATAACTTCTAGTTGCAGCGTCGGCTTATTTCATTTGGATGGAAAGGAATGCAAGATTTTTCAACAACCAACTAAGACCGCCGGAACAAATTGTGGAGCTTATTTTGCATACGGTTCGAACCAAATTGCTATCCTTCAAGTATAAAGCCAGCGCTAATGTCAACAGGTTTTTGGAGAAGTGGAACGTGCATGGAGTAGAGACCTTTGATGACCATTGTTAGTAGGAATGTAATAGCTGTCTAATTCTGGTTGTTTTTTGGTTGTTTTCTTGTTTCCTCTTTGGTGGTATGCCACTAAGAGAACTAGGGGGTATTTCAGCCTCTCTACTTGTTTTGTTTTGTTGATATGATATAAAATCACCGGGGTAACCCTTTACCCAAAAAAAAAATCCTTAATGGAAAAACAACTTCCAAGCCAAGCTTTTACACCTTCCATGGTTGGAATGTCATTCCCAAATAGTAGAATGTCATCGACATACAGTACTAAGAAGGTGATGATGCTCCTACTAGCTTTCTTGTACACACAAGCTTCATCGCCGTTTTTTATGAATCCAAAATTCTTAATTTCTTTATCAAAACGGTGATTCCAACTTCTAGATGCTTGTTTCAATCCATAGATTGATTTCTTTAACTTGCATACTTTGTCAGGATGTTTTGGATCGACAAAACCTTCAGGCTGAACCATATAGACATCTTCATCAAGATATCCATTATGAAAAGCCGTTTTGACATCCAATTGCCAGATCTCATAGTCATAATATGCAGCTATGGCAAATAATATCCTGATTGACTTTAGCATCGCCACAGGCGAGAAGGTCTCATCATAGTCAATTCCTTGAGTTTGAGTGAAACCTTTTGCTACAAGTCTTGCTTTATAAGTATCCAAGTTACCATGCATATCTGTTTTCTTCTTGAAAACCCACTTACTTCCAACTACTTTAGAGTTAAGTGGTGGCACAACCAACTCCCAAACTTGGTTGTCATACATGGATTGCATCTCTATGTTCATGGCTTCAAGCCATTTGTCGCAATCGGATTTTGACATTGCATTATGGTATGTGGTTGGTTCATCTGAATCTACCACGTAGCATCCATCCATGAAAAATCCATATCTTTCAGGTGGATTGCTAATTCTACCAGATCTGCGAACATTTTGTGTGTTCTGATCAACCTCTTTATCGTTTTCAACAATCTCTTGTTGAGTGCTAGTATCAACCAAACGTGTATCGTCTTGTGGTTCTTGATCCTCCTCAAGTTCCACTGTTCTATCACTGGTTCCTTCCATAAGGAACTTAGCTTCTAAGAACTTACCCTTTCGAGCAACAAATACCTTTTGCTCAGTTGGGTCGTAGAAATAGTATCCTATATCATCTTTAGGATATCCTACAAAGATACACTTAGTAGATCGGACTTCCAATTTATTTGGAGTGTATTGCTTAACATAAGCTTCACAACCCCAAACCCTTAAGAATGATAATGATGGAGGGTTTCCATGCCATATTTCAAAAGGTGTCTTTTCCACTTTCTTGGTTGGGGCCATATTTAGTATACGGATTGCGGAGAGCAAAGAGTAACCCCAAAATGATAGAGGTAATGTGCTTCTAGCCATCATAGATCGAACCATATCTAATAGAGTTCGATTTCTCCTTTCGGACACACCATTGTGTTGTGGTGTTCCAGGTGGAGTAAGTTGTGAGATAATCCCACAACTCCTAAGATGATCTTGAAAAGCACCACTAAGGTATTCACCTCCTCTATCGGTGCGAAGGACTTTGATTGTTTTCTTGAGTTGATTTTCTACTTCACTTTTGAAGTCTTTGAACATTTCAAATGCTTCATCCTTGTGTTTTAAGAAATACACATAACCATAACGATTATAGTCGTCGGTGAAGGTAATGAAGTATCTTTCACCATTCCTAGTCATCGGCTTAAAAGGACCACATACATCTGAATGTATGATACCTAATAAGTCCTTAGCCCTTTCAAATGTTCCACTAAAGGGCGTCTTGGTCATTTTGCCTTGTAAACAAGATTCGCATACATCAAATGAATTATCTTCATTTGTATTTAAAAGACCATTTTTCTGAAGTGTATGCATGCGATTCTTGCTTATATGTCCAAGGCGACAATGCCAAAGATAGGAATCACTCAAATCCATTTTGAGTTTCTTGTTGGTTACTTGGTACATTGAGCTATCATATGATGCGTTATCATGATCTAATTCGTAAATACCATTTAAAGACATAGCTTTAAAATAAAACACATCATTCTTAGAAACATAAATGTCATAGTTAACAAATTCGAAATTGAAACCAGATTGTTTTAAAAGGGAAACTGAAATTATGTTCCTAGTCAAACTAGGAGCATACAAAACATTCTTCAAAATAACTTCCAAACCACTTGGAAGCTTTAAAACGTAGTCTCCTTGAGCTTCGACTTCAACTTTTGCTCTGTTGCCTATAAAGAGACTATCGTCTCCCTTCTTATAATGTTTATTTCTTTTGAACCCCTGCAACGAATTGCAAATATGAGTTCCACATCCGGTATCTAGTACCCATGTGTTAGAAGAAATAACATTAAGCTCAACATGTATCATAAAGATAGTACCTGAGGTTTGCCCTGCATCCCTCTTGTTTTTCAACTCTTTGAGATAGGTCGGACAATTTCTTTTCCAATGTCCTATCTCACCACATTCAAAACATGGGTCATTCGTAGCAACCTTTTGCTTCTTCTCTTTTGGTTTGGCGGGTTCTGCTTTAGCTTTTCCTTTTCCCTTTCCCTTGACGTGTCCCTTTCTTTTAGCATAGGTTGCTTTAGAATCGGGGTGGGGCCTCTTCTTGTTGCCTCCTTCATTGATCGCAAGGACGAGTAAAGCCTTTTTGCCCATACTTGCTTCAGCCGTTTTGAGCATTGCATGAAGCTCACCAATGCTCTTGTCCCATCCATTCATGTTGTAATTCATAACAAAGCTCTCAAATTTCTTTGTTAAAGAGTTGAGGATAAAATCCGTAGCCAACTCTTTGGAGACGGGACAATTTAACCGTTCGAGGCGATCAATGTGGCTTTTCATCTTGAGAACATAAGATGATACCGATTGGGTTTCCTCCATTCGACATGCATGAAACGCCCGAACAGTTTCGAAGCGTTCTACCCTTGCTTGTTGTAGGAACATTTCCTTTAACTGGGTAATCATGTCATATGCCCCGTGGTGTTCAAAATCCTTTTGAATTTCGGGAATCATAGTTCCCAACATGAGGCATGAGGCTTGCATGGATTCCTCGGTATACTTAACCCAATCGTTGTAGGCTTCCACATCTTCCACGTTAGGTTCATCGGGAATAGGATCGTCCAACACATAGGATATCTTCTCTTGCTTGAGAACGATTCTCAAGTTTCGAAACCAATCCATGAAGTTGTTATGGTTGAGACGATCCTTTTCGAGGATGGTTCTTAGTGATAGGTTTCGGACGGTTTGGGTAATCGGGTTTGCATTGTTAGCGGCCATCTACAAAATTTAACAAGTTCAATTTTAGTATTTTCGATATTATTATATTTTAATCATTAATACCCTTTTGTGTCTTAAAGACAATTAATAATTAAAATCTAGAATCCAACGTTATATTTAAATATTGGTTAGGTGACCTTTATCCCTCTATTTAAATTTAACAAGGTAGTCAACGTTTGACAATTGCAACTCTTTGCAATTTCTAGCCATATGGGATCGGTTTAAACATCTTTATGTTTAGTTGGCATGTTTAATCCCATCAACACCTTTGTTCCCCATGCTTTGGTGACCCTAAGTTCATGGTTTCCAAATCAAGCCGTCCAACTTACACACACGTGTGAGTTTATACACATAAGTGGTTAGGTGACCTTTATCCCACAAACATGGTAAAACCCACCTCGAACATACAAGTTCCCTCAAATGTGGTTCGGTGACCTTTATCCCACAATAAGAGTTCCCAAGTGTTTCGAGTGTTATACTTGCATGGGAAGCCCCCACTAGAGAACTACCCTCTCTCCTTTAGGCGATTTCTTGTTCTTCTCCATGAATCCTTCAGTTTTTCTTCGTAATCTTATGTATAACAGTCTGTGATTATTGTTTTGTTTTCAAAACAGTATAACGAATCTGTTAGCATTTGTGATCGATCCAAAACTAGGGTTTTTTCTTCTTTCATTCAAATCGCTGCCCTAGAAACTTATTCGAGTCTCTGATTTATTACCCTGGTTGTTATTGATTGCGGTTAGCTGTGACTAATTTAGCTAGATTGATAACTCTGGGTTAATCGATTAAGGGTTGAGATTCGTTTTTTAGGGTTTAAAGGATTAGGGTTTTTGATTCTTGTTTTCGGCCGACGTGTTCTTTGCATGGTTTTCTGTTGTTTTGGTAATTGAGAGAGATGTTTCTAATAATTGTTTCTTGACGGCGGATTAGGGTTTGTGTCCTGTGTTAATCCTCGTTCGGCTGTGTTGTGTGCAGCCGATTAGGGTTTTCATTATTCCTTATTCGGCTGAGTGGTGTTTGATTTGTTCAGAATCTTCGCATACCTTGTGTTTACGTAAGCAGGCTGCATGGGAAGCAATAGTGACGGGTCAGGTAATGAGTCGGCGGGGTTGTCATCAAAAAAAGGTATAGGGTTACGTGTCACGAACATTGAAGGAAATCTGAAGCTTCCAAGAAGGGGGATGTTTTCTACTTCAGATGCATCAATATTAAATGGGTTGGAAAAAATATCAACACCTGTGGAGAATCCGTTTGTGAAACCGGGCATGGCTAATAATATCAATGACAATCGGAATGATGACGGGTACGAGAATGTGTCGATTTTTACGTCTCAAACTTCACAGCAGAGTTCTGATATGAGACCGGCTTCAACAAGTAACACTAAACCCCCACTGTCATTTGCAAATGCAGTGAAATCTAACAAGGAACCTGTGAAAGTAAACTTTAGGGCTATGGAGTCAAATGAAACCGTTGAGGGGGCGGATGTCGTGATTCCTATCTCGTCAGTGAAACAGGTGAATGATAGATATGAAAATACGTTGTATGGCTATTTTTTGGGAAAAAGACTAGCCTATCCGGTTGTGGACTACTTTGTTAAAAATAACTGGGTAAAATATGGCCTTTCAAGGTTAATGATGAACGCGAAGGGTTTCTTTTTCTTTAAATTTAAAACGAAAGAGGGGATGGATAAGCTTTTGGAAGATGGTCCGTGGACAATCAGGAATGTGCCAATTATTTTGAATGAATGGTCGTCGAATGTCATAGTTGAGAAGCAGGATATTAAAACTGTTCCAGTTTGGATTAAAATGCACGATGTTCCCTTGACGGCATTTACAGAGGATGGATTGAGCTTGTTGGCTTCAAAGGTTGGAACACCAAAAATGTTAGATTCCTACACCGCGACAATGTGTACGGAATCATGGGGGAGGAGCAGTTTTGCAAGGGCTATGGTGGAGATACATGCGGAGAAGGACCTAAAGAAAAGTATCACGGTAGCTATTCCTAGTTTGGAGGGAACTGGTCATGTGAAAGTGGAAGTTAAAGTTAACTATGATTGGGAACCATTGAGATGCTCCTCATGTTGTGTGTTCGGCCATAATGAAAACTCATGTCCAAAGAATCCGGGCCAGGTTAGACGTGATGAAAGCAATAAGCATAATGATGATATTCAGGGAAACGTTGTGAAAACAAAGAAACCGTACATTCAGGGTGTGAACGTCAAGAACCAGAAACCAAAGTTTACGTATAGGCCCGTGGTGAAACCGAAGTCAAATCAGGGCAATGCAGAATTGAATAAGCAAAAGATTGAAACTTCTAACCCTTTTGACATTTTAGGTGAGGAGACTAGCAATGTGGATGATGATAAAGGGGAAGGAGCTGATGTACAAGCAAGAAAGCATTCAAAAGGGAAGAGCCATATTACGGATGAGGTATTGATGACCGATGAGACCGATGTTGATAATCTTTTGGCTGATATTCCAAAGTTTATGGAGAACAAGATTGCAAATAATTCTGAGGGTGCAAGCACACCCGGTTACGACGGTTTTTAATGGGTAGTGTTGCTTCATGGAATATTAGGGGGTTGAACCGCTCCCTCAAACAGAAGGAGGTTCGTCAGGTTGTTATGGATAATCATGTTCAGGTGTGTGCTATTATGGAGACCCATGTTAACACGGCGAATGTTA
This sequence comes from Helianthus annuus, assembly GCF_002127325.2. Classification (NCBI taxonomy): domain Eukaryota; kingdom Viridiplantae; phylum Streptophyta; class Magnoliopsida; order Asterales; family Asteraceae; genus Helianthus; species Helianthus annuus. The sequence goes on along the minus strand of NC_035447.2, from coordinate 165,431,483 downwards.
CAAAGGTGTGTCAAAAAGTTTTTAGCTCGTGGATGTGGAACTCAAATGCTAGCTGTTGTGTAAAGGGTACTCGGATCATGCTTGGTTGGGACCCGAATATGGCTGATGTGATGGTTTTAGCGCAAACGGATCAGGTGGTTCATACTCAAGTGATGTTTAAACGAGATAGCAAATCCTTGTTTTGTTCTTTTGTCTATGCGGAGAATAATTATAAATTGCGAAGGGACTTGTGGAACAATTTGTGTGCGCACAACTCTATTATGAAAGACAAACCGTGGGTTGTGATGGGAGATTTCAATGCTTCCCTATCTCATGATGACTCGAGTGCAGGTTCGTCTTCTTATAGCATTGGAACCAGGGAGTTTCGAGAGTGTGTTCAATCCATCGATATGTTTGATGTTAATAGCACGGGGCTTCATTACACTTGGTCGAATAACCAGCATAGAGGAGGCATTATTTTTAAAAAACTGGACCGAATCATGGGCAATATTAACCTGGTTGCTGAGTTTCCAAATGCTGGAGCTTATTTTCACCCATTTCGGATATCTGACCACGCCCCTTGCATTTTAAAGTTGCCAACTGTGACAAGAGACAAACCAAGACCGTTTAAATTTGTGAATCTAATTGCTGAAAAGCATGGCTTTATGGAAGCTATTAATCAGATCTGGGGAAAAGAGATTACAGGATTTCGCATGTACCAGGTTGTTATGAAAATGAAGTTGCTTAAAACTCCGTTACGAAAGCTTTTCTTCCAACAAGGGAATCTGCATGAGAATGTTAAGAAGGCTAGAAAGGAACTGGATGAATGTCAGCTTGTTATGGATCAGGACCCGTCTAATGGGGATGTGTTAGCGAAGCATAGTTTTCTTCTAAAGAATTATAAAGAAGCAGTTCATGATGAAGCTGCTTTTCTTCAACAAAAATCAAAAGTGGATTGGTTAACGCTTGGGGATTCTAATACTAAATATTTTCATAACGTTGTCAAAGCCAAAAACCACCGAAGCCGTATCTTTTTGATTCGTGATACGGATGGGAATGTGCATGAGGGGGGGGGGGGGCGGCGGCTTTAGCTTTCGTCAATCACTACTCGAATTTTTTTGGGAAGGTGGGTCAGGTCGTATGTAGGCCGGATATGGATATATTTCGGAACAAGTTAACTCAGGTGAAAGCTAATAACATGGTCCGTCAAGTGACAGATGAGGAAATAAAGACAGCTATGTTCTCAATCGCAGGGAACAAGGCGCCTGGTCCGGATGGTTATACCTCGGTGTTTTTTAAAAAAGCATGGGATGTTGTTGGGAAAGATGTCTGCTTAGCGGTAAAAGAATTTTTTCTGAATGGAAAGCTTCTAAATCAGCTAAATCATACGGTAATTTCTCTTATCCCGAAGGTGAAAACTCCGGCTTCAGTTACAGATTACAGGCCTATTTCGTGCTGCAATACGCTGTACAAGTGTATAAGCAAGATCATCACGACTCGTATTAAAGAGGGTTTAGTAGATATTGTCAATATTAACCAGTCAGCGTTCATTCCGGGCAGGAAGATATCAGATAATATCCTTCTAACACAGGAGCTTATGCACAACTATCATCACAGTCATGGTCCTCCGAGATGTGCGTTTAAAGTTGATATTCAAAAGGCTTATGATACTGTTGATTGGGGTTTTCTAGAGACCATCTTACATGGTTTCGGCTTTCACAAGAAGATGATCGAGTGGGTGTTGGCTTGTGTTACATCTACAACTTTTTCGCTATCCATAAACGGTAACCTACATGGATATTTTAAAGGGAAGCGGGGTCTTCGTCAGGGGGACCCTATGTCTCCATATCTATTCACACTGGTTATGGAGGTCCTCACATTGATTCTCCAAAAACGAGTTGACGATACGGCAGACTTTAAGTTCCACCATAAATGTGACGAGCAAAGGATCATAAATTTATGTTTTGCAGATGATTTATTCTTATTTGCTCGCGGTGATCCTCCTTCTGCAGCAGTTATTCTAGAGTCGCTGAACTTATTCAAGGATATGTCGGGATTGGTCCCTAGCATGACGAAGAGCACTGTCTTCTTTGGAGGTGTTCCGAATCATGTTAAGGCTCAAATCCGAAGTATCATGCAGTTTGATGAAGGTAATCTTCCGGTCAGGTACCTTGGGGTTCCACTCATTTCATCCAGATTGAATTATTCTGATTGTAAGAGGCTTGTGGATAATTTGGAGTCGCGAATTACGGATTGGAAAGCAAAAAGTCTGTCTTTTGCGGGGCGGCTCCAACTAGTCAGATCAGTTTTATCATCTATGCATGTTTACTGGTCATCTGTCTTTATTTTACCAAAGAGGATTATTAGTGAACTCGAAGACAGAATGCGACGATTTCTTTGGGCCCAAGGTAACAACATAAAGGGTAAGGCGAAGGTCAAGTGGAGTCGGGTGTGTTTGCCGAAGGAAGAAGGGGGTTTGGGTATTAGAAAAATCTCAGATATGAATAATGCGCTAATGGTTGCTCATATATGGAGTCTTTTGGCACATAGGGAATCTTTATGGGTTAAATGGGTGCACTCGTACCGTATTCGGAATAGAAGTTTCTAGGAGTTGCCGGTCAGGAACAACATTACTTGGGGTTGGCGAAAGATGCTTCAAATGAGAACAATTATTCGCAGACATGTTTGGATCAAAATGGGAAATGGAAGCAACACTCGAGTGTGGTTCGATACATGGGATAACGTATGTCCTTTGAATCTCTTTATTACTCCTAGAATGATTGCAAATGCAGGTTATGATATGGGGGAAAGGGTCGCAAACGTGTATCATAATGGAGAGTGGGGTTGGCCGATCTCATGGGTAAATAGATTTCCCGTTCTGCACCAGCTTGCTAATGTTACACTAGTGCCTCAAGTGCAAGATAGGGTCATTTGGAGAACTAGAGATGGTAAAGACACAGATTACAACACCTACGAAGTGTGGAATGATATTCGGATGAGTCAAGAAAAGGTTACTTGGGAGAATGTAGTATGGTATCCTCAAGCGATTCCTAGACATGCTTTTCTCATGTGGTTGATAGTTTGCAAGAAGTTGAAAACTCAAGATGTTATGAGCAAATGGCGATCTTCAGGTAATGCAAATTATAACCTGATGTGTTGTTCGTTATGTGTATCGGGGCCAGACTCGCACAATCATCTATTTTTCGAGTGTGAATATGCTTCACAAATTTGGTATGGAGTTCGGGAAAAGGCGGGCATGCAAACGATAGGGGAAAGATGGGAGGAAATTATGAATTATCTTACGCAGCACGCGGGGTCTAAACGGGCCATTCACATTATTGGGAAGCTAGTGGTGGCAGCGTCGGCGTATTTGGTTTGGCAAGAGCGAAATAACAGATTGTTCACTTCGAAGAAACGGAGTGCAAACCAGCTAATAGAGGTAATTCTAATGACGATCAGAATGAAATTGCACACTATGAAGTTCAAAAGAACGGGTAACATCCCCCAAGTGTTGAATGATTGGCGGCTCCCACGTGAGCTATTGATGGATCAAGATGAGTGTGGCTGACTTTCGGAAATAGTTTTGAGTAGGGCCGTGTGGGCTCGGGTGTGTCACTATGTGACGTGGTTATGCAATTGCGAGTTATGTTTTTATTTCTTGTTTTTCTTTTATGTGTACTCTAGTATGGCATGTCATTCTAGAGAATTGAGGTGTACTCTATTCCTCACTTGTTTTTAATTGGTTGATGAATGAAATTTAACCGGGGTAACCCTTTACCCAAAAAAAAGTGTTTCGAGTGTTGTATAAAAGGATGGTGTTTGACTTGTTTTATAAAAGGGTTTTTTTTAATATTTCAAAATTCTAGTTTAGAAAATATTATGTACCATACATTTGCATGCATTCAAATCAATGGTACTTTAGTGAAAACTAATTTTCAAGGTTCTTTTTAATAAAACCCATTTTATTATAAAATCATTAATTTTTAATAAAACTTTTTATTAACCATTTTAATGATTTTGTTAAGAACCAATTTTACGCTTGTTGTTGATTATTAGTTTGTTAAGTCATGCATATCGACATTCATCTAAACAACAAAATAAGCAACCAAACAAGCACATCATTAACAAGTAGGCATACAGCCAGCCATGGAACCTCTCTCTAGGAATGGAGAAAAACGGTGCCCCCTTCCGTTCTTGACCTAATTTCGTGATTTCTTGGTGGTTATGGTGATTGTTTGTGTGATTAGGGTTTCTTGATTCTCTATTCATGCTCGCAAATCAGTAATATCATCAATTGATCCGTTTTTACACATTAGGGCTACGAATTTTTCTTCCTATTTGCGTTTTTCTTTGGCTGCCTTCTTTAAGTGGGATTCTTGTTCGTTCGTGGTTTGGGTTTTCTAGAGAGAGTGACTCCATTCGTTATATTCTGATTGAATTAAGGATTCTTGGTAGCATTAGGGTTTCAAGATTGACGGCTGAATAACCTAGGTTCAAGTAAGGTGCTTGACGGCTGATTAGGGTTTCAATATCAAGGTGTTGAAGGCTGGTTACCTTAATTCACGAATTAGGGTTTTAAAATCAGGTTTCAATCAAAGAGAGTTTGCAATCAGCTTTTTCTTATTCTAATTCTTTCCGTTGGCTGGTAATGGATGATCAAATCGCAGATGTTCCAGACAATTCAGGCGTATTTGTAAAGAAGATCAAGAATATTGATGGTAAACCATTTTAGCCAAAGCAATCGCTACGTATGGCGGCTAGGGGAGTGCACAAGAAGGTAACCTTTATGCTACCATTAAATGATGTAGAACACAATTTTGGTCGTTCTGATTCTCCTAACCAGCAGTACGCTAGGGTTGTTGACAAACGAAAAGTTGCTTTTGTGCTTCCGTTTAATGATGTTAGCCCTCTTCCCCGTGTTCATTCTCAACACCAATCGTACGCTAATGTGGTTTCAAAGGGACAAGCTGAACAGGGTGGTGCTAAAATGGATTTCGGTGCGACAAAAGTTGATAATTCAGCTATGAACGCTACTGAATCGGCTGATCAAACTCCCAAGATTAACTTTCGGGCACTAAAGTCTGATGTCTCATTGGAGGGAGTGGATGTTGTCTTACCAATCGCCTCTGTGCATCAGGTCAACAACAGGTTAGCTAATACTCTCTATGGGTATTTCCTGGGGGATAGAATTGCATATCCGGTTGTTGAATACTTTGTGAGAACAAATTGGAAGAAATATGGTCTGCAGAAGACTATGATGAATTCGAATGGGTTTTTCTTCTTCAAGTTTGAAGATAGGAAGGGTATGAATAATGTTCTTGAAGGGGGGCCATGGCTGATTCGTAATAAACCATTGTTTCTCAACACTTGGTCTCCTACAAACACCCTTAAAAAAGAAGATATTAAAAAGGTTGCGGTTTGGGTTAAATTGCATGAGGTTCCGTTAGTGGCGTATACAGATGACGGGTTAAGCATGCTGGCTTCTAAAATTGGTTCTCCTATGAGGTTGGATTCGTATACAAGTGATATGTGTAATGAGGCTTGGGGAAGGAGCAGCTATGCTAGGGCTCTCATTGAAATATCGGCTGAACATGACTTTAAAGAGGTTCTAACCATGGCTATTCCCGAGTTGGATGAAGGCAAGTATGTTACTGAGACTATTCGAGTGGAATATGAATGGATACCCCCAAGATGTGCTCACTGTCATGTGTTTGGACATGACTCTGAGGGATGTACTAAATGCATTGGTTCGACGTCGCAACCTCCTACCAACAAGCCGAAAGTAGATGAGGATGGTTACACTGAAGTTAGGTCGAAAAAGAGTGCAAAGAAGAGTGGTTTTCAGGTAAATAACCTGAAACCCAAGTTCGAATATCGACCTGTGGATAGAAAGAAAAAGACAGGGAGTTCTCCCTATGTAAATGAGCAGGGTACTACTTCGTCTAAGATTCAAACTCATAACCCGTTTAGTGCTCTTGTAGTTGGTGGGGGGAATGGGGGTTCCATACTGGGAAACAGAAAAGGGGGACGTGTTCCTAATGAGGAGTCTGATGAGGATGCGGTAGAGGTGGTTTATGATGAAAGCAATGAGTTTATGACATCGGACACGCGTCCCACGTCTACTACGGCAGGGGCAAGCACCTCTCAAACAAGGTTCTCCAATGGATAGAGTTTGTTTGGATCGGGCTAGGGGTTTGCTTCTTGGGGGCAACTTCATTTTTGATGATGGCGGATGAAGATTTTGTTTGTTAGTTTTGTCTTGTCTACTAATTAGTCATTTTAATGATTGTAGTAGGCTAGGTTGATGTAGTTTATTGGTTGTTTTTTGTCATTTTTGATTACATATATGGGGCCTGTCCTGTATATGAACTAGTGGGGAACTCATCCTCACTACTTGTACTTATTTGGCGGTTGTCTATAATAGAATCACCGGGGTAACCCTTTACCCAAAAAAAAAAACAAGCACATCATTCATAATAATAGGTGCACAACCATAGCCAACTATTTTGACAACACTTGTTAGCCGAAACAAGTGTGCCAAAAGGTCCTTCCTAAGGGATGAAAAATGACACAAGTAATGTGTCGATGAACTCCCACTTGATCCCGCATCCAAATGCTTCAAGTCTCCTTCTTGTGTTGTGATTTCTCCACCTTCTTTGGACTTCCAAAAGTCTTTTATATTCAGCTCCAAATTCCTTTGGACTTCAAAAAAATGTGTTTTGGTTATCGGGTTAAAATCCCGTTAAGAACCATGAAGTTCTTTGGACCGAATGTTATGGTCCAAACCAAAACCGCATTTTTTTATGTGCATCTTCTTTTACAAAATATATCCTAATACATTTTTTTCTAGTAAAATAAATGCACCTAATCTATTTATTTTACATGCCAAATGAAAATAAATAAATTACATATCTTCTAATGGAAGAACAAAAATAATTATTACAACCCATTGAAATAATAAATAACAACACAAACATTCAACACAAGGTCATGGCTAGGTCATATGCACCCAAATATATATCCAAATATATATTTATTAATTTCAAGAAGCATAAAAAAAATGGTTCCCTTTTGTAACCATTTTCGGTTATGAACAAAAAACCGAAAATGTATTTTTTGACCAAACAAACAAATCATCCATATGAAATAATTTTTCAAGATTTCCTTATGCATGTAAGAAAATAATCTTGATAAACAAAGGGATAACCATATTAAAATTTTCGGCCATGGGGTTTTATTCAAACCCGAAACCTGAAATTTTTAATCTATTGAAGCATGCACTCATATAAGCGGCTCTAGATGCCATTGATGGGATTTTAACATGTTTATCAAAGTAATTTCATCCATATGAAATAAAAACGCAGCGGAAATAATGTTTAAAACATGTTACTTTTATGATATAAACTTCATTTATAAGTAAAATCCCAAAACCCGGATCCATATATGAAGATGCATACTATCATACACAACCATAGGGTGTAGAAAACTACCTTCTTGGAGTACAAGGATGATGAAACGGATGATGCTTCTTGAAATGGTTGTCCTCAAGAGTAGAAGACCTCAAGCTTGTATACCCCAAGCTTCCAACAAACACTTTGAGATTAGCTAGGATTTTAACACCAAAGATCAAAAAGGAACACTTGAAAAAACACCCTATTATAACCGATTTTTTTAGAGAGCAAGAACACAAGTCTTACATTTTTCATTTGGTCATCCAACTTATTTATAATCTAAGAGAGAATAATGCCACCACCAACTCCCAATCAAAATGCATGCAAGTATGACAACATGCATGTCATTCTATTGGATCAAAAGTCTTCCCCAATCAAGAGCCATGCAATTGTATGTAAACTAATTGGCTTAAAATGTCTAGGGAAGAATACCCAATCAAATGCCATCTAACATGTAAGAAGTGCATGTAAGTTGATTGGCCATTTTGTCTTGGGAAGGGGGGGGCCTAGCTTATTTTTATAAAAAAAATTCAATTCTTTTATAAAATTTAAGTCTTGTTTATTTTATACCTTTTATAAAATATAACATCATATGTTCACAAGACTTTATACAACTTTTTATCATGTTATTTAACCCATTAAATAACAAGATAAAATATTCTCTCAAAATAAATTATCCATATAATTTATTAGTTTCTCAAGTGTAATTATTTAGAAAACCAATTTCTAAATATTGTAAAGTGTTAATATTTATTTGTTTGATTATATCACAAATAAATAATATAAGTGTTTGTCTAGCTTGTTATTGGGTATGACTCGACTTGGATCATAACGTATTAGCCACATCAATTTAATATGTGTCTTGGGCATACAGAGTCTAACAGCAACTTGCTGACAAATGTGGCCGCCGATTTTGATCGAACACGGTCCAGCAACCAGTTCATAATATCGCTCCACTTGGACTCAACACTACTCATACCAGCCTTGTGTCAAACCTTATTCCATATATGCGATGAAAACTTGCATTCAAAAAACAAATGCTGATGTGAATCAATATCCGCGAAACACAGAGCACAACACATCATGTTCATGTTCTTCCGTCTAGAAAATTCCCACTGTAGAATTTTATCCTGGGTCAACAGTTTACGCCGTAGGATTAACCACATAAGAAACGCATGTTTAGGGATGCATTGGGGAAACCATACGATCTTAACCCAATTAACATCCTGCTCTCTAAAACGAATCGAGTGCCAAACATTTGTGGAAGAGTAATCAAGAAGCTCACTCCCATCTTTCCAACAAATCTCGTCCCTCTCAACAGGATTCAACGTGATGTGATCCCGTTGAATTAAAACTGGATACAAATCCCTCCAAGCCATCGGCCAGGACCAAGAGCCGTTCTCATGAACATCTTTAACCTTAGCATCCAGCTGAAACCCCACATTAGAGATAACTCTTGGAGTCAAAATATTCGATAAAGGGCCCAAATTACTCCAAGTATCATACCATGCAGAAGTGCGGCTACCATCACCCACTTTCATCCATATATGATTCCTAATCACAGGCCGAAGTTGAAGTAATTTCCTCCAGCTCTAGCTACAATTCGCAACCTCTTTGCATGCCCAAAGGTTTCGACCTTTTAGCCTATACGAATAGATCCAGCTAACCCACAAAGACTCCCGTTTAATAAGAATACTCCATATATGGGACACCATAAGTGCTTTGTTAAAATCTTCAAGCCGACGTAACCCCAACCCGCCCTCATACTTAGGAACGCAGATAGATTTCCAAGAGACTTTAACCTTACCCCTATAGAACGAGCTCTCCTGCGACCAGAGGAAGTTTCGCATTTTGGCTTCTAACTCCTTGATAATTCGGGCCGGCAATATAAAAACTGAAGACCAGTGAATGTGCATAGCCGATAGAACCGAAGCAATAAGCTGCAATCTGCCAGCAAAGGATAAAAACCTGTTTCGCCAATTCATGATCCGATTTTCAAGTTTCTCCAAGAGCACACTACAATCTTTAAACAAGAGCTGAGAAGAAATTAAAGGCACCCCCAAATACCTGACCGGAAACAAACCCTCTTCAAATGGCAGAATTTCCAAAATAGCATTTTTAACCTGTGTTGCCACATTACAGAAAAAGGCCGTACTCTTTTGGATGCTTGGGACTAAACCAGACATGTTAGTGAATGAAGTTAAAGACCTCATAATACAAGAAGCTGAACTCACATCACCACGAGCAAAAAGAAAGAGATCATCTGCAAAACACAGGTTAATAATCTGTTGCTTTTCACATCGATTGTGGAACTTGAAGGACAAATCACGCGTAGCATTCTGCTGCAAAATACATGTCAGAACCTCCATGACCAGAGTGAATAAGTACGGGGATAAAGGATCACCCTGCCTTAAACCACGCCTACCCCTGAAGTATCCATGAACATCTCCGTTGACACAAATAGAGTATGAAGTTGTCGTCACACAAGTCATAATCCATTCTACCATTTTACTGTCAAAACCGAACCCAATAAGGACATCCATCAGGAATCTCCAATCTACAGTATCATACGCTTTTTGAATATCCACTTTAAACGCACATTTCGGGGGACCATAATCTCTATGATAGTTGTGCATAAGCTCTTGTGTCAACAGTATATTATCCGAAATTTTCCGGCCCGGGACAAAAGCTGATTGATTGATGCTAACAATTCCGCTAAGAGCACCTTTAATACGATCTGCCACAATTTTACTAATGCACTTGTACAGCACATTACAGCACGCTATAGGACGATAGTCCGTGACTAGCATTGGAGTAGACTTTTTTGGGATAAGCACAATAAGAGTGTTATTGATTTCACGAAGCAACTTACCAGTATCGAAAAAATCCCTAATCGCCCGCGTTACATCATGCCCAATAATATGCCACACACTTTTAAAAAACGCTGCCGAAAACCCATCAGGCCCCGGGGCCTTTTCATTACCAATAGCGAACATAGCCTTCCTAATCTCCTCATCCGTGACCGTACGCACGACAATCGCCTCCCTGACTTGTTCGGTCATATGGGAAGCATCATTCTGGTTCAATTTTTTAATAAACAAATCAGTAGTAGTGGTAAGCGGGACATTACCTTCACATCCAAGAAATTGCTCATAGTGATGCACAAGGGTTTTGTGGAGCGCATATCTTACGTTCTGAATACAACCGGACATCCAAAAATTTATGTAAGCATTGAAATATTTTATTTTAGGGTTTGGCATAAGAAAATTGCATTCGTCGCTTGATTTGGATCGTTTTTGCGTTCGTTACGACTTCCGTCGTAATTAACCGAACAACGCAACCGTATGACCAAAAGAACCGACATCCGACATATTTTTGAACATGTTTTGAGTTCCCTATACTTTAACTTCATTTTAGAGTCTTGAAATGAGGTTAACGGGGCTTAAACGTGTCAAAAATGAGCCGAAATGCAAGATTCTGAAGTTCAGGGACCAAAATGAAAAATCTAAATTCCAGCTTGTTCCAGCTGTTCCCCTCATTTGCACATGGTTTTAATGAAACTATGGGCTCCCATGGTTTCACAAAACCATGGGCACATGTGTATGGATGAGATCGAAGCTCGTTTTACGATGAACGATCCTAACGGTTCTAGATTTCCTATATATACCCACCTCCTTTCACTTGCAAAACCCACAATGATCTGATTTTGGCTCTCTAAGTTGAAGTTTATGCTTCATACCTGAGAGTAAATCGGATCATAGCTTGCGGGGACCTTTTGTAAGTATTCTTTCGTTCTTTTCATTCGTTTTTATCGTTAAAGTCAAACTGCGTTTGACTTTCTGCTTTGACCAGTTTATGGTCAACGCGAAGTTCGTTTGAACTTCATAACCTGAGCGTAATCACGATGGTTATGGTCCCTAGTGACTATACCTACTGATTACCATGTTATCTAGGCTCAGTGACGAGTCGTAGTTTCGGCCAAAATGCGTTTTCTCGCGTATTTTGTAACCAAGCTACTTATAGGTATCAAAACCATTTGTTTTGATACCAAACCTGTTTTCCAACTTAACTAGACATGTTTTAGTATGTTTAGCTCGTCACTTTTTAGTTTAGTGCTTGTGTAGAGTCGTAAGTCAAGCGGACTAAACACCCGCTTAGACTTTCGAACACGACCCGTTTGGTCGATCATTAGGATCCGACCAAACATGTTTAGTGACCATAGTAGCATAGGGAATAACCTTCTGAGGTTATACCTTATGGTCACCTAGGTTTAATTAATCTATGGTAGGTAGTTTATATGCCTTAGGAAAATTACCAAAATGCCCTTTTTACGCATAAATTCGTTTTAAGCATATGTAACATAAATTTTGATATCTAAACTGATTAGGCAACATTATTAGACTTGTTAAGGCATATAATATTTGTCATAGGGCTAGTTAGGCGGTCCGAACATGTTTTACGCGAACGGCGCGTTAAAGTGGCGTAAGCCATCGTAACGGGTCATAATGGGTCGTAAGCACTTAGGTGAGGTTTCATTTTAGTACGTAGGCTTTGTTAAACCATATCATATGAGTTCCAATACTCATTTGGTTTACGAAACCTCATACTATCCGATCTTCCGAGTTAGGTCCGGTTATTAATGTAGTTACCTATATTAGGTGCCGTTTGATTTCCGTGACCCCTCTAGCTTTGATTGGTTGTTGTTCAAGACTTCTAAGCACCCTCAAGTGAGTACATAGTCCCCTCTTTTACTGTTTTTGAAACGTTTTGGGGTGAAACATATGTGCCTACTTGTTACTTTCGTGCTTTCCTGTTTTCACGTCATATACTTGCTATGTTCATTAGTACACTATTAGTACATGATTTCATTATGTTTTATGCTATGTATGTCCTTTCAGTGCATACTTAGTACATAAATTTACATTACATTTCTGCTATGTATGCTTACTTAACATGCTAGCACATTGTTTTACATGACTTTTTGCTGCACATGCTCATCCAGCATATGGCCACATTGAATTACATTTTGAACCGTTGTAACTACTTGACCATGTGAACCGTTTGTAACCATTGAATTATGTGAACCGTTTGTATCTGTTGAACCGTGTGAACCATTTGTAACTGTTTGAACCGTTGGGTTAGGGAAGTGATTAGGTAACGAGGCGTGTGTAATGTGATACAAGCATGGTGGATACGCCGCTGGTACCTCCTATATATAAGTGCTTGTATTATAATACATATCGTAGCGTTATTTGAATCGTTCAATTTGGACTATTACAATTTACACAAATAACATATTTTTCACAAGACCCTTTTTTTTTACAAAACAAATTGTTTTATACAACTTATTTTTACCTGGTTATTCATTTAACCATACATTATTCTTTTATATACATATCAACTGATTTATTATCGCTTTTCAAACGTTTTATAAAAGCAAACACTTAAACTGGATTCATGACAAGTTTTCATTAACATTTTCTTAAACCTAAGTCATGAATCCTATTTTCACAAAACCTATGTACTCGCCGGCATTTTTATGCTGTTATATTTTCACATGTGTTTCAGGTACAATAGTTGATGATATTTGATGATGATATTGTTGCATGCTCACATAGGATTGGACGAGCCCTTAGTGACATTAAAAGATGCAAGACTAGTTAACTATGTTATATTTTCTTTGTTGTTAAGACATTGTAATACATTTAATTCAATAAAATGAAATTGTTTAATCCATGGTTGTGAAACAATGATTCTGTTACAACACTCCCTGACGTTTCCGCCACGTTTTGTTGTCTTACGTGGTCGGGGTGTGACAGAAAAGTTGGTATCAGAGGCAATGGTTATAGGGAATTAGGTTATTAGTAATGCTTTGACCTAGACTATAACCTTCCTAGGACCCTAACGCGAGTTTAATTGCGTTTGGTCATAAAACAATACCGTTGCCTATCTTTAGGCAACAACGACAATAAGAACACTTCGGGTGATTTTGAAGATCTCTTGAAACCCTAGACGATTCTTTCATTCCTTGGTATCGATTGATCTTGGTTAGAGTCTAAGAATTCGTTAATCGTTTCTATAGGCTTTAATCATTTGAAATCAGATTACTTTCGGGATCTAGGGTTTGTTTTTCTTTCAGTTTACGTTTTTGATTGATCTTGGGGATAGCGACCAGGGTTTCTTTTGACGGCGTCCTATTCTCTAGGGTTCGGCTCTTGTTCCATTAGTTGCCGAATAGGATTTGGCAGAATCACTCTAATCGGTCATCTGATTTATCCGATTGTGATTGTGTTTCAATTGTTATTCGATTCTCATCTTGACGGCTGCTAGGGTTTGTCACGGATTTTGATTTCATCCGTCATATATCGGCAGCTAGGGTTGTCTGTATGGGTATGGATGATCCTAACGCTTCGGGTGGATACCAACAGGTTATTCATGGGAAGCCGTCATTGTCGTTTGATGAAATTGCTGCACGATTTATTGATGTAGATGGGAACACTTTCCGGCCAAAGCATGGTGAAACGAGTACAACACAAAGTGACCCTAAGGCTACAAACATCATCGATGAGCTCACCAAGGTAACAGTTCCGGTTCGGTTAGAAAAACGGGATGGTGGAAAGGCTGATAATTTTTGGGATTACCCTAGCAAGTTTACGCCAAATTCAGACCTCTTTGGTGCATATTCCTCGGCTGATAAAAGAAAACAAACAGGTTCTGGTTCTGCGGTACAACTTTCATTTGCGAATATTGTGAAGGATACTAAAGAGAAAGCGAAGGTGAACTTTAGGGTGATGGAATCGAATGAGGCTGTTGATGGAGCTGATGTTGTCATTCCTCTATCTTCAGTTAAACAAGTCTCTGACAGGTATGCGAATACTTTGTATGGTTATTTTCTGGGTAAACGGCTGGCTTTTCCTGTTGTTGATTTCTATGCAAAGAACAATTGGGCAAAGTATGGATTGTCAAGAATTATGATGAATGCTCATGGGTTCTTTTTCTTTAAGTTCACAACGAAAGAAGGGATGGATCAAATGTTAGAGGATGGACCGTGGATGATTAGAAATGTTCCAATCATTTTGAAAGAGTGGTCGGCCTCTATCAAGTTGGAAAAAGAGGATTTAAAAGCGATTCCAGTTTGGGTCAAGATGCATGATGTGCCGTTAGCGGCATTTACTGAGGATGGGCTCAGTTTACTTGCATCTAAGATTGGGGTGCCTATAATGTTAGATTCGTATACGGCTACAATGTGTGCGGAATCTTGGGGAAGAAGCAGCTATGCTAGAGCTCTTATTGAAGTTCAGGCAGGAGTTGAGTTAAAGAAGAGTGTTACGGTTGCAATCCCTTCTTTGGAGGGTCTTAGTCATTCAAAGGTGGAGGTTAAAATTGAGTATGATTGGGAGCCGTTAAGATGTTCATCTTGTTGTGTCTTCGGTCATGAGGATAGCTTGTGTCCTAAGAACCCGCAGGTAAATTTGAATGGGGATACTGAGAAGAAGGAAAATGATGACTTTCAGGTTGTAGGAGCCAAAAAGAAGAAACCTAATAATCAAGGGCTTCATATGAAATACCAGAAGCCAAAGGTAGTTTACAGGCCAGTTGTCAACCCTAAACCGAAATCGTCCTCAAAGAGTCCGGTATAGAATCAGGTTTCAACGTCTAACCCGTTTGACATTCTAAAGGATGATAATGGTAATCAGGGAGGTACCACTATGGGTCAAGTGGAGAAGAAACTGTCAAGTGACAGGGAGGAATCGGATGAGGAGGTGGTTGAAGAAGTCTACAATGAAACTAGTAAATTTATGACATCGGGTATTCATCCTTCCTCTTCGAAAGCAGGGGCAAGCACCTCTTCTTCCAAGTTCTCTAATGGATAGGCTGTCTGCTTTTCGTCTGAAGGGGCTGCTGTTTTGCGGCTACTTTATATTTGATGATGGTGGTTGAGGATTATGTTTGTGTTTTTGCTTTGTTTTGTCTACTAGATGTCTTGTCATGATGTATAGTAGACTAGGTTATGGGGTGTTATAGGTCTTCGGTTTTTATTTTGTTCTACATATATGGGGCATGTCCTGTATATGAATTAGTGTGGAACACATCCTCACTACTTGTACTTATTTGCGGTTGCATTTTAATAGATTCACCGGGGTAACCCTTTACCCCAAAAAAAAAAAAAAAAACCACAATAAGAACACAAAATTCGAATCTACTTTGAAATTAATCATCTGTTTTTTTTTTGGGTAAAGGGTTACCCCAGTGATTTTATAACATAAACCCAAACCAAAACAAGTAGGAAGGCTGAAATACCCCCTAGTTCTCTCCGTGACATACCACAAGAGAGGAGACAAAAGCAAACAACCAAAACCAAACAAACTAGAAACAAAAACTAGCTATGGTCTTCAGGTTTCTTCATAGTAGTCTGCCCCATCCATAGCCTCACATTATTAGAATTTTTGTATTTGAAAGATAATAATTTGTCTCGGACCGTGCTAAGAATAATGTCTGATATCTTTTCAGGCGGCCTCAATCGATTACTAAAAAATCTAGCATTTCTTTCACTCCAAATCACATACGCCGAGGCAGCAACAACTAGCTTACTAGCGATCGCATATACAGCTCTGGATTTTGCTCTTGGAACGAGCCACTTTGCTATGTCTTCCCATCTCTGCTGAATCGAGTTCATCCCCACTTTGTCACGAACCATGTTCCACACCGTTGTAAAGTAAGAGCATTGAAAAAACAAGTGGTCATGTGTCTCCAAATCTGCATAACATAGTAAACAACACATCTGATTCATAGAGCCAGTAACCGTGTGATTCCACCGAAGAATGCGATCTTGAGTCCAAAGCTTCCTCTTGAAAATCAGCCAACATGTGAAGGCGTGTTTAGGGATGCTGAATGACGACCAAATAATGTCTGACCAATCACGTTGATGATCTCGAATCCGAATGGTATCCCACACCTCCTTAGAAGTGAACGGTACTAGTTTTCCTTCAAAATTTCTCCACAAAACCTGATCCTTTGCATTGGAAAGATGACAAGATTGAAGCTGAAACAACATCGGATATGTTGTTCTCCACTCATCCGGCCACGCCCAAACCCCATGCTCAATAACATCAGCTATTTTGGACTTCACATTATACCCATACCTCGCCATTTGTCTAGGAGTAACCACATTCCCTAATGGGCAATCATAACACCATTTATCAAACCAAACGAACGTATTTTTACCATTGCCTATTTTACTCCAAAAGTAATCCTGAAACAGCAACCTGCATCTTAATAATTTTTTCCATCCCCATGATGCACTGGCTTGAACCGGAATATCCCATAGACTTCGACCTTTGAGCCTGTGTAGTTTGACCCATGTAGTCCATAACGAACTCCTATCCGAAAGAAGGCTAAAAAATGATAAGCCATAAGAGACTTATTTACATCAGTGATTCGCCTGATTCCCAACCCACCTTCAACTTTTGGAAGACAAACCTCTTTCCAAGCTACTTTAGCTCTACCTTTAGAAGCTGTGCCATGACCCCAAAGGAACCATTTCATTTTGCTCTCTAACTCCTTTATAATACTTGCCGGTAAAATAAAAACAGAGGCCCAATAGACATGAATGGATGATAAAACCGAGATAATCAACTAGAGACGGCCCGCAAAAGAAAGAAATCTATTTTTCCAATCTGATATGCGTGTATTCATTCGTTCCACTAGCACTTTACAATCTTTAACTAATAGTCTAGAAGCCAACAGGGGAACTCCAAGATATTTGATAGGCAACTTGCCTTCCTCAAACAGAATCAACTCCAATATTCTGGACTTTGCACGGCTCGGCACATTACATAAGAAGACAGTGCTTTTAGAGTTACTAGGAGCCAAACCCGAGACCTCTTCAAACTCCTTTAGGATCGCAGTATTACTTTAACCGAATTGACCTCCCCTCGAGCGAATAAGAGCAAGTCATCAGCAAAGCAAAGGTTGATGATCATCTGTTTTTCGCATTTGTTGTGGAATCTGAAAGAACCATCCAGGTCAGCTGCTTTTCGAAGGGTGAGTGTTAAGACCTCCATAACCATGGTAAATAAGTATGGAGACATCGGATCACCCTGTCTTAATCCTCGTTTACCTTTAAAGTATCCATGAATATTGCCATTAATACTTAAAGAGAAAGAGGTAGACATGACACATTCCATAATCCAGTTGATAAACCGTTGGTGAAACCCAAACCCATGCAAAACATCACATAGAAACCTCCAATCAACAGTGTCATAGGCCTTTTGAATATCCACTTTCATAGCACACTTAGGGGGACCAACCTGGCAATGATAATTGTGCATAAGCTCATGTGTTAGCATTATATTGTCTGATATTCTCCTTCCAGGGACAAAAGCAGATTGGTTTTCACTGATAATGCCATTCAGACCATCAAGAATCCTGCTAGTTATGATCTTACTTATACCTTTATATATGACATTACAGCACGAAATAGGCCTGTAATCAGTCACTACACCCGGAGTGCTAACCTTAGGTATTAAAGCAAGAAAAGTATGGTTAATCTCTTGGAGCATTCTACCCGTATCAAAAAAAATCAATAATGGCTGAAGTAACCTCATTACCAACGACTGACCACGCCTTTTTAAAGAACTCCGAAGTGAAACCATCAGGGCCAGGAGCTTTATTCTCATTAATAGAAAAAATGGCATTTTTTACGTCATCTTGAGTGACCGGCCGGCACATGAGATCCGCCACCTGAGAGTTTGTCACACCCCCAAAATCCACCTGCGGAGTATCACCGCTTGGGAGCGTGACTGACCAGGATCAAGCCACCAATCATACAGAACATTGTATAAAGTAAAAGTAAATGCAATATAATCCAAACCAATTCCATATGAAAGGTGTTTCCAAAACATAAGTAAGTTATCATTGTTTAGCGGAAGCGTATTATTGTAAAACCCATAGCAAATAAGTATCAAATATCAAAAGTGTTTAACAAGATGATCAAGATCCAAGCCCCACAACGACCAGCTCCTCCGTGTGCAAGCTCCATATACCTAACGTCCTGCAAGGCATGTAACAGAGGGTCAACAACTAGTTGAGCGAGTTCACAGAAAGTAAATGCATAATAGTAAGTCCGTTTGTAACAGGTGGCTCTACTGGGCCGTTATTACGTTCTATTGATGGGGGCTTCCCACGTTGTATAACCACTAGACTACTCGTAACCATAGGTATCCTTCACAACCGAGGATAGTAATTAGCATAAGTATCCTTCACATCCGAGGATAGTAATGAGTATAAGTATCCTTCACATCCGAGGATAGTAATAAGTATAGGTATCCTTCACATCCGAGGATAGTGATCAGTATGAGTATCCTTCACATCCGAGGATGGTGATCAGTATAAGTATCCTTCACAACCGAGGATAGTGATCAGTATAAGTATCCTTCACATCCGAGGATGGTGATCAGTATAAGTATCCTTCACAACCGAGGATAGTGATCAGTATAAGTATCCTTCACATCCGAGGATGGTAATATGGTAGTCTAGTCATAGTGTCAGTAGTGTATCTATTCAACCTTATCCTTTCAATCCCATTCCCAACACCCGGGGAATCCCATGCCTTGGTAAGAGTGTGAACTCACCTTGGTTTGCTCGGTATGCTAGGTTATGCACTCACAAGTAATCAATCAAGTCCTTGAATGATTCTAACGAAATAGAGGAATCGAAAGTGATGAATGCCTTGTGCCAATGATGGTGGTGATGATGATTGCTAGGGGATTAGAGGGTTGTAAGTACGTGATTTAGTTTTGTGTGCAAATGATTAGAGAAATGAGGTTAGGGTTAAGTATCTAAGATTTCACTAATTACCATCCACATCCCTAAGTATTATATTTCACACATGCACACCATCTCATAACCATTTCATAGTTCCACCACCAAGTTTACACATTTGACAAGTTTATCACAATTTAACACATAATGATGCAACATCTCACAACACACTTCATTGTATCAACACATATACAATTCCATAGCATCTAATTGTGAAATCAATCAACTAAATAATACAAGAACGTGCAATAAATGCGTAATAGATTCTTGGAAATTCGAGTTGTCACATTATCCCCAACTTGAAAGAAATTTCGTCCCGAAATTTGGTACGCACTCACTGAGGAAGCTAGGTAAGCTGTATTGTTCACTGGTTTTCCTGGGGTGTCACATCATCCCCCCGTTGATTTGGAATTTCGTCCCGAAATTCAGTAGTAGTAGCTTCAGCCTCAGTAGTGGTTGCATTGGTTTCGAATAACTGGGGGTACTTTTCTGTCATCTGGTCTTCGCGTTCCCAGGTGTACTCTGGGCCACGTTTGGAGTTCCAACGAACTCGAACAAGAGGGATTCTCTTGTGTTTGAGGACCTTAACATCCCGGTCCGTGATTTCAACTGGCTCCTCGACGAACTGCAACCGCTCGTCGATAGTGAGTTCCTTAAAAGGAACTATGAGGGTCTCATCTGACAGGCACTTCTTCAGATTCGACACGTGAAATACATTGTGAACTACACCGAGTTCAGCTGGTAGGTTCAGTATGTAGGCTACTGGGCCTATTCTTTCAGTGATTTCGAACGGTCCAACATACCGTGGATTGAGTTTTGCCTCGTTTACCAAAACTAACCACACCCTTCCAGGGTGAAACTTTGAGTAAAACCCGGTCCCCGACCTGAAATTCCAATGGCTTCCTACGCTTATCTGCGTAGCTTTTCTGGCGATCGCGAGCTGCCGCCATGCGTTGTCGTATCTGTGCAATTCGTTCAGTAGCGTCAACTACCATTTCTGGGCCTGTAATCTAACTATCCCCCACCTCTGCCCAACCGAGAGGTGACCGGCATTTACGTCCGTACAATGCCTCGAATGGAGCGGCTTGAATGCTGGTGTGGTAACTGTTATTGTACGAAAACTCCACTAAAGGGAGGTGCTTTTCCCAGCTGCTGCCGAAATCGATAACACACGCCCGAAGCATGTCTTCTAGAGTTTGAATCGTGCGCTCAGACTGCCCATCCGTCTGAGGATGATACGCTGTGCTCATGTCTAATCGTGAGCCGAAAGATTTGTGCATCGCTTGCCATAGTTCTGACGTGAATCGTGCATCCCGATCCGAAATGATAAAGGTGGGCACCCCGTGCCTCGAAACAACTTCTTTAAGATTGATGTCTGCTAATGTAGAGAACTTATCCGTTCCTTTGATAGTCAAGAAATGTGCAGACTTTGTGAGTCGATCTACGATCACCCAAATAGTATCCTTCCCGCGCTGGGATCTAGGTAGGCCTGTAACAAAATCCATGGAAATTTCTTCCCACTTCCATTGCGGTATCTTGGGCTGCTGAAGTAGGCCCGCTGGTTTCTGATACTCTACTTTGACTTTTGCACAAGTCAAACACTTGCCGACGTAAGTAGCGATGTGGGCCTAGCCACCAATATGTCGTCTTGAGGTCGTGGTATATTTTATCCGACCCTGGATGTACCGGGTAGCGTGACTTGTGAGCTTCGTCCATCACAAGCTCGCGTAAACCGCCAAAAAGTGGGACCCAAATACTCCCCGTTACATAGTAGGCGCCGTCTTCCTTTTGTTCCATTCGTTGTCTTGAGCCGCGTAAGGCTTCAGCCTTGACGTTTTCGGGTTTCAATGCTTCTATCTGAGCAGTTCGTATCTGTGCAGGAAGACTGGACTGAATAGTAAGCTGTAGCGCTCGCACGCGCTTAGGTAGGGTGTCTTTCCGACTAAGGGCGTCAGCCACAACGTTGGCCTTGCCCGGATGATACTTGATAGCGCATTCGCAATCATTAAGTAGTTCGACCCATCGTCGTTGACGCATATTCAATTCCTTCTGCTTGAAGATATGCTCGAGACTCCTGTGATCGGTGTAAATTGTGCACTTGGTACCGTACAGGTAATGTCGCCATATCTTAAGCGCAAAAACAACTCCCAGCTCTAAATCGTGCGTCGAGTAGTTCCGTTCATGAATCTTGAGTCGTCGCGAAGCGTAGGCAATAACTTTCTCACGCTGCATCAATACACAACCAAGCCCCTGTATCGATGCGTCACAAAAGACCACGAAATCGTCGGTGCCCTCTGGCAATGAGAGAATAGGTGCGCTGCAAGGCCTATCTTTTAGGTACTGGAAAGCAGTTTCCTGCGTGTTGCCCCATCGGTAGGCGACACCCTTCTGTGTCAGTAGTGTAAGCGGCTGAGCGACTTTCGAGAAATCCTTGATAAATCGTCTGTAGTAACCGGCCAAACCCAAGAATTGGCGTATTTCCGTTGGTGGACTTCACGGAGCCAGAAGTCGCATTTTGAAAACTTGGCGTACAATTGTTCCTTTCGAAGAGGTTCCAAGATAAGACGCAAGTGCTGCTCGTGTTCCTCCTGACTCTTGGAGTAGATCAGAATGTCGTCGATGAAGGCAATGACAAACTTGTCAAGGTAGGGTTTGCACACCCTGTTCATAAGATCCATGAAAAACTACAGGCGAGTTCTGAATGCTGTCTTGGAGACGTCCTCATCCCGGACTCTCAGCTGATGATAACCAGCCTGTAGATCAACCTTAGAGTAGTAACTCGACCTTTGCAACTGGTCGGATAAGTCGTCAATGTGTGAAAGAGGATAACGGTTCTTCACTTTGACCTTGTTCAGTTCACGGTAATCAATTTCACATCCTGAAGGTGCCATCCTTCTTTTTCACCGATAATTGGTATCTAATAGTTCTTGTAGCTCCCCAAGGCGAAGAGATAGGTCGGATAAATCCCTTATCCAAGATTCCTGGTAGCTGCGTCAATAGTTCTTCCGATTCTGGTGGAGCTAAGCGATACGGTGCTCGAGCTATGGGTGCTGCTCCTGGAGCGAGCTCGATTTGAAATTCGTCCTGACGATGCGGCGGTAGACCAGGTAAATCTTTGCGAGACACCTGAGGAAAGTCGCGTACAACTGAATGGTCTTCCAACTTCTTTTCTTTGCATAGGATTTCTGCTTGTTGTTGCCGCTGGCGATTCCGATTTGCAAGCCGTGGGTTCCTGAATCCTTAGCTTCTGCTGTGCTCTGGCGATCACTATTCTTGTGCTGCTGCTGTGCTTGAGACCGAACGGTAGCTGAACCCTTGCTGGAATACCCATCCCATTTCCGCTTGTTGTCACTAGGAGTAGCGGGAGTAGCAGAAGTAGTAGCGGTAGTAATAGCGCTGATACAACTAGGCAGCCTGTTCTGTTCCACTGCCTGATCCGTGAGGCGATAAGCAAGACGCTGAATGTCTTGGATATTGTTGAGGCTAGACCCTTGAGGTGCAATTCGATACTCTTGCTTGGAGGGTTCACCATGGTTGAACACAAGATGGCCAGTTCGTTCTATCGTTTCGTATGAGCTTCAATTTCTGACCCCGTCATTTTCAAATGGTAATGCTCCACTTCCAACTTGTGGATGTCATCACGCGTGCGGTATTCCCTTTCAATGCGTTCTTTGAATTCGTTCCAGGGGGTGGCGTTAGCAGCTGCCAACCCGAGAATCTGTACTTGCGCGTTCCGCCAGGTTAGCGCGATTCCTTCCAACGTACTAGTGGCGTACTTGACCCTGCGTGCCTCAGGGCATTCACACATCTCGAATACTGACTCGAGCTTCTCAAACCAATGGAGTAGTCCCACCGCTCCTTCTGTGCCACTGAATGTGCTTGGACGACAGTCCATGAAGTTCTTGAATGTGCAGACAGGTTGCTGTGCGTTCCGACCCGTTGCGCGAGAAAGATAGGTCAAGGTTAAGCGCGAGAGTTGGGTCACGAGAGTAGGATCTAACGTCCTAGGATAGGTTTGGAATAGCAGGTTATACTTCCTGCTGGTGCGGCTGCAAGCGCCGCAGCAACTTGTTCGTCAATGAAAGCCGTCAACTGGGCTTGAGTCATGTTAACACGTCCAAACATGATCGAACAGTGAAGGTAGCATATGTATGAATAGTTCGCGAGTAGTGCGATGACAGAAAAGTGTAGGCACATAGGTGTTCTCAAGCAGTAACAAGTAGTGAGCAAAGTAATGTAGGCATACTACGAGCAAAGTTCTATGCAATTCTAGCATGTAGGCAATAAACATAAACTTTATTACCTAGTATGTCGAGTCTTGCACGTGGAGCGAAGCGTCGTTGTGGATCGTTGAGAGCACTGTTCTGGTTATAGTCTGGTTTTAATAAAAACGTTTTCCATATTAAAACCAAGTTCTCTATAACCAATGGCTCTGATACCAATCTGTCACACCCCCAAAATCCACCTGCGGAGTATCACCGCTTGGGAGCGTGACTGACCAGGATCAAGCCACCAATCATACAGAACATTGTATAAAGTAAAAGTAAATGCAATATAATCCAAACCAATTCCATATGAAAGGTGTTTCCAAAACATAAGTAAGTTATCATTGTTTAGCGGAAGCGTATTATTGTAAAACCCATAGCAAATAAGTATCAAATATCAAAAGTGTTTAACAAGATGATCAAGATCCAAGCCCCACAACGACCAGCTCCTCCGTGTGCAAGCTCCATATACCTAACGTCCTGCAAGGCATGTAACAGAGGGTCAACAACTAGTTGAGCGAGTTCACAGAAAGTAAATGCATAATAGTAAGTCCGTTTGTAACAGGTGGCTCTACTGGGCCGTTATTACGTTCTATTGATGGGGGCTTCCCACGTTGTATAACCACTAGACTACTCGTAACCATAGGTATCCTTCACAACCGAGGATAGTAATTAGCATAAGTATCCTTCACATCCGAGGATAGTAATGAGTATAAGTATCCTTCACATCCGAGGATAGTAATAAGTATAGGTATCCTTCACATCCGAGGATAGTGATCAGTATGAGTATCCTTCACATCCGAGGATGGTGATCAGTATAAGTATCCTTCACAACCGAGGATAGTGATCAGTATAAGTATCCTTCACATCCGAGGATGGTGATCAGTATAAGTATCCTTCACAACCGAGGATAGTGATCAGTATAAGTATCCTTCACATCCGAGGATGGTAATATGGTAGTCTAGTCATAGTGTCAGTAGTGTATCTATTCAACCTTATCCTTTCAATCCCATTCCCAACACCCGGGGAATCCCATGCCTTGGTAAGAGTGTGAACTCACCTTGGTTTGCTCGGTATGCTAGGTTATGCACTCACAAGTAATCAATCAAGTCCTTGAATGATTCTAACGAAATAGAGGAATCGAAAGTGATGAATGCCTTGTGCCAATGATGGTGGTGATGATGATTGCTAGGGGATTAGAGGGTTGTAAGTACGTGATTTAGTTTTGTGTGCAAATGATTAGAGAAATGAGGTTAGGGTTAAGTATCTAAGATTTCACTAATTACCATCCACATCCCTAAGTATTATATTTCACACATGCACACCATCTCATAACCATTTCATAGTTCCACCACCAAGTTTACACATTTGACAAGTTTATCACAATTTAACACATAATGATGCAACATCTCACAACACACTTCATTGTATCAACACATATACAATTCCATAGCATCTAATTGTGAAATCAATCAACTAAATAATACAAGAACGTGCAATAAATGCGTAATAGATTCTTGGAAATTCGAGTTGTCACAGAGTTGATCTTTGTAGTGAAAATACCTTGTTCCACCGTCCTGCTGATACCCCCTTCCGTACCCAGAAACACTCGAAAATGGTTAACCAAAGCTGACGCTACCCCATCCCCTTCATGTATATTTCCTGAAACATCTTTGATGACATGAATTTTATTAATATGGTTCCTGCATTTCACAACATTGTGAAAGAAAGCCGTATTCGAATCCCCCACTTCTAGCCACTTTTGTTTAGATTTTTGCTTTAGAAACCTCTCCTCATCCAAACTAGCATCTTGGTATTTCTTCACACATATTGATTCAGCTTCCTTGATTGACAAATTGAAAGGATCCGCATCTAAAGTGGCCTGCACCCTATCGAGCTCGTTCTTAACCATACTTTTCTTCACCACTTTTTTGTGAAGATTACCTTGCTTTAGCAATAGCAATCTAAACGGATGTTTCAACCCCCGAAGCTTTTTTACCACTCGAAACATAGGCACTCCATCAATCGGCACGTCCCACCCCGCCTTAACCACATCCATAAATTCCTTTTTTGAGCCAACAAGTTAGTAAATTTAAATGGTTTCGGTTTAGGACGAGTTGTCTGAATAATTTTTAACAAGCACGGGCAATGATCCGAAATACCAGACGGAAGAAAACACGCATATGCATCCACAAACGTATCCACAGACTTAACATTGGCCATAATTCTATCCAGCTTTTTCCTGATTCCCGTACCATTCTTCGGTCTTTTGTTCCAAGTGTAGTGCAAACCATGAGCCGTTACATCTATAACTTCAATACAATTTGCACAGTCTTTGAAATCCTTCATTGCCGAACTGACGGAAGATGCCCCCATACAATTATCTTCTAATTTAAGAGTAACGTTGAAATCACCCATGATGACCCACGGGTGATCCTTAGCTACCCCTTTATGCAAAATTAGAGAATCCCAGAGATCTTTTCGCTCCATATCACTGTTACTGGCATAAACAAACGAGACAAACATCATCCGTTTATCGTTTTTAAAAGCAACCTGAGTATGCATCACCTGCTCCGTGATATGTAACACCATAACTATTCCAACCCAATATAATCCTTGTACCCTTTTTTTGGGTAAAGGGTTACCCCGGTGATTCTATATATTCACAACCAAGGAAAACAAGTAGTGTAGAAAGCCTACACTAGTTCAATCACAGGACATGCCCCATGAAAGTAAACAAGAAAAACAAGAAAACAACCAACAAGAAGCAACACAACTAGACACCAACTTCTAGAAACATAAAAGACTAAAACGACTCAATCAGCCATCACCATCCGTGAGCTCAATGCTAACAATCTCCCAATCGCCTAGCAGCCTTCGCACATTCGCACAATCCTTTAGCTTCGCACCCATTAATTTGTATCTAACCTGTTGGATAATAAGAGCACTTATAGTTTCAGGAGGTCTCAATTGGTTCTTGAACATTCTCGCATTACGTTCCTGCCAAATCAAATAAGCACTGGCCGCTACTAATAATCTAGCAACGTAGTTGACTACTGATTTGGACTTGGAACGCACTAAAAGCCAGTCAACGATATCCACCCACTTCGCTTGGACTGAATCCATTCCCACTTTATGTCTAACACTCTGCCAAACTCGAGTAGAGAATTTGCATTCAAAGAACAAATGATTATGAGAATCATGATCAGCATAACATAGCAGACAGCACATCATATTCATATTCTTACGACGCGAAAAATCCCACTTCAAAATCTTATCCTGGGTAAGCAGCTTACGCCTCATGATTAACCACATTAAAAACGCATGTCGCGGAATGCACTGCGAGAACCAAACAATAGGACACCACTCAACATCCAGTTCACGGTGCCTGATAGAATCCCAAACACCAGCCGAAGAGAACTCTCGGAACTGATCACCTGAGCGCCACAAAAGTTTATCTTCCTTGTTCGAATCAAAGGTCAGCTGATCAAGTTGGATAAGAACAGGAAAAATGTCTCTCCACGCATCTGGCCATCGCCAAGAACAATTAGAATAAATATCGGAAACTTTAGAATCCATATTGAAACCTGCATTTGCAATAGCTCTAGGAGAAATAATCTGATTCAGCGGCCCTAAATGACTCCATGAATCAAACCAAGCTGAAGTTTTCGCGCCGTTTCCCACCTCGGACCAAACGAAATTCCTCACATCCTGGCGAGTTTGAATGATCTTCCTCCACGACCAGCAACAATTAGAGGGAACATTACAAGCCCAGAAACTTTTACCCTTCAACCTGTAAGAATGAATCCACTCTACCCACAACGAGTTACGCCTAGAAAGAATACTCCAGATATGAGAAGACATAAGAGCTTTATTAACATCACCAATTCGACGGATACCTAAACCACCTTCATATTTAGGAACACACACCGAATTCCAAGAAACTTTAGCCCGACCCTTCTGAAAAGCACTATCTTGGGACCATAAAAAGTTCCTCATCAACGCTTCTAACTTAAGGATTACCCGAGATGGCAGAATAAACACAGAAGACCAGTACACATGCAAAGAGGACAAGACTGATATTATGAGTTGCAACCTGCCCGCAAAAGATAGTAATTTATTTTGCCAGTGCATAATACGCTTTTCAAACTTCTCCACCAACACATCACAATCTTTATAGAGTAATCGAGTAGATATAAGAGGCACACCCAAATATCTAACTAGCAAAGAACCCTCCGCGAAAGGCATAATGTTTAAAATAGCCGTTTTAACAAACGAAGGCACATTAGAGAAGAAAACTGTGCTTTTGTTAACACTAGGGAGCAAACCTGACATCTTTGTAAACGAATTGAGCGAATTCATAATGCATCTGGCCGAAGCAATCTCACCCCGAGAGAAAATAAAGAGGTCATCCGCAAAACAAAGATTAATAATCTGTTGTCGTTCACATTTGTTGTGAAATTTAAAGGAAGAGTCGATCCTTACCGTATGCTGTAAAATAGCCGTGAGAACCTCCATAACTAGGGTGAACAAATACGGCGAAATAGGATCACCTTGCCTAAGCCCCCGATTACCCTTGAAAAAACCATGCACATCACCGTTAATGCACACTGAAAACGTGGTAGTAGAGACACAAACCATAATCCAGTGAACCATGGTAGGATGAAACCCGAAACCAACCAGAATTCTCTTTAAGAAACGCCAATCAACAGTGTCATAAGCCTTCTGAATATCAACTTTAAACGCACATTTAGGAGGCCCGATATTCCTATGATAGTTGTGCATCAACTCTTGAGTTAACAAGATATTATCGGATATTTTCCTCCCCGGCACAAACGCCGATTGGTTTCCACTGACTATATCGTTCAACGCCACTTTTATTCTTTCAGCAATAATCTTGCTAATACATTTGTATAACACATTGCAACAGGCAATCGGCCTATAATCCGTAACCACCGACGGAGAGGGAATCTTAGGGATAAGAACAATGAGCGTGTGGTTTAATTCCCGAAGAAGCTTACCTGTGGCAAAAAAATCAATAACCGCATTGGAAACTTCACTACCGATAATCGGCCAGGCTCCTTTAAAAAATCCTGCTGTATACCCATCTGGCCCCGGGGCTTTATCCGACCCCATAGAAAACATAGCCTTCCTAACCTCTTCCGCTGTGACTGGCCGAACCATATGAAAAGCTACATCCCTCTCAATCGTTTTAGTAAATAACTCAGGAGACGGGTTGAGCGACGTAGCACCCGGGGATC
Source organism: Helianthus annuus (assembly GCF_002127325.2). Taxonomy (NCBI): domain Eukaryota; kingdom Viridiplantae; phylum Streptophyta; class Magnoliopsida; order Asterales; family Asteraceae; genus Helianthus; species Helianthus annuus. The sequence continues at coordinate 165,402,704 of NC_035447.2, read as the reverse complement.
CCAGAAACTTCTCATAATGCTCAACAAACGCTTTCTGAACCATAGCATTTTCATGAAGATTCCCACTAGCATCCCGAATAACATCGATACGGCTATAATGGATTCTATTTTTGAGAGACGAGTGGAAAAAAGCCGTATTCATGTCACCTGCCGCTAACCACTCTACCTTGGATTTCTGCTTCAAGAAACGTTCTTCATCAAGCAAAACAACCTGAAAATCATTACGGATAATGGCTTCCTCTTTCCGTAAAGTATCACTCGACGGATCAAGATCAATATCACGCTGAATACTATCCAACTTCTCACGTAAGACTTGAACTTTTTTATGGAGATTGCCTTGCTGAAACAGTAAGACACGAAGAGGAGATTTAAGAAGCCGGAGCTTCTTAACCACCGAGAACTGATAGACACCACTGATACTAGTACCCCAAACCCGCTCCACAATCGGTAAAAAATCCATTAGAATTGATAGACACCACTGATACCATTAGAAGACCATTCCCAATTCCGGAACACATTCTTGCACACTTTGTTCAGATTATCCACCTTAACATGCGATTCCAAAATAGCAACCACCTGCAATGCATTACTTTTAACGAGCCTTTGAACCTCTTTTTGTTTCAGGGGATGGTTCAATCCCCTCACATTCCAAGCAGCAATACTATCCATTGATAACCTTTTCAGCAGGTGTGCTTGCACATGTTTTCGTATGATTATCACCTTGATTACCTTCCATGAATTTAGGCATACCATCATCCATGTTCAATCTCACTTCATCCGGTTCCATTTCCCCTTCGCCTTCCTCTTCATTTAGAGCACTAAAAGGATTACTAGTAACAAAACTAGGGCCTCTTGAGGAGCTCGGTTTGTTCATGTCTGCCTTATCTAACACTTTCTTCGGTTTATTAACAAACTTCTGTTTCTCCCTGACTTGATATTGCTTTTTCATAGTTTTTTTCCTGCTATTCCCAGTCCGAAACCCCTGATCATCCATTATATTCTTCTCGTTCCCTTCTGTTTCAGGTTTATCATTGGTCCTCATCGGACAATCATCCTCACCATGACCAAACACATTACACGTACAGCATCTTGGAGGTTTCCACTCATACTCAATCCTGATGTTGCTCCTAAGGAATCCACCTTCTTCAATATTCGGTATAGCAACAGTAACACTATCCTTGAAATCCTTTTCGGCATCCAGTTCTATAATAGCTCTTGCAAACCCACTTCTCCCCCACGAGTCAATACACATTTTAGTCGTTTCATTGTCAAGCACTTTTGGAGTACCTATCTTCGATGCAATCAAACTCAATCCGTCCTCCGTATAGGCTGCCAAAGGGACGTCATGCATTTTAACCCATACTGGAATTTTCTTCAACTCTTCTTTTTTCAGTTAAGTATTCGGAGACCACTGTTTCAGAAATAACGGAATATTCCTAATCAGCCAAGGACCGTCTTGCAGCACTTGATCCATTCCTTCCTTAGAGTTGAACTTAAAGAAAAAAAATCCCTTCCCATTCATCATAGACTTTTGCAACCCGTATTTCTCCCATCTATTCTTAACATAGTAGTCAACAACAGGAAACGCTAATCTCTTTCCCAAAAAATACCCAAACAGCACATTAGCAAATCTATCTTGGATCTGTCTGACCGAAGCAACCGGTATAGTGACATCAACATCTTTAGAATTTTCCATAAAACGAAAATTTACCTTTTGGGTAGGCTTAATTGTGGACAGTTTTTCAGCATGCGAGAGCACTTGGTTGCTTTTCAGATCTGGTTGGTTTACCTCTCCTCTGGTATTAGCATTGTTGCCCCCCCCCCCATTTTATCAGCAGGATCAGATTTGGAGCCCAAGTCTATCGGCACAGTAATCTTTGTCAGCTCATCAATCACGTTAATCATCCTTGGTTCCGTGACCTGTTGCTGAAAAGATCCTCGACGTGGCAAAAAAGTATTCCCTTCAACATCCACTACCCGGCTTGCAATATCCTGAAAGGATATCGGCGGCTTGAATCTGCCATCATGCACGTTTCCCTCAGACTTTTTACGTTCATCCATTGTAGTGAAGTCCCAACTCTCCTTCTACCACAGAATTTTCACCGCATGCACCAGAAACACGCACCCAGAAGAACGACAAAACAAACAGCAAAAACCCTACTCCTAAAACCCTAGACATCTTCAATCCTTAATCGATTAAGACGATATACTGATCTAGCTAAGTTAAACTCAGTTAACCGCGATCAATAACTATCAAATTAATAAATCAAGATATCTAATCAAATGCAAGGGCGGCAATCGACGAATGAAAGAAAAAACCCTAATTCTAAATTGGTCACTATTGCTAACTAGTTCGTTATAGAGTTCTGATAATCAAAACCCTAATCACAGACTGTTATACAAAGGATCGCAAAGAAGAAACTAGGGTTTCAAGAGGAGCATGAGATCGCCATAGGAGAGAGAGAAAAGGGTTTCCAATGACTAGGGTCTACTATAGAATCTTATGAATCAAGCACGGCACACTTTCTAAAACTAATCATCTGTTCTAGGATGATTTATTATAAGGTTTTGAACCTTCAAAATTTTCAACATCCCGTCAAAGTTTGGGTCTCATTAATGTGAACACGTGTAAACTGGAAGGGTGGGTGCCTGTACCCTAGGTTTTCTGTCTAAGGCTAGAGTGTTCGTACAAATCCGCAGTATCGGACCAGTCACTCTTACCTGGGAACTCTTGGGGTGAGTGTCCACTTATAGGCAAGCATGCCTTCGCAATACATTATGAGGACCTATTTACTTTGATTCAGCCTTTGAGTGTCGTTTGTTTGCTTCGTGGTTCAAACAAATGACCATCACCCATGCTTTTGGTCGGTAATTATAACATCCTATTCTTACCCAATGCCATTTCATTTGTTTCCTCTCTTGTTTCCCCTTTTAGAATGCCTCCACGACGTGAAAATCAGATACATATTGAAGATCCGACAGCTGTCATTACGCAACAAATGACTGCTGCAATACCGAACATCGTTGCTCAATGTAACCAAGCTCTCAACAACAACAATGCCCCCTGCAACTTCAAGACGTTCAACTCAGCTAAGCCATCAAAGTTTTCTGGGACTCAAGGAGCGACTGCACTTCTGCAATGGTTCGAGAGTTTAGAGAGCACCTTTTTTTGGGTAAAGGGTTACCCCGGTGATTTATATATTCACAACCAAACAAAACAAGTAGTAAGGTAACATCCTTACTAGTTCAGACATGAGACATACCCTCATGAAAGTAAACAAAAACAAACAACCAACAAGGAAAACGAAACAAACGACCACTAGACAACTATCTAGACCATCACGACACTAGACCACATGAATCAACCATTCTCCATGATTAAATCGGCATCATGAATCTCCCACTTCTCCAGCAACTCCCGAACTCTGATTGTATTCTTGAATCTGAGCCCCATCAACTTTTTTTTTGGGTAAAGGGTTACCCCGGTGAATTTTATACCAATAATCAAAACAAGTGAGGAAAATGCAGACCTCAGTTCTCTAGTTTGACATGCCAAACCAGAGTTTAACCATAAAACCACGCATACAAGCAAACAAGACTAAACAAATACAATGATTAGTCAAAACAACTCAAAAAAAGACTCTAGCCGCAATCATCGTCTTCAATCACCAGGCCACGCGGGAGACTCCAATCCTGTAAGATGCTATCCACTTGACTCGTTCTTTTGAAACGCATGGTGTGAAGTTTCATCCTTACGGTAGTCAAAATAACTTCGATAAGCCGATTTGCTCCTCTCTTCTTTGTAGAAAACAAACGAGCATTTCTTTCCTGCCAAACAAAGTAGCCTGCTGCACTCACTACCATCCTGCCAATCACATGCTTCGCGTTCTTCGAACCCCGGAAATGCACCAAATGATCGTATATGCTTCCCCAAGAATTAGTTACATTATGTAACCCCGCTAAATCCTTTACACCCTTCCATACCTGATCGCTATACGGGCATTCAAAAAATAAGTGCTCGTGAGAATCCGGCCCCAACGTACACAGCGAACAGCACATCAAGTTGAAATTCATATTTCCCGAAGATAACCACCTAGCCATGATATCTTGCGTCTTTAATTTCTTGTTAACTAGCAGCCACATGAAAAAAGAATGACGCGGAATAGCTTGAGGGAACCAAACCATATCCGACCATGGGACTTCATCATGAGCGGTTCGAATATCGTTCCACACACTCGAAGTACCATAGTCCAGCTCTAAACCTGAAGAAGACCTCCAAACTACCTTATCAGCCGAATGAGAAGTGAAATGTTGAAGATCAAGCAGACTAGGATAACGGGTAACCCATGTATCCGGCCAACGCCACTCCCCATGGATATAAACATCCGCCACCTTCATATTTAAAGTGAACCCCGCATTTGCAATAGCTCTCGGTGTGATGAACGAGCTTAGTGGACAAATAATATCCCACTTATCAAACCACAAGGACGTACAGGAACCATCCCCAAGTTTAACCCAAACAAATTGCTGAATGATGGGCCGGAGATCTAACAGTTTTCTCCAAGTCCATGAGATAATATTGGAGCTATACCGACTCCTGATTTGTTCCACAAACACTTAACAACTGATCAAGCTTCTCATATGGTTCGGCCAGTGACGGATGACGAAATCAAGAAGGCTATGTTCTCCATTTCGGGAAACAAAGCTCCGGGACCTGATGGTTTCACATCGGTATTCTTTAAAAAGTCTTGGGATATTGTGGGAAAGGATGTTTGTGAGGCGGTGCGAGATTTTTTTACTAATGGCCAGTTGTTGCAGCAGCTTAATCATACGATAATCTCGCTCATTCCTAAGGTTTCGACGCCTGCTTTGATTACGGATTATAGACCTATCTCGTGTTGTAACACTTTATATAAGTGTATAACTAAGATTATCACGAACCGTATTAAGGAAGGGTTGGGGAGCATAGTGAGTATTAACCAATCAGCTTTTGTTCCGGGTAGGAAGATCCAGGATAATATTCTTCTAACTCAGGAACTTATGCACAACTATCATCGGAATGTGGGTCCTCCTAGATGTGCGTTTAAAATCGATATTCAAAAAGCTTATGACACCGTAGATTGGAACTTTCTGCGGCATACTTTGATGGGATTTCGGTTTGATCGGCAAATGGTGAAGTGGATTATGGCGTGTGTTTCGTCTCCTTCCTTTTCGTTAGCCATTAATGGTAATTTGTTCGGGTACTTTAAAGGAAAGAGAGGTCTTCGTCAGGGAGATCCTATGTCTCCCTACCTGTTTACACTGGTGATGGAGGTCCTCACATTGCTTTTGCAAAAAGAAATTTCATTATCTTCGGAGTTCCAATTCCATAGCAAGTGTGAAGCTCAACGGATTGTAAACATCTGCTTTGCGGATGACTTGTTTCTTTTCGCTCGGGGTGATCACGGGTCAGCTAAGGTTATCCTTGAGGCTATTAATGGGTTCAAAAACATGTCGGGCCTGGTCCCAAGTATGAGCAAGAGCACTGTTTTCTTTGCTAATGTTCCGAATAGTGTCAAACAACAAATTCGGAACACTATGCCGTTTGAGGAGGGCCAACTTCCGGTCCGTTATCTTGGTGTACCTCTCATATCGACTCGGCTGTCCTTTAAAGATTGTGCGCGCCTAGTTGAAAATATGGAAGTGAGAATTGCTGATTGGAAAACTAAATGCCTTTCGTTTGGTGGTAGGCTTCAGCTAATCCGGTCAGTCCTCTCATCTATGCACATTTATTGGGCGGGGGTGTTCATTCTTCCAAAACGAATTATTCACGAGCTGGAAAGCATGATGAGGCGTTTTCTTTGGGCTCAAGGGAAGGATGTTAAAGGTAAAGCGAAAGTCAAATGGGAGAAAGTTTAATTGCCTAAAAAAGAAGGTGGATTGGGTATTCGTAGAATTGAGGATATGAATAATGCGTTGATGGTGTCGCATATTTGGAGTCTCCTCACAATGAGGGAGTCGCTTTGGGTCAAATGGATTCACACTTACCGTATTAGGGATCGGAACTTCTGGGATGTCCCACTTCGAGGTAATGAGCCCCATCAACTTGTATCTCACACTTTCTAAAACAGCTTTAGCAATGGTGTCCGGAGGCCTCGCGTGGTTTCTGAATAAACGATTATTCCTTTCCTGCCAAATAACATACGCTGAAGCTGCAACTAACTATCTAAAAACCAAGTTTTTCGCTGATTTCGAACGAGACCGATGGTTTAACCACTCCACAATCTCGGTCCATCTTGGTTCAACTCTATCCATACCAACTATTGATCGGACTGTACACCATATTTCCGCGGACAACTTGCATTCGAAAAACAAGTGATCATGCGAATCCACATTTTCATAGCACAAGAGGCAGCACATCATATTCATATTGTTTCTCCGGGAATAGCTCCATTGCAAGATTTTGTCTTGCGTTAAAAGCTTACGTCGAACAATGAGCCACGTCAAAAAGGCGTGCCGAGGAATGCATTGAGAGAACCAGACAATACTTGCCCAATTCACCTCCTGCTCCCTAGCCCGAACCGAATTCCAAACCCCTGAAGAGGAGTACTCGTTAAGCTTATCACCATCCATCCACAAAAGCCGATCCTGATTATTCAAGTTTCGTTGCATAAGATCTAGTTGTATAAGCACGGGATAAGTATCTCTCCAAGCATCCGGCCATAACCAAGATCCATCCATATAAACATCCGCCACTTTAGCATTCAAAGAGAACCCCTCTCTGGTTATAACCCTAGGAGTTAGAAAATTGCATAACGGACCAATAGTACTCCATAAGTCAAACCAAGCATACGTATTATTACCGTTTCCAATCTGGGACCAAACATGCTGACGGATCAAAGGCCTAAGTTGAGTCATCTTCCTCCAACTCCAACAAGAAGCCGGAACCCTGTGACCCCAAAAACTCCGACCTCTTAAACGATAAGAATGAATCCAAGCCACCCAAAGCGAGTTACGGTTACTTAGAATGCTCCAGATATGCGATACCATGAGAGCTTTATTGACATCCGCGATCCGACGAATACCCAAACCTCCCTCATGTTTCGGCACACATACCGAATTCCAAGACACTTTCGCGCTACCCCGCTGAGAAGGAGATTGAGCCCAAAGAAAATTACGCATTTTAGATTCCAACTCCTTAATGACTCTAGCTGGTAAAATAAAAACCGAAGACCAGTACACATGAAGAGCTGAAAGGACCGAAATGATTAATTGCAACCTACCTGCAAAAGATAACATTCTGTTCTTCCAATTATCTATCTGATTTTCAAGACACTCCACAAGAACACTACAATCCTTTTTTTTTGGGTAAAGGGTTACCCCGGTAAATTTTATAAATAACCAATAAGAACAAAGCATGTGCCTGACATAGCACACGCAACTAGACTTGGCATACCAAGACTAGGGCAACAAGAAAACAAGACCAACATCAAACGCTCAACCAAACACGACACACAGCCCAAACACTACCAACAAAACAAACAATTACAACCAAACGAAAAAGAACACTACAATCCTTGTACAACAGTCTAGAAGAAATAAGCGGAACCCCCAAGTATTTCACCGGGAGCGTACCCTCCACGAACGGCATGATAGATAAGATTTCCCTTTTAACATTATTCGGAACATTACAAAAAAATCTTGTACTTTTCTGCGCACTCGGAATCAACCCCGACATTCGAGTGAATTTCGTGATAGAGGACATAATACATCGAGCCGAACCCACATCTCCTCTAGCAAATAGGAATAAATCGTCTGCAAAACAAAGATTAACAATTCGCTGCTTTTCACATTTATTATGAAACCTGAAAGACGAATCAATCCTTGTAGCATGGTTGAGAATACACGTCAAAACTTCCATCACGAGAGTGAAAAGATAAGGGGATAATGGATCACCTTGCCTTAACCCTCTTTTCCCCTTAAAGTACCCATGAATATTCCCGTTGACACATATCGAATAGGAGGCCGTAGACACACATAACATGATCCAATCGACCATAATGCCATTAAAACCGAAGCCAACTAACACATTCTTGAGAAAACCCCAATCTACCGTATCATATGCCTTCTGGATGTCTACTTTAAAAGCACATCGAGGAGGGCCAAAATGGCGATGATAATTGTGCATCAATTCTTGCGTAAGAAGAATATTATCCGAGATTTTCCGACCAGGAACAAAAGCTGATTGGTTTATGCTCACAATTTTACTTAACGAACCTTTCAGCCTATCCGCTAGCACTTTACTAATACATTAAAAAATGACATTACAACATGAGATAGGACGATAGTCAGTAATTCTAGTCGGGGACGATACCTTAGGAATCAGAACAACTAACGTATGATTGAGTTGCTTCAGCAGATTACCAGTGTTAAAAAAATCGAAAACAGCATTAGAAACATCGCTCCCCACAATCTGCCAAGCACTTTTAGAGAGCACCTTCAGACATGTTCAATGCCCAAATGAGCGAAAGGTAGACTTCGCTTCTAGTGTCTTTGAGAAGCGAGCTTTGACATGGTGGAATGGTGTGATGAAAGATAGGGGTGCCGATGTGGCACTGGCTCAAACATGGGAAGAACTTCGAGCTCTGATGATGAAGGAATTCTGTCCTCGTCACGAGATCAGGGCCTTGGAAAGAGAATTTGACGATCTTAAGCAAGATAGCGGTGAGCATCGAGCCTACACGGATCGTTATGAGGAATTAATCTGTTATGCCCAAACATGGTCACGCCTTTGGATAAGGCAATCGAAAAATACATTGATGGCCTCCCTGACTCAGTACAAGACATTGTAACTGGTAGTAATCCCAGTACAGTTAGACAGGCCATTGAGCTATCCGCTACCTTGACTGAATCTCAGATCAGGAAAGGTAAACTTTCTCGAAAAAGTGACAAGAAACTGGTCGAGGAATCGAAACCCAAGGAGGAACAGACTGGATCCCCTAAGAAGTCAAAGAAGCGAAAGGCTTCTCAGAACTTCGACGTGGTCAATCACAATGATCAAGCCGTCCCCAACCAACCAGCTCAACCCCCTGCTAGAAAGCCCTACAACGGAACTGCACCCTTGTGCAACCATTGTAGCCTCCATCATCATGCCAATGTCGCAAATGCCAAACTTGTGGACTCATAGGCCATACAGCAAGAGTTTGCCCAGCTACAACTGCACCAAATCAAGCTGGCAACAATCCCGCTCAAGGTCGTTTTCCACCAGGTTCTTGATTCAATTGTGGCAAGATGGGCCATTTCCAAAGAAATTGCCCAAAGCTTGCTAATGCGAATCCAGCGCAGGGATGAGCATCTGACCAATTGAAAGACAACACTGTTTAGAAATAATCAAGCCTTATGTATTATTTTTCTTTTGTGGTCATGGTCCATGAAACAGTTGTAATTGTTGTTTATAAATAAATCTTTTACTTTACATCGCAATATATATATTGATGTGGTTGCATGTATAAACAACATATCCCCTACAATACCGACAATCAAGGGATCGTATTCCTTGAAGAACAGACTACCCCCAAAAATTTCTCCCACCTTATGATCTCTTGCGTTTTCCACGAAAATCATAAGTACCCGTTTCCTCCAAGGAAAACGAAGTACAAGGCGTAAGTTACAACTCTGGACAAATACCCAATCCTTGATAGGATACCTAAGGGTATTTCCGTAAGTCCTTAATTGTTGTATACCTTAATTCGAATGTGATGATTCCTTGTAATCAAAAAATTGAATTTTGGAAGATTATCCTATCTTTCAGATAGATGTTTGAGGACGTTGAAGTCCATCGACTGTGTTCCTGGTATACCTTGAATACCCATGTTCAAATCGTCGTCAAGTTAATAGCAATCAATGAGAAGACAATAACAAGTTAAAGGTCAAGTTAAACAATTATGTGATTATGTGCTTATGTATGTTTTTGTGTGATCCAAATTTTTGTTATCCAAATCCTCGTAGACTCTTCCATATCTTCATATAAGGAAATGCATAGTAGGATACCCAAAGATACTATCTTAAATCCTTAATGGGCTTCTACGTCGTAGTTAAGTCCCTTGGATTATAAAGTACTATTCCATAATTAGACCCCCTGAGTGGTCTAGTTAAACAGATTGATCCAAAAATCTGGTTAGGAATATCATGTGATGATATAGCTGAAAGGACTCCATAGGTGGTCTAATTAAAGGGATCATTTATCGATCTAATTAAAAGGACCCTATGGTAGTTTAGTCACACTCATCACAGGTATGATTTTATTCCCCTACACATTATGAAACGCATTGTGCAGAACCCTATGCTCTCTCTCCTATTGGCGATTCCTGGTTCTTCATGAATCCTAAGTTTTTTCTTCGTGATCTTGTGTATAACAGTCTGTGATTAGAGGTTTGATCGTTCGAAACTCTATAACGAACTCGTTAGCACTTGGGATCGATCAAGAATTAGGGTTTTTTTTTTCGTTTTCTTCTTGATATCGCCGCTCTAGTTTTTGACTCAAGAACCCTGATTTATTAAACTGGTAGTCGTTGATTGCGGTTAACTGAGATTAACTTAGCTAGATTGATGCTCAGGTTTAATCGATTAAGGGTTAAGGTTTCAATCTAGGGTTTATAGGATTAGGGTTTATCTCGCTTTTGTCTTTGTTTTCTGGTTGCGGCTTTAGGGTTTTGGTTTTGGTTTGACGGGTGCATGGTTGTTTAATTATTCTGTTTTCACGTGAGAGTTGCTTGATTAGTTATGGATGTTCGTTCCAAGCCTGGTGACACTACTGCTAGTGTCTTGCATGACCGCGGTAAGCCGCCTGACCCGCTCAAGAGTTTTGCTAATAAACCGATCAACATAGATGGAGCTGATAACATGAGTGAACCTGTGGTTGAGGAGTTGTCTACACCTGGAACAGCACCAGTTCGTGGGATCGGTTTACGAGTAACTAATATTGAAGGTAACCCTTTACTTCCGAGAAGAGGTATGTATTCTACGTCGAATGCTTCGGTTTTGAATGGTTTGATGAGTATTTCCAAACCTGTGGAAAACTTTTTCACTGCTGGTGAATCTTCCACGATGGCTAATAAGGGTAATGGAGCTGCTGCAAAGCCCATGTCATACGCTGATTCGGTAAGTGCCAATAATGTGAAGAAAGTTAATTTTCGGTCGCTTGCTAGTTCCGTTAATCAGGATGGTTGTGATGTTGTGTTGCCGAGAGAATCAGTTCGTATGGTACAAGATAAGTTGGCTAATACCCTTTACGGGTATTTTCTGGGGGATCGGGTTGCCTTTCCAGTGGTTGATTACTTTGTGCGGATGAATTGGAAAAAATATGGATTACAAAAAACTATGATGAACGCTAACGGTTTTTTCTTCTTCAAGTTTAGAGATGATGTTGGAATGTCAAATGTTCTTCAGGATGGGCCGTGGATTATTCGTTCTCAGCCTTTGTTTCTTAATTGCTGGACTCCAACTACTAAACTTGAAAAGAAAGAGGTAAAGAAGGTGCAAGTATGGGTTAAAATTCATGAAGTTCCAATTGCGGCCTACACGGAGGATGGTCTTAGCTTGATTGCAACAACTATTGGGGAACCAAAGATGTTGGATTCTTTTACCACGTCAATGTGTATGGACTCATGGGGTCGTAGTAGTTACGCTAGAGCGTTGATTGAAGTTTCAGCCGATAGAGACTTGCGAGAGGAAATTACAATGGCAATTCCTGAATCTGCAAGAGAGGGTTTTATCAAAGAGACTATGTATGTGGAGTATGAATGGAGTCCGCATCGCTGTGCTTCCTGTTGTGTTTTTGGTCATACGTCCGAGACTTGCCCGAAGCAACCTATGAAAACGAGTAAGAGTATGCACCAGGAACACAATCGGAATGTTCAAAAGAATCAGCCAATTAAAAAGGTTCCTGTTGTGGATCAGGAGGGTTATACCGGAGTCTATGGGAAGAAAGCTGCTAAGAAAACTGGGATTCCTGTGAATAAACAAAAGTCTAAGTTTGAATATCGTCCGGTGGGGCAAAAGCCAAAGGGAGATACCAATAAACCTAAGGCTGATAACGGTAAGGCCTCTACTTCTAATTCTAATTCTTTTCGATCAACGAACCCGTTTGATGTTCTTAATGAGGTGGAAGACGAGTCGGGTCCTAGTAAAAAGCAATCGGACACGAATAATGGGGATCCAGATGAAGACGATGTTGAGGAGATTTATGATGAAATGGATGGGTTTATCATGGATGGTACACGGAACATAAAGAATAACAAAGGGGCAAGCACTCCTTCTCCGAAAATTAACAATGGTTAGTATTGCTTCATGGAACATAAGGGGGTTGAACCGCCCTCTCAAACAAATGGAGGTTCGGCAGGCAGTCAAGGATTTCAATTTGAGCTTGTGTGCTATTCTAGAGTCTCATGTGGATGTCGGTAAATTGGGCAAAGTGTGCAAAGCAGTGTTTCGTTCTTGGGATTGGACTTCAAATGGCGGGTGTTGTAACAAAGGCACAAGAATTATCATTGGGTGGAATCCAGCTATTTTTGATGTAATGATCGTCGCTCAATCTCCTCAGGTTATTCATCTACAGCTTGTTTTTAAATTGGATAAGAGATTGCTCTTCTGTTCTATTGTGTATGCTGATAATTATTATGTTACGCGGAGGGAGTTATGGCATCTTCTGTCTATGCATAAAGTTTTTGTTGCGGATCGGCCTTGGTGTATTATGGGTGATTTTAACTCGGCTCTTAACATAGAAGATAATTCGATGGGTTCTTCATCCATTTCGATTGGTATGAGGGATTTTCAGGAATGTGTTGATGACATTGAAGTTGTGGATATTAATCGCACAGGTATTCATTTTACGTGGAACCAAAAGCCTAAAAAAGGTGTGGGATTACTAAAGAAAATTGATCGGGTAATGGGAAACATTCCGTTTCTTACTGAATACCCGAACTCGGTTGCCATTTTCAAGCCATATAGGCTTTCGGACCATTGCCCTTGTATCTTGTCTATTCCGGAAGCTATGAAACTCAAACCGAGGCCGTTTAAGTTTGCTAATTTTTTGGTTTTTAAACCAGAATTTTTGGAGATTGTTAATAAGCATTGGCTAATTAATGTTGATGGGGTTCACCAATTTCGAGTTGTCAAGAAGTTACGGTCTCTTAAACACCCTCTTCGTTCGTTGCTGTTCAAACAGGGTAATCTCCACAAGAAGGTTGAAACTATTCGTTTGAAGTTAGATGCTATTCAGCAAAGGATTGATCAAGAGCCGCAAAATGTTGAGTTTCGGACTGAGCAATCATCGGTTAGCCGTGATCTTCAAGATGCTTTGTTGGATGAAGAGCGTTTTCTGAAACAAAAAGCTAAGGTTGATTGGTTGAGTGCGGGTGACATGAATACTGCTTTTTTTCATTCCTCTTTGAAAATTCGCAATCATTGTAGTAGGATTGATGTCATCAAAGATATTCAAGGGAATCTCTATGAAGGTGATAGTGTGTATAAAGCTTTTGTTCAACACTATGAGAAATTTTTTGGCAACAAAGGTGAGATCTCGTTACAACCAGCTCCAGATTTATTTCCGAAACTTTTATCTCACAATGTTGCTACGAATATGGTTCGTCCTGTTACGGAGGAGGAGGTTAAAAAGGCGATGTTCTCTATTGGCAATGATAAAGCTCCGGGTCCGGATGGTTTTACAGCTGCGTTTTTCAAGAGTGCTTGGCCTCTGGTTGGTAATGATATCGTTAATGCTATTAAAGATTTTTTTGACACTGGTAATTTGCTTCGGGAGCTGAATCATACGCTTATAGTTCTTATTCCAAAGGTGTCAACTCCTATGGTTGTTACTGATTTTCGCCCGATTGCTTGTTGTAATGTTCTTTACAAGTGTATCAGTAAGATTATCGCTGATAGGATAAAGTGAGGTTTGAATGAGATTGTTAGTATCAATCAATCGGCCTTTGTTCCGGGTAGGAAAATTTCGGATAACATCTTATTAACGCAAGAGTTAATGCATAACTATCATCGGAATGTGGGGCCTCCAAGATGTGCTTTTAAGGTTGATATTCAGAAAGCGTACGATACGGTGGACTGGAGTTTTCTGAAAAGTGTGCTTCTTGGGTTTGGCTTTAACAATAACATGGTGAAGTGGATCATGATCTGTGTCTCTTCTACTTCATTTTCGGTATGTGTTAATGGCATGGTTCATGGTTTTTTCAGAGGTAAACGGGGGTTAAGGCAAGGGGATCCTATTTCTCCTTATTTATTCACTCTTGTCATGGAGGTTTCGACGGGTATTCTTCAGCATTCTGTTCGGATAGATTCCTCTTTTAAATTTCATAACAGATGTGAAAAACAGCAGATAATAAATCTCTGCTTTGCTGATGATCTATTTCTTTTTGCTAGAGGGGAAGTGAATTCGGCTAATTGTATTATGTCCTCTCTTTCTAATTTCTCTAAGATGTCGGGGTTAGTGCCTAATAACCAGAAAAGTACGGTTTTCTTTTGTAATGTGAAAGATCATGTTAAACAGGCGATTCTGGACATTATGCCTTTTGTGGAAGGTAAGTTACCTGTCAAGTACTTGGGAGTCCCTCTTATTTCTTCTACGCTTAGATATAATGATTGCCGGGTGCTTGTGGAGAAATTAGAGAAGCGTATTATGCACTGGAAGAACAAATTGTTATCGTTTGCGGGTCGCCTTCAACTGATCATCTCAGTCCTGTCTTCTATGCATATTTATTGGTCCTCGGTGTTTATGCTTCCGTCTCGGGTTGTTAAGGAGCTTGAAGCTAGAATGAGAAATTTCTTATGGTCTCAAGATGCGTCGTTTAGTAGAGGTAAAGCTAAAGTTTCGTGGAAAGTGGTTTGTACACCTAAGTATGAAGGTGGTTTAGGCATTAGACGCATTGGGGATATGAACAAAGCCCTGATGGCGTCTCATATTTGGAGTATTGTGATGAAGCGGGATTCCCTCTGGGTCGAGTGGGTTCATTCTTATCGGCTTAAAGGAAAGAACTTCTGGGTTTGTAAAGCAACATCGAATTCTACTTGGTCATGGAGGAAGATTATTCAGTTGAGGCATATCATTCGAAAACATGTTTGGTCCGATGTAGGTAATGGCCGCAATACGTCAGCTTGGTTTGATCTTTGGAGTGATTTAGGTCCTCTTGGTGATTTTCTATCGCCAAGGACTATTACAGATGCTGATTTTCGATTAGATGACACCGTCTTCAATATTTTCTCTAACAGAACATGGAATTGGCCTATGGCGTGGAGGGATCTTTTCCCTGTTCTTATTCAGCTGGATCACTTTCAATTAGAACAGACAAAATCTGACCGGTTGCTATGGAAAGATGGCGGTGATTTTCAGGAGTTTTCTTCGTCAGCGGTGTGGCACTCGGTCCGGCATAGAGAATCAGAGGTGGATTGGAGTGGTATTGTTTGGTTTGCACAATGTATTCCTAGGCACGCGTTTATGATGTGGCTGATTATGAAGAGAAAGCTTCTTACTCAAGACAAAATTCTGCAGTGGGATCTTTCTAGGCGAAAAAACATGAATATGATGTGCTGTTTATTGTGCTATGAGAACTATGATTCTCATCATCATCTATTTTTTGAGTGTAAATTCTCTAATGAAGTTTGGAGTATGATTCGAGGTAAAGTGGGGATGGCGGCCGTGAGTTCGAGATGGGTGGATATCATCGAATGGTTATGTGCTCGAGTTCGGTCAAAGAATGCTGAGGTTTATGTTGCGAAGATTCTAGTTGCGGCAGCTGCGTATACTATTTGGCAAGAGCGGAATGCTAGATTATTTAGAAACCAACTGCGCCCACCCGAAATGGTAAAAGATACTATTCTGAAAACGGTGAGATACAAGTTGATGGGAGCTAAGCTAAAGAACAATGCTAGGGTGCGGAAGCTGCTTGGGGATTGGGAGATTTCAACCGAAACTAAAGATGATGGGGGCTAATTAGTTCGTAGCTTTTTTGTTTTGTCTAGATGAGTGTCTAGGTGTTTTATGTCCTGGTTCTTTCGGTACTTTGTTTTGTTCCTGGTTTACTTTCATGGGGCATGTCTCATGATTGAACTGGTGTAGGCTCCCTACTCCACTTGTTCTTTATTGGTTGTGAATATATAGAATCTCCGGGGTAACCCTTTACCCAAAAAAGACTATGCAAGGAATCACGTAATTATGGACGCGTACATAATTATGGAATTTAGTGCACAGAAACCACAGCAAGTTTTGTCATGTGTCTAGAGTTTAACCCTCTTCATTTCCGTTTCTAAGGAAGCAACCGTTGAAAATGACTCCGTCCGTTCATTTTTGTTTCTGAAGATTGTCTGTCGAGGAAATGAATATCCGTTTGTTTAACCCTTTTCATTTCTGTTTCTAAGGAAGCAACCATTGAAAATGAC
The DNA here is from genome assembly GCF_002127325.2 of Helianthus annuus. Classification (NCBI taxonomy): domain Eukaryota; kingdom Viridiplantae; phylum Streptophyta; class Magnoliopsida; order Asterales; family Asteraceae; genus Helianthus; species Helianthus annuus. The sequence goes on along the minus strand of NC_035447.2, from coordinate 165,386,279 downwards.
TCCGTCCGTTCATTTTCGTTTCTGAAGATTGTCCGTTGAGGAAATGAATATCCGTTTGTTTATTCCTTCATTTCCGTTTCTGAGGAAGCAACCTTGAAAATGACTCCGTCTGTTCATTTTCGTTTCTGAAGATTGTCTGTTGAGGAAATGAATATCCGTATGTTTATTCCTTCATTTCCGTTTCTGAGGCAGCAACCGTTGAAAATGACTCCGTCCGTTCATTTTCGTTTCAGGAGATTGTCCGTTAAGGAAATGAATATCCGTTTGTTCATCCTTTTCATTTCCGTTTCTGATGAAGCACTCATTGAAAATAACTCCGTCTGTTCATTTTCGTTTCTGAATATTGTCCATTGAGGAAATGAATCTCTGTTTGTTTATTCCTTCATTTCCGCTTCTGAAGAATACTCGTTGAGGAAAATGACCCCGTCCATTCATTTTCGTTTCTGAAGAATGTCTGTTAAGGAAATGACAGGATTATGCCTTGCATATCTCTGGTGGTTATTTGACACAAAGTCACAGACAGACTCCTACGAATAAATTTCGGGACGAAATATCCTAAAGTAGGGGAGACTGTGACACCTGTGCCTCTGCGACCATCAAACAAAAACCAAATCATTGAAATATTGGGTTTCATACTTGGGATTTGTGTAAACTTGTGTATCGTTTACACATGTCAATTCTTGTTCGATTTCGGGCCTTAAATCGCTTTCTGGAAGGTTATACGCGATCTGATGCGTAAATATAACCAGTTTAATGCAACAAACACTCCGGAATAGTGACATAGGCTTAACATACCTTAAATAACCTTTACATAACTTAGAAATAAGTTTTGGATGGTTTGGTATGCCGAAATCAAGTTTGTTCGCTTACAGGGACTAAAATTGACAAACTGCGAAAGTATGCCGATTTGAACTGTAACGAACAATCCGGAACTTGATCATAAGTTAAATATGCCCTAAATATCCTTTACATAGCTTAGAAATAGGCTTTGAGGTGTTTTGTGCGCAAAAATAAACTTTATGTTTATTCAGGGACTAAAAGCGTCAAAAAGTGCATAAGTTTGCATTTTCGCGCATATCTTACGTTCTGAATACATCCGGACATCCAAAACTTTATGTAAGCATTAAAATATTTTATTTTAGTGTTTGGCATAACAAAATTGCATTCGTCGCTTGAATTGGATCGTTTTTACGTTCGTTACGACTTCCGTCGTAATTAACCGAACAACGCAACCGTACGACCAAACGAACCGACATTCGACATATTTTTGAACATGTTTTGAGTTCCCTATACTTTAACTTCATTCTAGAGCATTGAAATGAGGTTAACGGGGCTTAAACGTGTCAAAAATGAGCCGAAATGCAAGATTCTGAAGTTCAGGGACCAAAATGAAAAATCTAAATTCTAGCTTGTTCCAGCTGTTCCCCTCATTTACACATGGTTTTATTGAAACTATGGGCTCCCATGGTTTCACAAAACCATGGGCACATGTGTACGAATGAGATCGAAGCTCGTTTTACGATGAACGATCCTAACGGTTCTAGATTTCCTATATATACCCAACTCCTTTCACTTGCAAAACGCACAATGATCTGATTTTGGCTCTCTAAATTGAATTTTATGCTTCATACCTGAGAGTAAATCGGATCATAGCTTGCGGGGACCTTTTGTAGGTATTCTTTCGTTCTTTTCATTCGTTTTTATCATTAAAGTCAAACTGCGTTTGACTTTCTGCTTTGACCAGTTTATGGTCAACGCGAAGTTCGTTTGAACTTCATAACCAGAGCGTAATCACGATGGTTATGGTCCCTAGTGACTATACCTACTGATTACAACGTTATCTAGGCTCAGTGACTAGTCGTAGTTTCGGCCAAAATGCGTTTTCTCGCGTATTTTGTAACCAAGCTACTTATAGGTATCAAAACCATTTGTTTTGATACCAAACCTGTTTTCCAACTTAACTAAACAAGTTTTAGCATGTTTAGCTCGTCACTTTTTAGTTTAGTGCTTGTGTAGAGTCGTAAGTCAAGCGGACTAAACACCCGCTTAGACTTTCGAACACGACCCATTTGGTCGATCATTAGGATCCGACCAAACATGTTTAGTGACCATAGTAGCATAGGGAATAACCTTCCGAGGTTATACCTTATGGTCACCTAGGTTTAATTAATCGTATGATAGGTAGTTTATATGCCTTAGGAAAATTACCAAAATGCCCTTTTTACGCATAAATTCATTTTAAGCATATGAAACATAAATTTTGATATCTAAACTGATTAGGCAACATTATTAGACTTGTTAAGGCATATAATACTTGTCATAGGGCTAGTTAGGCGGTCCGAACGCGTTTTACGCGAACGGCGCGTTAAAGTGGCGTAAGCCATCGAAACGGGTCATAATGGGTCGTAAGCACTTAGGTTAGGTTTCATTTTAGTATTTAGGCTTTGCTAAACCATATCATATGAGTTCCAATACTCATTTGGTTTACGAAACCTCATACTATCCGATCTTCCGAGTTAGGTCCGGTTATTAATGTAGTTACCTGTATTAGGTGCCGTTTGATTTCCGTGACCCCTCTAGCTTTGATTGGTTGTTGTTCAAGACTTCTAAGCACCCTCAAGTGAGTACATAGTCCCCTCTTTTACTGTTTTTGAAACGTTTTGGGGTGAAACACATGTGCATACTTGTTACTTTCGTGCTTTCCTGTTTTCACGTCATATACTTGCTATGTTCATTAGTACAGTATTAGTACATGATTTCATTATGTTTTATGCTATGTATGTCCTTTCAATGCATACTTAGTACATAAATTTACAGTACATTTCTGCTATGTTTGTTTACTTAACATGCTAGCACATTGTTTTACATGACTTTTTGCTGCACATGCTCATCCAGCATATGGCCACATTGAATAATTTTGAACCGTTGTAACTACTTGACCATGTGAACCATTTGTAATCATTGAATTATGTGAACCGTTTGTATCTGTTGAACCGTGTGAACCGTTTGTATCTGTTGAACCGTGTGAACCGTTTGTATCTGTTGAATTACATGAACCATTTGTAACTGTTTGAACCGTTTGGTTAGGGAAGTGATTAGGTAACGAGGCGTGTGTAATGTGATACAAGCATGGTGGATACGCCGTTGGTACCTCCTATATATAAGTGCTTTTATTATACTACATATCGTAGCGTTATTTGAATCATTCAATTTGGACTATTATTTTTTTTTTTGGGTAAAGGGTTACCCCAGTGATTCTATATATTCACAACCAAAAAATACAAGTAGTGTAGAGAGTCTACACTAGTTCAATCATGAGACACACCTCATGAAAGTCAAACCAAAAACCAAACCAAACGAAAACAACCAACAAAAGGAAACGACCACTAGACTAAAATCTAGAAAAAGAACAACCAAACACAACTAATCAGCCCCCATCGTCGCCTTTGTCATCCGCATGGATCTCCCATTCAATTTGGACTATTACAATTTACACAAATAACATATCTTTCACAAGAGTTTTTTTTACAAAACAAATTGTTTTATACAACTTATTTTTACCTGGTTATTCATTTAACCATACATTATTCTTTTATATATACATATCAACTGATTTATTATCGCTTTTCAAACGTTTTATAAAAGCAAACACTTAAACTGGATCCATGACAAGTTTTCATTAACATTTTCTTAAACCTAAGTCATGAATCTTATTTTCACAAAACCTATGTACTCGCCGGCATTTTTATGCTGATGTATTTTCACATGTGTTTCAGGTACAATAGTTGATGATATTTGATGATGATATTGATGCATGCTCACATAGGATTGGACGAGGCCTTAGTGACATTAAAAGATGCAAGACTAGTTAACTATGTTATATTTTCTTTGTTGTTAAGACATTGTAATACATTTAATTCAATAAAACGAAATTGTTTTATCCATGGTTGTGAAACAATGATTCTGTTACAACACTCCCCGACGTTTCCGCCACGTTTTGTTGTTTTACGTGGTCGGGGTGTGATAGCTGAGATATCTCGTACTGGTGACGGTAGAAAGGTAGTAGTTGTTCGCGGAGATCGACTGAGTCGAGTGTTGAGTATTGAGAGTTGAGGGTTGATAGTTGAGAGTCGTCAGTATGGTGAGGATGCTCAAGTGATTATGAAAAGGCTATCCTGCGTTCTTTGTTAACACGGTGGATATGAAGGCCAAATGTAGGAATACCGGAGAAATTCCTATTGTTCGCAATTATCCAGAAGTTTTCCTAAAAAGACTTATCTGGATTGCCCCCCCCCCCCCCCGCTAGACAGGTCGAATTCCGAATCGGTCTGGCATCCGGTGTTGCACCCAATTGCACAATCTCCTTATAGATTAACCACCGTCTGAGATCATAGAAATGTCAAATCAGCTTCAAGAGCTTCTAGACAAGGGTTTCATTCGATCAAGCTCTTCGATTTGAGGTGCATCTGCTTTGTTGGGAGAAAGAAGGATGGATCCTTCAGGATATGTGAGCATTTCAGAGAGCTGGACAAGTTGACTATCAAGAATCGGTACCCTTCTAGACTTTCGAACACGACCCGTTTGGTCGATCATTAGGATCCGACCAAACATGTTTAGTGACCATAGTAGCAAAGGGAATAACCTTCCGAGGTTATACCTTATGGTCACCTAGGTTTAATTAATCGTATGATAGGTAGTTTATATGCCTTAGGAAAATTACCAAAATGCCCTTTTTACGCATAAATTCATTTTAAGCATATGTAACATAAATTTTGATATCTAAATTGATTAGGAAACATTATTAGACTTGTTAAGGCATATAATACTTGTCATAGGGCTAGTTAGGCGGTCCGAATGTGTTTGACGCGAACGGCGCGTTAAAGTGGCGTAAGCCATCGTAACGGGTCATAATGGGTCGTAAGCACATAGGTTAGGTTTCATTTTAGTATGTAGGCTTTGTTAAACCATATCATATGAGTTCCAATACTCATTTGGTTTACGAAACCTCATACTATCCGATCTTCCGAGTTAGGTCCGGTTATTAATGTAGTTTACCTATATTAGGTGTCGTTTGATTTCCGTGACCCCTCTAGCTTTGATTGGTTGTTGTTCAAGACTCACCCTCAAGTGAGTACATAGTCCCCTCTTTTACTGTTTTTGAAACGTTTTGGGGTGAAACACATGTGCCTACTTGTTACTTTCGTGCTTTCCTGTTTTCACATCATATACTTGCTATGTTCATTAGTACACTATTAGTACATGATTTCATTATGTTTTATGCTATGTATGTCCTTTCAGTGCATACTTAGTACATAAATTTACATTACATTTCTGCTATGTATGTTTACTTAACATGCTAGCACATTGTTTTACATGACTTTTTGCTGCACATGCTCATCCAGCATATGGCCACATTGAATTACATTTTGAACCGTTGTAACTACTCGACCATGTGAACCGTTTGTAACCATTGAATTATGTGAACCGTTTGTATCTGTTGAACCATGTGTACCGTTTGTATCTGTTGAACCGTGTGAACCGTTTGTATCTGTTGATTCACATGAACCATTTGTAATTGTTTGAACCGTTGGGTTAGGGAAGTGATTAGGTAACGAGGCGTGTGTAATGTGATACAAGCATGGTGGATACGCCGCTGGTACCTCCTATATATAAGTGCTTGTATTATATTACATATCGTAGCGTTATTTGAATCATTCAATTTGGACTATTACAATTTACACAAATAACATATTTTTCACAAGACTTTTTTTTTTTACAAAACAAATTGTTTTATACAACTTATTTTTACCTGGTTATTCATTTAACCATACATTATTCTTTTATATATACATATCAACTGATTTATTATCGCTTTTCAGACGTTTTATAAAAGCAAACACTTAAACTGGATTCATGACAAGTTTTCATTAACATTTTCTTAAACCTAAGTCATTAATCCTATTTTCACAAAACCTATGTACTCGCCGGCATTTTTATGCTGATATATTTTCATATGTGTTTCAGGTACAATAGTTGATGATATTTGATGATGATATTGATGCATGCTCACATAGGATTGGACGAGGCCTTAGTGACATTAAAAGATGCAAGACTAGTTAACTATGTTATATTTTCTTTGTTGTTAAGACATTGTAATACATTTAATTCAATAAAATGAAATTGTTTAATCCATGGTTGTGAAACAATGATTCTGTTACAACACTCCCCGACGTTTCCGCCACGTTTTGTTGTTTTACGTGGTCGGGGTGTAACAGAAAAGTTGGTATCAGAGCCAATGGTTATAGGGAATTAGGTTATTTGTAATGCTTTGACCTAGACTATAACCTTCCTAGGACCCTAACGCGAGTTTACTTGCGTTTAGTCATAAAACAATACCGTTGCCTATCTTTAGGCAACAACCACAATAAGAACACAAAATTCGAATCTACTTTGAAAACTAATCATCTGTTCTAGGATGATTTATTATAAGGTTTTGAACCTTCAAAATTTTCAACATCCCGTCAAAGTTTGGGTCTCATTAATGTGAACACGTGCAAACTGGAAGGGTGGGTGCCTGTACCCTGGGTTTTCTGTCTAAGGCTAGAGTGTTCGTACAAATCCGCAGTATCGGACTAGTCACTCTTACCTGGGAACTCTTGGGGTGAGTGTCCACTTATAGGCAAGCATGCCTTCGCGATACATTATGAGGACCTATTTACTTTGATTCAGCCTTTAAGTGTCGTTTGTTTGCTTCGTGGTTCAAACAAATGACCATCACCCATGCTTTTGGTCGGTAATTGTAACATCCTATTCTTACCCAATGCCATTTCACTTGTTTCCTCTCTTGTTTCCCCTTTTAGAATGCCTCCACGACATGAAAATCAGATACCTATTGAAGATCTGGCAGCTGTCATTACGCAGCAAATGACTACTGCAATACCGAACATCGTTGCTCAATGTAACCACGCTCTCAACAACAACAATGCCCCCTGCAACTTCAAGACGTTCAACTCAGCTAAGCCATCAAAGTTTTCTGGGACTCAAGGAGCGACTGCACTTCTGCAATGGTTCGAGAGATTAGAGAGCACCTTCAAACATGTTCAATGCCCAAATGAGCGAAAGGTAGACTTCGCTTCTAGTGTCTTTGAGAAGCGAGCTTTGACATGGTGGAATGGTGTGATGAGAGATAGGGGTGCCGATGTGGCACTGGCTCAAACATGGGAAGAACTTCGAGCTCTGATGATGAAGGAATTCTGTCCTCGTCACGAGATCAGGGCCTTGGAAAGAGAATTTGACGATCTTAAGCAAGATAGCGGTGAGCATCGAGCCTACATGGATCTTTATGAGGAATTAAGTCTGTTATGCCCAAACATGGTCACGCCTTTGGATAAGGCAATCGAAAAGTACATTGATGGCCTCCCTGACTCAGTACAAGACATTGTTACTGGTAGTAATCCCAGTACAGTTAGACAGGCCATTGAGCTATCCGCTACCTTGACTGAATCTCAGATCAGGAAAGGTAAACTTTCTCAAAAAAGTGACAAGAAACCGGTCAAGGAATCGAAACCCAAGGAGGAGCAGACTGGATCCCCTAAGAAGTCAAATAAGCGAAAGGCTTCTCAGAACTTCGTCGTGGTCACTCACAATGATCAAGCCGTCCCCAACCAACCAGCTCAACCCCCTGCTAGAAAGCCCTACAACGGAACTGCACCCTTGTGCAACCATTGTAGCCTCCATCATCATGCCAATGTAAAGTGCCGCAAATGCCAAACTTGTGGACTCATAGGCCAAACAGCAAGAGTTTGCCCAGCTACAGCTGCACCAAATCAAGCTGGCAACAATCCCGCTCAAGTTCGTTTTCCACCAGGTTCTTGCTTCAATTGTGGCAAGATGGGCCATTTCCAAAGAAATTGCCCAAAGCTTGCTAATGCGAATCCAGCGCAGGGATGAGCATCTGACCAATTGGAAGACAACACTGTTTAGAAATAATCAAGCCTTATGTATTATTTTTCTTTTGCGGTCATGGTCCATGAAACAGTTGTAATTGTTGTTTATAAATAAATCTTTTACTTTACATCGCAATATATATATTGATGTGGTTTTTTTTTGGGTAAAGGGTTACCTCGGTGATTCTATTAAATTCATCCGCAAATAAGTACAAGTAGTGAGGATGTGTTCCACACTAGTTCATATATAGGACATGCCCCATATATGTATGACAAAGCAAAACAAAGTATCTATGACACCCCATAACCTAGCCTACAATGCAAAACAAAACAAAAACAAAATCATCAACCGCCATCATCAAAGATAAAGCTGCCACAAACCGGCAACCCCTTTAAACGAACCAATAACAGCCTATCCATTTGAGAGTTTTGTGGAAGAGGTGCTTGCCCCTGCTTTCGAGGAAAAAGGATGAATACCCGATGTCATAAATTCACTAGTTTCATTGTAGACTTCAACGACCTCCTCTTCATCCGAATCCTGCCTGTCACTCGACTGTTTCTCCTTCTTCTCTATTCGCCCCACAGTAGTACCTCCTTGATTGCCGTCATCGTCGTTTAGAATATCAAATGAGTTCGATGTTGAGACCTGATTAACCATCGGGTCCCTCATAGATGATTTCGGTTTAGGTTTGACAACTGGCCTGTAGACTAACTTAGGCTTCTGATTTTTTATATGAAGCCCTTGATTATTAGGTTTCTTCTTTTTGGCACCTTCGACCTGAAAGTCATCATTTTTCTTCTTCTCAGTATCCCCAATCAAACTTACCTGAGGGTTCTTAGGACACGAGCTATCATCATGACCGAAGACACAACAAGATGAACATCTTAACGGCTCCCAATCATACTCAATTTTAACCTCCACCATTAAATGACTAAGACCCTCCAAAGATGGGATTGCAACAGTAACACTCTTCTTTAAATAAACTCTTGCCTGAACTTCAATAAGAGCTCTAGCATAGCTGCTTCTTCCCCAAGATTCCGCACACATTGTGGCAGTATACGAATCTAACATCATAGGCACCCCAATCTTAGATGCAAGTAAACTGAGCCCATCCTCAGTAAATGCCGCTAACGGCACATCATGCATCTTGACCCAAACTGGGATAGCTTTTAAATCCTCTTTTTCCAACTTGATAGAGGCCGACCACTCTTTCAAAATTATTGGAACATTTCTTATCATCCACGGTCCATCCTCTCACATTTGATCCATCCCTTCTTTCGTTTTGAACTTAAAGAAGAAGAACCCGTGTGCATTCATCATAATTCTTGAAAACCATATTTTGCCCAATTGTTCTTTGCAAAGAAATCGACCACAGGAAATGCCAGCCGTTTACCCAGAAAATAACCATACAAAGTATTCGCATACCTGTCAGTGACTTGTTTAACTGAAGACAGTGGAATGACAACGTCAGCTCCGTCAATAGCCTCATTCGATTCCATCACCCTAAAGTTTACCTTAACCTTCTCTTTAGTATCCTTCACAACATTCGCAAAGGATAATTGTTCCGCAGAACCAGAACCTGTTTGTTTCCTTTTATCAGTCGAGAAAGATGCTCCAAAGAGGTCTGATTTTGGCGTATACTTGCTAGGGTAATCCCAAAAGTTGTCTGACTTTTCGACATCCCGTTTTTCTAACCGAACCGAAACTGTGACCTTGGTGAGATCATCGATGATGTTTGTAGACTTAGGGTCATTTTGTGTTCTAATCGTTACACCACGCTTTGGCTGCAAAGTGTTCCCATCAACATCAAGAAATCGTGCAGCAATTTCTTCAAACGATAATGGCAGCTTCCCACGAATATCCTGTTGGTTTCCACCAGAAGTGTTAGATTCATCCATTCCAATATTGACAAACCCTAGCAGCCGTCAACAGAAATTCAGTACAAGATATGATGGCTGAAAACAAAAAAAACCGTGACAAACCCTAACAGCCGTCAAGCTGAGGTTCTTTCACTACCCAACCAGAAGACAATCGGAACCCTTAACTCAACAACTGAAAGCAATCGATTAACGAGATAAGAAAAACTGGAACCCTAAACTCGAAATCTGAAATCAATTGATTAAATCAGATGAACGATTAGAATGATTCTGCCAAAATCCTGGTCGGCAACAATTGGAACAAGACAACAGAAACCCTAGAGAATAAAGAGCCGCCGCTCACCCCAAGAACAATCAGAAAATGGAAAACTGAAAAACAGAACCCTAGAACACGAGACTTAATCTGATTTCAATTGATTAGAGCCTAAAGAACGATTAACGAATCCTTAGATACTAACCAAGATCAATCAAGACCAAGGATTGAAAGATTCGTCTAGGGTTTCAAGAGATCTCCAAAATCGCCCAGAGCCTCCCCATCCTCCACTCTTTGGTACTGGTTATTATATTGATGTGGTTGCATGTATAAACAACATATCCCCTACAATACCGACAATCAAGGAATCGTATTCCTTGAAGAACAGACTACCCCCAAAAATTTCTCCCACGTTATGATCTCTTGCGTTTTCCACGAAAATCATAAGTACCCGTTTCCTCCAAGGAAAACAAAGTACAAGGCGTAAGTTACAACTCTGGACGAATACCCAATCCTTGATAGGATACCTAAGGGTATTTCCATAAGTCCTTAATTGTTGTATACCTTAATTGAATGTGATGATTCCTTGTAATCAAAAAATCGAATTTTGGAAGATTATCCTATCTTTCAGATAGATGTTTGAGGACGTTGAAGTCCATCGACTGGGTTCCTGGTATACCTTGAATACCCAGGTTCAAATCGTCGTCAAGTTAATAGCAATCAATGACAAGACAATAACAAGTTAAATGTCAAGTTAAACAATTATGTGATTATGTGCTTATGTATGTTTTTGTGTGATCCAAATTTTTGTTATCCAAATCCTCGTAGAATCTTCCATATCTTCATATAAGGAAATGCATAGTAGGATACCCAAAGATACTACCTTAAATCCTTAATGGGCTTCTACGTTGTAGTTAAGTCCCTTGGATTATAAAGTAATATTCCATAATTAGACCCCTTGAGTGGTCTAGTTAAACAAATTTATCCAAAAATCTGGTTAGGAATATCATGTGATGATATAGCTGAAAGGACTCCATAAGTGGTCTAATTAAAGGGATCATTTATCGATCTAATTAAAAGGACCCTATGGTGGTTTAGTCACACTCATCACAGGTATGATTTTATTCCCCTACACATTATGAAACACACTGTGCGGACTATGCAAGGAAGCACGTAATTATGGACGCGTACATAATTATGGAATTTAGTGCACAGAAACCACAACAAGTTTTTTTTTTTTTTGGGGTAAAGGGTTACCCCGGTGAAATTTTATATCAACCAAACAATAAAACAGGGTGCATCGAGATGCCGATACACACTACTAGACTTGGCATACCAAGACTAGGACACCAAAGACAAAAAAACCCGACAAACGTCACAACCAAAACAAACTGAACTACACGAGAAAGAAAACACAGCCCGACAAACAAAGAAACAGACTAAAAAACTAATCGACTAGCCCGGGTCTTTGTCTTCATCACTTGGAAGCAGCTTCCACTTCTCTTGAAGGCTTTGATTGTGCGATCCACCCTTAAAGTTGAACCCCATCAAACGAAGCCGAACCGTATTCTTGATTTTATCACACACCGCATTAACATTGGCCACTTTATTAGTGAACAAACAATTGTTCCTTTCTTGCCAAATAAAATACGACGCCGCCGCAATGACTAACTTACAAACAATGTGTTCCGTCTTCCTTGAATTAGCCTTTTGATCCATCCAGTTCATGATCGACTGCCACGAGTCATTAACGTCCCCCATGTTCACCAAAACTTTAACATTATACCAGACTTGAGACGCAAACGAACATCTGAAGAACAAATGGTCTCTAGAATCCCGATTATGCTTACATAATGGACATCACATAAGTCTCAGATTATAGTCGCTTCCCGCTTCCCAGCTTGCTAATCGATCCTGTGTCTTGAGCTTATTTTTAATAACCAACCAAAGATGGAACGAGTGCCTTGGAATACATTGACTAAATGTGTTTAGAGTTTAACCCTTTTCATTTCCATTTCTAAGGAAGCAACCGTTGAAAATAACTCCGTCCGTTCATTTTTGTTTCTGAAGATTGTCCGTTGAGGAAATGAATATCCGTTTGTTTAACCCTTTTCATTTCCGTTTCTAAGGAAGCAACCGTTGAAAATGACTCCGTCCGTTCATTTTCGTTTCTGAAGATTGTCCGTTTTTTTGGGTAAAGGGTTACCCCGGTGAATTTTATATATAAAGAATAAAGAATCACACGAGCGTGCCAGAGAAGCACACTAGGGCTAGACTTGGCATACCAAGACTAGCAAAACTAAAAAACCAACAAACATCCACGACCAAGCAAAACAAACAACCAACAGAAAAACAACCAGAAGCCGAAACAATGGCAACAAAACGGACTAACAAAGACTACAAAAACTCTAGCCTGGATCGAGGCTCATAGTCTTCACTTGGAACTTCCACCGCTCTAACAATAACGGGTTCTTGGAACCTCTCCCTGCCTTGAACGTCATCAACTTCATGCGAACCGTATGGAGGACTATATTTGCAATCAAAGTAGCATTCCGCTGATTCGGAGAAAATAACCTATTGTTTCTTTCTTGCCAGATAAAATAAGTCGAAGCAGCAACAACCATTTTACCAACTAAAATTTCTGACGACTTACCCGAAGGGTTTTGTGAAAACCATGTCATAATAGAGTCCCAGTTGGCGTCAACTGTTTCCATGTAAGCCAACCCTTTTACCATATTCCACACTTGCAACCCATAAGGACACTGAAAAAATAAATGATCACGAGAGTCTTTACCATTCCAGCAAAGCGGACAAAACATGAGATTTAGATTGGTTGCACTTCCGACGTCCCAAATCCCCATACGATCCTGAGTTTTCAGCTTATTCTTAATAACTAGCCACATGTGAAAAGAGTGTCTAGGGATGCATTGACTAAACCACACCAACTCAGCCCAACCTACCTCTTCCCCACGCGAACGGATGTTCTCCCAAACCTCACTAGCACTAAAATCCTTTTGCTTATCTTGTCTATCCTTCCAAATCAGCCTATCTGGAGCGTTTTGGTTAAGAATCGGCGGCATAAGATTTCAAAACCGGATATATCTGAAGCCACGTAGCCGGCCACAACCACTCATTTTGGTGATTTACAAGATCTGCTACAGTAGAGCGCATATTAAAACCCGCCCCATGTATTCGTCTAGGAGTAATGAAATCTCCCAAAGGGCTATGATCACACCAGTTGTCATGCCATGCATTAGTGTTCCGGCCATTACCAATAGCATGCCAAACAAACTGACGAATGGATGATCGAATCATTAGAATTTTTCTCCACCCCCAACTCATACTGCCCCGAAAAGGGATATCCCAAAAATTCTTTCCCTTAATCCTGTAAGAATGGACCCATTTGACCCAAAGAGACTCTCTTTTAAGCAAAATACTCCAAACGTGGTTCGCAAGTAGCGCTTTGTTCATATCTTGGATCCTTCGAACACCCAAGCCCCCTTCCGACTTAGGAAGACATACATTTTTCCAGGCCACTTTAGGATGAGCTACTTTATCCAACCCCCCACTCCATAAAAAATTCCGCATCCTTTTTTCGGGCATTGTTAAACCATGTCATATGAGTTCCAATAACTCATTTGGTTTACAAGACCTCATCCTATCCGATCCTCCGACTTAGGTCCGGTTTATTTATATAGTTATTTGGTTGCCGATTGATTCCGTGCTCCCTCTAGCTTTGCTTGGTTGTTGTTCAAAGACCACTAAGCATTCTCAGGCGAGTACATAGTTCCCCTATTTTACTGTTTTCGATTGTTTTGGGATGATCCATATGTGTTAAATGATTTCAATGTTTTAACGATGATTTTTGAAAACGATTGAAATGGTTTATATCAAATTAATAACGCTTTTGATAAAGTGAACAAACTTGTTGGTTGTAATTACATAACGAATAACATTCATTAATTTTGGCCAAACCGACCAGTATTAGGTTATGGTACCATAGGATCTGACAAATCCCGTTATCAGACTGCACCCATTGTTATGTGTGGGTTAGGTGGGTAGCGACCGAATCTGTGATTGTTAATTTACCCTTTGGTGGTTTATTAATGCGAAAGGCGAGGTAATCGAGTCACGAAGGTTTGAATGTTATAACGAGATGACCAAAAGTAGTTTCACTATTAAAACGAGTTAAACAATTTTGGGAGTTTGCAAGTATTGCACCTTGGGAGGTTTCCTCGATATCCACCCTGTCTTTGATTGCCCGAAGATTGTTGACCAGGGCTCTGGTAGTTATCAGTCTTTCGCTGCTGAACTTGAGACTGAGCTGTAGCTGAACCTTTGCTGGAATCCCCATCCCATTTCCGCTTGTTATCACTGGGAGTAGCGGAAGTAGTAGCATCGGTAGCACTGATACGTTTAGGCAGCCTCTTCTGTTCCACTGCCTGATCTGTGAGGCGATGAGCAAGACGTTGAACATCCTGGATATTATTATGGTTGGCCGACGTCACGTGACTTTGAATTTCTGGTGCCAGCCCTTTGAGATACAACTCAATACTCTGATAGGTGGGTCCACCATAGTTGGACACAGGACGGCCAGCTTGTTTGACCGTTTAGTATATGCCTCGATTTCCGACCCCGTCATTTTCAGATGAAAGAACTCCACTTCTAGCTTGTGGATGTCATCACGTGTGCAATATTCCCGTTTGATCAGCTCTTTAAAATCATTCCAAGGGGTGGCGTTAGCAGCTGCCAGCCCTAATACCTGAACTTGCGCATTCCACCAAGTCAGCGCAATTCCTTCTAGAGTACCAGTGGCGTACTTCACCCTGCGAGCCTCAGGGCATTCACACATCTCAAACACCGACTCGAGCTTCTCAAACCAATGGAGGAGTCCTACTGCTCCCTCCGTGCCACTGAACGTGCTAGGACGACAGTCCATGAAATTCTTGAAAGTGCAAACAGGTGGTTGAGCATATTGGCCTATTGTGTATATAAGAACAGGACAAGGATAAGCACAAGAGTTGGTTTAGGAGTGTAGGATCTAAAGATCCTAGTGTAAGTTTCGACTGCAGGGTATACCTCCTGCTTGTGCGGCTGCAAGTGCCGCAGCAACTTGTTCGTTAATGAGAGCCGTCAACTGGGCTTGAGTCAAGTTAATACGTCCAGCCATGATCTTCATAGTAAATGTAACATAAGTGAGAGAGGTTCGCGAATAGTGCAGTGACAGAAGACAGTAAGCACACAAGTGTTCTCAAGCAATAACGAATAGTAGGCAATGTAATCTAAGCATACCACGAGCAAAGTCCTATGCAATCTAGCAAGTAGGTAATGTAAACACGAATAGCAGTACCTAGTGTGTTGAGCCTTGCACATGGAGCGAAGCGTCGTTGTGGATCGTTGAGCACTGTACTGGTTATAGTCTGGCTTTAATAAAAACGTTTTCCCCTTATTAAAACCGAGTTCTCTATAACCAATGGCTCTGATACCAATCTGTCACACCCCAAAATCCACCCGCGGAGTATCACCGCTTGGAGGCGTGACTGACCAGGATCAAGCCACCAATCATATTGAACAATATATAGTAATTGTAATTTTAACCCAACCAATATGAAAGGTGTTTAAAACATAAGTATAATATCAACGTTTCGCGGAAGCATAAGAGTAAACCCAATCATAAGTATAAATATGAAATGTCATAATGTTTAACAAAGAAATCACGACCCTTTTCCACAACGACCGCGCCTCCCAGTGCAAGCTCCATGTGCCTAACGACCTGCAAGGCATGTAACAGAGAGTCAACAACTAGTTGAGCGAGTTCACAGTGGGTTGTTTAGTATAGTGTTCATTTCGTAAACCGTTTGTTTGTTTAGTAACCCATGTATCGTTTATAATTACATCGCGGCCCTCCAGGCATGTTTGTGAAGATTAGTGGGAGTTTCCCATATATTGTAGACTAGTTTTATTTGTATCGCGGCCCTCCAGGCATGTGTGCGAAGTTTAGTATCAGTATCACGGCCATTCCAGGCATGTGTGCGAAGTACAGTATCAGTATCGCGGCCATTACAGGCATGTGTGCGAAGTACAGTATCAGTATCGTGGCCATTACAGGCATGTGTACGAAGTTCAGTATCAGTATCACTAGTCTAGCGGTATCTATACGTGACCTTTCCCAAACGAGGTCAGTAGTACGTAATTCCCATAACCATGTAAGTAGAATCAATCAATCAATCCCATTCCCTACCCCGGAAATCCCATGCCTTGGTAAGAGTGTGAACTCACCTTGGTTTTGCTCGGCAGATACACAGAAAGGTTTCTTGAGCTAAGGGGGTCAACCACGTCCTAGCATGGTTACCATACAAGTCAGGTTTTGGGTTCAAGTAATGCACGTATGTTTACACATAACTAACAGGTTTCGAGCACATATGGATCATGGCAAACACGTTAACAATCATGTAACAATTCCAACTTGTGCGATTCATCAAAGAAACCCAAATAATACCCGGCCCAACATGTTGTGCGATCCAGCATAAACCCGGCCCGACAACATGAACAGTCCAACAACCTACTCGGCCCAATAATAACAAACAGAGATCTTGTGCGATCCGTGTGACTTATGCGATCCGGATGGTCTTGTGCGACAGACCCTATATTGTGCGATCCAACATTGACTTGTGCGACTAGAGTGGGCTTGTGCGACTGACTTAACTTTGTGCGATTATACGTGTAATCAGTTTAATAAGTGCTGAAATCATGGGATCGGTTACACTAATCTAGAGTCGGTTAATTGGGGAATGATTCCAAACATGTCCATAACAATTAATCTTCCCTTTACCCAAAAAAAACAATTAATCTTAATCATTTAGCATTTAAAACGGATCAAACGGTTTCCATTCCCTGAATTCGTATGAACCCTAGATCTATTGCTTGCACATTCACACACATCAATATTCAAGACAACCAAATCGATGAGTTATATACCCCTTATCATCATGATTATGCCTATTCGGATCAATCCATATGACAGTTCATCAAGTCAATATCATCATACAATATGAAATAATTATTTGATATCCTAATGCTTCTGATTAATAACCATATCCTCGTGTCACAACTTATCACTAAACAATCTTTGTGCGATCCGCTAATCCCTCGTGCAACATATAACAATGATCAGACATATCACAACCGTAATCATGTTCGGATTTATAAGAACAATATCATTAATCATGTAAAGACGAAATCAATCAAGGAATCATTCATACTTACCGAGAGTGTTGAGATTTTGCACAAGAACGAGAGGGAGATGATGCTCGAACAGAAAGAGGGAGATCTTCGAGAGGGTGAGGCTTCGATCACACGCTGCCGTCGAATGAAGAAGATAGAGAGCACTAGGGTTTTGTTATGTTTTAGTGTTTTTTTTTGAAGAATATGGAAACTACACACCACACATGTGTTTTTTTTGAAGAATATGGAAACTACACACCACACATGTGTGTATGTTTTAGCTCTGGGTCGTTTCGACATCGTTATTGGGATGGATTGGTTGTCCCAACAGCAAGCAGAGATCCTCTTTAAAGAGAAGATTGTTCGTATTCCCCGTTCTGGCAAAGAACCTCTCGAAATTCAAGGCGACAAGAGTGGTGCTGTAGTGGGCATCATCTCCTTTCTTTAGGCCCAGAAGTGCTTGCGAAAGGGCCACACCGCTATTTTAGCACTCGTTACTGACGCATCAACGAAAGAGAAGAAGATAGAGGATATTCCAGTGGTACACGACTTTCCCCAAGTGTTTCCTAAAGATTTACCTGGGCTACCGCCTCATCGCCAGGTCGAATTCCAAATCGAACTAGCTCCTGGAGCAGCACCCATAGCTCGAGCACCTTATCGCTTAGCTCCAACCGAACTGGAAGAACTGTCCAAACAATTGCAAGAACTCTTGGATAAGGGTTTCATTCGTCCTAGCTCTTCGCCCTGGGGAGCTCCAGTGTTGTTTGTGAAGAAGAAAGACGGTACCTTCCGTATGTGCATAGATTATCGTGAACTCAACAAGGTGACTGTGAAGAATCGCTATCCTCTTCCAAGCATTGATGACTTATTCGACCAGTTGCAAGGGTCGAGCTTCTATTCAAAGATTGATCTGAGGTCAGGCTACCATCAACTGAGAGTCCGGGAAGAGGACGTCTCCAAAACAGCATTCAGAACTCGTTACGGCCACTACGAGTTCCTGGTCATGCCATTCGGGTTAACAAACGCGGGGTTGGGTTACTGAAGAAAATTGACCGGGTGATGGGGAACACTCCTTTTCTGGCTGAATATCCGAATTCGGTTGCTATTTTCAAGCCATATCGTCTCTCGGATCACTGTCCATGTATTTTATCTATCCCGGAAGCTATGAAACTGAAACCGAGGTCGTTTAAATTTGCTAATTTTCTGGTTTTTAAACCAGAATTCTTAGAGATTGTCAATAAGTATTGGGATACTCATATTGATGGTGTGCATTAGTTTAGAGTCGTAAAAAGACTTTGCTTGCTGAAAAACCCGCTAAGGTCGTGCTTTTTAAGCAGGGGAATCTCTATAAGAAAGTCGATAGCCTTAGAGTGAAGTTGGATGCGATTCAACAAAACATTGATCAGGACCCGTCTAATGTTGATCTCCGAGCCGATGAGGCTTCTACGAGCCGTGATTTACAGGTGGCTTTATTGGATGAGGAGCGCTTCCTGAAACAAAAATCAAAAGTGGATTGGTTAGCTGCAGGTGATATGAACACGGCATACTTTCATTCTTCTTTGAAAGCCAGAAACCATTTTTCCAGAATTGATGTTATTACTGATTCGGGTGGTATTCTTTATGAGGGTGACATGGTTTATAAAGCGTTTGTTCAGCACTATGAAAAGTTTTTTGGTTCCCAAGGAGACATCCCGAGAAAGTTATCACATAACGTGGCTTCTCATATGGTTCGACAAGTAACGACGGAGGAGGTCAAAAGAGCGATGTTTTCTATTGGTAATGACAAAGCCCCTGGGCCGGATGGTTACACGGCAGCCTATTTTAAAAGTGCTTGGTCTTTGGTTGGTGATGATGTCTCTATTGCGATTAAGGATTTCTTTGAAACGGGTCACCTGCTTCGGGAATTGAATCATACGCTCATTGTTCTCATTCCAAAGGTTTCGACCCCTATGCTGGTTACTGATTTTCGTCCGATTGCTTGCTGTAATGTTTTTTACAAATGTATTAGTAAGATTGTCGCAGACAGAATTAAAGGGGCTCTTAATGATATTGTTAGTATCAACCAATCGGCCTTTGTTCCTGGTCGGAAGATCTCGGACAATATTCTTTTAACCCAAGAGTTAATGCATAATTATCATAGAGATGCGGGTCCTCCTAGATGTGCGTTTAAAGTAGATATTCAGAAAGCTTACGATACTATGGATTGGGGGTTTTTGAAAAGTGTGCTGATTGGGTTTGGTTTTAACATTAAAATGGTGGAGTGGATTATGGTTTGTGTCTCTACTACCTCGTTCTCGGTTTGTGTTAATGGCTCAGTGCATAGTTTTTTCAAAGGCAACCGTGGGTTAAGGCAAGGTGATCCAATGTCCCCATATTTATTTACTGTAGTTATGGAGGTCTTAACGAATATTTTGAATCATTCGGTTCGAATTGATTCTTCGTTTAAATTTCACAATAGATGCGAAAGGCAGCGGATTATTAATCTTTGCTTTGCAGATGACTTATTTCTTTTCGCTAGAGGGGAAGTAAATTCGGCTAATTGTATTATGTCTTCTCTTTCGAAGTTCACCAAGATGTCGGGGTTGGTGCCTAGCAACCAGAAAAGCACGGTTTTCTTTTGCAATGTTAAAAATCAAATTAAACAAGCCATTCTGGATATTATGCCTTTTACGGAAGGAAAGTTGCCTGTCAAGTACTTGGGGGTCCCCCTGGTTTCGGCTAGGCTTGGGTACAATGACTGTCGAGTGCTAGTGGAAAGATTAGAAAAACGTATTATGCATTGGAGGAATAAGCTCTTATCATTTGCGGGAAGACTTCAACTTATTATTTCTGTCCTATCTTCTATGCATATTTATTGGTCCTCGGTTTTTATCTTGCCGGTTCGGATTATTAAGGAGCTTGAAGCTAAAATGAGAAACTTTCCATGGTCTCAAGAGTCTGCGTTCAATAAAGGTAAATCTAAAGTTTCTTGGAAATTGGTTTGTACGCCTAAGTATGAAGGGGGTTTGGGTATTCGTCGTGTTGGGGATATGAATAGAGCGCTGATGACGTCTCATATTTGGAGCATTGTCTCCAAGCGAAATTCCTTGTGGGTCGATTGGGTGCATTCATATCATTTAAAGGGTAAGAGTTTTTGGGTATGCAAAACGCCCTCAAATAGCTGTTGGTCGTGGCGAAAGCTCACTCAGTTGCGCTCGTTGGTTAGAAAACATATATGGTCGGAAGTAGGTAATGGTGCTAACACTTCAGCCTGGTACGATAATTGGACCGATTTGGGGCCCCTGGGTGATTTTCTTTCACCTAGAGTTATCACTGATGCTGATTTTAGGTTGGAGGATTAGGTGGCCGATGTGAATTCGAATGGAACTTGGAGATGGCCTACGGCTTGGAGGGACTTATTCCCTGTTCTTATTCAGATTGATCAAGTTCAATTGGATCCCTTGAAAACAGATAGGCTGTTATGGAAGGATGGTAATGATCTTAATGGGTTTTCGTCTTCTAGGGTTTGGCACTCGTTGCGACACAGAGAGCCGGAAGTTGACTGGTGTAGTATTGTGTGGTTCGCCCAGTGTATTCCGAGGCACGCCTTCATGATGTGGTTGATTATGAAACGTAAGCTCCTTACGCAGGATAAAATTCTGCAATGGGATCTGTCTCGTAGAAAAAACATGAATATGATGTGTTGTTTATTGTGCTTTGAGGATTTTGATTCTCACCCACACCTGTTCTTTGAATGCAAGTACTCTTCTCAGGTGTGGACTCAAATTCGGAATCGGGGGGGGGGGGGGGGGGGGGGATGAACTCGGTTTGTCCGAAATGGTCGGAGATTGTTGACTGGCTTTGTACTCGTGCTCATCATAAGAGGGCTGATACTTATGTTGCTAAGCTTCTCGTTGCGGCTACCGCATACAATATTTGGCAAGTGAGGAATGCAAGGTTGTTCAAAAATCAATTGAGACCTCCTGAGACGGTTAGTGATGTTATTATAAAAACAGTGCGATACAAGTTGATGGGAGCAAAGTTGAAGGATACCGTGAGGGTGCGGAAGATTCTTGAAGAATGGGAGATCCACAAGCATGAAAACGGCGACGATGGGGGCTGATTAGTTTTTACGTTGTTTGATTGGTCGTTTTCTAGAGTTTAGTCTAGTTGGCGTTCCATTTCTTGGTTGTCTGTATTTTGTTTTGGTTTTTCGGGTTTACTTTCATGAGGCATGTCTCATGATTGAACTAGTGTAGACTCTCTATAATACTTATGTTTTTTGGTTGTTAATATATAGAATCACCGGGGTAACCCTTTACCCAAAAAAAGAAGATTAGGGTTTTTGATCGTAGATTTTTACAAACGTAACTGTTCTATTGATTCTGTGAAATGATCCTTGGAATTCACGCTTGATTGATAACTCTGAGTTTTACCCTAGTCCGACTTTTGAATAATATAACCGATATGTCCGAATTTTATTAATCATGAAAGTCCGAATTCCATTAAGTAAAACATGGTCTGAAGTTCTTTATAAGAAAACATAAAGTCCGAGTTTTTAAGATTGTATGTTATCCGAGTTTTATGGAGATGCAAGGTCCGAACTTCTTTGCTTTATATGATCCGAGTTTCTTTGATAATGTTATGGTCCGAGCTTTGTTAAAGGGGATGTTGTCCGACCTTTTACCTATATATAATGTCCGACTTTTGTTTAATAAAGAGGACCGACCTTTGTATAATAAAGATGTCCGACTTTTATTTAATAAAGAGGTCCGACTTTTGTTGTTTATATGTGTCCGAATTTCATGTATGTTATAAGGGGATGAGTCCGAATTTTTTAAGCATAATTAGTCAGAGTTTTATTACATATCATGAGGTCCGAACTTATGAAACCCCTGGGGTCCGAGTTTTGTGAGATACTCTTGTCCGACTTTTGTAAATTGGACACAAGGTCCGACTTTTTGATGAATGTTTAGCATGATCCGACTTTTTAATGATATAGGGGGTCCGAATTTTTATATATGAATATAAGGGAGTCCAAACTTGTGATTAGGGAAGGCATGGGTCCGAATTTTCATAGCCTAGTCCGACTTTCTTGTGATGTTTGCTAAGGGTCCGAATTTGTTCACTTGATAATCTTGCCTGGGTTTTAAAGTATGATGCTTGTCCGAATTTCATAAGAAGCATATGGTCTGTGTCACACCCCCAAAAAACCACACGCGGAGTACCACCGCTTGGAGGCGTGACATGACCAGGATCAAGCCATCAATCATATTGAACATAGCATAATATAAATAAGATAGTTTGTAAAACCCAAATCAATACGATTGATGTTCCAAACCAAACATAGTATCAATAGCGGAAGCATAATCATGAAACCCAAAGTATGTAATAAGTTTAAGTGTTATAAAGTTTATCAAAACATCCATGATCCATGCTCCACAACGACCTGCTCCTCCCTGTGCAAGCTCCATATGTACCTAATGTCCTGCAAGGCATGCAGCAGAGAGTCAACAACTAGTTGAGCGAGTTCACAGTTAACAGTTCAGTAATAGTATAGTGTGAGTAGTAGTATGTTCGTTCGTTATATCATGTATCGTATTAGTTTCCATCGCGGCCTCCCAGGCAGGTATGCGAAGATATTAGGGGATGTTCATCCCGAGTATTCTAGACTAGGTTTATCTGTATCGCGGCCTCCCAGGCAGGTGTGCGAAGATTAGTAAATTTCAGTTCGCGGCCTTCCAAAGGCAGGTGTGCGAAGTCAGTCATAATATCGCGGCCAACCCTTGGCAGGTGTGCGAAGATCAGTTCAATAAGTGTTACTAGTCTTGTCGTATTCTTATCGTTAGGTTCTATCAACTGAGTATGTGCAATAAAGTAATCCAATCCCATTCCCACCCTGGGAAACCCATGCCTTGGCTGTGTGAACTCACCTTGGTTTGCTCGGTATGCTATGCTCTAGGGTTTATCAAACGCCTAAGTCCGTTACACACGACCTAGGATATGTTGCATATGATACGATGTAAGTGTTTGCATCAAATTAGGGTTTACAAGTTTATGATATCACGCAGTTGTGATCCGTGTGGTATTTGTGCATAAAATGACATGATAATGGTTGTACGTGTATACGGTATCATTCAGTAAAGTAAAGTATCATATTGTTCCTCATACAGGTTACTGGACTTGACATCACAAACACAGTCTTTTCAAATGTAAGCAGAACTCAGGGCATGTAACGTCACTATGATTTAAATCATATATTCAATCAACAATTAAGACAGTTCATTACTAAACATCGGATCTTGCATACATTAAACTCAGACATCATGTTTAAAACATACAAACTTCTGACCAAGGGTATAACATGCATAGAGTTCGGACATGACAGTATCAATACAAAAACTATAGCAATCCTCTTTCAAGAAGTCGGACAATAAATATCATCTCTATAAAACAAGTTGGGCTATGCACATAACAACATTCACAAAGTCAGACCTTGAATCACATCATACAAAATAACTCGGACCCATGAAAGCTTTAAAAGTCGGATAGGGGGGTGTAGGGTTGAAACTCGGACATGAGGGGATTTGGGTAAACAAAGTCGGACTAGGGTAGCCCCCTTCCTCAAACTCGGACCATTTAGAGCCCAACAAAGTCGGACTAGGGGTGGGCTCAAAACTCGGATAGGGGCTTGGGGGATTTAAGTTCGGACCAAGGGGATTCACAACTAAAGGTCGGACATGTTTTGTTATAACAAAACTCGGACCCCCATGATCATATTAAGGTCGGACCAATCGATTTCTTCAAGAGTTCGGACCCTAAACTCTTACATATCATTCGGGCAGTTATGCTATTCAATACTCGGACCTTTAAACTCAAGTATATAAAAGCCGACGCCATCAAGGTCACAAAGTTCGGACCAACATCCTAAAAGAACTCGGACAAAGTGTTAAACTCGGACCATATAGGTTATTCAAAACTCGGTTTACATGATTTATACATAAAGCTCGGACTAGTAGTTTATCTTAAAACTCGGACAACCTTGCATCTATTAAAAGTCGGACCAAATCATACTCAGAGTTTTAACATGCGTTAACTTCCAAAATCATTTCACATGATAGAACAGTTACGCTTTCTCAACTACGATCAACTACGATCAGAACCCTAATTTTCGAACATCTTTCATCCAATTATCATTCAACAGTTCAACAGTTATAGCATGTTAAGCATCTTGACATTAAGCAGACGATTACACCACTGATCGATATTATTTCACAACAATCAGACTTCAATCAGTAGCCACAGAACTATCATATATGAAGAACTAGGGTTTTAACATGAATCACATAATCAAGAATAAATATCAACAAACAATCATTAACAATTACCTTGATTCATATATGAAGAACTAGGGTTTTAACATGATTCACTCTTATAAGCTGAAAGGCAAGTCTTTTTGGGATATTCCGAGTCGAGGAAACATGAGCTGGGGGTGGAGGAAAATCCTCTCCATTCGTGAGTTGGTTCGACCGCATGTTTGGTTTACTATTCGAAGTGGGACTCAAACAAATGCATGGAGTGATAATTGGAGTGAATACAGCCCGCTTAGATCCTTTATTACGCCGAGACACATTGCCAATGCAGGTTTTAACCTACAGTCTTCTGTTGCGGATCTGATTGATGATCACTCTCAATGGAAATGGCCTCAAGCTTGGAATGACTTGTACCCGGTTTTAATTAACTTACCGGTTCCGACTCTAGATCAAAATATGGAGGATAGAATCAGTTGGAAGGATCGGGAAGGAAACAAGTGTAGCTTCGGATCTGGGGTGGTGTGGGATTCTATACGCAACAGGGATGGAATCGTTTCGTGGGCAAACATGGTGTGGTTCGCTCAATGTATCCCGAGACATTCGTTTCATATGTGGCTTGTGTGCAAAGATAAGCTAAAGACGCAAGACAGATTGGTGGCATGGGAAGCAGGAAGCGAAACTAACTTAAGGTTAATGTGTTGTCCTCTTTGCAGGTACGGCCGGGACTCGCGTGATCATCTTTTCTTTCAATGTTCCTATGCGTCTAAAATTTGGAACAATGTAAAGGCAATGGTGGATTTGGATAGTGTGTCTGACCAATGGAGCTCTATTATGGTATGGATGGATCAATATGCTGATTCGAAGACGTTGGTTCATGTTATTTGCAAGATTCTTATAGCAGCTTCTTCGTATTTTATTTGGCAAGAGAGAAACAACCGATTATTTTCTCAAAATTGCCGAACTCCCGAACAGGTGGCGCAGGTGATACTTCATACGGTCCGGTTAAAAGTGATGGGGTTCAAAAAGGACAGCAATCCGGGGAACAGGAGAGTTTTCGAGAAATGGAAGATCTCTACAGAGAATCAACTAAATGATCCAGGCTAAATGAATTAACTAGAGTCTTGAGTTGTCTAGTTTAGTTGTGGCCGTTTTTGGTTTTGTTGTTCTGGGTTGTTTCTGTAGTTGGTTGTGTTTGTTTTTGGACTGCCTAGACTTGGTATGCCAAGTCTAGTAGTGTGTGCCAATTCTTGTCACACCCTGTTTTGTTTTTTGATGATATATAAAATTCACCGGGGTAACCCTTTACCCAAAAAAAAACAATTACCTTGATTTAATTCTAGATGGATTGGTAATCAAACTTGATGCAAAAGAACTTGTGAATCCAAGAATGATGAGAAGATGGTTGTAGAGAGGATTAGGGAATGTGAGGGTACGTGTTTTGTTTCTTGTGATGATTAGTGAATGATTAGGGAAGGAGATTAGGGTTAAGTATCATATAAGTTTCACTAATCACTCTACACACCCTTAATTATTACATTTTTACACAAGCACCACATCTCACACAACTTCCCAGTTTCACCACCAGGTTCATGCATTTGGCAATTCTTTCACAATTAACACATAACCATGTATGATCACATAATACCGTTCCATTGCATCAAACGTATACAATTCCAAAGCAATTGATTGTGCAAGAAAACAACTAAATAATAAACGAACGTGTAATAAATGCTAAATAGGAAATCTTGGAAATTCGAGTTGTCACATTATCCCCAACTTGAAAGAAATTTTGTCCTGAAATTTGGTACGCACTCACTGAGGAAGCTAGGTAAGCTGTATCGTTTACTGGTTTTCCTGGGGTGTCACATCATCCCCCCGTTGATTTGGAATTTCGTCCCGAAATTCAGTAGTAGTAGCTTCGGCCTCAGTAGTGGTTGCATTGGTTTCGAATAACTGGGGGTACTTTTCTGTCATCTGGTCTTCGCGTTCCCAGGTGTACTCTGGGCCACGTTTGGAGTTCCAACGAACTCGGACAAGAGGGATTCTCTTGTGTTTGAGGACCTTAACATCCCGGTCCGTGATTTCTACAGGTTCCTCGGCGAACTGCAACCGCTCACAGTCCTCACGTCGATCAGAACTGGCAAGAAATCTAAAATTAATCTCCCGATTATTAGCATTTATAACCGATTCAGCATATGATACAGGTTTGATCACATCATCCCCCTTGTTTTGACTCGGAACATCACCAGATTTTTGCTCATGCTGAATTGATCCCTCCGAAACTGGAATAGTAATTTTTGTTAACTCATCAATTACATTAAACTTACCCTGCTCGTGAATAGTAGAAGGAAAAAACCCCCGTCGCGGCACTAGGGTTTTGCCCTCAATGTCAACAACTCTCGAAGCCAAACCCTGAATCGAAGCAGATGAGAATGGCGGCTTATAACGACCAGCATGCACATCCCCCTCCGATTTCTTACGTTCATCCATGCTCAAAAGTCACCTCTCTCAAAAAGCAATTCAGAAAGCAACCATGCACGAAAAACCCTAGCAAGAAACCTGACGGCAACAAACAGAAGACAAAACCCTAATCCTATAAACCCTAGATTGAAACCTAAACCCTTAATCGATTAAACCTGAGCACCAATCTAGCTAAATTAATCTCAGTTAACCGCAATCAATGACTACCAGTTTAATAAATCAGGGTTCTTGAATCAAAAACTAGAGCGGCGATTACAAGAAAAAACGAAATAAAACCCTAGTTCTGGATGGATCCCTAGTGCTAACGAGTTCGTTATAGAGTTTCGTAAGATCAAACCTCTAATCACAGACTGTTATGCACAAGATCATGAAGAAAAACTTAGGATTCATGAAGAACAAGGAAATCGCCTATAGGAGAGAAAGCATAGGAAATCGCCTATAGAAGAGAGATCTCAATCTATAATATTTGGACACAACTTGTATGAACGTTACTTGATTGATTGATGTGCTTGATTTCAATGTATGTTATGACGTTGTTATATTATGTGCTACGTGATTATATGTGAATGCTATAAGTATAGTTGCATAACACTTGTCCTAATCGCACAAGCCCTTTGGGCCGCACACCTATCTCTCTCAGCTCACTATACTTGGCCGACTCGAGACCAAGGGCAGCCCATTAATGGGTTCGGCCCACTCCTTATGTGCATACATGAACCTTTAGGGGGTTTAGTTTTCTCATTACTTGCAAAACAAGAACACACACAAACCCTAAGCTCTCTCTCCTCCTCTCCTTGGAAACCCGACGACAGCCCCATTCGAAGTCCCTTCCATCGATCCAACCTACTTATTCGAGCATCACGGTTCGTGTTCTATTGTTGCTAGTTTTATGAATCATGGTGTTGTGTTTGCTATGATTTTTATGTGGGAACTAGGATTTCATGCTAGTAGTTTATGATTGAGATCTATACTTGAAAAATTCGGAACATGTGCCTAATTTTGATGTTAATAAGTGATGTAGTTTATTGTTCACGCAAATCGGTCTAAGGGTGTAAACCAAATCAATTGATATAAGGTTTTGACGATTAATGATTTCAGGATTTAATGGTTGATATGTTTTGCATGTTGTTGATGTGATCTAGGATCGAATACATACTACTGGAATTATAATTCTCGATTATATGTTGTGTTGCTATGATGGGTTGATATTGCACAAGAACTAGGGATTGCATGATGGTATTCGAAACTATAACCTGATGATCTTTGAATACTTAATTATTGTTCATGATTAGATGATGATTAAGGTAATATGAATATGCTTGATTTCTGAATAATTGTTGATTTGATCCAAATTGAAACTGCCAAAACTGTTAGCAAATGTTACGGGATTAATAAACTGCAATTAAGGGAATTTGTTACATCTTCTGATCTCGACAAAGGTTGCGAGTCGAGACCCCACTGTCTCGACTCGAGATCACACATCATCAGCACAAAAACAACATAACTCGAGACCACGGTTGCTGGTCTAGTTGCGACTCGAGACCTGACTCGAGACCACCCAGTCTCGAGTGATAAATGCATGACTCGAGACCCTTAGTTGCGACTCGAGAACACCAAGACTTCAACCCGATACCACACTATCTCGACTCGAGACCATTTAATTGCACATTCTGTTTGGACTTGTGAACTGTTACAGCCCAACCGCTTGGGCTGCATACTTGGACTTTGTTTGTTTACGTGACTTCTACTGTTGAACTGCCATGATTACTCGTGTATGCCATGATCAATACTTGTATGCAACTTGTTAGTATACGTGTAGAAAACCATACGTGCATTACTTAAACCATAAACCTGACTTGCATGGTAACCATATTAGGACGTGGTTGACCACATACAACTCAAGTGACTTTTTGTTTATCTGCCGAGCAAACCAAGGTGAGTTCACTAGTCTAGAATACACGGGAAACTCCCACTAATCTTCGCAAACATGCCTGGAGGGCCGCGATACAAATAAATACGATACATGGTTTATTAAACAAATTTACGGTTTACAAAACGAACACTATAACTGAACAACGTACTGTGAACTCGCTCAACTTTGTTGTTGACTCTCTGTTACATGCCTTGCAGGTCGTTAGGTACACATGGAGCTTGCACAGGGAGGCACGATCGTTGTGGACATGGATCATGGATGCGTTGTTAAACATTTATGACATTTCAAACTTTATACTTATGTTGGGTTTACATTTATGCTTCCGCTCTAACATTGAAAATACTTATGTCTTGAACACCTTTCATATTGGTTTGGTTTGGTTGAATTACATTTACTATTTACATTGTTCAATATGATTGGTGGCTTGATCCTGGTCACGTCACGCCTCCAAGCGGTGGTACTCCGCATGGTGGATTTTGGGGGTGTGACATCTTCTTCCTCGACGTGGAATTCTTTCTAATAACACTAATGAGCCAAGGCTGCTAAACGTCATTGATGAACTAGAGAAGGTAACTGTTCCTGTTCCGTTGGAGAATGTCAACATTGATCATATCCTCAGTGATGAGATAGAAAAAGGTGTTAAGACTTCGTATGCGGATAGAGTTAAAAGTAATATTTCGACAAAACGGGAAGTAAACTCTAGACATCTGCACTCGTCGAAGACTATTCATGATGTGATGTTGTTATACCAAGGGAGGTAATTCGTAAAGTTCAGGAGAAGTTTAATAATGTTTTGTATGGATACTTTCTAGGCAACCGATTACCTTACCCTATAGTGGAGTACTATGCTAAAAATGTTTGGGCTAAGTTTGGATTCGCTAAAATGATGATGAATTATAACGGATTCTTCTTCTTTAAGTTTGACTCTAAAGAGGGAATGGCTAAGGTGCTTGAAGGGGGGCCATGGTTGATTAGGAAAGTGTCGTTGTTTTTGAATGTTTGGTCCCCTTCTGTTAGCCTTAAAAAGGAGGGGATCAAATCAGTCCCTATGTGGATTAAGTTACATAATGTTCCAATTGCAGTGTACACAGATGATGGGTTGAGTTTGCTAGCATCAAAGATAGGTGTCCCAAAGAGATTGGATAGCTATACTGCGGATATGTGCTCTGATAATTGGGGTAGGAGTAGCTTTGCACGTGCCTTGATAGAAATTAATGCTGAAAACGAATTGAAAGATCATATTGTTGTGGCTATTCCAAAATTAGATGATGAAGGGTACAACACTGAAAAAGTGACTGTGGAATATGAATGGAGGCCCCAGCAATGCTCTATGTGTTGTGTGTTCGGCCATAATGATCAGACTTGTGGAAAGAATGTCAATAATAAAGCCAAGCAAGTGGTTATTGATGATGATGGTTTCGTTACGGATAAGAAGAAGACGGCCAGGCTGGGAATGGTTCAAAAGAAACAGAAGCCTAAGTCTGTCTATAAGCCTAAGGCAAATAAAGCTGGTCCCATGTTGGTTCTTGGTGTACTCTCATGGGGGTTGTCCCATATTGAATTTTGCTATGGCTTTTCTCTGGTCCCTTAGGCGATTTTGGCGACTACTCAAGAAACCCTAGTTTTGCTTCGTTCGTTCCTACTGATCTTCTTCTTGATTGATTTCGGTTAGCAAGTGGGGTGTTGTCGTTCCTTCTGAGTAAGGATACTAGACTTCACCGTGTTTTCTAATCGTTTGACGTCGGGTTTAAGGTTATTTTTTTCTTTCGTTTTTTTTCTGCTAGGGTTTGTCGCCGGATCGTTTGGTTCTTGTTATTTCTCTTTCTTTTTTGCACGTTGCATGGTTCTAGATCTTGTTTGTCATGGATTCTAAGCAGTTCAAGCAATCGGATATGGATGCTAGACTTGTTAAACCGCCGGATATATTGAGCGCCTCGTTAAACCCTAATAAGGGTTTTCAGGTGGCTAATGAAAACGCTGATGCAACTCCGGGTTCAACGCCAGGCACTGCTCCGATACGTGGAATTGGATTACGGGTCACAAACATTGAAGGTAATACATTGCTGCCAAGGAGGGGATTATATTCCACGAATAATCCATCGATCCTTGATGGGTTGGAGGCAATATCTTTACCTGTGGAGAATATGTTTGCTGCTGGAGGATCGTCGTCGAGGGCTGCTACGGGTCAACCTGATACTGTGCATGATGAGCCTTTTTGGGATACTTATAAGGCAGAAGAACCAGTCTCGTATGCTGAAAAAGTGCAGTCAAATCGGAGGAAAACAGAGGTAAATTTCAGACTTATGGAACCAGTTGAGACAAGGGAGGGTGCGGACATTGTTATTCCTAAAGAAGTTGTCAAGCAGGTTCAAGATAAGTTTGAGAACGTGTTATATGGTTACTTTCTTGGAAATAGATTACCGTTTCCAGTAGTTGAATATTATGCAAAGAATGTCTGGGCCAAGTATGGATTTGTTAAACTCATGATGAACTCAGATGGATTCTTTTTCTTTAAATTTGATTCTAAAGATGGTATGACGAAGGTGTTGGAAGGAGGGCCATGGCTTATTCGTAAAGTTCCTTTATTTTTGAATTTGTGGTCGCCTAAGGTTAGTCTAAAGAAAGATGGGATTAAAAATGTTCCAGTATGGGTTAAGTTGCACAACGTTCCAATTTCAGTGTACACGGGTGATGGTTTGAGTCTGCTAGCATCCAAACTAGGGGTTCCAAAAAGATTGGATTCTTACACTGCTGATATGTGTGTTGAGAATTGGGGTAGGAGTAGTTATGCGCGAGCCATGATTGAAGTCAGTGCGGATAAAGATCTTAAAGACCATATTATCCTAGCTATTCCAAAGATGGATGAGGAGGGGTATATAACTGAACGTGTAAAGGTTGAATATGAATGGAAACCCCTTCGGTGTGCGACATGTTGTTTATTTGGGCATGATGAGAATACGTGCAGTAAGGTGGATAGGGGTAAACTTAAACAGGTAGTCGTTGATGATGAAGGATTTGTTACGGATAGGAGGAGGGTAGCGAAGCGGTCATATCTGCAAAAGAAACAAAAACCCAAAGTGATTTATCGGCCCAAGCTGAATACGATTGGGGCAAGTACATCGGGCACAAAGGAGGATAAAATAGAAAATGCTGTGTCAACTTCTTCAGGCGCAAAAGGGTCGGGTACATTCAATGTAAAAATTTCGAATGCCTTTGATGTCCTTGATTCAGCAGAGGGGGATGGATATGAGAGTAGACCGGGTAATTCACATAACAAGGATAAAAAAGGTGGTGATACGGTGCATGAAATAGACGAGATTTTAGACGAGATTCCAACGGAGATGTCAAAATTTATGAGGAATGCGAATCAGGATACTCAAGCTGAGGGGGCAAGCACTCCCGGTCACATCGGTTTGAATGGATAGTATTATGTCCTGGAACATAAGGGGATTGAACCGTCCCCTGAAACAAAGTGAGGTTCGTGTTCTAGTAGCTGAAAATAATTTAAAAGTTTGTGCTATCTTAGAGTCTCATGTTGATGTTACGAAACTGGTTAAAGTTTGCAAAAATGTGTTTAGAAAATGGAATTGGACTTCAAATGGTGGTCAATGTAGTCGAGGCACTAGAATTATCTTGGGTTGGGATACGGATTCAGTAGATCTTATGGTCTTGGCTCAATCGGACCAAGTCATACATGTTCAATTGATTTTCAAGGCTAATGGGAAAGTTCTCTTTGGTTCGTTTGTGTATGCCGAAAATAAGTATCAGGAACGGAGGGCCCTATGGGATGATCTTTGTAAGCATAATAGTCTGTGTCATGATAAGCCCTGGTTCGTGATGGGGGATTTTAATACCACTCTTTATCATGAAGACTCGCTTTATGGGCCGTCGAAGCATACTATTAGTATGAGGGAGTTTAATGATTGTATCCAGAAGGTGGAGCTGCTTGATATCAAAGGCCACGGCCTTCACTATACTTGGACCCAAAAACCAAAAAATGGCATCGGACTCTTGAAAAAGATCGATCGAGTAATGGGTAATCTTAAGTTCCTCGAGAGTTTTCCAGACGCTTATGCCTTGTTCCAGCCGTATAGAGTGTCTGATCACTCTCCATGCATTTTAAAGACGAACAATAGTGTGGCTAAACGGGCTAAACCGTTCAAGTTTCCTAACTTTATTACCGCTAAACCTGAGTTTAGAAAGTATGTGGTTCAGGAATGGTCGAAGAGCATTGATGGTGTTCATATGTTTTCGGTTATGAAGAAACTAAGGAACCTTAAGCCGTATATGAGAAGAATTTTGTTTGATCAGGGGAATCTCCATACAAAGGTGACTGAGTTGAGGAAAAAATTGGACGACATCCAGATGATGATTGATAAAGACCCTCTTGATGCTAGTTTACGGCAAATGGAGGTTCAATGTCTTCATGAGTTTCAATCAGCGGCATATGATGAGGAGAGCTTTCTGAAACAAAAGTCTAAGGTGGAATGGTTATGTGCTGGTGATTCGAATACAAGTTTCTTTCATAATATGGTGAAAAGCAGGAATGCAAGATGTAAAATTCATAGTATTCTGGATGCTTCGGGTAATCGGTATGATGGAGATGGTGTTGTGAATGCGTTGGTTTCTCATTATTCTAATTTTTTGGGTGTGGAATACCCGGTTGAATCGGTAAGCTTGGAGGATGTCTTCACCAATGTTCTCTCGGCTAATGTTGCGGGTTATATGGTGCGTCAGGTTACCCGTGAGGAGGTTAAGCAGGCTATGTTTAGCATTAGTGAAAATAAAGCCCCAGGCCCTGATGGGTACACTTCAGCGTTTTTTAAGCATGCATGGGATATTGTGGGTGACGAGGTTACTAATGCGGTGTTGGATTTCTTTGATAATGGTCAACTGTTGAAACAAATAAATCATACGATTCTGGCATTGATTCCTAAGAAAGATACGGCGGATTCAGTTTTGGACTATCGTCCAATCTCTTGTTGCAATGTTCTGTACAAGTGCATAAGTAAGATTATTACGGATAGAATAAAGGGTAGCCTGGAGTCGCTTGTGGGGATTAACCAATCCGCCTTTGTGCCGGGTAGGAAAATATCTGATAATATCCTTCTCACTCAAGAGCTCATGCACAACTACCATTTAAATAGAGGTCCTCCGAGATGTGCTTTTAAGATTGATATTCAGAAAGCTTATGACACGGTAAATTGGAGTTTTTTGGAGATAGTTCTTCAGCGGTTTGGTTTTCATAATAAGATGGTTAAGTGGATCATGACATGTGTAACCACGGCTTCGTATTCGGTCAGTATTAATGGTGATATCCACGGTTACTTCCCGGGGAAACGTGGCCTTCGTCAAGGGGATCCCATGTCGCCTTACTTATTCACGCTTATCATGGAGGTGCTCTCTTTATTACTTCAAAAGGCGGCGGAATCTTCGTTTAAATTTCATGCTCACTGTGCTAAGCAGAAAATCATTAACGTCTCATTTGCGGACGATTTGTTTATCTTTGTAAATGGTGACATCAGCTCGGTTAACAAGGTTAAAAATGCTCTTGAGTTGTTCACTAGTATATCCGGCTTAGTTCCGAGCCCTTCTAAGAGCACGGTTTTCATGTGCAACGTTCCTCCATCGGTTCGTCAGCAGATTCTGAGTGTTATGCCCTTTCAACAAGGTAATCTTCCTGTTCGGTATCTTGGGGTTCCGCTTATTACCACTAGGCTGAATTTTAAGGATTGCAAGATCCTTGTTGATCGGTTGGAACATAAAATCACGAGCTGGATGAATAAATCTCTGTCATTTGCGGGTCGGCTCCAACTTATAAATTCGGTCCTCTCCTCAATGCACATATACTGGGCCTCCGTTTTTATTATTCCTGTTCGTATCATTCATGATCTAGAGAAAAGAATCCGAAGATTTTTATGGAATGCGGGAACTGATAGTAGAGTTCGAGCGAAAGTGGCTTGGAAGGATGTTTGTTTACCCAAAAAGGAAGGTGGTTTAGGCATTCGTAGTATTGCCGATGTCAATAAAGCTTTAATTACCAACCATATATGGAGTATTATCACTAAACGGAAATCTTTATGGGTAAGTTGGATTCACTCTTATAAGCTGAAAGGCAAGTCTTTTTGGGATATTCCGAGTCGAGGAAACATGAGCTGGGGGTGGAGGAAAATCCTCTCCATTCGTGAGTTGGTTCGACCGCATGTTTGGTTTACTATTCGAAGTGGGACTCAAACAAATGCATGGAGTGATAATTGGAGTGAATACAGCCCGCTTAGATCCTTTATTACGCCGAGACACATTGCCAATGCAGGTTTTAACCTACAGTCTTCTGTTGCGGATCTGATTGATGATCACTCTCAATGGAAATGGCCTCAAGCTTGGAATGACTTGTACCCGGTTTTAATTAACTTACCGGTTCCGACTCTAGATCAAAATATGGAGGATATAATCAGTTGGAAGGATCGGGAAGGAAACAAGTGTAGCTTCGGATCTGGGGTGGTGTGGGATTCTATACGCAACAGGGATGGAATCGTTTCGTGGGCAAACATGGTGTGGTTCGCTCAATGTATCCCGAGACATTCGTTTCATATGTGGCTTGTGTGCAAAGATAAGCTAAAGACGCAAGACAGATTGGCGGCATGGGAAGCAGGAAGCGAAACTAACTTAAGGTTAATGTGTTGTCCTCTTTGCAGGTACGGCCGGGACTCGCGTGATCATCTTTTCTTTCAATGTTCCTATGCGTCTAAAATTTGGAACAATGTAAAGACAATGGTGGATTTGGATAGTGTGTCTGACCAATGGAGCTCTATTATGGTATGGATGGCTCAATATGCTGATTCGAAGACGTTGGTTCATGTTATTTGCAAGATTCTTATAGCAGCATCTTCGTATTTTATTTGGCAAGAGAGAAACAACCGATTATTTTCTCAAAATTGCCGAACTCCCGAACAGGTGGCGCAGGTGATACTTCATACGGTCCGGTTAAAAGTGATGGGGTTCAAAAAGGACAGCAATCCGGGGAACAGGAGAGTTTTCGAGAAATGGAAGATCTCTACAGAGAATCAGCTAAATGATCCAGGCTAAATGAATTAACTAGAGTCTTGAGTTGTCTAGTTTAGTTGTGGCCGTTTTTGGTTTTGTTGTTCTGGGTTGTTTCTGTAGTTGGTTGTGTTTGTTTTTGGACTGCCTAGACTTGGTATGCCAAGTCTAGTAGTGTGTGCCAATTCTTGTCACACCCTGTTTTGTTTTTTGATGATATATAAAATTCACCGGGGTAACCCTTTACCCAAAAAAAAAATAAAGCTGGTCCGAGTACTTCTTGTATGAAGAATGATGAGCAAGGCGTCAAGAATGATAATATGGAGCATATCCCAGTCGGGGGGGGGTGACTACCAGGAATTCTTTTGAGGTTTTAGATACAGTCGAAGGCAACGATAGGGAGAGTGGTAATAATTATCCCAAGAATGTAAACATAACAAGTGGTAAACATGTTTAAGCTGATGATGAGGTTCTGGAAGCAATGCCAACGAAAATGTCTGACTTTATGGGGAACGAGAAACATGAGCGTACTTCTGAGGGGGCAAGCACTCCTGTATCAACAGGTCTAAATGGGTAGTATTATGTCTTGGAATATAAGAGGCTTGAACTGTCCCCTGAAACAAACTGAGGTTCGACATATTGTAGCTGAAAATAAGTTAAATGTTTGTGCTCTACTAGAGTCGAATGTGGATGTTTCTAAGCTGGTTAATGTTTGTCAAAAAGTGTTTCGTAATTGGAACTGGACTTCAAATGGTGGTTTATGTAGTAGGGGTACGAGAATCATCTTGGGCTGGAACCCAGATATGGTAGACATTATGATACTTTCTCAATCAGACCAAGTTATCCATACGCAGATTTTATCAAAAGCTGATAAAAAGGTCTTATTTTGTTCCTTTGTGTACGCGGAAAACAAGTATCAGGATCATAGAAGCTTATGGGAGAGCTTATGCAATCACAAGAGCCTATGTCATGACAAACCTTGGGTTGTGATGGGAGACTTTAACTCAACGCTGCATCTTGAGGACTCGCTTTATGGTCCTTCCAATCAAATGATAAGCATGAATGAATTTAACGATTGTATTTAGTTCACGGAATTGCTTGATGTTAAAGGTCATGGCCTTCATTTTACGTGGAATCAGAAACCAAAAGATGGAGTTGGGTTTCTTAAGAAGATAGACCGTGTTATGGGTAATGTTAAGTTTTTAGAAATGGTGCCGGATGCTTTTGTCATGTATCATCCTTTTCGAGTTTCTGATCATACGCCATGTATTTTGAAAATGGTAACCATGAATGAGAATAAGCCAAGGCCTTTCAAGTTTCCCAATTTTATTACCACGAAACCGGAGTTCAGGAAGTGTGTTGAGTTGGAATGGTCGAAATCTGTCCAAGGTGTTACTATGTTTTCGGTAACCAAGAAACTTAGTAATCTTAAACCTCACTTAAGGAAGATCTTATACAAACAAGGAAACCTTCATACTAAGGTGACCGAGCTTCGGAAAAAACTGGATGATATTCATGTTCTTCTTGATAAGAACCCGTTAGATGCCAGCACCCGTCAGTTGGAAGCGTGATGCCTTCAAGAGTTTCAGATTGCTGCGTATGATGAGGAGTGTTTTCTCAAACAAAAATCCAAAGTTGAATGGTTATGTGCCGGAGACTCGAATACAAAATTCTTTCATAATACTGTGAAAGGTCGAAACGCAAGGAATAAGATTCACAGTGTTAAGGATAGTGCTGGGAACCGATACGAAGGAAATGGGGTGGCGGATGCTTTAGTTGCTCATTATTCAAACTTCTTGGGTGTTGAGGATCAGGTTGCACCGGTGAATCTTGATGACCTTTTTCTCAATGTTCTTAGTTCCCATGCAGCGGATAATATGGTCCGTCAGATAACTCGAGAGGAGATTAAAATGGCTATGTTCAATATTGGAGATAATAAGGCCCCGGGACCTGATGGCTATACATCAGCGTTTTTTAAGCAGGCTTGGGATATAGTTGGGAATGAAGTTACGGATGTGGTGTTAGCTTTCTTTGAGAATGGTAAACTTCTTAAACAAATAAACCACACGATCTTAGCCTTGATTCCTAAAAAAGAAACTCCTTACTCTGTTTTGGATTATCGGCCTATATCATGTTGTAATGATGTATTATACAAATGCATCAGCAAGATTATAACGGATAGGATTAAGGGGAGCTTGGTTTCTCTTGTTAGTATTAATCAGTCCGCTTTTGTGCCAGGAAGGAAAGTATCTGATAATATCCTCCTCACTCAGGAGTTGATGCATAACTATCACCTAAATAGAGGCCCTGCTAGATGTGCATTTAAAATCGATATTCTAGAAAGCCTATGATACGGTGAGTTGGTCCTTCTTGAGAACTATTCTTGCTTGGTTTGGTTTCCATCAAAAAATGGTAGAGTGGATTATGATATGCATTACCACGGCTTCATACTCGCTATGTGTTAATGGTCACTGTGACAACTCGTATTTTGACCCTATCTTTGTGCAACGTTATTTAATTACGTGAACTTTATTAATTGAATGTTATGATTATATGTTATGTGTATTGAATGTTTGTATAATAAACGAGCCTAAACCGCACAACATAACCCAATCGTACAAGCCCTTTTGGGCCGTATTTCTTGTGTTCGAATCAAGGGCAGCCCAAAGCTGGGTTCGGCCCACTCCTTCACACACATACCCCTTAGGGAGTTTTATTTTCTCATTTGTTACAAATCAAGAACACACAA
This sequence comes from Helianthus annuus, assembly GCF_002127325.2. NCBI lineage: Eukaryota > Viridiplantae > Streptophyta > Magnoliopsida > Asterales > Asteraceae > Helianthus > Helianthus annuus. Next base: position 165,347,482 of record NC_035447.2, on the reverse strand, counting down.
AACCCTACACTCTTTCCTCTCCTCTTAAAGCCGACGGCCAGCATTCCCCTCACCTTTCTGATCGAAGATTCTTATTATTCGGATCATTCTCATTACGTTTTATTAACCGGTTAGTGTTGCACTATTATTGTTTTGATATGATGATACTATGGATGCCATGATCTTATGTGATAACTAGAATAGTTTGTGTGAATGATGATGTTCTTGTGAATCGGATTTGTGTGATGATGTTAATTGGCTGTCATAGCTTGTTTTCGGATTTGTTTACATGATGACTTAGGATTGAATGCATGTTAATTGGCTGTGGGGTAATTGGGTTCGGATGGTTAGTATGTTTTGTCTTGGATTATTGCTTGTTGAGTCAAGGAGATTGATGTAAATTCCACTATTCATTCGATGAAGATGATGATTATTATTATGATAATAGGGTTCATACGAATTAATGATGATTATTTGATTTGATCGAGAATTTTGCATGATTGAAACTGTTAGCATTGATTGATTGAATGAAAGTTTGGAAAGTTTTGTATGATTATAACCGATTGTCATGATACAAGGAAACTTGTAACTGATTGCACAAGATTCCCATTGCACATGTCTCTTGATCGCACAAGAGGCTCTGGTCGCACAAGATCACACGCACAAGGGAATCGCACAAGTTGATTAAACTAGGGTACACCGATTAAAGCGTCTTGTACAACCTCACTAAGCACAGTCGCACAACATCTTGTGGATCGCACAAGATTGTGCCAATCGCACAAGGTGTTGGGCCGCCCAACATAATTTATTATGACAAGCAGTTGGGCCCATCAGCCCAAATCCAATCGCACAAGTCCAACTGAGTCGCACAAGACCAATGTTGGTGATATTTGGGCCAAGTATGCTAATGGACTGTTTATATTGTTGGGCCGGATTTATGTTGGATCGCACAACATGTTGTGGATCGCACAACATGTAGGGCCGGGTATTATATGGGTTCTTTGATAAATCGCACAAGTTGGAATTGTTACTTGACTGTTATGTATTCGCCATGATCTATACGTGCTTGTAACCTGTTAGTCTATATGTAAACATACATGCATTACTTGAACCTAGACCTGACTTGTATGGTAACCCTGTTAGGACGTGGTTGACCACTCTTAGTTCAAGTAACCTTTCGTGTAATCTGTCGAGCAAACCAAGGTGAGTTCACACTCTTACCAAGGCATGGGATTCCCAGGGTAGGGAATGGGTTTGAATAATGGGGTTGAACGATTACTTGTACTTACACTGTTACTAGACTAACTACCATCGTCCTCGGATGCGAAGGACCCATACGTAAAACCTACGTATACTTGTACTTATCACTGTCCTAAGGATGCAAAGGACACTTACGTAAAACCTACGTAAACTTATATTCACTACTGCCTCGGGTTGTGACAGGCACTTACGTAAAACCTACGTAAACCCCCGCGTACCACTGTCCTCGGGTTGAGAAGGACACTTACGTAAAACCTACGTAAACCTTGTACGTACTACTGTTCTCGGGATTAGAAGAACACTTATGGTTACACCCAGTCTAGTACATACACTCATGGGAAGCCCCCACTAAATGATCATACAATTGACTTAGTTAATAACGCATGGTGATGCAACGAACCTACTATTACGAACTTACTTACTGTGAACTCGCTCAACTAGTTGTTGACTCTCTGTTACATGCCTTGCAGGACCATAGGTACTCATGGAGCTTGCACGGGAGGCACGGTCGTTGTGGGCACAGATTGTGGATGTTACGATAAACACTTTTATGATATTTCAACTTAATACTTATGTTGGGTTTTTAAAGTATTGCTTCCGCTACACATTTGACTATGTTTGGTTTGGAAAACACCTTTCGTATTGATGAATGACTTTTACTATTTACTTATATGTTCAATATGATTGGTGGCTTGATCCTGGTCATGTCACGCCTCCAAGCGGTGGTACTCCGCGTGTGGATTTTGGGGGTGTGACAGATTGGTATCAGAGCCATTGGTTATAGAGAACTGGGTTTTAATAAGGGGAAAACGTTTTTATTAAAACCAGACTATAACCAGAACAGTGCTCAACGATCCACAACGACGCTTCGCTCCACGTGCAAGACTCAACATTCTAGGTGATATGGTATATGTTTTATTGCCTACTTGCTAGATTACATAGAACTTTGCTCATGGTATGCTTAGATACACATAACCACTAATGCTTGAGAATACTTGTGTGCTCACTCTCGCCTGTCATCGCACTATTCGCGAACCTCTCTTACTTATGTTACCTTCGCTATGAAGATCATGGCTGGACGCGTTAACATGACACAAGCCCAGATGACGGCTCTCATTAACGAACAAGTTGTTGCGGCACTTGCAGCTGCACAAGCAGGAGGTATATCCTGCAGTCGTAACTCACTCTAGGACCCTTAGATCCTACACTCCTAAAACCAACTCTTGTGTTTAACCATGTCCTATTCTTATACACAATAGGTCAACACGCTCAGCAACCTGTTTGCACTTTCAAGAATTTCATGGACTGTCGTCCAAGCACGTTCAGTGGTACTGAAGGAGCAGTCGGACTCCTCCATTGGTTTGAGAAGCTTAGTTGGTGTTTGAAATGTGTGAATGCCCTGAGGCTCGCAGGGTGAAATACGCCACAGGTACTCTAGAAGGAATTGCGCTGACTTGGTGGAATGCGCAAGTTCAGATTTTAGGGTTGGCAGCTGCTAACGCCACCCATTGGAATAATTTCAAGGAACTCATCAAACGAGAATACTGCACACATGATGACATCCACAAGTTGGAAGTGGAGCTCTTTCATCTGAAAATGACAGGGTCGGAAATTGAAGCTTATACGAAACGGTCAAACGAGCTGGCCATCTTGTGTCCAACTATGGTGGACCCTCCAATCAAGCGCATTGAGTTGTATCTCAAGGGGCTAGCGCCAGAAATTCAGAGCCATGTGACATCGGCTAACCTTGGTAATATCCAGGATATGTCACACCCCGGCCGCGGTAAAACAACGAAAGCCGCGGCGGAAACGCCGGGGAGGTGAGTCGCGATAGAATTATTGTTTCAACAACCATGGCAATTAAAATTATGTATTATTAAAATTAAAGTTACATTGTCTTTGAGTTCAACTAAAACTACATAATAACTGTCTTTTAAATCACTAAGGCCTGTGTCCGCCTAAGTGAAGCACACACATCATGCATCAGCACCTGGAAACACATGTAAAAGTAGGTACGTCAGCATAAAAATGTCTGTGAGATACATAGGTTTTGTTTATGCAGATTCATGACTTGTTTTTGAAAGAAGTGTTTAAATAAAATGATGTCATGAATCTTGTAAAATGTCTTCCTTTGTAAAACCATGTGAAAATCGATATGAAAATCAAATGATAATGAATGAACAATGCATGGTTAAATAAATAACCAAGTGAAAATGAGTTTGTATAAAAATGTGTAATTTGTAAGACAATGTCATGTTTTTGTATAAAATGTTTCATGTCTCGCCCCAAGTGATTTAGATAACGCAACGATGTATGATACGATAAAAGCACTTATATATAGGAAGTACAAGCGGCGTATCCACCATGCTTTTATCATATAACACATAGCCCCGTTACATAAGTCACTTATCAATAACCAACCAAAATGTAATGTTCAATGTCAAAATATTCATGTGAAAACCATGTTGAATGTCATGTATAACATGTATCATGTATAACCAATGAAATGCATAGTAAGTAGGAAATCATCTACTTAAACTATGTAATGATGTCAATGTGTAATAAATGTCATGTATGGTGAATAACTAAAAGCTACTCAACCCCATAGAAAATGTACAAAACAATGTTTTTGAATAAACCTAAGTTTAAATCAAATGTTATGTTTTGCAGAAAAACAATGCTTTATGATTACAAACATTTATGCAGTAATGTTAATCGCATACATTCAAGCCTTGCGACTGTGGCGACAAACCCTTAAACGAATTAAAGGTTTATCTAAATTATGTAGTCGGATTCTGTCATTCCCAACTTCCAAACAAACCTAGGAAGTCGGAAACGGGAGTTGTCAATTCCTATGGTACCATTATATAAGTCCGAGCGGCGTAGCTAATGTTAATGAATGTATTATTGTCCCGATTTAACATACCAAATGTCATAACCAATGTAGCATGTGAAAACCATGTACTAGGAATGCTGTCTAAAGGGAGAGTCGTCTACTGTCTAATGGATATCTTTTCAAAGTCTGATGATATTGCTAAGGATGATCGAGGTAAGCCACCTTTACCGGTTAAGGGTTTAGCGAGTAGAGTGGTAAATATAGATGGTAACCCGTTGCTGCCTAGGAGGGGTACGGTGCAAACTGTTCAGTCTGATCCGAAGCTGATTAATATTATTGACGAATTAACTAAGGTTACTGTTCCTGTTAATCCATTGGAGAATCAAGGGCCCGAGGTTTTGCGTAATAGTTTTCAAAGTGGCAGATTGGATTTGGGTAAATCTCCATTATCGTATGCTGAATCCGTGGGGGTATCTACTAACAAGAAGGTTAACTTTCGAGCTCTTACAAGTCCGGCTGGGCCTGCAGGATGTGATGTGGTTTTACCAAAAGAATCCGTTAGAACTGTTAAAGATAAACTATTTTTGGGTAAAGGGTTACCCCGGTGATTCTATATATTCACAACCAAAAAAGCACAAGTAGTGTAGAGAGTCTACACTAGTTCAATCATGAGACACACCCCATGAAAGTCAAACCAAAACCAAACCAAAACAAAACAACCAAGAAAAGGAAACGACCACTAGACTACAATCTAGAAACAAATAACCAAACACAACTAATCAGCCTCCATCGTCGCCTTTGTCATCCGCATAGATCTCCCATTCTTCAAGAATCTTTCGCACCCTCACGGTATCCTTCAACTTAGCTCCCATCAACTTGTATCGCACTGTTTTGATAATAACATCACTAACCGTCTCAGGAGGTCTGAGTTGATTTTTAAACAACCGAGCATTCCTCTCTTGCCAAATGTTATAAGCAGTAGCCGCAACGAGGAGCTTAGCCACATAAATATCCGCCCGTTTCTGATGACTACGAGCACTAAGCCAGTGAACAACTTCTGACCATTTCGGGCTGACCGAGTTCATACCCCCCCTATCCCGGATTAGCGTCCACACCTGTGAAGAATACTTGCATTCAAAGAACAAGTGTGGGTGGGAATCAAAGTTCTCAAAACACATTAAGCAACACATCATATTCATGTTTTTCCTTCTAGACAAATCCCATTGCAGAATTTTATCTTGTGTAAGGAGCTTACGTTTCATAATCAGCCACATCATGAATGCGTGCCTCGGAATACACTGAGCGAACCACACAATTTTGCACCAATCAACATCCGGTTCCCTATGGCGCAACGAATGCCAAGCCCCAGACGTCGAAAACCCATTGAGATCATTCCCATCCTTCCATAAAAGCCTATCATTTTTCATTGGATCCAAAATTACTTGATCAATCTGAATCAGAACAGGGAACAAATCCCTCCACGCTATAGGCCAACTCCAACCGCCATTCGAATGCACATCGGCCACCGAATCCTCCAACCTAAAATCAGCATCTGTAATGACTCTAGGCGAAAGAAAATCGGCCAAAGGCCCCAACTCGGACCATGTATCATACCACGCTGAGGTAGAGGCACCATTACCAACCTCCGACCAAAAATGATTTCTAACCAGCGGCCCTAACTGAGATATCTTCCTCCACGACCAACAACTACTAGCGGGCGTTTTACATACCCAAAAACTCTTGCCCTTTAACCGATACGAGTGCACCCAATCAACCCACAAGGAGTCCCGTTTAGAAACAATGCTCCAAATATGAGACGACATCAACGCTTTATTCATATCCCCCACACGTCTAATACCCAAGCCCCCCTCATATTTTGGCGTACAAACCAATTTCCAAGAGACTTTCGATTTACCTTTATTAAACGCAGAATCTTGGGACCAAAGAAAATTTCTCATCTTAGCTTCAAGCTCCTTGATTATCCGAACCGGCAAAATAAACACTGAGGCCCAGTAGATATGCATAGAAGATAGGACAGAATTAATAAGCTGAAGTCTTCCTGCGAAGGATAACAGCTTATTTCTCCAATGCATGATACGCTTTTCCAACCTCTCCACTAGAACTCGACATTCATTGTACCCAAGCCTAGCCGAAATCAAAGGGACCCCCAAGTACCTGACAGGCAACTTTCCTTCCTTAAAAGGCATGATATTCAGAATAGCTTGCTTAGTATGATTTTTCACATTGCAGAAGAAAACCGTGCTTTTCTGATTGCTAGGGACCAACCCCGACATCTTAGTGAATTTCGAGAGAGAGGACATAATGCAATTAGCCGAACTAACTTCCCCTCTAGCGAATAAAAACAAGTCATCTGCAAAGCAAAGATTTATAATTCGCTGTCTTTCACACCTATTGTGGAACCTGAAAGAGGAATCAATTTGTACCGAATGTTGCAGAATACTTGTTAAGACCTCCATAACCAACGTAAATAAATACGGGGACATTGGATCACCCTGCCTCAACCCACATTTCCCTTTGAAAAACCCATGCACTGAGCCATTGACACAAACCGAAAACGATGTAGTAGAGACACATACCATAATCCACTCCACCATTTTGATGTTAAAGCCAAACCCAATCAGCACTTTTCTCAAAAACCCCCAATCCACAGTATCGTAAGCTTTCTGAATATCGACTTTAAACGCACATCTCGGGGGACCCGCATCTCTATGATAATTATGCATTAATTCCTGGGTTAAAAGAATGTTATCCGAGATTTTCCGACCAGGAACAAAAGCCGATTGGTTGATGCTAACAATATCATTAAGGGCACCTTTAATTCTGTCCGCAATGATCTTACTGATACATTTGTAAAAAACATTACAGCAAGCAATCGGACGAAAATCAGTAACAAGCATAGGGGTCGAAACCTTTGGAATAAGAACAATTAACGTATGATTCAATTCCCGGAGAAGATTACCCGTTTCAAAGAAATCCTTAATCGCGTTAGAAATATCATTACCAACTAAAGACCAAGCACTCTTAAAGAAGGCTGCCGTATAACCATCCGGCCCAGGGGCTTTGTCGTTACCAATCGAAAACATAGCCTTTTTGACCTCCTCCGCCGTTACCTGCCGAATCATATTGAACGCCACATCATGAGATAACATTTTCGGGAATAAATCTGGAGCCGGTTCAAGAGAAATATCCCCTACAGATCCGAAAAATCCCTCATAGTGCTGAACAAACGCTTTAAAAACCATGTCACCTTCATACGTAACCCCACCCGAGTCCGTAATAACTTCTATTCTAGAAAAATGATTTCTGGCTTTCAACGAAGAATGAAAGAATTTCGTGTTCATATCACCAGCCGCTAACCAGTCCACTTTAGATTTTTGTTTCAGGAACCTCTCCTCGTCTAGTAAAGCCTCTTGTAACTCGCGGCTAATAGTAGCCTCATCAGCACGGATAGCAACATTTGACGGGTCTTGATCCAAATTTTGCTGAATAACATCCAACTTCAATCTAAGGTTATCTACTTTCTTGTGGAGATTTCCTTGTTTAAAGAGCAACGACCTCAACGGGTGTTTCAGCAAACGAAGTTTTTTTACAACTCGGAACTGATACACTCCGTCAACATGAGTACCCCAACCATTAGAAACGATCTCCAAAAATTCTGGTTTGAAAACCAGAAAATTAGCGAACTTGAAAGACCTCGGTTTCACTATGACAGCATCCGGGAACGATAAAATACATGGACAATGATCCGACAGACGATATGGCTTGAAAACAGCCACCGAGTTCGGATATTCCGCTAGAAAAGAAGTGTTCCCCATCACCCGATCAATTTTCTTAAGTAACCCAATCCCTTTCTTAGGCTTTTGGTTCCAAGTAAAATGAATACCTGACCGATTAATATCAACCACTTCAATATCGTCAACACAAGCCTGGAACTCCCTCATACCGGTCGAACAAGAAGAAGTGCCCATGGAACTGTCCTCTATATTCAGAGCCGAGTTAAAATCACCCATAATAAACCACGGACTATCCGCAACAAGAGTTTTGTGCAACGAAAGTTGGTGCCACAACACCCTCCGGGTCACATAATAATTAGCAGCATAAACAATAGAACAGAAGACCCTCCTTTTATCCAATTTAAACACGAGTTGAAGGTGCATAACCTGATCCGACTGGGCCAAAACCATCACGTCAAAAACGGCCGGATTCCAACCCACAATTATTCTAGTGCCTTTATCACAACATCTACCATTCGAAGTCCACTCCCACGATCGAAAAACTGACTTACAAACACTAGCCAAGTTAGCAACATTAACATGGGACTCTAAAATCGCACACAGACTCAACTTATAATCTTTCACAGCTTGCCGAACCTCCATTTGTTTAAGCGGGCGGTTCAACCCCCTTATATTCCAGACCGCGAGACTAATCATTAGCAACTACCTGAGAAGGAGTGCTTGCCCCTTGTTTGCTCTGAATTTTACACGTCCCTTGCCTCATAAACTCATCCATTTCGTTATAAACTTCTTCCACTTCATTATCCGAATCCTCCAAGGCCGAACCCGAGGATTTCTTGCTAGTCCCCTCTCCAGAATCAGCTTGGTTTAACACATCAAAGGGATTATTCAGTTTAATTGGCACCGAAGACGACCCATTGTTACCCTTCGGCTGAGGTTTTGGAGCCACCGGCCGATATTCAAACCTACTTTTCTGCTTGTTCACCGGAATACCCATTTTCCTAGCGACCTTCTTACCATGAACTTCAGTATACCCATCCTGATCAACAATCGGACCCTTTTTCGTCTGCAAGTTCTTTTGAAAATTGCGGTTCGGCACATCATTTTTAACAACCTTCACCGGTGTTTTAGGACACCCATCAGCCGTGTGACCAAACACACAACAAGTGTGGCAACGGTGTGGACTCCATTCATACTCCACATACATAGTTTCTTTAATAAAACCCTCCCCTTCCGGTTCAGGTATCGCCATAGTAATCTCTTCACGAAACTCCTTATCCGCCGAAATTTCCACCAACGCTCTAGCATAGCTACTACGACCCCACAAATCGGTACACATAGAAGTTGTAAAAGAATCCAGCATCTTAGGCTCACCGATTTTTGTAGCTATCAAACTAAGACCATCTTCCGTATAAGCCGCAATAGGAACCTCATGAATTTTAACCCAAACCTGCACCTTCTTAACTTCTTTCTTTTCAAGTTTGGTCGTTGGGGTCCATATGTTCAGAAACAACGGTTACGATCTAATAATCCACGGACCATCCTTGAGGACATTCAACATTCCACGTTCATCGTTGAACTTGAAAAAGAGAAATCCATTAGCATTCATCATCGACTTCAGCAACCCATATTTCTTCCACTGAACTTTAACAAAGTAATCAACAACCGGGAATGCAACCCGGTCCCCCAAAAAATACCCGTAAATAGTATTAGATAACTTCTCTCGCACGGTTCGGACAGATTCTTTGGGAAGCACGATATCACATCCTTCATGCACAACCGGACTCTCCAAGGAACGAAAATTAACTTTCTGACCACTACTTGCTGCAACCGATTCCGCATAAGACAAAGGAGTAGAGCTACTATTCTGACCATTAAAAGAACCTTGAACATCATGAGCAGCCCCAGATGCAACCGGTTTGAACGTCACACCTTTAGCAGGATTAGGGTTTGCATGGGGCGCCCCCATAACCGACTCATAATCCATCCCACATGCATGATCAGCATTCAATTCAACCGGCTTAGATATATCAATCAAGCCATCAATAACCGACGTAGCATTAGTTGAATACATACCTCGCCTCGGAATCCGATTATTCCCCTCAATGTTAGTCACTCGCAACCCAATACCACGAACTGGTGGTGTCTTCTCATCCGTCCCCGGAGTGGCAACCTCCTGCAACGGCTTTGAGCGATCATTCATGACAACAGCAATCAAGACAACTCTCTCTAGAACCAGCAGACCAAAGAAACAAGCACCCGAAATCCAAGAAACCCTAGAGCCGCAACCAGAACGAAGAACAAGAAAACAGAAAACCCTAATCCTAAAAACCCTAGTTTGAAACCTGAACCCTTAATCGATTAAACCTGAGCATCAATCTAGCTAAATTAAACTCAGTTAACCGCAATCAACGACTACCAGTTTAATAAATCAGGGTTCTTGAATAAAAAACTAGAGCGGCGATTGTAAGAAGAAAACCGAAAAAACCTTAGTTCTAAATCGATCCCTAGTGCTAACGAGTTCGTTATAGAGATCAAATCTCTAATCACAGACTGTTATACACAAGATCACGAAGAAAAACACAGGATTCATGAAGAACAATCAAAATCGCCAATTAGGAGAGAGAGCATAGGGTTTCCCCTGTTAAAGATAAACTAGCCAACACTCTATATGGTTACTTTCTAGGTGATCGTGTTGCATACCCGGTGGTTGAATTCTATGTTCGGAATAACTGGAAGAGGTTTGGCCTTCAAAAAACGATGATGAACGCTAATGGTTTTTTCTTCTTTAAGTTTGCTGACGAGAATGGTATGAAGAATGTTATGAAGGAGGGTCCGTGGATAATTCGCTCACAACCTTTATTTCTTAATATATGGTCCCCGTCTTCGAAACTGGAAAAGAAAGAAGTCAAGAATGTTCAAGTTTGGGTTAAGCTTCATGAAGTCCCAATTGCAGCATATACGGAGGACGGTTTAAGCATGATTGCGACGGCTGTCGGAACTCCAATGGAACTAGATAAATATACTACCTCTATGTGCCTTGACTCTTGGGGCAGCAGTTTTGCGAGAGCGTTAGTGGAGGTCTCGGCCGAGCATGATTTCAAAGAGGAAGTTGTTATTGCTGTTCTGGAATTGGAAGGGGAAGGGTTTGTTAAGGAAAAAGTCTACGTTGAATACGAATGGTGTCCTCATAGATGTGCTAATTGCAAAATTTTTGGTCATGATGATAATACTTGTCCGAAACAAATCAGACAGGTCACGAAAGCTCCTGGTAAAGTTCAACAAACTCAACATGTGTCTAAGAATAAAGAGGCTTCAGAGAAACCGATGATAGACAAGGATGGGTTTATGGATGTTGATTCTAAAAAAGCGGCCAAAAGAACAGGATTCCCTATTTCTAAACCGAAGCAAAAATTTGAATATCGTCCTATTTCCTCTAAAGTAAGCGGAAGTAGTAGCAAGTCTGATCCAAGTTCTAGTTCGTCTAATCCTTTTGATGTGTTTAATGACTCCAAGTTAGTTAATGAGGCTGAACGGGTGGGAACTGGAGATGATCCTTATGGTTCGGATGACGATGAAGTCCAAGAAATTTATAATGAAACCGATGAATTTCTGGTTAGTGGGACTTTAAAACCTGATAATCCACAAGGGGCAAGCACTCCTTCTTTGAATGTTATCAATGGTTAGTATTGCTTCATGGAATATTAGGGGGTTGAACCGCCCTCTGAAACAAACGGAGGTTCGTCAGGCAGTCAAGGATTATAGTTTGAGCTTATGTGCTATCTTAGAATCGCATGTTGATGTCAGCAAGCTTGGTCACATTTGTAAATCGATTTTTCGCTCGTGGGATTGGACGTCTAATGGCGCTCGGTGTAAAAAAGGTACAAGGTTTATCATTGGGTGGAACCCAGCTGTTTTCGATGTCATGGTATTATCTCAGACTGATCAGGTTATTCACCTACAACTTTTTTTCAAGCTGGATAAGAAAATGATCTTTTGCTCGATTGTTTATGCCGCTAACTATCATGTTACTCGAAGGGAATTATGGCATCATTTGGCTTTACATAAAGTGTTTGTCGGGAATAATCCCTGGGTCGTTTTGGGTGATTTCAATTCTGCTTTAAATCTAGAAGATAAGTCGATGGGTTCCTCGACCGTGTCTGCTAGTATGAAAGAGTTTCAAGATTGTGTCGACAAGATTGAGATGTTCGATATCAAAAGGTCAGGTCTGCATTATACTTGGAATAAAAAGCCTAAGAAAGGGATTGGGTTGCTAAAGAAGATTGATAGAGTGCTGGGGAACACGCAATTTGTCACCCAATGCCCGAGTGCAGTTGCTATTTTTCAGCCGTATCGGCTTTCAGATCATTGTCCTTGTGTCCTATCAATTCCTGATGCTGGTATCCTGAAGCCTCGGTCTTTTAAATTTGCTATTTTTTTGGTTTACAAACCAGAATTTATGGATATTGTGAAGAGGGTTTGGGAGACGAGAATTCAAGGAGTTCATCAGTTTTGTGTTGCTAAAAGGCTTCGTCTTATAAAGACTCCTCTCAGGGCGCTTTTATTTAAGCAGGGTAATTTACATAAAAAAGTGGAAAGCCTTCGTGATAAGCTAGATAATCTGCAGAAACTAATTGACAAGGAGCCGAATGATGAAGATTTACGGACTCAAGAGGCTACTGTTACTAGTGAACTTCAAGAAGCTATGTTGGATGAGGAACGTTTTCTGAAACAAAAATCTAAAGTCGATTGGTTGAGGGCTGGGGATAATAATACGGCTTTTTTTCACTCTTCGGTTAAATGTAAAAATCACCATAACCGTATTGATGTTATTAGTGATTCGGGAGGTGTCGTGTTTGAAGGTGATAAAGTTCAGCAAGCCTTTGTGGATCATTATGAGAAATTTTTGGGGTGCAGCGGAGATACGTCGACCAGTCCGGCTCCGGACCTTTTCACGCAAGTCTTGGATCCTCAGATTGCTACTCATATGATCAGACAAGTGACTGAAGATGAAGTCAAAAAGGCTATGTTCTCTATTGGTATTGATAAAGCGCCAGGTCCGGATGGTTTTACAGCGGCGTTTTTCAAGAGTGCTTGGCCTATTGTCGGGAATGATGTTTCTAAGGCTGTTATTGATTTCTTTGACACAGGTCATTTGCTTAAAGAGTTGAATCATACCCTTATTGTGCTTGTGCCTAAGGTTCCTTCACCATCCGTTGTTACGGATTATAGGCCGATTGCTTGTTGTAATGTCATTTACAAATGCATAAGCAAGATCATTGCGGATAGACTGAAGGGGGTTCTAGCTAATATTGTTAGTATAAACCAATCCGCTTTTGTTCCAGGCAGGAAGATTTCTGACAACATCTTGCTAACCCAAGAGCTGATGCACAATTACCATAGGAATGTCGGCCCCCCAAGATGTGCTTTTAAAATTGATATCCAAAAAGCCTATGATACGGTTGATTGGAAATTTCTCAAAAATATCCTCCTTGGTTTCGGGTTCAATGTTTTGATGGTGAACTGGATTATGGTATGTGTCTCTACTACATCGTATTCTGTGTGTATCAATGGTAATGTGCATGGGTATTTCAAAGGTAATCGTGGGCTTCGTCAGGGTGATCCTCTTTCCCCGTATTTGTTTACTCTTGTTATGGAAGTTTTAACGGCCATTCTGCACCATTCGTTAAGGATTGATTCATCCTTCAAGTTCCATAATAAATGTGAAAAGCACCAAATTATCAACCTCTGTTTTGCAGACGATCTGTTTCTTTTTGCTAGAGGGGAGATTGCTTCGGCTAGGTACATTATGAATTCTATTTCTAAATTTGCGAAGATGTCGGGTCTCCTTCCTAATAATCAGAAAAGCACTGTGTTCTTTTGTAATGTTCCAAGTTATTTTAAAAGTGCTATTCTGAATATCATGCCTTTTAAGGAGGGTTCTTTGCCTGTGCGGTATCTTGGTGTCCCGCTAATTTCGTCGGGTTTGTTATATAGAGACTGTAATGTCCTGTTGGAGAAGTTAGACAAAAAAATCATGCATTGGAGAAATAAGCTTCTCTCTTTCGCAGGTAGAGTGCAGCTAATTGTTTCTGTTTTATCGTCTATGCATATTTTCTGGTCCTCTGTATTTATGCTTCCGAGTAGAGTTGTTCTTGAGTTGGAGGCAAAGATGAGGAATTTTTTGTGGTCGCAAGATATGGGATTCCAGAAAGGCAAAGCTAAAGTTTCTTGGAAAGCAGTTTGCCTCCCTAAATATGAAGGGGGTTGGGTATTCGGCGTATCGGTGATGTAAACAAAGCCCTTATGGCTAATCACATTTGCAGTATTCTTACGAGGAGGAAGTCTTTGTGGGTGGATTGGGTTCATGTTTACATGTTAAAAGGTAAGAGCTTTTGGATTGCCAAAATGCCCTCTTCGTGTAGTTAATCGTGGCGTAAGATTCTTAATCTTCGTCCGGTTTTGAGGGATTTCTTTTGGATTGATATTGGTAATGGGACCTTGGCTTCGGCTTGGTACGATCGTTGGAGTGACATTGGGCCGCTTGGGGAATTTATATCGCCAAGAGTTATTTCAAATGCTGGGTTCCGGTTAGAGGATTCGGTTTCTGACATTCAGGCCAATGGTCAGTGGAAGTGGCCGGTTGCTTGGAGGGATCTCTTTCCTGTTCTAATTCAGCTAGATCATGTTCATATCCGGCCGAATAATCCTGATAGAGTTATGTGGCGTGATGGTAATAACACAAGTGTCTTCTCGTCTTCGGAGGCTTGGAATTCGGTTCGTTTCAAAGGAACAGAAATAGATTGGTGCACTGTTGTCTGGTTTAACCAATGCATCCCGAGGCATGCTTTTTTAATGTGGCTGATTATGAGAGGTAAACTACTCACGCAGGATAAGATTCTTAAGTGGGATATCTCTCGTAGAAAGACTATGAATATGATGTGTTGTCTGCTTTGCTATGCTAATCATGACTCTCATAGCCATTTGTTCTTTGAATGTGAGTTTTCCACGAAAGTTTGGTATATCGTGAGACAAAAAGTGGGCATGAATACGGTTCAACCTAAGTGGGAGGATATCATCAATTGGCTTCGTGATCGATCCAAATCAAAATTAGCATCTGATTATGTTGCGAGGCTGGTGGTGGCGGCTTGTGCTTATGTTATTTGGTAGGAGCGTAATTTCAGGATTTTCAAGAATCGGATGAGACCTCCAGAGACTGTTAGTGAAAATATCATTAGTTTGGTTAGATACAAGCTAATGGGTGCGAGATTGAAGATAACGGAAAATGTGCGAAGACTTTGGAGGGAGTGGGAGATTCATGGCAACGACATTATAGATGATGGTGGCTGAGTAATTTTGTGTCTCTTTGTATTGGTTTGGTCTAGATTGTAGTCTAGTGGGTCGGTTCAGTAGCTTTGTGTTTTCTTTTTGGTTTCTTTGTTCTACTTTCATGGGGCATGTCCCATGATTGAACTAGTGTAGATTCTCTACACTACTTGGTTTTTATTGGTTGTGAATATATAGAATCACCGGGGTAACCCTTTACCCAAAAAACCATGTACTAGGAATGCTAAATAAACATGCCTAGTAGAAATGTTCATGTAAAACAATGTGTTTCCATATGCTAAGTAAACATATGCAACAAATGTGTAACAAATCAATGTGCTAGCATGCTTGACATACATAGCAAAACACAATTGAAAGCATGTACTATAAGTGTACTAGGTGAAACTAGCATGTTTAAAGGTGCAGAAGTTGCAAAATATTACCAAAATATATGCTCCTTCCATATGAAAACCCTAATTCTCTCTCACTAGCCTAGGCGATTTTCTGTTCTTCATGTTCCCCAAGATTTTTCGTGATTGAACGTATAACATTCTGTGATTGGATGTGATTATCAATCGGCTATAACGAACTAGTTAGCATTCTTTCTGAATGTATAACAGTCTGTGATTAGTGATTGTTCATTGCTTCCATAACGAAATCGTTAGCGTTCTTGAGACGATTTTTCTAGGGTTCTTTGTTTTCTGTTTCGCCGCCAGATCATTCCGTGTTATTTCGTTCGAATGACCATGGGATGAAGTGCTAGTTTTAGGGTTTCTGTTCAGCTTCTACGAGTTCTTGGTGCCGAGGTATTTTTTTATTAGGGTTTCTGCATGCTTGTTTCCTTTTTTGGTTAAGAGAGAGTCGTTCATTCGTCTGCATGGAGGATCGTTTGTTTTCTGCTGAAATTGATAAGGGAGATCGGGGTAAACCTAGCTTGTTTTCTAGGGGTATCGCTAGTCGAGTTGTTAACATTGATGGTAACCCGTTGTTGCCGCGCCGTGGTACTGTGTCGGAACCGAAACAAATAAATATCATTGATGAACTAACGAAGATTACTACACCGGTTAATTCTGATATGAGCCGTCCGGATTGTGAATCTTCAGGGAGTGGTAAAGCTGATAATCACGAAGGTTTGGCTGCCAAGAATGATAGTGGTAATACTCCTAAACCTAAATCATATGCTGATTCGCTTTCTGCTAGCAAGTCCACCAAGTTGAATTTCAGAACTCTTGTTAGTGATCAAGCTCATGATGGGTGTGATGTAGTTCTTCCAAAGGATTCAGTTCGTTTGGTTCAGGATAAATTGGCAAACACTTTGTATGGCTATTTTCTTGGTGATCGGGTTGCTTTTCCCGTCGTGGATTATTTTGTACGTAATAACTGGAAAAAGTATGGTGTTCAAAAGGCTATGATGAATGATAACGGGTTTTTCTTTTTCAAATTCTCCGATGAAGCAGGTATGATGAATGTCTTAAAAGATGGCCCTTGGATTATTAGATCACAACCATTTTTCCTTAACATTTGGAGTCCGACTACTAAATTGGAAAAGAAGGGTGTTAAGAATGTGCAAGTATGGGTTAAAATCCATGATGTCCCGATCGCGGCTTATACGGAAGATGGCCTTAGTATGATTGCTACTACTATTGGAGTGCCGAAAGCATTGGATTCGTATACCTCATCGATGTGTTTGCATATGTGGGGCCGTAGCAGCTATGCTAGAGCTTTAATAGAGATTTCGGCTGAGAAGAAGTTAAGAGAGGAGATCACTTTAGCTATTCCTGAACCTGACGGGGAGGGATTCATTAAGGAAACTATGTCTGTCGAATTTGAGTGGGTTCCGCACCGGTGTGGTCATTGTTGTGTGTTTGGCCATTCTGATGACTCTTGTCCGCACCACCCGAAATCTCAACATGTTGCTCGTAACAATACGAAAGCTGGTAAACACCCAGTGGTCGACGATGATGGTTATACAGGTGTTCATGGCAAGAAGGTCGCGAGAAGAGTTGCTTTTCCTATCAACAAGCCAAAGCCTAAGTTCGAGTATAGGCCTGTGAATTCGTCTAAGTCTCAGGATGGAGCCAATAGGGCGTCTGCGTCTACTTCCAGGTTTCAATCTGCTAATCCCTTTGATGCTCTTAATGATCCTAATGTTGCCGAGGTGGATGGAAATAAATCCGGGGAGGGTCGCGGTGGAGATGGGGACGAAGAAGTGGAAGAGGTGTTTAATGAAGCCGATGGTTACGGGATGGATGCGTTTTTAAATCAGGGAACCGTTAAAAAAGACAATAAAAAAG
Source organism: Helianthus annuus (assembly GCF_002127325.2). Classification (NCBI taxonomy): domain Eukaryota; kingdom Viridiplantae; phylum Streptophyta; class Magnoliopsida; order Asterales; family Asteraceae; genus Helianthus; species Helianthus annuus. The sequence goes on along the minus strand of NC_035447.2, from coordinate 165,330,032 downwards.
GGGCAAGCACTCCTTCCTCGATAGTTATTAATGGTTAGTTTGGCTTCTTGGAATATTAGGGGTTTGAACCGCCCCATCAAGCAAGCGGAGGTTCGTCAGGCAATTAAAGAGTTTAAGTTGAGTTTTTGTGCGATTCTTGAGTCACACGTTGAGCTGAATAATCTTCCTCATATTTGTAAGTCGGTTTTTCGGTCTTGGCATTGGGCGTCTAATGGTGATCGTTGTGATAAAGGTACCCGGATTATTGTTGGCTGGAACCCGAGTATTTTTGATGTTATGGTTCTTTCTGTTTCGGATCAGGTGATGCATTTACAGCTGAATTTTAAAAACGAGAAAAAAATGGTATTTTGTTCTATTATCTATGCCGCGAATTATTATGTTACACGCAGGGAGTTATGGAAACATCTCACTTTGCACAAGGTGTTTGTTCGTGAGGCTCCATGGATCATGCTTGGCGATTTTAATTCGGCTCTTAACCTGGAAGACAAATCTATGGGATGTTCATCTATTTCGGCTAGCGTGAGGGAATTCCAAACATGTGTTGATGATATTGAGATGATAGATTTAAATCGCTCGGGTAGTCATTTCACTTGGAGTCAAAAGCCGAAAAAGGGGATTGGTTTGTTGAAAAAAATTGATAGGGTTATGGGGAATTCGCAGTTTATAGCTCAGTTTCCTAATGCGGTGGCTATCTTTCATCCGGCTCGGTTATCGGACCATAGCCCGTGTGTTCTGAAAGTGCCAGACGAGGGGAAAGTTAAACATAGGTCTTTCAAGTTTGCCAATTTTCTCATTCATAAGCCGGATTTTTCAGCTATTGTTAAGCGTTCTTGGGATACGAGTATTAGAGGGGTGCCGCAGTTTTCGGTGGTTAAGAAGCTTCGGTTGCTTAAGTCTCCGCTTCGAGTCCTTCTTTTTCAGCAAGGGAATCTGCACAAGAAAGTTCTTGATTTGAGGGCAAAGCTCGATGACATTCAGCAAAACATCGATATAGATCCGTCTTCGTTGTCGTTACGAGAGGAAGAGGCTAGTATCCGACGTGTTTATCAAGAAGCCCTTCTAGATGAGGAAAGATTTTTGAAGCAAAAGTCCAAAGTGGACCGGTTGGCGGCCGGGGATTGTAATTCAGCATATTTTCATTCGGTTCTCAAGAATAAAATTCACTATAATCATATTGATGCGATTCAGGATACTAGCGGGAAGGTTTTTGAAGGTACTGCGGTTCAAGAAGCCTTTGTTAATCACTATCAAAAATTTTTGGGCTGCCCGGGAGTCACGTCCTCGTGGCCGTCCCCTGAGCTATTCTCTTCTACCTTGGATGATGATGTTGCGGCGCATATGGTTAGACCGGTTACAGCTGAAGAGGTCAAACAGGCTATGTTTTCCATGGGTTCAGATAAAGCCCCAGGGCCCGATGGTTTTACTGCTGGGTATTATAAAGGTGCATGGCATATTGTGGGTAATGAAGTGGCGGAGGCTGTTATTGATTTCTTTAATTCTGGGAAACTTCTTCGGGAGTTAAATCATACTCTTATCGTGCTCCTTCCTAAGTCCCCTTCCTCAGTTATGGTTACGGACTATCGTCCGATTGCCTGTTGTAATGTGCTATACAAATGTATTAGCAAGATTGTGGCTGATCGAGTTAAAGCGGGTTTGAATAATATTGTTAGCATAAACCAGTCAGCTTTTGTTCCAGGTAGAAAAATTTCCGATAACATTTTGTTTTTTTTTTTGGGTAAAGGGTTTTACCCCGGTGAATTTTTTTATAAATAAACCAATAAAAGAACAGGATGCGTCCAGAATTAGACGCACACTACTAGCCAAGGCATACCCTGACTAGACCAATCAAAAAACAAAGACCCATAATAATAAAAACAAACACGACCAAGGGAAACAGCCCGACCAAAACATAACCACAAACTAAACGTAACAAACAAAGGACATCCTCCCTAGCCCGGATCCTCCATTACGTTCTTCTTCGAGATCTGCCATCGGTCCATAATCTTCATGTGATCCGGGTGCTTCATAATCCTGAATCCCATTATCTTCAGCCTGACCGAGTTAAAAATGACTTGCGAGAGAATAGCCGGAGACCGCTGTAGTCTCGAGAATAGCCTGTTATTTCGTTCTTGCCATATGTAATAGGTAACCGCCCCCACTAGAATCTTGCAAACAACACAGCCAAGATGTTTAGTGTTAGCACTATTTACCAACCAACCCATAACGGAATCCCAAGTATTATTGACATTCTCCATATCAACCCAATCTCTAACTGTTTTCCAGACCTCGGCTGCATAGGCACATTGAAAGAACAAATGATCCCTAGAGTCACGGTCATAAGAGCATAGCGGACAACACATGAGGGCCAAATTAGTAGCACTACCCGCTTCCCCAATGGACATCCTGTCCTGCGTCTTCAGCTTATTCTGAATAACAAGCCAAAGATGGAACGAGTGTCTAGGAATACACTGGCTAAACCACACCGCATCAACCCAGGCGACTTTATCCTTTCTCACCCGAAGAGAATCCCAAGCTTGTGAAGAGTGGAAATGTTGAAGTTTACCCCCATGATCTTTCCATAATAAATGATCAGCCGCATCATCGACTAACACGGGCCGAGGAATATTAATTAGAACCGGGAAAAGATCATACCACGCCACAGGCCATTTCCATTGACCGTTCGAATCAATCAAGTCCGCAACTGTCGAGCTCAGGTTGAAACCTGCATTAGCAATACGTCTAGGCGATATAAAGGCCCGGAACGGGCTACAAGCATTCCAGTTATCACTCCATGCGTTTGTTTGACGACCGCTTTTGATAGACTTCCAAACATAAGGCCGGATCTGATTACGAATAGCAAGGATTTTCCTCCAACCCCAACTCGGGCTAGCGGAGCATTTAACCTCCCAAAAACTAGAGCCTTTAAGCTTGTAAGAATGAATCCATGAAACCCACAAAGAACGCCGATTATTTAAAATACTCCAAACATGGCTAGAAATCAGCGATTTGTTCACCTCCATAATACTCCGAATACCCAAACCACCCTCCGACTTAGGCAAGCAAATATCTTTCCAAGCCACTTTAGAACGAACCGGACCCCGAGCACCACCATTCAAAAGAAAACGACGCATACATTTTTCAAGATCTTTCACAATTCTGACCGGAAGCATGAAAACGGAGGCCCAATAAGAATACATCGCTGAAATAACCGAATTAATCAACTGGAGCCTACCCGCAAACGATAACGACTTAGACACCCAGTTATCAATCCTCCTATGAACTCTTTCCACCAGAATCTTACAATCACTGTAAGCAAGTCTTGAAGACACCAAAGGAACTCCAAGATAACGAACAGGGAGGGATCCCTCTTGAAACGGCATTAGCCGCAAAATTTGATTCTTTGTAAGGGAAGGAACATTGCCGAAAAAAATTGTACTTTTAGGGGCACTTGGTACCAAACCCGAAATCCTTGTAAACAAGTTGAGCGCGTCCCGTAAGAGCCTAACCGAGAGGGTATCTGCATGAGCAAAGATAAATAGATCATCGGCAAAAGAAACATTAACAATCTTCTGTTTGGCACACTGCGGATGAAACTTAAACCCTGAGCCAATTTTCGAAGCACGCTGAAGCAGGAGAGAAAGGACTTCCATGACCAAAGTGAACAAGTAAGGAGACAAAGGATCACCCTGTCTAAGACCTCTCTTGCCACTAAAGTATCCATGCAGCTCACCATTGATACTCAAAGAATAGGAAACTGTAGACACACATTTCATAATCCACATGACCATTTTCCTATGAAAACCGAAACCCTCCAAGATAGCTTTAAGAAAAGACCAATTGACCGTGTCATAAGCCTTTTGGATATCAATCTTCAAGGCACATCTAGCCGGGCCTCTATCGAGATGGTAGTTATGCATAAGCTCCTGCGTTAGAAGAATGTTATCGGTAATTTTGCGGCCTGGGATAAAAGCTGACTGATTAATGCTAACTAATCCATCCAAGCTCCCTTTAATTCTATCCGTAATAATCTTGCTAATGCATTTAAAGAGGACGTTACAACAGGATATCGGCCTATAATCAAGAACCGAATTAGGAGAATCCTTTTTAGGGATTAAAGCAATAATAGTGTGATTAATCTGCTTCAACATTTGGCCATTCTCAAAAAAATCCAGAACTGCATTCGTCACTTGATCTCCTACCACATCCCACGAATGTTTAAAAAAAGCCGATGTATACCCATCCGGACCTGGCGCTTTGTTCTCACCAATACTAAACATAGCTTTTTTAACCTCATCACGGGTAACCGACCGCACCATATGATTAGCCGAGAGAGCATTCAGAGTGTTAGCACATAAATCTCCAAAATCAAAATCCTCCACCTGGTAATCCATACCCAAGAAGTTCGTATAGTGATTAAGAAAAGCCGTAGAAACTTGATCACCCTCGAACTGGTTCCCTTGCGCATCCAGAATACTAGAAATTTTATTCCTAGCATTTCTGCTTTGCACACATTTATGGAAGAACCTCGTGTTTGCATCCCCCGCACTCAACCATTCAACCTTGGCTTTCTGTTTAAGAAAGCACTCCTCATCATAAGCAGCCGATTGAAAATCCAGAAGACATGTGGCAAGCTCATCCCGAAGAAGCAAATCCAAGGGATTTGCATCCACTTGGTTCTGAATATTATCAAGTTTAACCCGCAAATCCTCAACCCTTTTATGCAAGTTACCTTGCTGAAAAAGAATTTTACGAAAGAGAGGTTTCAAATTTCTCATCTTTTTAACAACCGCAAACATGGAATGACCATGGATCTCCTTAGCCCACTCCGCTGAAACAACCTGCATGAACTCAGGTTTTGAAGCGATGAAATTCGGAAATTTAAACGGTTTCGGTTTAGTAATAATCGCCGAAGGAAACTTGAATATGCACGGAGAATGATCCGACAAGCGGGCCGGTTTGAACATGGCATACCCATTCGGAAATAAATCCAGAAACTTCAGATTACCCATGACCCGATCCAGCTTCTTCATAACTCCAATACCCTCTCTCTGTTTTTGGTTCCACGTGTAGTGGATACCGTGACTCGGAACATCCAACAATTCAGTCTCCTTAATACAATCAAAAAATTCCCTCATGCCAATCGAATGGTTCGAGGGACCGGATAAACAATCTTCCATATTGAGAGCAACATTGAAATCCCCCATGACAATCCAAGGCTTATCACGAGCCAAAGCATTAAAGTTACAAAGGTCCTCCCAAAGAGCACGACGATCATGGTATCTGTTTTCAGCATAAACAAAGGAACAGAAAAAAATTCTATTATCAGCTTTTATCAGAACTTGAGTATGCATCACCTGGTCAGTCTGTGAGATCACCATAATATCAACTACATCAGAATTCCACCCAAGAATAATTCTAGTACCTCTTGAACATAACCCCCCATTCGAAGTCCAATTCCAGCCGCTAAAAACTTTGTTGCAAATAACAGAAAGTTTATTAATATGGATGTGCGATTCTAACACTGCACAAATATTCAGCTTGTTTTCAGCAATGAGAACCCGAACCTCAGCTTGTTTAAGGGGCCGGTTCAAACCCCTAATATTCCAAGCTGCTATACTATCCATGTAAACCCTTAAAACCGGGAGTGCTTGCCCCCTCAGCATTGCTACCAAGCGATTTGTTGCTCATAAAATTAGACATTTCCGTTGGCACAACCTCCACAACTTCTTCCTCATAGTCGTCAAACGGGCTACTAGGAACACCCTCTTTTGGCTCCGTTGCCTTCACATTACCTGGAGGAATATCTGCACCCCCATCCGATTTAGACAAAACTTCAAATGGGTTTTTAGTCTCTACATTGGCCTTCACAGTAGTATCCGGTTTATCATCCTTAGTACCTGAAGTGCTCGCACCCGAGTTTCCTATTTTCGGCCTGTACACAAAGTTTGCCCTCTGTTTCTTTTGCATAACACGCTTTCTAGCCACTTTCCTCTCATCAGTAACGAAACCCTCATCATCAATCACAACCTGCTTAGCTTTTGGAACTATATTCTTAGGGCAAGATTGATCACTATGACCAAAAACACAACAAGTCGAGCACCTCTGAGGTTTCCATTCATATTCAACCTTCACCTTATGAGTAACATATCCATCCTCCACAAGGTTCGGAATAGCAACCGTAATATAATCTTTCAACTCATTATCCGCACTAATCTCAATTAACGTGCGAGCAAAACTACTCCTCCCCCAGTTATCAACACACATATCAGCCGTATAACCATCCAACCGTTTAGGGGTACCCAACTTAGACGCTAGTAAACTCAGCCCATCATCCGTGTAAATAGCAATAGGAACATTATGAAGTTTCACCCAAATCGGAACTGATTTAATGCACTCCTTTCTGAGACTGACCGAAGGCGACCAAACATTCAAGAAAAGAGGCATTTTTCTAATCAACCATGGCCCTCCTTCAAGCACTTTCATCATCCCCTCCTTAGAGTCAAATTTGAAAAAGAAAAAGCCTTCAGCATTCATCATGATCTTAGCAAACCCATGTTTAGACCAGACATTTTTAGCATAGTACTCCACAACAGGAAAAGGTAACCGATTGCCCAAGAAATATCCATACAAAACATTTTCAAACTTATCCTGAACCTTTTGGATTACCTCACGAGGAATAAGAATATCAGCATCCTTAACTGTCTCTGTAGCGTCCAGCTTACGAAAATTAACCTCTCTTTTCAGCAAATTCTGCGTTTTAACCTTATCAGCATACGACAAAAAGGGAGCATCATTGACCACATTACTCGAACTGGGATTAGCTTGGCTATCCGTGTTGGCTGCCGAAGACCCATCCCCATAATCCCACACATTAGGCAATTCCACCGGCTTCGAAATTTCAAATAGCCCATCTATGACCGATACATTATTTGTCGAGTACAAACCACGCCGCGGCATCATTGGATTGCCCTCAATATTCCTAACTCGTAAACCAATCCCACGAACCGGAGGAGTATTGTCATCAACTCCAGGTGATTGTTGATTCAAAGGTTTCACCCCGCCACTTTCACCCGCCATGCATGCAAACAGAAATAACTAAAAACAGCCGACAATGAAAGAATACCAATCCAAGAACCCTAGTCGGCCAAGAGAAGGGAAACAATCACAGAAAATCAGCGCCCAAAACAGAAAGCTTCACAATATCAAACCCTAATCCGCCGTCAGGAAGAAACCGAATCTGATTGAACAGGAACACGTAAGGAAGAAAATATAGCCCGAACTCCCTTAAACCCTAGAGACAAATCTTCAACTCTTGGTCGATTAATCTAGTGTCATCAATCTAGCTAAATTAAACTCAGTTAACCGCAATCAATGGCAACCAGATTAATAAATTAGAGAATCTGAATATGTTTCTAGAGCGGCGATTATGAGAAAACAAACGAAACCCTAAATCTTGATTGATCCTTGATGCTAACGAATTCGTTATGGATACTTGGAAGAGACAAGATCCAATCACAGATTGTTATACATCAGATCACAAGGAAGAACAAGGGAGATCAAGAACAAGAGCACGAAATCGCCAAGAAGGGAGAGAGAACACGGCCTTACTATATTTAGTTGTTTTTTTATAACTAGGGATCTGTAATAACATTTTGTTAACACAGGAGCGGCAATCCAATGATGCCGCGGCGTGGTTTGTACTCGACAAATAATGTATCGGTCATAGATGGGCTATTTGAAATTTCGAAGCCGGTGGAATTGCCTAATGTGTGGGATTATGGGGATGGGTCTTCGGCAGCCAACACGGATAGCCAAGCTAATCCCAGTTCGAGTAATGTGGTCAATGATGCTCCCTTTTTGTCGTATGCTGATAAGGTTAAAACGCAGAATTTGCTGAAAAGAGAGGTTAACATTTTGTTAACACAGGAGCTAATGCATAATTATCATCGGAATATCGGGCCTCCTAAATGTGCTTTTAAAGTTGATATTCAGAAGGCTTATGACACGGTTAATTGGAAATTTCTCAATGATGTTCTGATTGGTTTCGGGTTTCACCATAAGATGGTTCATTGGATCATGTTATGTGTTTCCACTACTACATTCTCAGTATGCGTTAATGGGGAAGTTCATGGTTACTTTAAGGGTAATTGGGGCCTTCGGCAAGGTGATCCGGTCTCTCCTTATTTGTTCACGTTGGTAATGGAAGTGCTCACCGCGATCCTTCAACATTCGGTAAGGATTGACTCTTCTATTAAATTCCACAATAAATGTGAGCGTCAGAGGATTATTAATCTTTGTTTCGCGGACGATTTGTTTATTTTCGCGAGAGGTGAGATTGCTTCCGCCAGATGCATTATGAAGTCCCTTGATTCGTTTTCGAAAATGTCTGGCTTGGTGCCCATTGTGCAAAAAAGCACGGTGTTCTTCTCAAACGTGCCTTCTTTTGTGAAAAATGCTATTTTAAATATTATGCCGTTTAAGGAGGGTTCTCTTCCTGTGAAGTATCTTGGGGTGCCTCTTATATCTTCTAGGTTGCTCCATAAAGATTGTTATGAGCTGGTGGAGAAACTGGAAAAGAGGATTATGCATTGGAGAAATAAATTGCTCTCTTTTGCAGGCAGGCTGCAACTGATTATTTCTGTTTTGTCTTCTATGCATGTCTACTGGTCGTCTGTTTTCATTTTACCATCTCGAGTAGTTCTGCAATTGGAGGCCTTGATGCGGAATTTTTTATGGTCCCAGGATAGTGCGTTTCAAAAAGGGCGGTCTAAAGTGTCGTGGAATTCGGTTTGTGTTCCAAAGTATGAAGGAGGTTTAGGTATTCGGCGTATTGGAGACGTTAACATGGCTCTCATGACTTCTCATATTTGGAGTATTCTTACGAAGCGTAGTTCTTTATGGGTTGATTGGGTTCATTCTTGCAGGCTTAAAGGAAAGAGCTTTTGGGAGTGTCGAGTTCCATCTTCTTGTTGCTGGTCTTGGAGAAAGATGCTTCAGATTCGGCCGATTATAAGGAAGTTCTTTTGGACCGAGATTGGTAATGGGGTGAATACTTCTGCTTGGTTCGATTCATGGAGTGTGTTAGGGCCTTTGCACTCTATCGTCTCTCCTAGAGTCATTGCTAATGCGGGATTTGATATGGGCTCTAAAGTGTCGGACATCTATCATTCTAATTCTTGGATTTGGCCGCTAGAGTGGAGGGTTTCTTATCCGGGTCTTAATCAGCTTGATCAGCTATCTTTGGTGCCAAACAAGCCGGATAAACTTATGTGGCGCCATGGTGATAACCTGTTTGATTTTTCGTCTTCGCGAGCTTGGGATTCGGTTCGTATTCAGGCAGGGGAGGTCGATTGGAGTCGTGTTGTTTGGTTCCCTCAATGCATCCCCCGACATGTTTTTTTAATGTGGCTTATCATGAGACGGAAGTTGCTTACTCAAGATAAAATATTGTCTTGGGATTTCTCGCGCAGGAAGAATATGAATATGATGTGCTGTTTACTTTGTTATGCCAACCACGATTCGCATAACCACCTTTTCTTTGAATGCAAATACTCTTCTGAAGTGTGGCATAAGGTTAGGCAGAAAGCTGGGATGGGCACTGTTCAACCTAAATGGAGTGACATTTCTAACTGGTTGATTGAGAAGTCTAAACCAAAATCGGTAGTTGGGTTCGTAGCTAGATTGGTAGTGGCGGCCTCAGCTTATTTTATTTGGCAAGAGCGGAATTCGAGGTTATTCAAAAACCAATTGCTACCGCCGGAGATTTTAAGTGGAATTGTGCTACAACAAGTGCGATACAAATTGATGGGAGCGAAGCTGAGGAATTGTGCTAATGTTCGAAAGCTTCTGGAGGATTGGGGAATTGATGGCTCAGGTTTATTTGAGATAGCTGCTGATTAAGGGTTTTATGTGTTTGGTCTAGGTGTTTAGTCTAGATGTCGTTTGATTTGGGGATGTATTTGGTTGTTTTCTTGTTTTGCTTTGGCTTACTTTCATAGGGCATGTCCTATGTTTGAACTAGTGTAGGCTTTCTACACTACTTGTTCTTATTTGGTTGTGAATTTATAAAATCACCGGGGTAACCCTTTACCCAAAAAAAAAAAAACTAGCATGTTTATGCCACAAAAGCATGAAATGCATGAAAGTAACACGTATGTACATGTGTATCATAATCATCTGAAATCAGATTAAGTTTCGTGCATTAGGGTTCTATTTTTCTCATTCGTTTCTGATTGTTCTTGGGGTGCCGGCGGTTTCATTCCAATCAGATTGTTTAGGTTTAAGGCTTTGTGGTGGCTAAGGCAATCTAATTACATTCGTTGCTGATTATCTGGTCTCTAAATACCATCTTAATCGTGGTTTTGGGGTTACATCAGATTGATTAGGGTTTATTTTGTGGCTGCCGTGACATTGTCAAACTTGTTTCGGATTCAATCTTCTGGTTTCGAATTAGGGTTTGTCACGGCTGCTAGGGTTTTGCTGAACGTTCATCATCTTGACGGCTACTAGGGTTTTGTTTTCAGCCGTCACATTTCAAGTGGCGGCTGCTAGGGTTTGTCAATTTGGGAATGGATGAATCTAATACTTCTGGTGGAAACCAACAGCCTATTCGTGGGAAGCCGTCATTATCGTTTGAAGAAATTGCTGCACGTTTTCTTGATGTTGATGGGAAGCCAAAGCGTGGTGTACCAATTACAACTCAAAGTGACCCTAAGACTACAAACATCATCGATGAGCTTACCAAGGTCACAGTTCCGGGCTTGGAAGATGTCAACATACAGAAATGGCTTCTCTCTGGCGATTTTGGCGATTTTGGCAGCTCCTCTAAAACCCTCGCTTGTTCTTGATTTTCTTCCTTAATTTTCAATCGATCTGGGTTAGGTATTGGGGTGTTGTCGTTCCTTCTGAGTAGGGTTCTAGACTTCAATCCTGGTTTCTAATCTTTTGAAGTTGATATTAGGGTTTTCTTTTCGTTCTTATTCTGCTAGGGTTCTGCCGTTTGTTCTTAATTGCCGTAGGTTTTGTCTCTCTTGTGTTTATTTCGTGTTGCATGCTTAGTTCATCTGGTACTAGTTACTTTCGTATGCATGGAGAATAATCGTGATAGGAGTTTAGAGGATCTAGGGTTTCGGTCCTTTTCGGAAAGGATGCATGAGGATGTGTTCATTACGTCAAAGGGTTCGATTAATGTCCAGGATATGCGTCAAAACTCTTCTTTGCTTAACAAGCCGGTACGGATTGATGGGAATCCGTTGATACCTCGTCGAGGTGTTGTGCCGAAGGATCCTAAGGTCATCAATGTTATTGATGAGTTGCAGAAAATCACGGTCCCAGTTCACCCGGCTATGAGTGGCTCTAATAATCAGGATACTCAGCATGGGAATTCGTCAGGTCCGGTTCATGAGGATCAGGTTTCGTATGCTGAAAAACTCATGTCGAAGAATCGTAATAAAAGGGAGGTTAATTTTAGGTTTATGCAATCAGTGGAAACAAGGGATGATGCTGACATTGTTATCCCAAAAGAGGTTGTCAAAAGGTCCAGGATAAGTTTGAAAACGTTCTATACGGCTATTTTTTGGGGAATAGACTTCCGTATCCGGTAGTAGAATACTATGCTAAAAACGTTTGGGCGAAGTTTGGGTTTTCAAAGCTCATGATGAATTCAGCAGGATTTTTTTTTCTTCAAGTTTGAATCGAATGAAGGTATGATGAAAGTGCTTGAAGGAGGGCCGTGGTTAATAAGGAAGATGCCTTTATTTCTGAATAAATGGTCACCGAAAGTTTCTTTAAAAAAGGAAGGTATCAAAACTATTCCTCTTTGGGTTAAATTGCATAATGTTCCGATTGCTGTTTATACAGATGATGGGTTAAGTTTGTTGGCCTCTAAAATTGGTGTTCCTAAAAGGTTGGATTCATACACTGCGGATATGTGTGCGGATAATTGGGGTAGGAGCAGCTATGCTCGTGCTATGATAGAGGTAAGTGCTGAAAGTGATCTAAAAGATTATATAACGCTAGCTATCCCTAAAATGGATGAAGATGGGTATGTTATGGAACGTGTGAAAGTGGAGTATGAATGGAAGCCCCTACGTTGTTCTACTTGCTGTTTGTTTGGGCATGATGAAAAGACGTGTAGTAAGAATGACAAAGGTAAGGCTAAACAGGTTATTGTGGATGATGAGGGTTACGTAATGGATAACAGACGTGTTGCTCGACATGTCTTTCCCCAAAAGAAGCAAAAGGCGAAGTTCATCTACAAGCCGAAGACGAATAACTCGGGAGCTAGTTCCTCCGGAACAAGTAGTGGGCAACCTATGGTAAAAGTTGCAAACTCGTTTCAGCCCATATCATTGGATGATGATGATCATCCAAAAAACGATAGTGTTCCAGAAACCAATGGTAGTGTTCATACTCAATCTAAGGAGATGGACACTAAAAAGTCTGAGGAAGTTCTAGAGAAGATACCAACGGAGATCTCCAAGTTTATGGCTGCCAATGTCACGGATTGTCCATCTGAGGGGGCAAGCACTCCCGGTTCTAATGGTTTAAATGGGTAGTGTTGCAGCTTGGAACATTAGGGGTTTTGAATCGTCCCCTGAAACAAAACGAGATTAGAGTTCTTATTGCTGAAAATAATTTAAGTATTTGTGCTATTTTAGAAACTCATGTTAATGTTAGCAATCTTGGAAAGATTTGTAAGGCGGTTTTTCGTAGATGGAGTTAGACGTCGAATGGGGACGTGTGCCAAAGAGGAACAAGAATTATTTTGGGGTGGAATCCGGATGAAGTTGATCTTATGGTTCTTTCTCAATCGGACCAGGTTATTCACACTCAAGTTCGGTTTAAAGCTGACTCAAAAATGTTTCTGTGTTCATTTGTTTTTGCGGAAAATCGATATCAGCAACGTAGAATTCTTTGGGAAAACTTATGTAAGCATAGCTGCTTAGCTCGTTCTCAGCCGTGGGTTATTCTTGGGGATTTTAACACAGCTCTCAATATGGAAGATTGTCTATACGGGCCTTCAAACCACACAATTGGTATGAGAGATTTTTCGGATTGCATCAAAGTTGCTGAACTTATGGATGTTAAAAGTCACGGGTTACATTACACATGGAATCAAAAGCCTAAAGAGGGGATTGGAGTCCTCAAGAAAATAGATCGTATTATGAGCAATATCAAGTTTTTGGATCTATTTCCGGATGTGTATGCCTTATTCCAGCCGGCTCGGGTTTCTGATCATACCCCTTGTGTTCTTAAGATGTCTCCTATTACTCGGAACAAGCAAAAGCCGTTTAAATTTCCGAATTTTTTAACGTCTAAACCGGAATTTAGACAGTATGTTGTTAACGAATGGAATAAGGGTGTGCAAGGATATGCTATGTTTTCTGTTATGAAGAAGTTGAGGAACTTGAAACCGTGCTTCCGTAAACTCCTTCATCAACAAGGTAACCTTCATGACAAGGTTACTAGGCTTCGTAATGAGCTGGATTTAGCTCAGCATCATGTTGATATGAATCCGCTAGATGTTGAAGCTCATGACTTGGTGGCCAAATATCTTCATGATTTTCAGGTGGCGGCCTATGATGAGGAATGTTTTCTAAAACAAAAATCGAAGATTGAGTGGCTTTGTGCTGGTGATTCGAATACTTCTTATTTTCACAATGCGGTAAAGAGTCGTAATTCTAGAAATAAAATATGCTGTATTCATGATGTGCATGGAAATCGGTTTGAGGGTAAGGATGTCATTACTGCTCTGGTGGATCATTACTCTAATTTCTTGGGTAATGAACAGAGTGTCCAAACTTTGGATGATGAAGATCTTTTTACTAGTTCTCTGAACCTTGACACGGCCAATCACATGGTTAGACAAGTGACTCGAGAGGAGGTCAAAGCTGCAATGTTTAGCATTGGTGAAAATAAGGCTCCTGGTCCAGATGGGTTCACATCGGCTTTCTTTAAACATTCTTGGGATATTGTGGGAGATGAGGTAACGAATGCTATTCTCGATTTTTTTCAGAACGGTAAGTTGCTGAAACAGGTCAACCACACTATTATTGCCTTAGTCCCTAAGAAGGATACTCCTAACTCGGTTATTGACTACCGTCCTATTTCCTGCTGTAATGTCCTCTTCAAATGCATCAGTAAAATTATTACGGATAGGATCAAAGGGAGTTTGGAGAATTTGGTCAGCATAAATCAGTCGGCTTTCGTGCCGGGCAGAAAGATCTCGGATAACATTCTGCTTACGCAGGAATTGATGCACAATTATCACCTTAATAGAGGGCCTGCTCGATGTGCTTTTAAGATAGATATTCAGAAAGCATACGATACTGTTAATTGGTCTTTCCTGGAAACAATTCTCAAGCAATTTGGCTTTCATCGTCAAATGGTTACATGGATTATGACCTGTGTTACCACGGTTTCATACTCTCTAAGTATCAATGGCGAGCTGCAGGGTTATTTTGCAGGGAAACGAGGTCTTAGGCAGGGTGATCCTATGTCTCCATATCTGTTCACTTTAGTTATGGAGGTTCTGACTCTTCTCCTTCAGAAAGCGGCTTTGCACACGTCGTTCAAGTTTCATGCTCATTGCCCTAAACAAAAGATCATTAGTGTCTCGTTTGCTGATGATTTGTTCATTTTTTCTCATGGGGATTGCACTTCGGTTAAACATCTGAAAGATGCGCTTGTTAAATTCACTAACATTTCGGGTCTGGTTCCTAGCCCATCTAAAAGTACTGTCTTCTTTGGTAACGTTCCCCGTTTTGTTAAAGATCAGATTTTGGAGATCATGCCCTATCAAGAGGGTTCTCTTCCGGTTCGGTATCTTGGTGTTCCTTTGATTTCTACGAGATTGGCTGCTCGTGACTGTCGTATTCTTGTGGAACGAGTAGAAAGGCGAATAGATAATTGGATGTCTAAGTCCTTGTCTTTTGCAGGTAGACTTCAGCTTATCAATTCTGTCTTGGCTGCCATGTACTTCTATTGGGCTTCGGTTTTTATGCTTCCTCATGGTCTTATAAAAGATTTGGAAAAAAGGTTACGAACGTTCCTATGGAATGGTGGTTACCAAGGCTCGGCTAGAGCTAAAGTGGCCTGGAAGGTTGTGTGTACTCCTAAAGATGAGGGTGGTTTGGGTATTAGAAGCATTACGGATGTGAATAAAGCTCTTTTGACAGCTCATATTTGGAGCATAATATCTAACCGTCAGTCGCTTTGGGTTCAATGGATTCACTCTTATAAGTTGAGAGGCAAAAACTTCTGGGAGGTTCAGTGTAGAGGTAACGTAAGTTGGGGTTGGAGGAAGCTCCTATCTATCCGTAATAAAGTGCGATCTTTTTTCTGGATGTCTATTAGGAGTGGGAGGCAAACTAATGCTTGGAGTGACAATTGGTGCCCTTTTAGTCCCCTTTGGTCGTTTATCACTCCAAGAGCTATTGCTAATGCTGGTTTCTCTCTAAGTTCTATGGTTGCTGATCTTGTGGCGGATGATAATGGTCAATGGTTGTGGCCCGAGGCTTGGTATGACACTTATCCGGTACTTATAAATATTGATACTCCTCAATTTATAGCTGGTGTGCACGATCGGTTATGGTGGAAAGATCTGGATGGTAATCTTCAGCATTTTGAATCGAGGGAGGTTTGGAATAGCTTGCGGAATAGAGAGGATAAGGTTTTTTGGGTGAATTCGGTTTGGTTCTCTCAATGTATTCCTAGACATTCATTCCACTTGTGGTTAGTTATCAAGAACAAACTAAAGACTCAAGACAGGTTGACCGTTTGGGAAGCTGGCAGTGCTACTAATTTACAGCTTATGTGCTGTCCATTATGTAAATATGATCGTGACTCTAGAGATCATCTTTTCTTCCAATGTCGTTTTTCATCCGAGGTTTGGGGGCTGGTGTCACACCCCCAAAATCCCACACGCGGAGTACCACCGCTTGGAGGCGTGACTGACCAGGATCAAGCCATCAATCATATCAAACATAGCATTTAATAGTAAAAATAGTTAACGTAATTCATCACGACATGATTGATGTTCACAACCAAACATTTGTTTAAGTAGCGGAAGCATAGTAATGTAAACCAAAATAAGTTATAAGTTCAAATATCATTCACGATCCAGTTGCCCACAACGACCTGCTCCTCCTTGTGCAAGCTCCATAGATTACCTAAGGTCCTGCAAGGCATGCAACAAATAATCAACAACTAGTTGAGCGAGTTCACAGAAAGTAAGTTCATAACAGTAATGTGTAAGTTCATCTAGTGGGGGAAGCTAATGGCGATTTTGTTCCCTCATCCGAATCCCTAGCTTCTTCAGCGTATTCTCGTCAACATCAGATTAAGGATTAGAGTTTCGTGCTTCGGATTCTCAATTCTGGTTTGCGGGTATTTCTGATTTGTCGTCTAGGGTTTTTTCTCTTCAATCGCCGCCGTCACTTCTGATTCAAGCTTATTGGATTGAGTTTTTGCTTCGATCAGCCTGATTTATCAATTTCTTGGTCCGATTGGTAAGAATCATGGGTTAGGGCTATTGCTAGTTTAGGGTTTCGGTTTTTCGGTTTGTTATTTGTTGTCGGCTGGTTGTGTGGGTTCTTGATTCGTCTTGACTGATTGGATATAGAGAGTTGTTTCTGCTTTGATATGGATGATCGGTTTAAGTCTGGTGGAAGGTCACCTTTGACGTTCCAACAGATTGCAGATCGTCTTCTGGTTGTTAATGGTAATTCGGTGCAGCCAAAACGTGGGATTAACATTATTGATGAACTCACTAAGGTTTCGCGACCCGTTCAAGTGCTTAATCTGGATTCATCAACTGTTGAGGAATTGGCTAAGGAATCGGGGCACACCAAGGCTGGATACTTACGGTCGAGCAATTATATACCTCCAAAGTCTGATCATGTTGCTGAATCGGATGGGTTTGAGAACATAAGAACGTCCGGGATGTCTAGTAATAGTGGTAACAACTCAAAACCGATGTCATATGCTGAATCGGTTGTAGCAGCCAAACCTGTTAAGGTAAATTTCAGATCTCTTGTTAGCACTGGTACGTATGAGGGTTGTGATGTGGTTCTACCTCGTGATTCGGTTAGAGCAGTGCAAGAGAAATTAGCGAACACTCTGTACGGGTACTTCCTAGGTGACAGAGTTGCTTATCCGGTTGTGGACTATTTTGTGAAGAATCAGTGGGAGAGGTTTGGATTACAAAAATCAATGATGAATGCTAATGGGTTCTTTTTCTTTAAGTTTGCTGATGAAGCTGGTATGTTGAATGTTCTTAAAGAAGGACCTTGGATTATCCGGTCACAACCTTTGTTTTTGCATGTTTGGTCTCCTAATTCTAAGTTAGAAAAGAAGGAGGTTAAGAAGTTGCAAGTGTGGGTTAAAATCCATGATGTTCCGCTTGCTGCGTATACGGAGGATGGATTGAGTATGATTGCTACGGCTATTGGTGAGCCTAAGATGTTGGACACGTATACTTCATCTATGTGCATAGATAATTGGGGGAGAAGTAGCTACGCGAGAGCGTTGGTAGAAATTTCAGCTGAAAATGGGTTTAAGGAGGAGATAGTTATGGCAGTTCCAGAGTTGGAAGGGGAAGGCTTTAGTAAAGTGGTTTTGTCGGTTGAATATGAATGGAGTCCTCTTAGGTGTACTCATTGTAAGGTGTTTGGTCATTCTGATGATTCCTGCCCGAGTCAGCCTAGGAGGGCTCCTAAGGGGCCGATCACTGGTCAGAACAAACAAGAGGGAAGCAATTCCCGGAAGCAAGTGAAACAGCCGGCTGTAGACAAAGAGGGATTTACGGATGTGGAGCGCAAAAAAGCGGCTAGGAAATCAGGGTTTCCTGTTAATAAGCAGAAGCAGAAATTCGAATATCGGCCGATTGGATCCAAGCCGCAGGGGGGGGCTACTACTTCAGGTCCGCCTCCTAGTGTCAAAACGCACAATCCGTTTGATGTCCTATCGGATACGGGTAAGAATGTGGGTAATAATGGTGAAGCTCAGCATGACCAGCAGGAATCGGATGAGGAGGAGGTTGAAGAAGTCTATAATGAAACTAGTGCATTTATGACATCGGGCACTCATCCTTTCTCCTCGACAGCAGGGGCAAGCACCTCTTCTACCAAGGCCTCGAATGGATAGGCTAGCTGTTTTTCGTCTGAAGGGGCTGCTGTTTTGTGGCTTTTTTATTTTTGATGATGGTGGTTGAGGTTTTGTTTTGTGTTTTTTGCATTGTTTGTCTACTAGATGTCGTGTCATGATGTATAGTAGACTAGGATTTGGGGTGTTTTGGTCTTTGGTTTGTTTTTGTTTTACATATATGGGGCATGTCCTGTATATGAACTAGTGTGGAACATATCCTCACTACTTGTACTTAATTGCGGTTGCATTTTAATAGAATCACCGGGGTAACCCTTTACCCAAAAAAGTTCATCTAGTGGGGGCTTCCCATACACGTATATACTACTGGTGAGGGATTCTCACGCTTATCCTTAACAATGGGGGTTTCCCATTGTGGTACTTACTAGACTAGTGCAACCATGTGTTCTTCTTAAACCGAGAACAGGAATACGTACTGGGTCACGTAGGCTTTACGTGACGTGCCCTTCCCCGAGGACAGTGGTACGCGTGGGGGCTACGTAGGCTTTACGCAGCGTGTCCTTCCGACCCAGAAGACAGTAGATGGTATTGGGTTACGTAGGCTTTACGTAACGTGTCCTCCCGACCCGGGAGACAAATGGCAATTACTGGGTTACGTAGGCTTTACGTAACGTGTCCTGACTATCCTGAGGACGATGGTCTATAGTCTAGTGAATGCGTAAGTACGAGTAATCATTTCCATATCAACATTTCCAACCCAATTCCCAACCCGGGAATCCCATGCCTTGGCTGTGTGAACTCACCTTGGTTTGCTCGGCAGATACACAAAGAGTACAGGTAAGCTAGTAAATGGTCAACCACGTCCTATCACGGTTTATACAAGTCAGGTTTTGACTTCACGTAATGCACGTATAAAACATACAAGATAACATGTTTTTTTTTGGGTAAAGGGTTACCCCGGTGATTCTATTAAAATGCAACCGCAATGAAGTACAAGTAGTGAGGATGTGTTCCACACTAGTTCATATACAGGACATGCCCCATATATGTAAAACAAAAACCAAACCAAAGACGTATAAAACCCCAAAAAACCTAGTCTACTATACATCATGACTCGACATCTAGTAGACAAACAATGCAAAACACAAACACATAATGTCAGCCACCATCATCAAAAATAAAGTGGCCACAAAACCGCAGCCCCTTCAGACGAAAAGCAGACAATCTATCCATTCGAGAACTTGGAAGAAGAGGTGCTTGCCCCTGCTTTTGAAGAAAAAGGATGAGTACCCGATGTCATAAATGCACTAGTTTCGTTGTAATGCACTAGTTTCGTTGTAGACAATCTATACAAGATAACATGTTTCGAGCACGCATAGAACATGGTAACACTTAATAGTCAAGAGCATAATTTGTGCGATCCAATGTCTAAGCCCAACAGACAATCAGCCCAAATACAAACCATCAATTAACATTTCGGCCCAAACAGATAAGCGGTCCAACTTACGGCCCAATACATTAAACAGTCATTTTCATAAGTCCAATTTAATTGACCCAATTGATTGGGCCCGTGACAATGTGAGTCCAAAACAGTGTACGTGCATACTGGTCTCGAGTCGCAACCAGCGATCTCGAGTCGCAACGGGGATTACGAGTCACATCAGGAGATTACGAGTCGCAACAATGGTCTCGGCTCGTCATGATTCGGTTACGAGTCGCAACATGACTCGCAACCGTGGTTGCGGCTCGTGCTGCTGTGGTCTCGGCTGATGTTGTTGCTGGTCTCGAGTGAGGTACCGACTCGCAATCCGGGTCGCAACCAAGTGTGTAACTGATTTCCTGATTTCCTTAATTACTAACAACATCTACTCCGTGATTTCAGCAAACATATTCAGCAGTTTCGGAAACAGATCAAACACCGAAAATAACAGTTTCATAACAATCTTCAACCATGTTCATATACCTAGACATAACAGCCTTGATAACAACCAATCAGATCATCAAAACAACCTAAACCGAATCATGCAAAACGTGTTGGTTAACAAATCCATAACAGCCGATTAGCAACACTCAATCTACCGTCATCATACAAACAATCCGAATATACATATTATATGATATAGTGGCCGATTAACATCTATTATGTTTTAGACTATTTTCACAACATCCGTTTCAACACATGCTAACCGTTTCCATGTCAAGTAACCATGTATCATTTAACAAGATCAATCATGATAACCGAAAATCCTATTCATCATGCATGACTATAACATCAAAACGTTAACCACAATTAATTAATCATACTAACCGATTTAAGAAGAGTGTAGGGTTCGATCCGAATGGGAGATACTCTTGCCGTCGGGTTCCAATCCAACCAAGAGGGAGACGAGAGAGAGAGAAGTAGGGTTGTGTGAGTGTTTAGGTAACAAATGAGGGAACAAAACCTCCTAACTTGGTTTAGTGTTTGCGAGTGGGAAGTGGGCCGAGCCCAACTCGGTTATCTAATGGGGTCCGGTTTCAAGGAGTGGCCCGAATGGCTTGTGTGACCGGTTATAATGTGTGGTTTGGGTTCGGTTCAATTAACATACAAACATATATCACACAATGCACATAATAACATGATCACATAGTTATTCAATTAATAACGCTCTCATAAACACGTATCGTTACACAAAGTAAGTCTAAAGTTCGAGTTGTCACAGCTGGTTAGGAAAAACGTGGACATGGAGGGTGTAATGAATACCTGGTCGTCGATTATTCAATGGATGGAGCTCGTTTCTAATTCTAGAACGCTAGAGCATATTATTTGCAAGATCCTGGTTGCGGCTACCACATATTTTATTTGGCAAGAAAGAAACAATCGTGTATTTTCTAATCTTGCTCGAAATGCTGAAGCTCTCGCGAAGATCATTACTGATACGATTCGGCTTAAAATTATGGGTTTCAAGGTGAGTGGGGAACCGAAGTATGACAAGATACTGGAAAGGTGGCTGATTGCGAAGAATATGGCTTTGGAGCCGGGCTAAGGAGTTTCTTTTAGTTTCGGCCGAGTGATTTGTGTTTTCGGGTTGTGATCCCTTGTTTAGTTTTTTCTTTTGGTTATGACGGTTGTCGGGTTTTGTTCTTTTGTTTTGTATTCCTAGTCTTGGTATGCCAAGCCTAGAAGTGTGTGTTCATGTCTTAACACACCCTGTTTTTTTTTGTTGGTTGATATAAAATTTCACCGGGGTAACCCTTTACCCAAAAAAAAAGGTCACAGTTCCGGTTCGGTTAGACAAACGGGATGTTGAAAAGTCAGTTAATTTTTGGGATTACTCTAGCAAGTATACGCCAAAATCAGACCTCTTTGGAGCATCTGTCTCGGCTGATAAATGGAAACAAACAGGTTCTGGTTATGCGGAACAACTATCCTTTGCGAATGTTGTGAAGGATACTAAAGAGAAAGTTAAGGTGAATTTTCGGGTGATGGAATCGAATGAGGCTGTTGACGGAGCTGATGTTGTCATTCCACTGTCTTCAGTTAAGCAAGTCACTGACAGGTATGCGAATACTTTGTATGGTTATTTTCTGGGTAAACGGCTGGCATTTCCTGTGGTTGACTTCTTTGCAAAGAACAATTGGGCAAAATATGGTTTGTCAAGAATTATGATGAATGCTCACGGGTTCTTCTTCTTTAAGTTCAACACGAAAGAAGGGAAGGATCAAATGTTAGAGGATGGACCGTGGATGATAAGAAATGTTCCAATAATTTTGAAAGAGTGGTCGGCCTCTATCAAGTTGGAAAAAGAGGATTTAAAAGCTATTCCAGTTTGGGTCAAGCTGCATGATGTGCCTTTAGCGGCATTTACTGAGGATGGGCTCAGTTTACTTGCATCTAAGATTGGGGTGCGTCTGATGTTAGATTCGTATACTGCCACAATGTGTGCGGAATCTTGGGGAAGAAGCAGCTATGCTAGAGCTCTTATTGAAGTTCAGGCAGGGGTTGAATTAAAGAAGAGCGTTACTGTTGCAATCCCATCTTTGGAGGGTCTTAGTCATTCAATGGTGGAGGTTAAAATTGAGTATGATTGGGAGCCATTAAGATGTTCATCTTGTTGTGTGTTCGGTCATGACGATAGCTCGTGTCCTAAGAACCCTCAGGTTAAGTTGAGTGGGGATACTGAGAAGAAGGAAAATGATGACTTCCAGGTCGTGGGTGCCAAAAAGAAGAAACCTAATAATCAAGGGCTTCATATGAAAAACCAGAAGCCAAAGGTAGTTTACAGGCCAGTTGTCAACCCTAAACCAAAATCGTCTTCAAAGAGTCCGATGCAGAATCAGGTTTCAACGTCTAACCCGTTTGACATTCTAAAGGATGATACTGGTAATCAGGGAGGCACCACTATGGGTCGAGTGGATAAGAAACCGTCGAGTGATAGGCAGGAACCGGATGAGGAGGAGGTTGAAGAAGTTTACAATGAAACTAGTAAATTTATGACATCGGGTACTCATCCTTTCTCTTCGAAAGCAGGGGCAAGCACCTCTTCTTCCAAGTTCTCTAATGGACAGGTTGTCTGCTTTTCGTCTGAAGGGGCTGCTGTTTTGTGGCTACTTTATCTTTGATGATGGTGGTTGAAGATTATGTTTTGTGTTTTGCATTGTTTTGTCTACTAGATGTCTTGTCATGATGTATAGTAGACGAGGTTATGGGGTGTCATAGGTCTTTGGCTTTTGTTTTTGTTTTACATATATGGGGCATGTCCTGTATATGAACTAGTGTGGAACACATCCTCACTACTTGTACTTATTTGAGGTTGCATTTTAATAGATTCACCGGGGTAACCCTTTACCCAAAAAAAATGTACATGTGTATCACCCCAAAGTATTTGAAAACGGTAAAAGAGGGGAACTATGTACTCACTTGGGATTGCTAATTAGTCTTGAGAATAAGACCAATTTAAGCTCCAAGTATCACGGAATCAACCGGCTCCTATGTACTCACTTGGGATTGCTAATTAGTCTTGGAAAGCCTACCTAAGTGCTTTTGACCCGTTTCGACACATTATGGTAACATAAGCTACTATAAGGCGTCGTTAGCGTAAGACTATGTTCGGATGGTAATCTATGTGCTATGTCAAGTCTTACATGCCCAATTATCCCTAAACATGTTACTAAATCAGATTACTTGTCAAAAATATGTTCACATAGGCAAAATATGGATTTTAGCTTCAAAGTGGCATTTTGGTCATTTCCTATGGGCATACAAGCTAACTAGCAAATGACTAACCAATCCTATGTGATCATAAGGTATAACCTCTGAGGTCATTACCTATGTAACTATGATCACTAACTAAGCTTGGTCGGATCCTAAAGATCGACCAAACGGGTCGGGTTCGGAAGTGTAAGCGGTTGTTTAGACCGCTTAACTTACGACCCTAAACAAGCACAAACTAATAGTGTCAAGTTAGACATGTCAAAACATGTCTGACCTACTGATTTGGTATCAAAACAAAGTGTTTTGATACCCTAAAGTAGTTCCGTTGCAAATTGCGTGCTAAAACGCATTTTGACCGAAACTTTGACTCGACACTACACCTAGCTAACATGGTAATCAGCGGCTATAATCACGAAGGATTATAACTATCGTGATTACAATCACGTTTTTCAAAGTTCAATTGAACTTTGACTTGACCAATTGATGGTCAAAACCGAAAGTCAAACTGTTGGCCAAACGTTTGACTTTCTGCACTACATAAGGAAAAAGCAATAAAAAGAAATGAAAGAAGCTCACTTAGGGTCCTTGCTATCTTTTCAACAAGAAGACAAGGTCCCAAATCAGCTTAGAGAGCTTCCAAGCAGATGTGAAGAAGAGAAAATGAGAATGAGCAAGGAAATGAGGAGGAATGGATGGCTATTTATAGTTGTTGTAACTTCACAAGATCATTCCACTTGTTTGTGTGGCCAACAAGCATATAATCCTAGTCATCCATGTGTTAAAGGCTGATTAGTAGCCTTGGTGATCACACAAACTTGCTAATCACTCAAAGAAATTGCACAAACAGCCCTTAGAGATCAAACAGGTTGCTAAAAATGGTTTCTGGTCGCTGGGCTGCTCAGGCGCCCCGCGTAAGAGGTGGGGAGGGGTCTACGCGGCCCGCCTGGCCCTCCCAGATCAGCATAGTTTGAAAAATGGCAGTTTAGGTCCCTGCATGTGTTTTGAGCTCATTTCAGGCCCTTTTGACCCCCGTTAAGCCATTTTCAAGGCTCTACAAGGTCAATAAAGTTTAGAGGACTCAAAGTATGCTTGGAACATTCTCGGATGTCGGCTCGTTTGGTCGTACGGTCGCGTTGTTCGCTAAATTACGACGAAACTCAAACGGACGTAAAAACGAACCAAATTAAGCGACGAATGGAATTTTTGCATGCCGATCACTAAAATAAAATTATTTTAGTGTGTACAAAAATTTTGGATGTCCAGATGTGGCCAGAACGTAAGATATGTGCGAAAATGCAAACTTACGCCGTTTTTGACACTTTTAGTCCCTGTAAGATCATGTAAGCATGTTTTCGCACACCGAACCTATCAAAGCTTATTTCTAAGCCATGTTTAGGTTATATATGTATGATTAACTTATGATCAAGTTCCGGACTGTACGTTTCCTTACGAAACGACAGACTTTTGCAAGTTGACGCAATTAGTCCCTGAGAGCGAATAAACTTGTTTTTGCCATACCAAAGCCTTCAAAACTTATTTCTAAGTTACGTAAAGGTTATTTAAGGCATGTTAAGTTTATGATGATGTTCCGGAGTGTTTGTCGCGTTAAACTGACTGCGTTTACGCATCAGTTTGCGTATAACTTCCCAAAAAGCGATATAGAGTTCAAAATCGATCAAAAATCAACATGTGCATAAAATCAAACATAAATGTGACAACTCGAGTTTCCAAAATTCCATCTTCGCACTATTGCACGTTAATTGTTTAGATTGTTTGTTGACACGACTTGTTTGTTCACAACTGTATACGTTTGTAATATGTTAAATCGTATTGTGATTTATATGATTTATATGGTGTGCATTAAGTGTGTATGTAATATATGTTTTGTATTAGTGACATGCTTAATATCAACAAATTAGAACCTTTGGCCGAAATCACCCCTCAGCCGACCCCCCCCATCTCGTTCATGTGCTCCTCGGCCCACACACACTCACACACTTATCAGGCCCAAACCGAAGGGAGCCTGGCCCATCCTTTGCGATCTTGTATACACGTTAGTATGAGAGGGAGCATGCAACTCCCTTCACACGTTTTGCAAACCCTAATTGCTCCAAGACCCTCGACGGCAGTTTCTCTCGGTGAACCTTCCTGCTCGTCACACCATCCTCATTGTCCTAGTATAGCCTCTACAAACCCTCGGTTAGTATTGACATATCTACTTTGATTCTGGTTGATTATGTTCGGTTGTGTCAAACGTGTTAATGATAATAAACATACACGTGTAATTATAGGTCTCGTATGATATATGGTTGTTGATTAGAAAATCTTATTTACAATATGAATTCATGAGAATAAAGTTTGATAAAATCTCACGGTAACAAATCGGTGTAATCCGATCTAATGTGGGTCGATGATATAAAGTTGCACCAGGTTAGGATTGTATAGTATTAAAGCAATGATGATACAATGATTGTGGAATTATGATGGCCATGTGTTTACTGAAAAGGTAAATTGGGTTAGTCAAAGTTGCAGGGTAGTGTTAGTTCACATTAAATACTTGCAGGGGACTTTTATAAAAAAAGGTAAACTCATGTGAGATGTATAGAACCAATGATAAATGATTGTCAATGGCTTTTGAAGGTCCAATTACATAATGATTTTTTAAAAGGGTTGTCGGCCATTAGTCTCATAAGTTAATATATTGTTATCAGCATGGTTATGAATACATGGGTGTTTTACGATTGTAATCGTATACGGCTGTTTGAGTTAGAGAACATAACTAGGGTTTATGATAGATACTCAGTACTGCGATATTTGTTATGATGGTTGGTATTATTATTGACTATTTTGTTTGGATATACAACCGAATGATTAATGGTAAAGTGAAACGGGGTAATCGATTAAGGTCTCTGGGATGGGTAACTGGTAACAAAGATGAGGTTTAGTTGACGAAATCAAAGGAGACCAACGAAAACACAACACTAGACGAAAACACCTAGTGTTTTCATCACATGGGGGATTTCGCCCAAGCTTGTGTTTTCGCCATATGCAATCTCGTTGTGTGTGTTGACTCGGTAACCTTGTTAAAGTTTATTAACACTGTTAAACCCATTAACTCTGTTAGGCTAAGTATGTAACATTACCAGTTTATTTACTCTGTTAAGTAGGTAACTCTAATGGTTTATTAACCCTGTTAGCTAATTAACTCTGTCAGTCTACTATTTCTGTTGTGTATGATAATCCTGTTAAGTAGTTAACTGTGTCAAGTATGTTAATGAATACACATGTTAGAACAAACTGTGAGAGACATTTATGTAAAGCTGGAATTGCACGAACTTGATTAACCGCTTACGTGACATATGATGTGAATTGCTAAACACACTCTGCGATACTGATTGCATGTGAAACTTTACAAACTGGAACTGATAAAGTATACGTGCTTACTATAGGACTCGATTGATAACTTGTGAGCACATAGTTTAGCATACCGAGCAAACCAAGGTGAGTTCACACAGCCAAGGCATGGGGTTCCCGGGTGGGAATGGGATTGGATGACTTATTGTATATCCTCAGATGATAGAACCTAACAATAAGATACGGCTAGACTAGTAACACTTATTGAACTGATCTTCGCACACCTGCCAAGGGTTGGCCGCGATATTATGACTGACTTCGCACACCTGCCATAGAAAGGCCGCGAACTAAATGTACTAATCTTCGCACACCTGCCTGGGAGGCCGCGATACAAATAAACCTAGTCTAGAATACTCGGGAAAAACATCCCTTAATATCTTCGCATACCTGCCTGGGAGGCCGCGATGGAAACTGATACGATACATGACATAACGAACGAACATACTACTACTCAGACTATACTATTACTGAACTATTAACTGTGAACTCGCTCAACTAGTTGTTGACTCTCTATTACATGCCTTGCAGGCTTATAGGTGCATATCCAAGGAACTTGCTGTCTGGGAAGCTGGAGTGGTCATGGGTCGAAACACATGGAAACGCAACACAAGAACTAAGAACTTACATGTGGTTTTATAAACACTCATTGAGTTAAATAAGCTTCCGCTGTAAACTGTGAAACATTGTGATATTGTAACACCTGTTGTTTATAAATGAAAGTATTATTCACTTATACTTATGAGTTCAATGTGATTGATGGTTAAGATCCTGGTCAGTCACGCCTCCAAGCGGTGGTACTCCGCATGTGGATTTTGGGGGTGTGACAGATTGGTATCAGAGCCATTGGTTATAGTGAACTTGGTTTTAAAAAGGGAAACTGTTTTTGTAAAACCAGACTATAACCGGACAGTTCTGAAAACGAGAATACGACCATGACACTCAGCTCCAGATTGCAAGGTTCGTCTCTCTTATACTCATTGAACTACATAACTATTGAACACCTACATACGATATAGCATGTGATTGCACGCTTAGCACCACGATACGAATTCATGTACATTTTCACGTAATAAGAGACCGATAGGGTGGTCATTCCCTAAACCTTCATAACTTACACTACTTGATACTCTTTGAAATACACTCGAGTGTGGGGAACCATTTGACATGAGTTAAGAGGAGCTGAGATAAACATGCAAATCACAATATTATTGTGGGTGCACACATAATAATATTGTGGGGTGCATGTGAGTCCCAGTAAGGCTTAACAAGTGGAAAAGGGGTTCTGTCCCGTTATTTGATCAGTGTGAAACATAACCAACCTATAGGGGCCATAGCAGTAATTGTCTCCCTACTCAAACTTAAACGCGAACTTCTCATTTATCGTTGGATCCTTTCGAAACTCGATGCTGTCGAGTGTTACCCGAACACCCATCAGAACACCTAGCGAACCGTGTAGAATGTTAGGTGCTTATACGAACGTCCCTGTGTTGGATGTCCCCGCGTCAAATGATTGAACGATACCTTTCCTACTCCTTCTCGTTTATTGAAACTCATGGATTGACGTCTCCGAACCCGAAGCGTGATCACTTCTGCAATACTATCGCCTCAGACGGCGAACTACTCGAACCACACGCAACGACGACGGGCCGAAGGATGAGCGTAACCCCCTACCGATCTCAGCACGGATGA
Organism: Helianthus annuus; assembly: GCF_002127325.2. Classification (NCBI taxonomy): domain Eukaryota; kingdom Viridiplantae; phylum Streptophyta; class Magnoliopsida; order Asterales; family Asteraceae; genus Helianthus; species Helianthus annuus. The sequence goes on along the minus strand of NC_035447.2, from coordinate 165,301,630 downwards.
AGTTAAAACGTCATCAACCCAAGGAACAATGACAGTTTTGGGAACTCTAGTAGTAGTAGCAGCAACACTGGATGTGGTACTCACGATGGGCATTTAGGATTGGTGTGGACAACGCTAAGATTGTAACAGCATGGTGGCCTTCGTGCCCTTAGTAATAAACCACTTCGTCACAGTTCGGCTCAACCCTGGTACATCTCGAAACCGAACCCGCTATGGAAACGGCAGATGGCGAGCCTATTGAAACCTTATATGGGTGTAGGAATGCAAACTCGACCTTGTGAGACAAGTGACCAACGTCGACCCTTCTTCTGCTACCCTTGGTAGATTTGATGCGGTAGCCGTGTGGATTGGCTACCCAGGTATCATATGCATACACTCAGTGAGAAGAAAACTTTGTGCGGAGAAACATTACCTACTGCAGCGTGTCAGAGTGGCACAACGGTTAACTTCATTTCAGCAAGAAGGACCCCGAGTGTCTACGGAAGGATTTCCCAGCGACGATAACCCTCAGCACGGATGTCAAGACTAAGGAAAGGAGGATCGAGGATCCACCAATTATTCGTGACTTCTCCCTAAATGTTACCTGAAGAACTGTCAGGTTTATCTACACAGCGACAGGTGGGATGTCAGACCAGTATCATGCTAGAAGTAACCCTCGTTATTGGTATATCTTACTACCATACACCAGGAAGGTTGCAGGAACGGCCTAATCAACTCCAAAAATTTTTGGACTCGTGCTTCACTTTAAGGAGCCCCCATTATACGCAAGAAGAGAAGTTACTCAACATGTGTTACGATTATCGAGGAACTCAACAAAGTGATAGTGGAGAGCCGCCATCCTCTTCCACGAATTGATGATCTATTCGACCAGTTGTAAAGGGTCAAACTACTACTCCAGGATGGACCTGAGGCCAGGTTACCACCAGCTGAGAGTCCGGGTTGAGGACATCTTCAGAACATACTTTCGGAACTCGTTACGGCCACTATGAGTTTCTTGTCATGCTACTCGGGTTAACAAACGCACCGGCAGTCCTCATGGACCTTATGAACAGAGTGTACAAGCCCTACCTAGATAAGCTTGTGATTGTATCCGTCGACGACATTCTGATTTACACCAAGAGTCAGGAGGAACACGACCAGCATTTACGATTGATTTTGGAACTCCTTCGAACAGAGCAGTTGTACGCCAAGTTTTCAAAATGCGACTTCTAGCTTCGTGAAGTCCACCTTCTAGGCCACGTGGTAAACAAGGATGCGATTCATGTTGATCCATCCAAGGTAGATTCGATCAGAAATTGGCCTGCGCCTCGTACACCAACGGAAATACGCCAATTCTTGGGTTTGGCGGGTTACTACAGACGATTTATTGAAGACTTCTCGAAGATCGCGCAACCACTTACGCTACTGACACAGAAGGGTGTCACCTACCGCTGGGGAGATTTCCAGGAAACCGTTTTCCAGTATCTAAAGGATAGGCTTTGCAGCGCACCTATTCTCTCATTGCCAGAGGGCACGGATGATTTTGTGGTCTACTGTGACGCATCGATACAGGGGCTTGGTTGTGTATTGATGCAATGGGATAAAGTTATTGCTTACGCTTCGCAGCAACTCAAGATTCACGAACGAAACTACACGACGCACGATTTAGAGCTGGGAGCTGTTGTTTTCGCGCTTAAGATATGGCGACACCACCTGTACGGTACCAAGTGCACAATTTACACCGATCACAGGAGTCTCGAGCATATCCTTAAGCAAAAGGATTTGAACGTGCGTCAACGAAGATGGGTTGAACTTCTGAACGATTACGAATGCGTCATCAAGTACCACCCAGGCAAGGCCAATGTTGTGGCTGATGCCCTCAGTCGGGAAGATACTACACCTAGACGCGTACGAGCTTTGCAGCTCACTATTCAGTCCAGTCTTCCCGCACAGATACGAACTGCTCAGATAGAAGCATTGAAACCCGACAACGTCAAAGCTGAAGCCTTACGCGGCTCAAGGCAACGAATGGAACAAAAGGAAGACGGCGCCTACTATGTAACAGGGCGTATTTGGGTCCCACTATATGGCGGATTACGGGAACTTGTGATGGACGAAGCACACAAGTCTCGCTACTCGGTACATCCAGGGTCGGATAAAATGTACCACGATCTCAAAACAACATACTGGTGGCCTAGCATGAAAGGCCACATAGCGACTTACGTTGGCAAGTGTTTGACATGTGCAAAAGTCAAAGTGGAGTATCAGAAACCAGCGGGCCTACTTCAACAACCCAAGATACCACAATGGAAATGGGAAGAAATTTCCATGGATTTTGTTACAGGCCTACCCAGATCCCAGCGTGGGAATGATACTATATGGGTGATCGTGGATCGACTCACCAAGTCTGCACACTTCCGGGCTATTAAGGAAACGGATAAGTTCTCCACACTCGCAGAAGTTTATCTTAAAGAAGTCGTTTCGAGGCACGGGGTGCCCACCTCCATCATTTCGGATCAGGATGCACGATTCACTTCAGAACTATGGCAAGCAATGCACAAAGCTTTTGTCTCTCGATTAGACATGAGCACAGCCTATCACCCTCAGACGGATGGGCAGTCTGAGCGCACTATCCAGACTTTAGAAGACATGCTTCGGGCATGTGTTATTGATTTCGGCAACAGCTGGGAAAAGCATCTCCCTTTGATGGAGTTCTCATACAACAATAGTTACCACACCAGCATTCAAGCCAATCCATTCGAGGCATTGTACGGGCGTAAATGCCGGTCACCTCTCTGTTGGGCAGAGGTGGGGGATAGTCAGATCACGGGTCCAGAACATATAGTGGATACCACTGAAAAGATTACACAAATACGACAACGCATGGTGGCAGCTCGCGACCGTCAGAAAAGCTACACGGATAAGCGTAGGAAGTCATTGGAATTTCAGGTCGGGGACCGGGTTTTACTTAAAGTCTCACCCTGGAAGGGTGTGGTTCGCTTTGGCAAGCGAGGCAAACTCAATCCGCGGTATGTCAGACCGTTTGAAATCGCAGAAAGAATAGGCAAAGTGGCCTACAGACTAAACCTACCAGCTGAACTCGGTGCAGTTCACAATGTTTTCCACGTGTCGAATCTGAAGAAGTGCCTGTCAGATGAGACCCTCATAGTTCCTCTGAAGGAACTCACTATCGACGAGCGGTTGCAGTTCGTCGAGGAACCAGTTGAAATCACGGACTGTGATGTTAAGGTCCTCAAACACAAGAGAATCCCTCTTGTTCGAGTTCGTTGGAACTCCCGTCGTGGCCCAGAGTATACCTGGGAACGAGAAGACCAAATGGAACTCAAGTATCCCCAGTTATTCGAAAACCGTGCAACCACTACTTAGGCTGAAGCTACTACTACAGAATTTCGGGACGAAATTCCAAATCAACGGGGGGATGATGTGACACCCCAGGAAAACCAGTAAACGATACAACTTACCTAGCTTCCTCAGTAACCGCATGCTAAATTTCGGGACGAAATTTCTTTCAAGTTGGGGATAATGTGACAACTCGAGTTTCCAAAATTCCATCTTCGCACTATTGCACGTTAATTGTTTAGATTGTTTGTTGACACGACTTGTTTGTTCACAACTGTATACGTTTGTAATCTGTTAAATCGTATTGTGATTTATATGATTTATATGGTGTGCATTAAGTGTGTATGTAATATATGATTTGTATTAGTGACATGCTTAATATCAACAAATTAGAACCTTTGGCCGAAATCACCCCTCAGCCGACCCCCCCCCCCCCATCTCGTTCATGTGCTCCTCGGCCCACACACACTCACACACTTATCAGGCCCAAACCGAAGGGAGCCTGGCCCATCCTTTGCGATCTTGTATACACGTTAGTATGAGAGGGAGCATGCAACTCCCTTCACACGTTTTGCAAACCCTAATTGCTCCAAGACCCTCGACGGCAGTTTCTCTCGGTGAACCTTCCTGCTCGTCACACCATCCTCATTGTCCTAGTATAGCCTCTACAAACCCTCGGTTAGTATTGACATATCTACTTTGATTCTGGTTGATTATGTTCGGTTGTGTCAAACGTGTTAATGATAATAAACATACACGTGTAATTATAGGTCTCGTATGATATATGGTTGTTGATTAGAAAATCTTATTTACAATATGAATTCATGAGAATAAAGTTTGATAAAATCTCACGGTAACAAATCGGTGTAATCCGATCTAATGTGGGTCGATGATATAAAGTTGCACCAGGTTAGGATTGTATAGTATTAAAGCAATGATGATACAATGATTGTGGAATTATGATGGCCATGTGTTTACTGAAAAGGTAAATTGGGTTAGTCAAAGTTGCAGGGTAGTGTTAGTTCACATTAAATACTTGCAGGGGACTTTTATAAAAAAAGGTAAACTCATGTGAGATGTATAGAACCAATGATAAATGATTGTCAATGGCTTTTGAAGGTCCAATTACATAATGATTTTTTAAAAGGGTTGTCGGCCATTAGTCTCATAAGTTAATATATTGTTATCAGCATGGTTATGAATACATGGGTGTTTTACGATTGTAATCGTATACGGCTGTTTGAGTTAGAGAACATAACTAGGGTTTATGATAGATACTCAGTACTGCGATATTTGTTATGATGGTTGGTATTATTATTGACTATTTTGTTTGGATATACAACCGAATGATTAATGGTAAAGTGAAACGGGGTAATCGATTAAGGTCTCTGGGATGGGTAACTGGTAACAAAGATGAGGTTTAGTTGACGAAATCAAAGGAGACCAACGAAAACACAACACTAGACGAAAACACCTAGTGTTTTCATCACATGGGGGATTTCGCCCAAGCTTGTGTTTTCGCCATATGCAATCTCGTTGTGTGTGTTGACTCGGTAACCTTGTTAAAGTTTATTAACACTGTTAAACCCATTAACTCTGTTAGGCTAAGTATGTAACATTACCAGTTTATTTACTCTGTTAAGTAGGTAACTCTAATGGTTTATTAACCCTGTTAGCTAATTAACTCTGTCAGTCTACTATTTCTGTTGTGTATGATAATCCTGTTAAGTAGTTAACTGTGTCAAGTATGTTAATGAATACACATGTTAGAACAAACTGTGAGAGACATTTATGTAAAGCTGGAATTGCACGAACTTGATTAACCGCTTACGTGACATATGATGTGAATTGCTAAACACACTCTGCGATACTGATTGCATGTGAAACTTTACAAACTGGAACTGATAAAGTATACGTGCTTACTATAGGACTCGATTGATAACTTGTGAGCACATAGTTTAGCATACCGAGCAAACCAAGGTGAGTTCACACAGCCAAGGCATGGGGTTCCCGGGTGGGAATGGGATTGGATGACTTATTGTATATCCTCAGATGATAGAACCTAACAATAAGATACGGCTAGACTAGTAACACTTATTGAACTGATCTTCGCACACCTGCCAAGGGTTGGCCGCGATATTATGACTGACTTCGCACACCTGCCATAGAAAGGCCGCGAACTAAATGTACTAATCTTCGCACACCTGCCTGGGAGGCCGCGATACAAATAAACCTAGTCTAGAATACTCGGGAAAAACATCCCTTAATATCTTCGCATACCTGCCTGGGAGGCCGCGATGGAAACTGATACGATACATGACATAACGAACGAACATACTACTACTCAGACTATACTATTACTGAACTATTAACTGTGAACTCGCTCAACTAGTTGTTGACTCTCTATTACATGCCTTGCAGGCTTATAGGTGCATATCCAAGGAACTTGCTGTCTGGGAAGCTGGAGTGGTCATGGGTCGAAACACATGGAAACGCAACACAAGAACTAAGAACTTACATGTGGTTTTATAAACACTCATTGAGTTAAATAAGCTTCCGCTGTAAACTGTGAAACATTGTGATATTGTAACACCTGTTGTTTATAAATGAAAGTATTATTCACTTATACTTATGAGTTCAATGTGATTGATGGTTAAGATCCTGGTCAGTCACGCCTCCAAGCGGTGGTACTCCGCATGTGGATTTTGGGGGTGTGACAATAAATGACAAACATTGGGATCAAAACACACTGTTTTATTAATATTGTATTGTTCAGAGTTTGTAAAATGATATCAGAAGCACAGATGTCACAGTCTCCCCTACTTCAGGAAATTTCATCCCGAAATTTATTTAGAGGAAACTTTTGAGAATACATGCGGATATTTCGCTTTCATCTGATCTTCACGTTCCCAAGTAAACTCTAGGCCACGTTTAGATTCCCAGCGAACTTTGACCAATTTAATCCGCTTGCCTTTCAACTGCTTAAATGAACGGTCCACTATTCCACAGGTTTCTCAACAAAATGTATCGTGTTATCAACACGAATTTCATCAAGTGGTAAGTGGAGGTTCTCATCAGCTAAACACTTTCGGAGATTGGACACGTGGAATGTTGGGTGAACATTTCCAAGTTTTTTTTTGGGTAAAGGGTTACCCCGGTGATTCTATTAAAATGCAACCGCACATAAGAACAAGTAGTGAGGATGTGTTCCACACTAGTTCATATACAGGACATGCCCCATATATGTAAAACAAAAACAAAAAACCAAAGACCTATAATACCCCATAACCTAGTCTACTATACATCATGACACGACATCTAGTAGACAAAACAATGCAAACCACAAAACATAATCTCAGCCACCATCATCAAAAATAAAGTGGCCACAAAACCGTAGCCCCTTCAGACGAAAAGCAGACAACCTATCCATTCGAGAACTTGGAAGAAGAGGTGCTTGCCCCTGCTTTCGAAGAAAAAGGATGAGTACCCGATGTCATGAATGCACTAGTTTCGTTGTAGATTTCTTCAACCTCCTCCTCATCCGATTCCTGCCTGTCACTCGACGGTTTCTTCTCAACTCGACCCACGGTGGTACCTCCCTGATTACCAGCCACTCGACCCACCGTGGTACCATTACCATCGTCATCTTTAAGACTATCAAAGGGGTTCGACGTTGAAACCTGATTCGAATTTTTCGCAGCCGAATTCGGTTTAGATTTGGCAACTGGACGATAGACTACCTTAGGTTTTTAATTTTTTATATGAAGCCCTTGAGTAGTAGCTTTCTTCTTTTTGGCACCCACGACCTGAAATTCATCACCATTCTTTCCAGAATCCCCGTTTGGAACAACCTGGGGGTTCTTTGGGCACGAAGAATCATCATGACCAAACACACAACAAGACGAACACCTTAACGGTTCCCAATCATACTCAATCTTAACCTCCGCCACTGAATGGCCATCACCCTCCAAAGAAGGGATTGCAACATTAACACTCTTCTCTAAATCAGCCCCTGCCTGTACCTCAATGAGTGCCCTAGCATAGCTGCTTCTTCCCCAAGATTCCGTACACATTGTGGCAGTATACGAGTCCAACATTTTAGGTACCCCAATCTTCGATGCAAGTAGACTAAGCCCATCCTCAGTAAATGCCGCTAAAGGCACATCATGCATCTTGACCCACACTGGAATAGATTTCAGTTCCTCTTTTTCCAACTTGGTAGAGGCAGGCCACTGTTTCAAAATTATTGGAACATTTCGTATCATCCACGGACCATCCTCTAACATTTGGTCCATTCCTTCTTTAGTTTTGAACTTAAAGAAAAAGAACCCGTGTGCATTCATCATAAGTCTTGACAACCCATATTTTACCCAATTGTTCTTCGCATAAAAATCCACCACGGGAAAAGCCAGTCGTTTACCCAAAAAGTACCCGTACAAAGTATTCGCATACCTGTCAGTAACTTGTTTAACTGAAGACAATGGAATCACTACATCGGCACCATCAACTTCCTCGCTTGATTCCATCACCCTGAAATTCACCTTCACAGTCTCTTTTTTATCCTTTACTACATTAGCAAAAGATAATCTTTCCGCAGAACCCGAACCTGAAGGTTTCCCTTTATCAGCCGCATAAGATGTTCCTTTGTGTTCTGAAGATGGCTCATACCCCATGGTAGTATGACCAGTAACCTTTGACAATTCATTCATACGAGAACGAAGATTTGCCCAGCTATCGAACGAGAACGAAGATTTGCTACCGTCACCCTCAACATCCATGATTCGGCTGGCCAAACCCTCAAAAGAATATGAAGGTCTGCCGCCGTCACCCTTTGTGTTATGCTCTTCCATTCAGAATCAAAAACAACTCTCACAACTCTCTTCAATCGATTGCAGAAACAAACTCGAAACAAATCAATCACCAATCAGGAGGTAGCTCAAGTCTGTAGGCTACTTTTCCGACTCTTTCAACGATCTTAAATGGTCCAACATAGCGAGGTGCAAGTTTTCCTTTCTTTCCAAATCTAATCACACCTTTCCAAGGGGATACCTTGAGTAGGACGTGATCGCCAACTTCGAATTCTAAGGGCTTGCGTCGTCGATCCACGTAACACTTCTGACGGCTTCTAGCTGTCTGTAGGTTATCACGAATCTTCTTGACCTTATCTGTAGTCTCTAGAATGAGTTCAGGTCCAGTAAGCTGAGCTTCACCTATCTCATTCCAGCAGACCGGTGAACGACATTATCGACCGTATAAAGCTTCGAAAGGAGCCATATTGATGCTAGAGTGATAACTATTGTTGTAGGAGAATTTGATTAACGAAAGATGCGAATCCCAACTACCACCAAAATCAATCACACAAGCTCTAAGCATATCCTCCAGTGTCTGGATTGTTCTCTCAGATTGACCATCTGTCTGCGGATGGTACGCTGAGCTCAAATGAAGTTGAGTACCCATGGCAGATTGCATGGTTCTCCAAAAGCGAGACGAGAATCAAGCATCTCTGTCAGATATAATGTTCAAAGGAACACCATGTCGAGATACAATCTCATCAACATAGATTTTGGCCAACTTGTCATCAGATAAATCCTCACGGATCGGCAAGAAATGTGCTGACTTTGTTAGACGATCAACAACAACCCAAATGGCGTCATGACCCTTTTTAGTGCGCGGCAGCTTGGTAATGAGATCCATAGAAATGTTTTCCCATTTCCAAACCGGAATCTCTGGTTGCTCCAATAATCTAGAGGGATGTTGGTGTTCTGCCTTAACCTTAAGACAAGTAAGGCATTTAGAAACATATAAGGCAATGTCCTTCTGCATACCCGGCCACCAGTACTGGGTTCAAAGATCCTTATACATTTTATCTGCACCTGGATGAATAGAATAACGAGACTTGTGAGCTTCATCCATAAGCAAGGTGCGAAGATTGTCTATACTTGGGACCCACAAACGGCTCATGTAACAGAAAATCCCAAAATCTCTCAGTTCAAGCTCAGGATTAGTATGACACGGTAACTCTTTACCCATCAAGTCTTGTGTAACACAAGTATGTTGAGCCTGAATTATGTGGGATTGAATGTCAGATCGAACCTGAACACAGTGAAGCTTGATACGTTTCTTACGACTCAATGTGTCAGCCACGACATTCGCCTTACTAGGATGGTAGCGAATTTCGTAATCGTAGTCGTTTCGGAGTTCAACCCAACGTCGTTGCCTCATGTTTAGTTCTTTCTAATTGAAGATGTGCTGGAAACTCTTGTGGTCAGTGAACACTACACACTTTGTACCGTAAAGGTAGTGTCTCCAGATTTTGAGAGCAAAGACTACTGCAACTAACTCAAGATCATGAGTTGTGTAGTTTTTCTCGTGCACTTTCAGCTGTCTTGATGCATAGGCTATAACTTTGTTTCTTTGCATAAGAACGCAACCAAGGCCTAAGTTGGATGCATCACAATACACGACAAAGTCGTCGTTATCCTCGGGCAGAGATAGAATAGGTGCATTACAGAGTTTCTGTTTCAAGGTCTGGAAAGCTTCTTCCTGTTTGGATCCCCACTCAAAAGGTTTGCTTTTCTGAGTTAAAGCAGTGAGAGGAACCGCAATATTGGAGAAGTTTTCAATGAAACGGCGGTAATAACCCGCTAGACCAAGAAATGAACGAACCTCGGTAGGAGTAGTAGGTGTATCCCAATCCTTAATCGCACTGATTTTGGCGGGATCTACATGTATACCTTGTTCGTTGACGATGTGCCCCAAAAATTGAACTTCCTTAAGCCAGAATTCGCACTTGGAGAATTTGGCGAAAAGCTGTTCTTTCTTTAGGAGCTCCATTGTAAGACGAAGATGTTGTTCATGATCAGCTCGAGTCTTAGAATAGATCAAAATATCATCAATAAAGACGATGATGAACTTGTCCAAGTAAGGCTTGCAAACCCTATTCATCAAGTCCATGAAAACAGCAGGAGCATTTGTTAAACCGAAAGGCATAACAGTAAACTCATAATGACCATAACGCGTACGAAAAGCTGTCTTGGGAATATCTTCTTCGAGAACTCGAAGTTGATGATACCCAGAACGTAGATCAATCTTTGAAAAGCAAGTAGCACCCTGTAGCTGATCAAAGAGATCATCAATGCGAGGTAGGGGATATCGATTCTTGATGGTAAGCTTGTTAAGCTCACGGTAATCGATACACATCCTGAATGATCCATCTTTCTTTTTCACAAATAGGACAGGAGCGCCCCAAGGGGAAAAGCTTGGACGGATGAATCCTTTGTCAGATAGCTCCTGAAGCTGCTTAGATAACTCTTGCATCTCAAACGGTGCAAGATGATAAGGTAACTTAGCAATGGGATTTGCACCAGGCACAAGATCAATGCGGAACTCAACTTGGCGTACAGGGGGTAAACCAGGTAATTCCTCAGGAAATACCTCTGGATAATCCCGAACAACAGGGATATCTTGGATAGTCTTACCCTTGCCTTTATCCTCTAAGACATGTGCTAGGAAAGCAACATATTTCTTTCGCAGGTATTTGCGGGCTTGGGTACAAGACATGAGTTTAAGGCTAATAGCAGGTTTCTCCCCATGAATTTCTAAGATCTCACCAGTCGAAAGCGGTATACGAACCAACTTCTCAAAACATACCACCTCAGCATGGTACTTTGATAACCAATCCATTCCTACTATAAGATCGAAGCTCCCGAGTTGCATCGGTGTGAGATCAATAGGGAAAAGATGATTATTGAGATTCAACTGGCAATTTCGAAGAACAGAGTCGAGTACAACAGGTTCACCACTAGCTACTTCTACTGTCAATGGCTTTCCTAGTTTTGTTCTAGTCATCGCAAGCAAAGGCTCAAATGCTAAGGATACAAAACTCTTATCGGCACCCGAATCAAATAGAACAGAAGCAGGATGGTTGTTAACAAGGAACGTACCGTTCACCACTTCGTTATCCGCGCGAGCCTCATTTGCATTCAGATTAAAAGCTCTACCATGAGCCGGTGCCTGATTTGCGTTTGCCAACCTCGGGCAGTTGTTCCTGTAGTGGGTCAGATCCCCACAGTTGAAACATGAACCAGGCGGAAAATGAGGTCGTGCAGGATTCTGGGCTGGGTTTTGTACTGCTGGGTTTTGAGCTGCCTGATTCTGATTAGGAGCAAAACGGCAAGTATTCGCAAGATGACCAGATTTACCACAATTAGTGCAAATACGGCATTGCAACTGTGGCTGGTGGTGGCTATTACATATGTTACACAGAGGTGCATTTCCCGCATACTGCCTCTTGGCAGCAGGTTGTGCAGCCTGATTCTGTGCTGCCTGATTAGGAGCAGCCTGGTTAGTCTGAGCAGTGGCAGCAAAATTCTTGGAAGCCTTGCGCTTCCTTGATTTCTTTGAAGACTCAACAGCCTTCTTGCCCTTACTCTCCTTGGTGCTATCAGACTGTTTCTGCTTTTTGTCACCCTTTCTGTGGAGTTTACCCTTTTTGATTTGCGATTCAGTAAGGGTAGCAGCTAGCTCAATGGCCTGTCGGACGGTAGTAAGGTGGCTGCAAGTGACAATATCCTGAACAGGATCTGGCAAACCGTCTATGTACCTCTCAATTGCCTTATCCAAAGGCGTGACCATTGTAGGACAGAGCAAGCTTAACTCCTCATATCTATCTGTATAAGCCCGGTGTTCACCACTGACTTGCTTCAGATCATTGAACTCATCTTCTAGTGCCCTCTACTCATGTCGAGGACAGAATTCTCTTATCATGAGAGCCCTGAGTTCCTCCCAAGTCTGACCCAAAGCTATATCAGCACCTCTATCTCTCATTACCCCATTCCACCAGGTAAGAGCCCTCTTTTGGAATACACTCGAAGCAAACTCGACCTTACAATTGTTCGGACACTGAACATGGCGAAATGTGCTCTCAAGACTCTCAAACCACTGGAGAAGCCCTGTTGCTCCTTCAGTACCACTAAACTTGAGCGGTTTAGCCGAGTTAAACTGTTTAAAGTTGCACGGAGCAGGTGCATTAACATTGTTATTGGTGGCTTGGTTTATTTGAGTTATGAGACCAGGTAGCATAGCAGCCATCTGCTGTGCTATAATAGCTGCCAGTTCGGCATCAGGTTGAGGAACGTTACGTCGAGGAGGCATTCTAAAAGAGGAAACATGAGAGAAAACGAGTGAGATGATGTGATGAAAATGAGATAACAAATAAAATCGACAAAAAGCAAGGATGGTGGTCGTTTGTTTGTTACCACAAAGCAAACAAACAACACACAGTGACAAATCAAAGTAAATGAGTCATAATAATGTATTACCGAAGACATGCTCGCCTATAAGTGAACACTCACCCCAAGAGTTCCCAGGTAAGAGTGACTGGTCCGATACTGCGGATTTTTACGAACACTCTAGCCTTAGACAGAAAACTCAGGGTACAGGCATTCACCCTTCCAGTTTGCACGTGTTCACATTATTTAGACCCAAAACTTTGACGAGATTTTGAAAATTTGGAAGGCACGAGGCCAAAAGAAATCATCTAAGGATAGATGATTGATTTTGAAATCATTTTGGAAAAATTGTGTTCATGTTTTGGTAATCACCTAAGGATAGGTGACGTGTATTGTTTTAAGATCTAAACACAAGTAAACTTGTGTTAGGGTCCTAGAAAGTTATAGTCTAGGTCAAAGCATTGCTAATAACCTAATTCCCTATAACCATTGGCTCTGATACCAACTCTTCTGTCACACCCCGGCCACGGTAAAACAACGAAAGCCGCGGCGGAAACGCCGGGGATGTGAGTCGCGACAGAATTATTGTTTCAACAACCATGGCAATTAAAATTATGTATTATTAAAATTAAAGTTACATTGTCTTTGAGTTCAACTAAAACTACATAATAACTGTCTTTTAAGTCACTAAGGCTCGTGTCCGCCTAAGTGAAGCACACACATCATGCATCAACACCTGAAAACACATGTAAAAGTAGGTACGCCAGCATAAAAAATGCCTGTGAGATACATAGGTTTTGTTTATGCAGATTCATGACTTGTTTTTGAAAGAAGTGTTTAAATAAAATGATGTCATGAATCTTGTAAAATGTTTTCCTTTGTAAAACCATGTGAAAATCGATATGAAAATCAAATGATAATGAATGAACAATGCATGGTTAAATAAATAACCAAGTGAAAATGAGTTTGTATAAAAATGTGTAATTTGTAAGACAATGTCATGTTTTTGTATAAAATGTTTCATGTCTCGCCCCAAGTGATTTAGATAACGCAACGATGTATGATACGATAAAAGCACTTATATATAGGAAGTACCAGCGACGTATCCACCATGCTTTTATCATATAACACATAGCCCTGTTACATAAGTCACTTATCAATAACCAACCAAAATTTAATGTTCAATGTCAAAATGTTCATGTGAAAACCATGTTGAATGTCATGTATAACATGTATCATGTATAACCAATGAAATGCATAGTAAGTAGGAAATCATCTACTTAAACTATGTAATGATGTCAATGTGTAATAAATGTCATGTATGGTGAATAACTAAAAGCTACTCAACCCCATAGAAAATGTACAAAACAATGCTTTTGAATAAACCTAAGTTTAAGTCAAATGTTATGTTTTGCAGAAAAACAATGCTTTATGATTACAAACATTTATGCAGTAATGTTAATCGCATATATTCAAGCCTTGCGACTGTGGCGACAAACACTTAAACGAATTAAAGGTTTATCTAAATTATGTAGTCGGATTCTGTCATTCCCAACTTCCAAACAAACCTAGGAAGTCGGAAACGGGAGTTGTCAATTCCTATGGTACCATTACATAAGTCCGAGCGGCGTAGCTAATGTTAATGAATGTATTATTGTCCCGATTTAACATACCAAATGTCATAACCAATGTAGCATGTGAAAACCATGTACTAGGAATGCTAAGTAAACATGCCTAGTAGAAATGTTCATGTAAAACAATGTGTTCCATATGCTAAGTAAACATATGCAACAAATGTGTAACAAATCAATGTGCTAGCATGCTTGACATACATAGCAAAACACAATTGAAAGCATGTACTATAAGTGTACTAAGTGAAACTAGCATGTTTTTTTTTGGGTAAAGGGTTACCCCGGTAAATTTTATAAATCAACGAAATTAAGAACAAGGGTGTGTCAAAGCGAACACACCTACTAGACTTGGCATACCAAGACTAGGAAACAATCTCAACAAAACAACCAAACACACAAAAATCAAAAAACAGCCACAAACAAAACACAGCCAAACGACGCAAACGGGTCACAGCAACTATTAACTTCAGCTTCTAACCCGGCTCGAACTCATCGTCATTTGAATCAATATTCCAAGCCTTTAGCACTCTACTCCGATCCGCACTACGACGGAACTTGAAACCCATGAGCTTTAACCGGACTGTGTTCTTGACTAACTCTGTCACCACTTCAGTCGACTTGTGATTATGAGAGAACAGTCTAGCGTTGCGTTCCTGCCAAACAAAATATGCCGTAGCCGCAATCAGAATCTTGCCCACTATAACAGTCATCGACTTTGAGGAAGCCGTGCGCTCCATCCATGCACAAATGGCTGCCCAAGAGTCAGAGACATTCTCCAGATTACCCAAAGCTTTAACATTATTCCATACTTGCGACGCAAAACTGCATTGGAAAAAAAGGTGATCACGAGAGTCACGATCATAAAAACACAACGGACAACACATGAGCCTTAAATTCGTTGCACTCCCCGCTTCCCAAGTCATAAGGCGATCTTGCGTTTTGAGCTTGTTCCTTATAACCAGCCACATATGGAACGAATGTCTTGGTATACATTGTGAAAACCATATCATATTGAACCAAGAAACCGTATCACCCCGACTCCTAATATTATTCCAGACTTGCTTAGAGCTGAAAAAACTATCTTTACCATCCAAGTCTTTCCACGTAGGTTTATCTGGTACATTGTGAACAAGAGATGGTGGCTGTAAATTTATCAACACAGGAAATAAATCATACCAAGCGGCCGGCCATCGCCATTGACCCGAAGCATCAACTATATCAGCAACAGTAGTGTGCAAATTGAAACCCGCATTAGAGATGGTTCTCGGAGTGATAAAGGTACTGATCGGACTCAAGGAGCACCAGTTATCACACCATGCATTAGTCTGAGCGCCACTTCTGATGGACATGCCCATGTAGGGACGCACCAAATTCCGAATGGATAAAAGTTTACGCCAACCCCAACTCACACTCCCCCTACACGGCACCTCCCAAAAACTTCTACCCTTTAACTTGTACGAGTGGATCCATCGAACCCAAAGAGACTCACGGTTAGTAATAATACTCCAAATGTGGCTTGTCATGAGAGCTTTATTGACATCCCCAACCTTTCGAATACCCAAGCCTCCCTCATCCTTCGGCAAGCACACATCAGACCAAGCAACTTTGGCACGAATTCTGCCCAAAGAACCAGCATTCCATAAAAAACGACGCATTCTCTTCTCCAATTCAGAAATTACCCGAGCAGGGAGAATAAAAACTGATGCCCAGTAGATGTGCATAGAAGATAACACTGAATTAATAAGTTGAAGGCGGCCCGCAAAGGACAACGACTTAGAAATCCAGCTCGTGATTCTGCTCTCCATGCGATCAATCAAGATTTTACAATCTTTAAAAATAAGTTTCGTGGAGATAAGAGGCACCCCAAGATATCTAACCGGAAGACTACCCTCTTGGAAAGGCATCAACGAAAGAATCTGCTGCTTCACTAGAGATGGCACATTCGAAAAATAGGCAGTACTCTTGGTTGGACTCGGTACTAACCCTGACCAACTAGTGAACAATTCCAAAGCATCTCTAACCTTTTTGACCGAGCAAATGTCAGCATGGACAAATATGAACAAATCGTCCGCAAAGGAAACATTAATAATTCTCTGCTTAGCACATTGATGATGAAATTTAAATGCCGAGGTTACATCAGCCGCCTGTTGCAGTAAAAGAGATAGCACTTCCATGATAAGGAGACATAGGATCGCCCTGTCTCAACCCCCTCTTCCCCTTGAAAAAACCATGAAGATTACCATTAACGGACAACGAATAAGAAGCCGTAGAAACACACATCATAATCCACCGCACCATACGCTGATCAAATCCAAAACGAACAAGGATAGCTTTCAAAAAAGACCAACTGACCGTATCATACGCTTTCTGGATGTCTATTTTAAAAGCACATCTCGCAGGGCCTCTATTCAAGTGATAGTTGTGCATCAGCTCTTGAGTTAGGAGAATATTATCAGAGATTTTCCTACCCGGCACAAAAGCTGACTGATTAATGCTGACAAGATTCCCCAAACTCCCCTTAATCCTATCCGTGATAATCTTGCTAATACACTTATAAAGCACATTACAGCAAGATATAGGACGATAATCCAAAACAGAATCCGGGATGTCTTTCTTAGGAATCAAAGCTAGGATCGTGTGATTTAATTGCTTGAGGAGTTTCCCATTATCAAAAAAATCAAGAACCGCATCCGTAACTTCAGTACCGATAATATCCCAAGCCTTCTTGAAAAATGCTGACGTATACCCATCAGGACCCGGGGCTTTATTTTCACCAATATTAAACATAGCCGCTTTGACTTCATCTCTAGTAACTTGTCGAACCATATAATTAGCAGCTTCATGGCTAAGAACATTAACAAAGATACTATCCAAATTCATGGGAGTTACCTGGTCCTCAACACCAAGAAAATTGGAGTAATGAGTGACTAGGGCAGCCGCAACCCCACTACCTTCATGGCGGATACCCGAAGTGTCTTTAACACTATGAATTTTGTTTCTCGCGTTGCGGCTTTTCACCACATTGTGGAAGTACTTTGTATTAGAATCTCCAGCACACAACCATTCAACCTTAGACTTCTGTTTGAGGAAACATTCCTCATCATAAGCAGCCGATTGAAAGTCTTGAAGACAAGCCGCTTCAAGTTGACGAAGATTGCCATCCAATGGATTCTTGTCAAGACAAACTTGAATCTCATCCAACTGTTTTCTAAGCTCCGACACCTTAGCATGTAAATTTCCCTGGTTAAAAAAAATCTTCCTTAATTGCGGTTTCAGTTTGCTAAGCTTCTTTGTAACCGAGAACATATTAAACCCTGGAATCGATCTCCTCCATTCCTGTTCCACACACTTCAGGAATTCCGGCTTTGAGGCAATGAAGTTAGGAAACTTGAAACGTTGAATTTTCTTCTCGTTCACAACCCCCATGTTCAAAATACACGGTGTATGGTCCGAAACACGGAAAGGGTGGTACATGACAAAAGCATTCGGCCATAAGTCCAAGAACCGAATATTACCCATGACTCTATCAATCTTTTTCAGAAGACCCACTCCATCTTTGGGTCGCTGGTTCCAAGTAAACCGAAGGCCATGCCCCTGAATATCCAACAACTCCAAAAACTGAACACAATCTTTAAACTCACTCATGCTTATCGAATGATGCGAGGTTCCATAAAGAGAGTCCTCAAGTTGAAGCGTAGCATTAAAATCCCCCATAACGACCCATGGTTTATCATGACATAAGCTTTTATGATTGCATAGATTCTCCCAAAGACTTCTACGATCTTGATACTTATTTTCCGCGTACACGAAAGAGCAAAATAAAACTTTTTTATTAGCCTTATCCAGCAACTGCGTGTGAATAACTTGATCAGTTTGAGCAAGCACCATAAGATCCACCACATCCGAATCCCAACCCAATATAATTCTCGTGCCCCTGCTACATAAACCCCCATTAGACGTCCAGTTCCAATTTCGAAAAACACTATTACAGGTGGTTCCCAGCTTCGACACATTCACATGAGACTCCAAAATAGCACAAACTTTTAACTTATAATCAGCAAGAATTTTACGAACTTCGCTTTGTTTCAGGGGGCGATTCAGACCCCTTATATTCCAAGACATAATGCTATCCATAAATACCTTCTTGTCCGGGAGTGCTTGCCCCCTCAGAAACACGATTTTGACCGGCTTTCATGAATTCCGCCATTTCCGTCTGAACGACTTCCTCTACCTCATTATCGGATCGAGTAGACTTCCTATTCCCAATTTTTAAGTGCTGCCTCAAATCTTTATCCAACCCGATTGCCGCTATATTTTCTTCCAACTCATCACTAGCCAAGGCTTCAAACGCATTACCAGTTTTCACATTAGCACTTTTGTTGTTATCCGATTTATCCTCCTTAGTGCCAGAGGTACTTGCACCTGATTTATTCAGCTTAGGTTTGTAAATAAATTTCTGCTTTTGTCTTTTTGGCAACGTACCCACCCTCGCCACCTTCCTCCTATCAGTAGTAAATCCGTCATCATCCACAACCACTTGTTTAGCTTTATTATTAACATTCTTGGCACATGTCTGATCATTGTGACCAAAGATGCAACACAAAGAGCATCTCTGTGGCTGCCATTCATACTCCACTTTCACCCTCTCCGTGATGTACCCCTCACCTTCCAGTTTCGGAATAGCCACAACAATATGATCTTTAAGTTCGTTCTCCGCATCTATTTCTATTAGAGCTCTTGCAAAACTGCTCCTTCCCCAGTTATCCGCACACATATCAGCCGTATACCCATCTAATCTCTTCGGTGTTCCTATCTTAGAAGCCAACAAACTCAAGCCGTCATCCGTATAAACCGCAATAGGAACATTATACATCTTAACCCACACCGGAATCGACTTAATACCCTCTTTTTTCAAACTAACATCTGGCGACCAAATATTCAAAAACAACGGCACTTTCCTGATCAACCATGGTCCCCCTTCCAAGACTTTAGCCATGCCCTCTTTTGTATCAAACTTAAAAAAGAAGAACCCATCCTTATTCATCATAATTTTGGAAAAACCATATTTAGCCCACACATTTTTCGCATAATATTCCACAACAGGAAATGGTAATCGGTTGCCCAAAAAGTAGCCATACAATACATTCTCAAATTTATCCCGAACCTGTTTAATTACCTCACGAGGAATCAACACATCCGCATCCTGGACCGTCTCTGTAGCATCCAACTTACGGAAATTGACCTCTCTTTTCAGCGAAGTCTGCGTTCGAACCTTGTCCGCATAAGAAAAACTGGGCACGTCCTTCTCCACGTTACTCGAGCTAGGGTTTGCATGGGAACCCATATTAGCAGCCGTGCCACCACCTCCAAATCCCCATGTAGTATCCAATTCCACAGGCTTTGATATTTCAAACAACCCGTCCAATACCGAAACATTACTAGTAGAATACAAGCCACGTCTAGGTAACAAAGGATTTCCTTCAATATTTGTAACACGTAACCCAATCCCACGCACCGGTGGTGTATTATTTTCAGTCCCCGGAGTGCGGATATCGAAAGGATTTTCACCATCACTTTTCCCCTCCATTCATGCAACAAAAACCTACACAGCCGACAAGAAAGCAACTACGCACAAGAAAACCCTAGCCGGCCGACAAAAGGAAAACGATCACCAAAACAAAAATCCGCAAACAGCAATGAGAAAGAACCCGTAATCCTTAAACCCTAGAACAAAAACCTCAACCCTTGGTCGAATATAAGTTGAGTTGAAAAATGATCCAATAATGCATTCGCTGATTGCAAACGCGGTATACGTATACAAATGCTTTTTGACAAGCCTTTGCTGCAACAGGTCGTGTGAACCAAAATCCTATTAATAGATACGAACACATTCCAACCAATTCCCAAAAAATATAAATTTGTATCAAATTTGAACTAGTAACTAATCCCAACATGGAAGTACTGAAAAAACTCAACTTATACACGACCCAATTCTTATTATTCGTTTATAAGTTGAGTTGAAAAATGATCCAATAATGCATTCGCTGATTGCAAACGCGGTATACGTATACAAATGCTTTTTGACAAGCCTTTGCTGCAACAGGTCGTGTGAACCAAAATCCTATTAATAGATACGAACACATTCCAACCAATTCCCAAAAAATATAAATTTGTATCAAATTTGAACTAGTAACTAATCCCAACATGGAAGTACTGAAAAAACTCATATAAGCAAATGTTTATGTCACAAAAGCATGAAATGCATGAAAGTAACACGTATGTACATGTGTATCACCCCAAAGTATTTGAAAACGGTAAAAGAGGGGAACTATGTACTCACTTGGGATTGCTAATTAGTCTTGAGAATAAGACCAATTTAAGCTCCAAGTATCACGGAATCAACCGGCACCTAGTATAGGTAACTATGTTAATAAATCGGCTCCTAAATCGGGAGATAGGATAGAATGAGGTTCTATAAATCAAATGAGTAATTTAACTCATATAGTATGATTTAATAGGCCCTACATTCTGATTGGAAAGCCTACCTAAGTGCTTTTGACCCGTTTCGACACATTATGGTAACATAAGCTACCATAAGGCGTCGTTAGCGTAAGACTATGTTCGGATGGTAATCTATGTGCTATGTCAAGTCTTACATGCCCAATTATCCCTAAACATGTTACTAAATCAGATTACTTGTCAAAAATATGTTCACATAGGCAAAATACGGATTTTAGCTTCAAAAGGGCATTTTGGTCATTTCTTATGGGCATACAAGCTAACTAGCAAATGACTAACCAATCCTATGTGATCTAAGGTATAACCTCTGAGGTCATTACCTATGTAACTATCATCACTAACTAAGCTTGGTCGGATCCTAAAGATCGACCAAACGGGTCCGGTTCGGAAGTGTAAGCGGTTGTTTAGACCGCTTAACTTACGACCCTAAACAAGCACAAACTTATTGTGTCGAGTTAGACATGTCAAAACATGTCTGACCTACTGATTTGGGATAAAAACAAAGTGTTTTGATACCCTAAAGTAGTTCCGTTGCAAATTGCGTGCTAAAACGCATTTTGACCGAAATTTTGACTCGACACTACACCTAGCTAACGTGGTAATCAGCGGCTATTATCACGAAGCATTATAACTATTGTGATTACAATCACGTTTCAATGTTCAATTGAACTTTGACTTGACTAATTGATGGTCAAAACCGAAAGTCAAACTGTTGGCCAAACGTTTGACTTTCTGCACTACATAAGGAAAAAGCAATAAAAAGAAATGAAAGAAGCTCACTTAGTGTCCTTGCTATCTTTTCAACAAGAAGACAAAGTCCCAAATCAGCTTAGAGAGCTTCCAAGCAGATGTGAAGAAGAGAAAATGAGAATGAGCAAGGAAATGAGGAGGAATGGATGGCTATTTATAGTTGTTGTAACTTCACAAGATCATTCCACTTGTTTGTGTGGCCAACAAGCATATAATCCTAGCCATCCATGTGTTAAAGGCTGATTAGTAGCCTTGGTGATCACACAAACTTGCTAATCACTCAAAGAAATTGCACAAACAGCCCTTAGAGATCAAACAGGTTGCTAAAAATGGTTTCTGGTCGCTGGGCTGCTCAGGCGCCCCGCGTAAGAGGTGGGGAGGGGTCTACGCGGCCCGCCTGGCCCTCCCAGATCAGCATAGTTTGAAAAATGGCAGTTTAGGTCCCTGCATGTGTTTTGAGCTCATTTCAGGCCCTTTTGACCCCCGTTAAGCCATTTTCAAGGCTCCACAAGGCCAATAAAGTTTAGAGGTCAAAGTATGCTTGGAACATTCTCGGATGTCGGCTCGTTTGGTCGTACGGTCGCGTTGTTCGCTAAATTACGACGAAACTCAAACGGACGTAAAAACGAACCAAATTAAGCGACGAATGTAATTTTTGCATGCCGATCACTAAAATAAAAATATTTTAGTGTGTACAAAAATTTTGGATGTCCAGATGTGGCCAGAACGTAAGATATGTGCGAAATGCAAACTTACGCCGTTTTTGACACTTTTAGTCCCTATAAGATCATGTAAGCATGTTTTCGCACACCGAACCTATAAAAGCTTATTTCTAAGCCATGTTTAGGTTATATATGGTATGTTTAACTTATGATCAAGTTCCGGACTGTACGTTGCCTTACGAAATGACAGACTTTTGCAAGTTGACGCAATTAGTCCCTGAGAGCGTATAAACTTGTTTTTGCCATACCAAAGCCTTCAAAACTTATTTCTAAGTTATGTAAAGGTTATTTAAGGTATGTTAAGATTATGATGATGTTCCGGAGTGTTTGTCGCATTAAACTGACTGTGTTTACGCATCAGTTTGCGTATAAATTCTCAGAAAGCGATATAGAGTTCAAAATCGATCAAAAATCAACATGTGCATAAAATCAAACATAAATGACAAACATTGGGATCACACACTGTTTTATTAATATTGTATTGTTCAGAGTTTGTAAAATGATATCAGAAGCACAGATGTCACAGGATATTCAACGCCTAGCTCATCACCTCACAGATCAGGCAGTGGATCAGAACAGGCTGCCTAAGCGTATCAGTGCTACTACTACCGCTACCACTTCTGCCACTCCTGCTACTCCCAGTGACAACAAGAGGAAATGGGAGGGGGATTCCAGCAAGGGTTCAGCTTCAGTTCAGTCTCAGGTGCAGCAGCGAAAGACTGACAACTATCAGAGTCCTGGTCAGCAATCTTCGGGCAATCAGGGAAGGGGTGCGTATCGAGGAAATCACCCAAGGTGCAACAACTGTAACAGACACCACAGTGGCCAGTGCAACAAGGGTCGTTGCCAGAGGTGTCTCAAGATGGGTCATGAGGCCAAGGATTGTAGGAGCCCACGGCCTGTGACTCAGAACCAGCAGCAGCAGCAAACACCACAGAATCAGCAACAGGGCAACAAGGGGTGTTTTCATTGTGGCGTTGAAGGTCACTTTAAGAGACACTGCCCCCAGTTAAACAGAAACCAGGGCAACAACAACAACAATAATCAGGGCAATGGAAACAACAACAGGGGAAATAACAATGATGGGAACCACGGCGCTAGGGGTCATGCTTTTGTGCTGGGGCAGGGTGATGCCAGGAATGATCCCAACATGGTTATGGGCAAGTTTCTTCTTGACGACTTTTATGTTACTGTATTGTTTGATTCGGGTACGGATACCAGTTATATGTCTTTGAAAGTTAGTCAAATGCTCAAGCGCACACCCACACTTTTGAACACTAAACACGTCGTAGAGTTAGCTAACGGTAAAAGTCTAGAGGCCACACACGTAGTTCAGGGTTGTAATCTTATCCTCGCCGGTCAGACTTTCTTGATCGATCTCATTCCTATAGTTTTGGGTAGTTTCGACATCGTCATTGGGATGGATTGGTTATCCCAACAGCAAGCATAGATCTTTTTTTTTTTTGGGTAAAGGGTTACCCCGGTGATTCTATTAAAATGCAACCGCAAATAAGTACAAGTAGTGAGGATGTGTTCCACACTAGTTCATATATAGGACATGCCCCATATATGTATGACCCAGCAAAAACAAAACAACTATGACACCCCGTAACCTAGCCTACTATACATCATGATCTAGTAGACAAAACAATGGAAAAAACAAAAACAAAATCCTCAACCGCCATCATCAAAAATAAAGTTGCCACAAACCGGCAACCCCTTCAAACGAACCAAAAGTAGCCTATCCATTTGAGAATTTTGTGGAAGAGGTGCTTGCCCCTGCTTTCGAAGAGAACGGATGAGTACCCGATGTCATAAATGCACTAGTTTCATTGTAGACTTCTTCGACCTCCTCTTCATCTGAATCCTGCCTGTCACTCGACTTTTTCTCCTTCTTCTCTATACGACCCACAGTACTACCTCCCTGTCCACCATCATCATCCTTAAGTGCATCAAAGGGGTTTGACGTTGATACCTGATTGTTCACCGGCTTCTTCAAGGACGAGATTAGTTTAGGGTTTACAACTGGTCTGTACACTACCTTAGGCTTTTGATTTTTCATGTGAAGCCCTTGGTTAGTAGATTTCTTCGTCTTTGCACCCACAACCTGAAAGTCATCAATTTTCTTTCCAGAATCCCCACTCGAAACGACCTGAGGGCTCTTTGGACACGAGTTATCCTCATGACCAAACACACAACAAGATGAGCACCTTAAAGGCTCCCAATCATATTCGATTTTAACCTCCACCATTGAGTGACCATTACCCTCTAAATCTGGGATTGCAACTGTAACACTCCTCTTTAACTCAGCCCCAGCTTGAATTTCAATGAGAGCTCTAGCATAACTGCTTCTTCCCCATGACTCAGCACACATTGTAGCAGTGTACGAATCTAGCATCTTAGGCACCCCTATCTTAGAAGCGAGCAGGCTAAGACCATCCTCAGTATATGCTGCTAACGGCACTTCATGCATCTTAACCCAAACTGGGATAGCCTTTATATCTTCCTTTTCCAACTTGACAGAGGCCGACCACTCCTTCAAAATTATCGGAACATTTCTAATCATCCAAGGTCCATCCTCCACCAATTTATCCATCCCTTCCTTTGTTTTGAATTTAAAGAAAAAGAACCCGTTTGCATTCATCATTAGTCTCGAGAGACCATATTTCACCCAGTTGTTCTTAGCAAAATAATCCACCACCGGAAAAGCCAGCCTTTTGCCCAGAAAATATCCATACAACGTGTTAGCATACCTGTCAGAGACCTGCTTGACCGAAGACAACGGAATGACAACATCAGCACCATCAACCGACTCACTAGCTTCCATCATCCGAAAATTAACCTTTACCTTCTCCTTTGCGGTATTCACAACACTAGCAAAAGATAAATGTTCCGCAACCCCAGATGATCTTGAGTTCGAGTTACCAGCCAATGGAGTCACCAAATTCACTCCACAAACATCCATTATTGGCGAGAATGTTTTTTCCAACTGAACCGGAGTAGTAACCTTAGTGAGTTCATCAATGATATTGATGCCACGTTTTGGCTGAATAGTGTTCCCATCAACATCAAGAATTCGATCCGCAATTTCCTTAAAAGACAGTGGTGGCCTTCCACTAGGTTTCATGCGTTCATCCATTTAACTGAAACCAAGCAGCCAGAATTCCCATCAAAAAAGAAGCCGCCTGAATAACCCTAGTAGCCGCAACCACCAAAAGAATTCGACAACAATCAGAATCAATGAAATCAGCCGCAAATCCTTAATCAGCCACCAAACCCTAGTTCACAAACCAGAAAATAGTGCCGACAACAAACCCTAATCCGGCCAACACTCAGAATAATCAGCCGACAATTCGTAATCAGCCGCCAAATCCTAATTCGCAAACCAGAAACTAGCGCCGACCATAAACCCTAATCCGAACACACTTTGGAATAGACGGCCACAACCAAAACAAACTCGAATCTGATCAAAAGAAAAGATAATTGGCACTGTAACCCTAATCCGCCGCACCTCCACAATCAGAAAGCAAGTAAAAAACTGAACCCTAAAGTAAATCTCGAATCTGATTTCAATTGATAGTCTTCTAAGGGTCGATTAGAGAACCCTAAGATGGTTACCAAGATCGATCAAACCAGTAGAATCAATAGACTGTTAGGGTTTCACGAGCACATGCCAAATCGCCACAAGCAGAGATCTTATGCAAAGAGAAGATAGTTCGTATTCCCCGTTCTGGTCAAGAACCTCTTGAAGTTCAAGGCGACAAGAGTGGTGCAGTGGTTGGCATCATCTCCTTCCTGAAGGCCCAGAAGTGTTTACGAAAGGGTCACACTGCCATTTTGGCACTTGTTACTGACGCATCAAAAAAAAAAAAAAGAAGAGATTGGAGGATATCCCAGTTGTACGTGACTTTCCTCAAGTGTTTCCTGAAGACTTACCTGGTCTACCGCCTCACCGCCAGGTCGAATTCCAGATCGAGCTAGCTCCTGGAGCAGCACCCATAGCTCGTGCACCATACCGCTTCGCTCCAACAAAACTGGAATAACTGTCTAAGCAACTACAAGAGCTCTTGGATAAGGGCTTTATTCGTCCTAGTTCTTTGCCCTGGGGAGCCCCAGTATTGTTTGTAAAGAAGAAAGATGGAACTTTCAGGATGTGCAAAGATTACCGTGAACTCAACAAGGTGACAGTGAAGAATCGCTATCCTCTTCCACGTATTGATGACTAGTTCGATCAGTTGCAAGGATCGAGCTACTACTCAAAGATAGATCTGAGGTCAGGCTACCATCAGCTGAGAGTCCAGGATGAGGACGTCTCCAAAAGAGCATTCAGAACTCGCTACGGCCATTACGAGTTTCTAGTTATGCCATTCGGGCTAACGAATGCGCCTGCAGTCTTTATGGATCTTATGAACAGGTGTGTAAATCCTACCTAGATAAGTTTGTGATTGTATTCATCGACGACATTCTGATCTACTCCATGAGTCAGGAGGAACACGAGCAGCATTTGCAACTTATTCTGAAGCTCCTTCGAACAGAACAGCTATACGCCAAGTTTTCGAAATGCGACTTCTGGCTTCGTGAAGTCCACTTTCTAGGCCATGTAGTAAACAAGGATGGGATTCATGTTGATCCATCCAAGGTAGATTCGATCAGGAACTGGCCTGCACCGCGTACACCAACAGAAATACGCCAATTCTTGGGTTTGGCGGGCTATTACAGACGGTTCATCAAGGACTTCTCAAAGATTGCTCAGCCACTTACACTACTGACACAGAAGGGTGTCACTTATCGTTGGGGTAATACTCAGGAAACAACTTTCCAACACTTAAAGGATAGATTATGCAGCGCACCTATTCTTTCATTGCCAGAGGGCACGAACGATTTTGTGGTTTATTGCAACGCATCCATTTTTTTTTGGGTAAAGGGTTACCCCGGTGGTTCTATTATAGACAACCGCCAAATAAGTACAAGTAGTGAGGATGAGTTCCCCACTAGTTCATATACAGGACAGGCCCCATATATGTAAGCAAAAAAAAAACAAAACAAACCAAAATACCACCTCGACCTAGCCTACTACAATCATAATTATGACTAACGAGTAGACAAATGAAAAAATCAAACAACGTCAACCGCCATCATCAAAAATGAAATTGCCACCAACCGGCAGCCTCCTAGCATGGAAACGAAAACACCTATCCATTGGATAACGTTGTGGTCGAGGTGCTTGCCCCTGTACTGGAAGATGTAGGATGTGTACCCGATGTCATAGACTCTTCCTCATAAACAATCTCTACCTCTTCATCATCAGACTCCTCATTTAGCTCACGTCCCCCTTAGAATTCCCTTTGAAGGAACCCCCATTCCCCCCAACAAACCCAAGAGCACTAAACGAATTATGTGTTTGAACCTTGGACGAACTAGTACCCCGAGCATTCACATAGGAGGAACTCACTACCTTTTTCTTTTTATCCACAGGTCTATATTCAAGCTTGGGCTTCTGGTTGTTAACTTGAAAACCACTCTTCTTTGCTTTCTTCTTTGTCTTAACTTCCGTATAGCCATCCTCATCTACTTTCGGACTGTTAGTAGGAGGTCTCACTGTCGATCGAATGCATTTTGGACACTCCTCAGAGTCATGCCCAAATACACAACATTGGGCACATCTCGGGGGTTTCCATTCATATTCCACACGAATAGTTTCATTGATATACTTGTTCTCATCCAGCTCAGGAATAGCCAAGGTTAGGACCTCTTTAAAGTCATGTTCAGCAGATATATCAATGAGGGTCCTAGCATAGCTGCTTCTACCCCAAGCCTCGTTACACATATCACTAGTATACGAATCCAACCGCAAAGGAGAACCAATTTTAGATGCCAACATGCTTAACCCATCATCGGAATACGCCACTAGAGGGACATCATGCGGTTTGACCCAGACCGCTACTTTTTTAAACTCTTCTTTTTTTAGGGTATTTGTAGGAGACCACATGTTAAGAAACAACGGTTTATTACGTATCATCCATGGTCCCCCTTCAAGAACAGTATTCATGCCCTTTCTATCTTCAAACTTAAAGAAAAAAAACCCATTTGAATTCGTCATAGTTTTCTGTAGACCATGTTTTTTCCAATTTGTTCTCACAAAGAATTCAACTACTGGATAAGCAATTCTATCCCCCAGGAAGTAACCATAAAGAGTATTAGCTAACCTGTCATTAACCTGCCGAACAGAATCAACCTGTAGCACTACATCCACTCCATCCAACAAGACTTCTGAATTTAGGGTACGAAAGTTAATCTTATGAGTTAGAGCAGCCGAATCATTAGCATTTGTATCAGCATTATGATTCTGATTTGAACCAATACCCATCCTATCATCACGATGTTCTACCTGTTCGTTCAACACCACATTCGCATAGGATTGTTGTTGAACATGTGCAGCTTGTACCTGATTCTGATGTTGTACTCGTGGAACAGGACTCACATCATTGAGCGGTAGCACAAAAGCTACCTTTCGTTTGTCAAAGACCTTAGCATAATTCCGATTAGGGGAATCAGAACAACCCATATCGAAATCAGTATCATTTAGCGGAAGCATAAAGCTAACCTTCTTATGCCGCAAATCAGTAACCCTAGCCGGCATATGTGACAATTGTCTAGGCTGAAATGGTTTTCCGTCAATATTCTTAATCTTTCTCGCGAACAAGTTTGAGTTGTCTGCATCTTGAACATCCATATCAACAGCCGCAGTAAAGAGTGAAAGACTCAAATGAATCAGACACTTGTTGACTAAAATCGCCGACCAAAACCCTAATAGTGAATGATTATGTAAATCGGGCTTCAAATAGTATCACACAATCGCCGAAACTAACCCCTTAATCTGACCGACAACACCTAATTCAGATTTAAACCAAACCCTAGACATGGTAGATTCAGATTCGATCGTAAATAATCTGGTCAGATCAATTAACACGAGAAACAACAACTTTATTGTAGAAACCCTAAGCCGATCCTTCAAACAACCAAACCCTAATGATAATAAAATCGATACAAGATCAGGAATAGATTGAAGAACCTAGAGTTGTGCAGAATCGCTCAAGATCACCCAAATCGCCCAGAGCCCCCCATTTTTCCCCATAAGCCTAAAATTTGCGACGCATCCATTCAGGGTCTTGGATGTGTGTTAATGCAGCATGACAAGGTCATTGCTTATGCTTCGCGCCAGCTCAAGGTTCACGAACGGAACTACACGACGCACTATTTAGAGCTGGGAGCTGTTGTTTTTGCACTTAAGATATGGCGACACTACCTGTACGGTACCAAGTGCACTATCTACACCGATCACAGGAGTCTCGAGCATATCTTCAAGCAGAAGGAATTGAACATGCGTCAACGTCGATGGGTCGAGCTACTTAATGATTACGAATGTGCCATCAAGTACCATCCGGGCAAAGCCAATCTTGTGGCTGACGCCCTCAGTCGAAAGGATACTACGCCTAGGCGCGTACGAGCACTATCTATTTAGTCTGGTCTTCCTGCTCAGATACGAGATGCTCAGGTAGAAGAATTGAAACTAGAAAACGTCAGGGCTGAAGCCTTACATGGCTCAAGGCAACGATTAGAACAGAAGGAAGACGGCGCCTATTATGTAACGGGGCGTATTTGGGTCCCACTATATGGCAACTTACGCGAGCTTGTAATGGACGAAGCACATAAGTCTCGCTACTCGGTACATCCATGTTCGGATAAAATGTACCACGATCTTAGAACTACGTATTGGTGGCCTAGTATGAAGGCCCACATTGCAACTTACGTCGGCAAATGTTTGACTTGTGCGAGGGTCAAGTCGGAATACTAGAAACCATCAGGCCCACTTCAGCAACCCAAGATACCACAATGGAAATGGGAGGAAATTTCCATGGATTTTGTTACTGGCCTACCTAGATCTCAGCGTGGGAACGATACTATTTGGGTAATCGTGGATCGACTCACAAAGTCTGCTCACTTCTTGGCCATCAAGGAAACGGATAAGTTCTCCACTCTAGCAGACATATATCTCAAGGAAGTTGTCTCAAGGCACGGAGTGCCAACCTCCATTATTTCGGATCGTGATGCATGATTCACTTTAGAACTGTGGCAAGCGATGCACAAATCTTTTGGCTCTCGATTAGACATGAGCATGGCTTATCACCCTCAGACGGATAGCCAGTCTGAGCGCACGATTCAAACCCTAGAAGACATGCTTCGGGCATGTGTTATCGATTTCTGCAGCAGCTGGGAAAAACATCTCCCTTTGGTGGAGTTTTCGTATAATAACAGTTACCACACCAGTATTCATGTGACACCTGTGTCACCACGACCATCAAACAAATACCAAATCAATGAAATATTGTATTTCATACTTGGGATTTTGTGTAAATATGTGTATCGTTTGCACATATTAATTCTTGTTCGATTTCGGGCTTTAAATCGCTTTCTGGAAGGTTATACACGATCTGATTCGTAAATATAACCAGTTTAATGCAACAAACACTCCGGAATAGTGACATAGGCTTAACATACCTTAAATATCCTTTACATAACTTAGAAATAGGCTTTGAAGGGTTCGGTATGCTAAAATAAACTTTATTGATCAATAAAGACTAAAAGCGTCAAAAGTGCATAAGTTTGCATTTTTGCGCATATCTTACGTCCTGAATATATCCGGACATCCAAAAATTAATGTAATCATTAAAATATTTTATTTTAGTGATTGGCATGATAAAATTCCATTCGTCGCTTAATTTGGATCGTTTTGCGTTCGTTACGACTTCCGTCGTAATTAACCGAATAACGCAACCGTACGGCCAAACGAACCGACATCCGTGATGTCTTTGAGCACATTTTAAGTTCCCTATACTTTAGTATCATTTTAGAGCCTTGAAATGAGGTTAAAGGGGTTTAAAAGTGCCAAAAAAATCAAGTTTTACAAGTGTAGGGACCATTTTTGAAATTTCTGGCAGATTCAATGAACCTAGTCCATTTTGAAGTGTTAATGGTTTTCACCCATGGTTTTGCAAAACCATGGGATGGTATTCAATGAACATAGTCCACATTAGGGGCTCCCATGGTTTTTGAAAACCATGTGCCCACATGTAAGGTCTAGATCAAATCACGTTTTTCGACGAACGATCTTAACGGTTCAAGGAAATCTATAAATACCCCTCACCCATTTCATTCTTCCTCACATTTGAATCTGATTCTACACTCTCTAAGTGGAAGTATATGCTTCCTACCTGAGAGTGAATCGGGTTCGAATCTTGCGGGGACCTTCTGTAAGTATTCTTTCGCATTTTTCGTTCGTTTTAGCGTTAAAGTCAAACTGCGTTTGACTTTCTGCATTAACCAGTTTATGGTCAATGCGAAGTTCGTTTGAACTTCATAACGTGAGCGTAATCACGATGGTCATAGTCCCCAGTGACTATACCTACTGATTACCACGTTATCTAGGCTCAGTGACGAGTCGCAGTTTCGGCCAAAATGCGATTTCTCGCGTATTTTGTAACCAAACTTCTCTAGGGTATTAAAACCGTTTGTTTTAATACCAAACCTGTTTTCTAACTCTACTAAACATGTTCTAGCATGTTTAGTTCGTCGCTTTTAGATTTGTGCTTGTTTAGGGTCGTAAAGGTAAGCGATCTAATCAATCGCTTATACTTACGAACCCGACCCAATTGGTCGATCTTTAGGATCCGACCAAACACTTTAGGTGACCATAGTTGTATAGGGAATAACCTTCCGAGGTTATACCTTATGGTCACATCGTTTAAGTAGTTGTATGATAAGTAGTTCTTATGCCTTAGGTAAATTACCAAAATACCCTTTTTGCGCCAAAATTCATTTTAAGCCTATGTAACGTAATTTTTGACATCTAAACTGATTTAGCAACAATATTAGACATGTTAAGGCATATAATACTTGTCATAGGACTAGTTAGGCTTTCCGAACGCGTTTTACGCAAACGACGCGTTAAAGTAGCATAAGCTACCTAAACGGGTCGTAATGGGTCGTAAGCACTTAGGATAGGTTTCGTTTTAGTACGTAAGCTTTGTTAAACCATATTGCATAAGTTCCCATACTTATTTGGTTTACGAACCCTCGTACTACCCGATCCTCCGATAGGTCCGGTTATTAATGTAGATACCTATATAGGTGCCGTTTGATTCCGTGATCTTCTAGCTTTGCTTGGTGGTTATCCTAGGACTTCTAAGCAATCTCAAGTGAGTACATAGTCCCCTCTTTTACTGTTTTTCAAATATTTTGGGGTGAAACACATGTGCCTACTTGTTACTTTCATGATTTCATGCTTTTATATCATATACTTGCTATGTTCATTAGTACACTATTAGTACATGATTTCATTGTGTTTTTGCTATGTATGTTTACTTAGCATACTTAGTACATCGTTTTACATAACATTTCATGCTATGTATGTTCATCATACTTAGTACATTTTACATCACATGCTATGTATGTTCATCATACTTAGTACATTTTACATCACACGCTATGTATGCCCATTGTGTGCATACTTAGTACATCGTTTTACAAAACATCTTATACTTGGTATCATGCTATGTATGTCCATCCGTCGCATACTTAGTACATTGTTTGTGTATTCTTACCTATGGTTTGGCTGTTACATATTTCACTTGCCATACATGACATTTTGTTTACACATTACTTGATTGACATTCGACAACGGTTTAGACATGGGCAATTTACATTGGTGGTTTATGTGGGTAAGTGATTTGAGTAACGAGACGTGTGTAATGTGATACAAGCATGGTGGATACGCCGCTGGTACTTCCTATATATAAGTGCTTGTATTATATTACATGGCGTAGCGTTATTTAAATCATTCATTTGGATTTATACATTTTTACACAAATAACATATTTTTCACAAGACATTGTTTTACAAAACAGTTTGTTTTATACAAACTCATTTTTACTTGGTTATTCATTTAACCTTACATCATTCTTTTAACTATACATATCTATCATCGATTTTCAAACATTTTATAAAAGCAAACACTTAAACTGGATTCATG
The DNA here is from genome assembly GCF_002127325.2 of Helianthus annuus. Classification (NCBI taxonomy): domain Eukaryota; kingdom Viridiplantae; phylum Streptophyta; class Magnoliopsida; order Asterales; family Asteraceae; genus Helianthus; species Helianthus annuus. The sequence continues at coordinate 165,268,350 of NC_035447.2, read as the reverse complement.
ACAAGTTTTTGTTAAACATTTTCTCAAACCTAGGTCATGAATCCTATTTTTCATAAAACCTATGTACTCGCCGGCATTTTTATGCTGATGTATTTTCACATGTGTTTCAGGTGCTATAGTTGATGATGTTTGATGATGATATTGATGCATGCTCACATAGGATTGGACGAGGCCTTTGTGACATTAAAAGATGCAAGACTAGTTAATTTTTGTTATGTTTCTTTATTGTTTAGACATTGTAACTCATTTAATTCAATAAAACGAAATTTGTTTAATCCATGGTTGTGAAACAATGATTCTGTTACAACACTCCCCGACGTTTCCGCCACGTTTTGTTGTTTTACGTGGTCGGGGTGTGACAGAAAAGTTGGTATCAGAGCCAATGGTTATAGGGAATTAGGTTATTAGTAATGCTTTGACCTAGACTATAACCTTCCTAAGACCCTAACGCGAGTTTACTTGCGTTTAGTCATAAAACAATACCGTCACTTATCCTTAGGTGACAACCACAACAAGAACATAAATTTGATCTGCCTTGAAAACTAATCATCTGTTCTAGGATGATTTATTATAAGGTTTCGAACCTTCAAAGTTTTCAAAATTTCGTCAAAGTTTGGGTCTAAATAATGTGAACACGTGCAAACTGGAAGAGTGGGTGCCTGTACCGTGAGTTTTCTGTCTAAGGCTAGAGTGTTCGTACAAATCCGCAGTATCGGACCAGTCACTCTTACCTGGAAACTCTTGGGGTGAGTGTCCACTTATAGGCGAGCATGTCTTCGCGATACATTATATTGACCCGCTTACTTTGATTAGTCACCATCTCATTTGTTTGCCTTTGGTAACAAACAAATGGTCATAATCTTCATGTGTTGTCATTCTCTTTTGGCTATCTTTTGCTTGTTTCCTCCTATGCCTTCCATTGTCTTCAAGATGCCTCTTCATCGCAACAATACTCAAATGTCTAAACCTGGTGCTGCAACTACCCAGCAAATAGGCGTCGTACTCTAGAGGACTGTTGATTTAGCTATCACGATGACTCGCCTCAGGGATGAAGCCATATAAGGGAACTGCTCCTTGGTGCAATCAATGTAGTAGTCATCATCCGGATCGAATACCCTGTTTCAAATGTACCCACGGTGGACGATGGGGACATTTGGTTAACATGTGCCGCTTTGCAATCCAAAGCAAAGCTGTTACTAAATCCTGCTGCTGCTCAACCTTCAATTTCTGCTTCATATGTCGCCTTGACATATCTAGCGCCTCAACCTCATGAACTTTCTACCTTGTGTATCGACTTAAGCACGCCTGGCTTTGAACAAGAAGACAACCCTAATTCTCTCTCTAGCATGGGCGACGCTCGTTCTTCTTGCAACCTTCGATTCTCTTCTTGATCCTTGTATAACAGTCTGATTTATTGGAGTTTTGATTTTCTTTACTCTAATTCGAACTTGTTAGCAAGTGTGATTGATTTGAATCTAGGGTTTTTCGTTTGTTTTGTTTTCGTCGCCTGCCTGATTCCTTGGTTTCAACCTGATTGTATAGCCTAATTGGATTCCCTTTATCCGATTTATCTATATGATTAAGCTTGAGTCATGGGTTAGGTTATTGCTAGTTTAGGGTTTTGCGTTTGGTTTCTGTCTTCTGTTCGTTGTTTTTTCTGGTTACGTGGGTTTTCTTTGCATGCCTAGTTACTGTTTTGTTTTCTAGAGAGGTGTTTTCTCGTAATATGGATAGTCGTAATTCTGGTGAGGGAAGTGTTGGTTCTTTGGATGATTCTGGTCAGGGTTCCAAGAAGAATGATGATGGACAACCATCTTCACGTGGGATTGGACTGAGGGTTACGAATTTGGAGGGTGATTTTCTGAAGCCGAGGAGGGGATTGTATTCTACGTCAGGTTCATCCATCTTGGATGGTCTGACCAAGATCTCTAAACCCGTTAACCCTTCTATAGGGAATTTTACTACGTTTGCTGATTATAGTACGTTGGCCCATGCAAGTTCTGATCAAGGGATGGAGTTGCCTCAAGCTGATAGGTTGCCAGTCATTGATGAAAAGCTGAAAAACATTCAGGATCAGGTGGGGAGGAATACGTCGGACTCTTGTCCATCGGATGGTGAATTCTTGGGTAAACCTTTATCCTATGCTGATACGGTGATCAATCAGAAGAATAAAAAGGTAAATTTCAGACCTCTTGCTTGTGATACTCAACACGAGGGCTGTGATATTGTTCTCCCAAAAGAATCGGTTCGTGTAGTTCAGGAAAAGCTCGCTAATACATTATACGGATACTTCTTGGGTGACCGTCTAGCTTACCCGGTGGTCGAATACTTTGTAAGAAACAATTGGAAAAAATATGGCTTGCAGAAGTCTATGATGAACGCTAATGGCTTCTTCTTCTTTAAATTTGCGGATCATAAGGGTATGTGCGATGTGCTTGCTTCAGGTCCTTGGATAATACGCTCACAACCTATTTTTCTCCACGAATGGTCTCCTATGTCAAAGCTGGAAAAACAAGAGGTTACTAAGGTTCAAGTTTGGGTGAAAATTCATGAAGTGCCGATTGCCGCTTACACGGAGGATGGCCTGAGTATGATAGCCACCGCCATTGGGGTTCCTAAGTTATTAGACTCCTATACATCGTCTATGTGTATGGATTCTTGGGGGAGAAGTAGTTACGCAAGAGCTCTTATAGAAATCTCCGCGGATAAGGACTTCAAAGAGGAAATAACGATGGCTATCCCGGAAGTAGATGGTGAAGGATTTATTAAGGAAACAATGTATGTCGAATACGAATGGAGTCCGCTCAGATGCTCTCACTGCTGTGTCTTTGGTCACGATGCTGAGTCTTGTCCAAAGCAATCGAAAAGACTCGATGTTAAAGCTTCTTATAAACAGGCTTGGGATAAGGGTAATAAGGGGCAATCTCAAGGGCGTCGTCAAGAAAAACCGAAAATTGATGATGATGGATTTATGGGGGTTCATAGTAAAAAAGCGGCTAGGAAGAGTGGTATCCCGATTAACAAACCAAAACCAAAATTTGAATATCGTCCAGTTTCTACTAATCGGAAAGATAACGGGAAGTCTAAATCGGAATCAACTAATGTGGTGTCTCGAAATCCTTTTGATGTTTTGAATGAAGTGAATGAGGAGCAAGGCCAAAGTAGTAAATCGGCTGAAGATGGTAATGAGGACTCGGATGAAGATGAGGTGATGGAAGGTTATTGTGAGATGGATGATTTTCTCATGGAAGGGACGCACAAAATTCAAGGGGCAAGCACTCCTTCTCCAGTTGTTTCCAATGGTTAGTCTTGCTTCTTGGAATATTAGGGGGTTGAACCGCCCTCTGAAACAACAGGAGGTTCGTCAGATTGTAAAGGAAAATAGTTTGTCGTTTTGTGCTATTCTTGAATCCCATGTGAATGTTGATAATCTTAACAAGGTTTGTTCTTCTGTGTTTCGTCGTTGGGATTGGACCTCGAATGGAAATAGTTGTGACAAGGGAACGAGGATCATTGCTGGCTGGGATCCGGGTATTTTTGATGTCATTTTGCTCTCACAATCTGCGCAGGTTATGCACTTCCAACTCGTATTTAAGCATGACAAGAAAGTACTATTCTGTTCCATTGTTTATGCAGCGAATTATTATATTACTCGAAGGGAGTTATGGTATCATTTGTCTAAGCATAAGGTGCTTGTGGGTAATAATCCTTGGGTTATCTTGGGCGATTTCAACTCAGCTCTTAATCTTGATGATAAGTCTATGGGAGTGTCTAACATATCGGCTGGTATGAGAGAGTTTCAAGATTGTATTTCGGATATAGAAGCGTTCGACATAAATAGCTCAGGCTTGCATTACACATGGAGTCAAAAACCAAAAAAGGGAGCTGGTTTGTTAAAGAAAATTGATAGAGTTTTGGGTAACACTCCGTTTGTTGATATGTTTCCCAATTCGGTGGCTTTTTTTCATCCGTACCGTCTTTCTGATCATTGTCCGTGTTTGTTAAAGATCCCAAAGCCGGGTAAAAGTAAACATAGACCGTTCAAGTTCGCAAATTTTCTGGTTTATAAACCGGGTTTTTTGGAGACTGTTAAAAAGGCGTGGGATACTAATATCGAAGGGGTACTCCAATTTCGAGTGGTGAAAAAACTCAGATTGTTAAAAAATCCGCTTCGTGCTTTACTGTTCCAACAGGGTAACTTGCATAAGAAAGTGGAGGAGCTTCGTTCGAAGTTGGATGCGATTCAGCGGGATATAGATAGTAGTCCGTTAAATGTTGTTCTTCGTGATCAAGAGATAAAGATTTCAGCTGAATTTCAAGAGGCTTGTCTAGATGAAGAGCGTTTCTTAAAACAAAAATCTAAAGTGGATTGGCTTCGAGCGGGGGATGCCAATACGGCTTTCTTTCATGCCTCCTTGAAGTGCAGAAATCATTCGACTCGTATTGATGTTATTACGAACTCAGAAGGGGTTATGTTTGAGGGTGAAAATGTCTCTAAGGCGATTGTCACTCATTATGAAAAATTTCTCGGTAGTGAAGATGCTATAGCCATTCGGCCAACGCATGAGCTTTTCTCGAAAAGGTTGAATGACGATGATGCATTGCATATGATTCGTCCGGTGACGAGCCAAGAGGTTAAGCTAGCTATGTTCTCCATTGGGAACGATAAAGCCCCTGGTCCAGATGGGTATTCGGCCGCTTTTTTCAAGAGTGCATGGGATATTATTGGTCTTGATGTTTCGAATGCCATAATTGATTTCTTCAATACGGGTAAGCTTCTTCGGGAGTTGAATAATACTCTTATTGTTCTTATTCCAAAGAAGGCCACCCCTTATTCAGTTACGGACTATCGGCCCATTGCTTGTTGTAATGTTATCTATAAATGTATTAGCAAGATTGTGGCGGATCGTATTAAAGGATCTTTGAACCAAATTGTAAGCATCAATCAGTCGGCTTTTATCCCGGGAAGGAAGATATCTGACAACATTTTGCTCACTCAGGAGCTGATGCACAACTATCATAGAAGCTATGGTCCGCCTAGATGTGCTTTTAAAGTTGATATTCAAAAAGCTTATGACACGGTTCATTGGGGTTTTCTCAAGGACGTGCTCGTTGGGTTTGGCTTCAATCCGAAGATGGTGGAGTGGATTATGATTTGTGTGTCTACCCCTTCATATTCTCTATGTGTTAATGGGGAAGTGCATGGTTATTTCAGGGGAAGACGTGGTTTGCGGCAAGGAGATCCACTTTCTCCTTATCTTTTCACGCTTGTCATGGAAATCCTAACTTGTATTCTTCAGCATGGTTCGAGGCTGGGCTCTTCGTTCAAGTTTCACAACAGGTGTGAAAAGCAGCGTATTATTAATCTCTGTTTTGCAGATGACCTGTTCCTTTTTGCTCGAGGCGATGTTCATTCGGCTAGCTTCATCATGGAATCGCTTACACAATTCACGAACATGTCTGGTCTGGTCCCGAGTATTCAAAAGAGCACTGCTTTTTTCTGTAATGTCTCCGATCTTGTCAAAGAGGCTATCTTGAATGTCTTGCCGTTCGAGGAGGGATCTTTACCGGTTAGATATTTAGGGGTCCCTCTAATTTCGACCAGACTCTTAGCTAAAGATTGTAATGTTTTGGTTGAGAGGATGGAGAAACGCATAACTAATTGGAGAAACAAGCTTCTTTCGTTTGCAGGGAGATTACAACTTATTATCTCTGTTTTGGCTGCTTTGCATGTGTATTGGTCCTCCGTTTTCATTTTACCAGCTAGCATCATTAAAGATTTGGAGGCTAAAATGCGGAATTTCTTATGGTCTCAAGAAGCTTCCTTTCACAGAGGAAAAGCTAAAGTTTCTTGGAGTTCTATTTGTGTCCCAAAGTATGAAGGTGGTCTTGGTATTCGTAGAGTGGGAGATGTAAACAAGGCTCTTATGGCGTCTCATGCCTGGAGTATTCTGAACAAGAGGGATTCGTTATGGGTTGCTTGGATTTACTCGTATAGATTAAAGCACCATAATTTCTGGACGTGTAGAGAAGGGTCGAACTGTAGTTGGTCATGGAGGAAGCTTCTTCAAATCAGGCCGTTATTGAGAAGTCACATTTGGTCGAAGTTGGGGAACGGGAATGATACTTCAGCCTGGTACGACTTATGGAGTCATCTTGGGCCTCTCGCTAACTTTATTTCGGCTAGTGTGATCACTAATGCAGGGTTTATGCTTAATGATAAGGTTGCGGATGTTTTTCTAGACACCTCTTGGGCGTGGCCGGAGGAGTGGAGGTCTCGGTTCCCTATTTTAGATCAGCTTGATAATATTCGTTTGAATCCGAATAGTATTAACAGGTTATGTTGGAAGGAAGGTGATGTTACGCATGATTTTTCGTCCTCTATAGCTTGGCACTCGGTTCGGTCTAGGGAGCAAGAAATAGATTGGGTTAATATAGTGTGGTTTCCTCAATGTATTCCCAGACACGCGTTCTTAATGTGGCTTATCATGCGTCGGAAGCTTCTGACACAAGATATTATTCTTCAGTGGGATATATCTAGGAGGAAAAATATGAACATGATGTGCTGTCTGCTTTGTTACGAAAATGTTGATTCCCATGAGCACCTTTTCTTTGAATGTAGTTTTTCTTCTAAAATTTGGCTCATGGTTCGAGAGAAGGCGGGTATGGCTAGAGTGGATCCGAAGTGGAGCTCGATTATTGGCTGGCTAAAGGCTCGAGAGAGATCGAAATCCGCAGCTTTATATGTTAGTAAACTCTTGGTTGGAGCGACCGCTTATGTGATTTGGCAAGAGCGAAACGCGAGATTATTTAGAAATCAAACGAGACCTCCGGATACTATACGTGATACAATTCTGAAAACCATCCGATACAAACTCATAGGCGTTAAATTCAGGCAATGCATCAATGTTACTAGATTGCGAGGCGGGTGGGGGATTGCGGAGGAAACCGTGAACGACGATGGAGGCTAATTGGTTCTAAGTTTTATACTTCTATTGCTGTTTCTAGTTGATAGACTAGTTGTTCTTTGTTGTGTTGTTTGGTTTTTGGTTTACTTACATGGGGCATGTCTCATGTAAGAACTAGTGTGGACGTCTCCTCACTACTTGTTTTTTTGGTTGTGAATATATAAAATCACCGGGGTAAACCCTTTACCCAAAAAAAAAAAAAGACTTAAGCACGCCTAGTGCAAGGTGTCGAAACACCTCTCGTTACACAAATTCCAAAATCCATATAGGATCTTTCTATCCTCATAATTAGATCCTTATGGATGGGAACCGTTCATCGGAGCCCTTAATTGAATTCTCTATATGATTCAATACGTATATTGCAATTCAATAAGGACAAAACCGAATTCCTATTAAGATTTTTCTATCTTCATAGATAGATTCTTGAAAGTGATTAAAGTGCCAAATGAAATCCACGGATTGGATTCCTGGTGTGCTTTAAGTATCCGCGTCCAAAGATAACAAATTAATAACCAAGTTAATCAATTATGTGATTATGTGCTTATGTGTTCCCTTTTATGTTTTTGTGTGATCCAAATTTATGTTATCCAAATCCTCGTAGAATCTTCCATATCTTCGTATAAGGGATTCATAGTAGGATATCCAAAGGTACTATCTTAAATCCTTAATGGACTTCTACGTTGTAGTTAAGTACCTGGGGTTGTGAAGTACTATTCCATAAATTAGACCCCTTGAGTGGTCTAGTTAAACAGATTGATCCAAAAATCTGGTTAGGAATATCATGTGATGATATAGCTGAAAAGACTCCTTGGTAGTCAAATTAAAGTGATCATTTGTCGATCTAATTAAAAGGACCCTATGGTAGTCTAGCCACACTCATTACAGGTTTAATTTTCTTCCCCTACACATTATGAAATGTACTGTGCGGACTGTGCAAGGAATTACGTAATTATGGACGCGTACGTAATTATGGAATTTAGTGCACAGAAACCACAACGAGTTTTGTCATGCGTCTAGAGTGAACCCTGTTCATTTCCAATTCTGATGAAGCACCCGTTGAAGAAAAATGAACTAGCTACTCATTTTTCACTTCTGAAAGAATATCCGTTGATGGAAATGAATATCCGTTTGTTTAATCCTTCATTTCCGTTCTGATGAAGAATCCGTTGAGGAAAATGGATCATCCATTCATTTTCGCTTCTGAAGAATATCCGTTGATGGAAATGAATATCCATTTGTTTAATCCTTCATTTCCGTTCTGATGAAGAATCCGTTGAGGAAAATGGATCATCCATTCATTTTCGCTTCTGAAGAATATCCGTTGATGGAAATGAATATCCGTTGATGGAAATGAATATCCGTTTGTTTAATCCTTCATTTCCGTTCTGATGAAGAATCCGTTGAGGAAAATGGATCATCCATTCATTTTCGCTTCTGAAGAATATCCGTTGATGGAAATGAATATCCGTTTGTTTAATCCTTCATTTTCGTTCTGATGAAGAATCCGTTGAGGAAAATGGATCATCCATTCATTTTCGCTTCTGAAGAATATCCGTTGATGGAAATGAATATCCGTTTGTTTAATCCTTCATTTTCGTTCTGATGAAGAATCCGTTGAGGAAAATGACTCATTCCGTTCATTTTCGCTTCTGAAGAATATCCGTTGAAGGAAATGAATATCCGTTTGATTATCCTTTCATTTCCGTTTCTGAAGAAGCAACCGTTGGAAATGACTCCGTTTGTTCATTTTCGTTTCTGAAGAATATCCGTTGAAGGAAATGAATATCCGTTTGATTATCCTTTCATTTCTGTTTCTGAGGAAGCATCTGTTGAAAATGACTCCGTCCATTCATTTTTGTTTCTGAAGAATATCCGTTGAAGGAAATGAATATCCGTTTGATTATCCTTTCATTTCTGTTTCTGAGGAAGCATCTGTTGAAAATGACTCCGTCCATTCATTTTCGTTTCTGAAGAATATCCGCTGAAGGAAATGAATATCCGTTTGATTATCCTTTCATTTCTGTTTCTGAGGAAGCATCTATTGAAAATGACTCCGTCCATTCATTTTCGTTTCTGAAGAATGTCTATTAAGGAAATGATAGGATTATCCCTTGCATATCTCTGGTGGTTATTTGACACAATGTCACGGACAGACTCCTACGAATAAATTTCGGGACGAAATTTCCTAAAGTAGGGGAGACTGTGACACCTGTGTCACCACGACCATCAAACAAATACCAAATCAATGAAATATGTATTTCATACTTGGGATTTTGTGTAAATATGTGTATCGTTTGCACATATTAATTCTTGTTCGATTTCGGGCTTTAAATCGCTTTCTGGAAGGTTATACACGATCTGATTCGTAAATATAACCAGTTTAATGCAACAAACACTCCGGAATAGTGACATAGGCTTAACATACCTTAAATATCCTTTACATAACTTAGAAATAGGCTTTGAAGGGTTCGGTATGCTAAAATAAACTTTATTGATCAATAAAGACTAAAAGCGTCAAAAGTGCATAAGTTTGCATTTTTGCGCATATCTTACGTCCTGAATATATCCGGACATCCAAAAATTTATGTAATCATTAAAATATTTTATTTTAGTGATTGGCATGATAAAATTCCATTCGTCGCTTAATTTGGATCGTTTTGCGTTCGATACGACTTCCGTCGTAATTAACCGAATAACGCAACCGTACGGCCAAACGAACCGACATCCGTGATGTCTTTGAGCACATTTTAAGTTCCCTATACTTTAGTATGATTTTAGAGCCTTGAAATGAGGTTAAAGGGGTTTAAAAGTGCCAAAAAATCAAGTTTTACAAGTGTAGAGACCATTTTTGAAATTTATGGCAGATTCAATGAACCTAGTCCATTTTGAAGTGTTAATGGTTTTCACCCATGGTTTTGCAAAACCATGGGATGGTATTCAATGAACATAGTCCACATTAGGGGCTCCCATGGTTTTTGAAAACCATGTGCCCACATGTAAGGTCTAGATCAAATCACGTTTTTCGACGAACGATCTTAACGGTTCAAGGAAATCTATAAATACCCCTCACCCATTTCATTCTTCCTCACATTTGAATCTGATTCTACACTCTCTAAGTGGAAGTATATGCTTCCTACCTAAGAGTGAATCGGGTTCGAATCATGCGGGGACCTTCTCTAAGTATTCTTTCGCATTTTTCGTTCGTTTTAGCGTTAAAGTCAAACTGCGTTTGACTTTCTGCATTAACCAGTTTATGGTCAATGCGAAGTTCGTTTGAACTTCATAACGTGAGCGTAATCACGATGGTCATAGTCCCCAGTGACTATACCTACTGATTACCACGTTATCTAGGCTCAGTGACGAGTCGCAGTTTCGGCCAAAATGCGTTTTCTCGCGTATTTTGTAACCAAACTACTCTAGGGTATTAAAACCGTTTGTTTTAATAACAAACCTGTTTTCTAACTCTACTAAACATGTTCTAGCATGTTTAGCTCGTCGCTTTTAGATTTGTGCTTGCTTAGGGTCGTAAAGGTAAGCGATCTAATCAATCGCTTATACTTACGAACCCGACCCAATTGGTCGATCTTTAGGATCCGACCAAACACTTTAGGTGACCATAGTTGTATAGGGAATAACCTTCCGAGGTTATACCTTATGGTCACATCGTTTAAGTAGTTGTATGATAAGTAGTTCTTATGCCTTAGGTAAATTACCAAAATACCCTTTTTGCGCCAAAATTCATTTTAAGCCTATGTAACGTAATTTTTGACATCTAAACTGATTTAGCAACAATATTAGACATGTTAAGGCATATAATACTTGTCATAGGACTAGTTAGGCTTTCCGAACGCGTTTTACGCAAACAACGCGTTAAAGTAGCATAAGCTACCTAAACGGGTCGTAATGGGTCGTAAGCACTTAGGATAGGTTTCGTTTTAGTAGGTAAGCTTTGCTAAACCATATTGCATAAGTTCCCATACTTATTTGGTTTACGAACCCTCGTACTACCCGATCCTCCGATAGGTCCGATTATTAACGTAGATACCTATATAGGTGCCGTTTGATTCCGTGATCTTCTAGCTTTGCTTGGTGGTTATCCTAGGACTTCTAAGCAATCTCAAGTGAGTACATAGTCCCCTCTTTTACTGTTTTTCAAACATTTTGGGGTGAAACACATGTGCCTACTTGTTACTTTCATGATTTCATGCTTTTATATCATATACTTGCTATGTTCATTAGTACACTATTAGTACATGATTTCATTGTGTTTTTGCTATGTATGTTTACTTAGCATACTTAGTACATCGTTTTACATAACATTTCATGCTATGTATGTTCATCATACTTAGTACATTTTACATCACATGCTATGTATCTTCATCATACTTAGTACATTTTACATCACACGCTATGTATGCCCATTGTGTGCATACTTAGTACATCGTTTTACAAAACATCTTATACTTGGTATCATGCTATGTATATCAATCCGTTGCATACTTAGTACATTGTTTGTGTATTCTTACCTATGGTTTGGCTGTTACATATTTCACTTGCCATACATGACATTTTGTTTACACATTACTTGATTGACATTCGACAACGGTTTAGACATGGGCAATTTACATTGGTGGTTTATGTGGGTAAGTGATTTGAGTAACGAGACGTGTGTAATGTGATACAAGCATGGTGGATACGCCGCTGGTACTTCCTATATATAAGTGCTTGTATTATATTACATGGCGTAGCGTTATTTAAATCATTCATTTGGATTTATACATTTTTACACAAATAACATATTTTTCACAAGACATTGTTTTACAAAACAGTTTGTTTTATACAAACTCATTTTTACTTGGTTATTCATTTAACCTTACATCATTCTTTTAACTATACATGTCTATCATCGATTACACAGATACGGCAACGCATGGCGGCGGCTCGTGACCGTCAGAAAAGTTACGCTGATAAGCGCAGGAAACCGCTCGAGTTCCAAGTTGGGGATCGAGTGCTACTTAAAGTCTCACCCTGGAAGGGTGTGGTTCGTTTTGGCAAACGGGGCAAACTCAATCCGCGGTATGTCGGACCGTTCGAAATCATAGAAAGAATAGGCAAAGTGGCCTACAGACTAAACCTACCAGCAGAACTCGGTGCAGTTCACAACGTTTTCCACGTGTCGAATCTGAAGAAGTGTCTGTCAGATGAAACCCTCATAGTTCCTTTGAAGGAGCTCACTATCGACGAACAGTTGCTATTCGTCGAGGAACCTGTTGAAATCACGGACCGGGATGTAAAGGTCCTCAAGCACACTAGAATACCTCTTGTTCGAGTTCGTTGGAACTCCCGTCGTGGCCCAGAGTTCACCTGGGAACGCGAAGACCAAATGAAAGAAAAGTATCCCCAATTGTTCGCAAACAGTACAACCACTACTGAGGCTGAAGCTACCACGGAATTTCGGGACGAAATTCCAGATCAACGGGGGGCGGATGTGACACCCCAGGAAAACCAGGAAAACCATGCAACTTAACTAACTTCCTCAGTGAGTACGTACCAAATTTCGGGACGAAATTTCTTTCAACTTGGGGATAATGTGACAACTCGTATTTTGAACCTATCTTTGTGCAACGTTATGTAATTACGTGAACTTTATTAATTGAATGTTATGATTATATGTTATGTGTATTGAATGTTTGTATAATAAACGAGCCCAAACCTCACAACATAACCCGATCGTACAAGCCCTTTTGGGCCGTATTTCTTGTGTTCGAATCAAGGGCAGCCCAAAGCTGGGTTCGGCCCACTCCTTCACACACATACCCCTTAGGGAGTTTTATTTTCTCATTTGTTACAAATCAAGAACACACAAAACCCTACACTCTTTCCTCTCCTCTTAAAGCCGACGGCAAGCATTCCCCTCCCCTTTCCGATCGAAGATCGGATCATTCTCATTACGTTTTCTTAACCGGTTAGTGTTGCACTATTATTGTTTTGATATGATGATACTATGGATGCCATGATCTTATGTGATAACTAGAATAGTTTGTGTGAATGATGATGTTCTTGTGAATCGAATTTGTGTGATGATGTTAATCGGCTGTCATAGCTTGTTTTCGGATTTGTTTACATGATGACTTAGGATTGAATGCATGTTAATCGGCTGTGGGGTAATTGGGTTCGGATGGTTAGTATGTTTTGTCTTGGATTATTGCTTGTTGAGTCAAGGAGATTGATGTAAATTCCACTATTCATTCGATGAAGATGATGATGATTATTATGATAATAGGGTTCATACGAATTAATGATGATTATTTGATTTGATCGAGAATTTTGCATGATTGAAACTGTTAGCATTGATTGATTGAATGAAAGTTTGGAAAGTTTTGTATGATTATAACCGATTGTCGTGATTCAAGGAAACTTGTAACTGATTGCACAAGATTCCCATCGCACAAGTCTCTTGATCGCACAAGAGGCTCTGGTCGCACAAGATCACACGCACAAGGGAATCGCACAAGTTGATTAAACTAGGGTACACCGATTAAAGCGTCTTGTACAACCTCACTAAGCACAGTCGCACAACATCTTGTGGATCGCACAAGATTGTGCCAATCGCACAAGGTGTTGGGCCGCCCAACATAATTTATTATGATAAGCAGTTGGGCCCATCAGCCCAAATCCAATCGCACAAGTCCAACTGAGTCGCACAAGACCAATGTTGGTGATATTTGGGCCAAGTATGCTAATGGACTGTTTATATTGTTGGGCCGGATTTATGTTGGATCACACAACATGTTGTGGATCGCACAACATGTTGGGCCGGGTATTATATGGGTTCTTTGATAAATCGCACAAGTTGGTATTGTTTTTTTTTTTTTTGGGTAAAGGGTTACCCCGATGAATTTTATATATGAAAAAATAAGAACAAAGGTGTGTCAAAGTGACACACCAACTAGACTTGACATGCCAAGCCTAGGACACCCCGCAACACAATCCAAAAAAGAAAAACAACCAAAACAAACCACCAAAACAAAACAGCCCAAACAAAAACTGAAACAAGACCCGAAAACTACTAGCCCGGATCCACTACATCATCGTTGCAAATCTGCCAAGCCTTGAAAATCCTTTCCCTAGCCGAGCTCACACGGAACCTGAATCCCATCAACCGCAGCCGAACCGAGCCTATAATCACCTCGGATACTTGATCTACATTCCTCTTACTATTGTTGAACAACCTGTTGTTCCTTTCTTGCCAAATGTAGTACGAAGCAGCAGCTATAACCAACTTACACACAATATGATCAACACTCTTTGATCTTGCGTGTTGCTCGACCCAAGTTAGAATTGATGACCAAGTAGTATCCACATTCGTCAGGTTTCCCAGCGCCTTCACTTTATTCCACACTTGAGCCGAGAAAGAACATTGAAAAAATAAATGATCACGGCTATCCCGGTCATAGTGACATAGCGGACAGCACATAAGATTTAAATTGGTTTGACTACCTGCTTCCCAAACTGCCATCCTATCCTGTGTCTTTAGCTTATTTCTGAAAGCCAGCCACATATGAAACGCGTGCCGCGGAATACATTGAGAAAACCAAACCATGTTCGCCCACAAGGCATGATGGTCTCGACTCCGAATGGTGTTCCAAACCTGAGCTGATTTAAACTCACCTGTTTTTCCATCCAAATCTTTCCAAACGAGCCGGTCCACTGCATTAGACACTAAGTTGGGGACCGAGATGGTAATCAACACCGGGAATAAATCAAACCATGCTTGAGGCCATTTCCAGTTTCCGTTTTGATCAATAATCTCCGCGACCGTAGTCCGAAGGTTAAAACCCGCATTAGTGATGTATCTTGGAGTAATAACTGATCTAAGCGGGCTGCCCGAACACCACATATCACTCCACGCATTGGTTTGTAACCCACTCTTTAAAGAAGACCATATATGAGGACGAATGATACTTCGGATAGAGAGGATTTTCCTCCATCCCCAGCTCATACTCCCCCGACAAGGGACCTCCCAAAGACTTCTACCTTTAAGCTTGTAGGTATGGATCCATCTCACCCAAATAGACTCCCGGTTAGAGATAATACTCCAAATATGGTTTGCCATAAGAGACTTGTTTACATCCGCAATATTACGAATACCCAAGCCCCCTTCATCTTTAGGCAAACACACATCTTTCCAAGCAACCTTAGCACGAATCCTGCCATCCGAGCCCGCATTCCACAGAAACCGACGAATTCTTTTTTCAAGCTCACTGATTACCCGAGCTGGGATAACAAAAACTGAGGCCCAATAAATGTGCATAGAAGAGAGGACCGAATTGATAAGCTGCAATCGGCCCGCAAAAGATAAAGATTTAGTTACCCAATTGACAATCTTTTTCTCCATTCGCTGAATAAGGACTTCACAATCCTTATATAACAATCTCGACGATATGAGGGGGACCCCGAGATACCGGACCGGGAGGGAACCCTCCTGAAACGGCATAATGTCAAGAATTTCCTGCCTGATTGAAAGGGGAACATTACAGAAAAAAACTGTACTCTTGGCTGGGCTCGGAGCTAATCCTGAGATATTAGTAAAAGTTTCCAGCGCCTTCTTAATTTTCCTAACCGAAACCACATCTCCATGAACAAAGATGAATAAATCATCAGCAAACGACACATTAATAATCTTCTCCTTGGCACATCGAGCATGATACTTATAAGAATTGTTTGCCGCTTGCCGTAACAAAAGAGACAACACCTCCATAATTAACGTGAATAGATAAGGCGACATTGGATCTCCTTGCCTAAGACCACGTTTGCCCTTAAAATACCCATAAAGGTTGCCATTAATACTAAGGGAGTACGATACCGTGGTAACACACGTCATGATCCACTTCACCATTTTATGATGAAAACCAAAGCGAGTAAGAATTAGCTCCAAAAAGTCCCAGTTTACTGTATCATAAGCTTTCTGAATATCAATTTTAAACGCACATCTCGCCGGGCCTCTGTTTAGGTGATAATTGTGCATCAATTCCTGCGTAAGGAGAATATTGTCTGTAACCTGTTAGTGTATATGTAAACATACGTGCATTACTTGAACCTAGACCTGACTTGTATGGTAACCCTGTTAGGACGTGGTTGACCACTCTTAGTTCAAGTAACCTTTCGTGTAATCTGTCGAGCAAACCAAGGTGAGTTTACACTCGAGTTTCCGAGATTTCACTTTCGCATTAATTGCACGTTCACTATTTGCTTAGTTGCTTACTTACACAATTTGTTTGCTTTGTAACCGTATACGTTTTGATTTGATAAAGTTTCACGAATGATTTGACAAATACATGAACTTGGTGATGAAACTGTAAATTGTATGTCTTGTGCATGTATTATGTAATAGATAATACTTAAGGGTGTTTAGTGTTAATAGTGAAAACAAAACAAAACCCTTAACCCTAATCATTCTCACTAATTTTCATCATACGGCATTTCAATTCATCCCCTCTACAACCATTCCTCTCATCATTCTTGGCTATCAATCTTGACTACACAAGTCCTCTTGCATCAATCTTGATCTTCCAATTCATCTAGAATCAATCTAAGGTAAACGTTTAATGATTATTGGTTGTTAATCCTTGATTATGTGATTCATGCAAAACCCTAGTTCTACATGTAATGGTTCTGTGTTTATTGATCAATTCTGAGTATTGTGAAATGGTTATGATTAGTTGTGAAATCACTTGCTGAATGTTAAGATGCCTGTTATGATAGAATGTTTGATTGTGGATTTGATTACTGCACTGCGAATATGAAATTAGGGTCCTTGATCGTAAAAACGTAACTGTTACATTGAAGTTGAATATTCGCATGATTGATGCCCGACCTTTTAATTGTAGCATGGTCCGAATTTCTGTTAAGCTTATAAGGTCCGACTTTTTGAATGGATGTAAGGTCCGACTTTCTTGAATAATATATGAGGTCCGAACTTCATGTGTTATGTTAGTCCGAGTTTTATTGTATGGAGTTTGGTCCGAGTTTAATTGTAAACACATGGTCCGGCCTTTATATAAAGGACACAAGGGTCCAAATTTTTATATAAACAACAAAGGGTCCGAATTTTTATATAAAACAACAAGGGGTCCGAGTTTTAGGGGGGCATGATGGTCCGACTTTTATTGAAATACCTTGTCCGAATTTTTAAGTGATAATGCCTTGTCCGAACTTTATGTGTGATATAAGGGGGTCCGAACTTTTGATTAAGGAAGGCATGGGTCCGAATTTTTATAACCTAGTCCGACTTTTAGCTAGGGCTTGCTAGTCCGACTTTCTTGTGATGTTTGCTTGGGTCCGAATTTCTTTGCAAGAATGCATAAGGGTCCGAATTTGTTAACTTGATGATCTAGTCCGAATTTGCTTACTTGATGATCTAGTCCGAGCTTTGTTTACTTGATAATCTTGTCCGAGTTTTAAAGTATGATGCTTGTCCGAATTTCATAAGATGCATATGGTCCGACTTTTTTTTTTTTTTGGGTAAAGGGTTACCCCGGTGATTCTATTAAAATGCAACCGCAAATAAGTACAAGTAGTGAGGATGTGTTCCACACTAGTTCATATACAGGACATGCCCCATATATGTAAATCAAAAACAAAACCAAAGACCTATAATACCCCATAGCCTAGTCTACTATACATCATGACACGACATCTAGTAGACAAACTGCAAAAACATAAAACAAAATCCTCAACCGCCATCATCAAATATAAAGAAGCCACATAACCGCAGCCCCTTCAGACGAAAAGCAGATAGCCTATCCATTAGAGAACTTGGTAGAAGAGGTGCTTGCCCCTGCTTTCGAAGAGAAAGGATGAGTACCCGATGTCATAAATGCACTAGTTTCGTTGTAGATTTCTTCAACCTCCTCCTCATCCGACCCCTGCCTGTCATTCGACTGTTTCTTCTCCACTCGCCCCACAGTTGTACCTCCCTGATTACCAGTATCATCCTTCAGAATGTCAAACGGGTTAGACGTTGAAACCTGATTCTGCATCGGACTCTTTGTGGACGGTTTGGGTTTAGGGTTGACGACTGGCCTGTAGACTACCTTAGGCTTCTGATTTTTCATATGGATGCCTTGATTGTTCACTTTCTTCTTCTTGGCCCCTACAACCTGAAAATCATCATTGTTCTTTTCAGCAACTCCAATAGAAGATACCTGAGGGTTATTTGGGCACGAGCTGTCATCATGACCAAACACACAACAAGAGGAGCACCTAAGAGGCTCCCAATCATATTCAATCCTGACCTCCACCTTAGAATACCCACTACCATCCATCGATGGGATAGCAACTGTAACGCTCCTTTTTAATTCAGCCCCCGCTTGCACTTCAATGAGAGCTCTAGCATAGCTGCTCCTTCCCCAAGATTCAGCACACATCGAGGCAGTATACGTATCCAACAGCTTAGGAGTCCCAATCATAGAGGCAATTAAACTAAGCCCATCCTCGGTAAATGCAGATAACGGCACATCATGCATCTTGACCCAAACTGGAACTGCTGTAATGTCCTCTTTTTCCATCTTGATAGAGGGCGACCATTCCTTTAAAATTAAGGGAACACTTCTGATTAGCCAAGGCCCATCCTCAAGCAATTGATTCATCCCTTCCTTAGTAGTAAACTTAAAGAGAAATAACCCGTTTGCATTCATCATGAGCCGGGAAAGACCATATTTCGCCCAATTGTTTTTAGCAAAGTAATCGACCACAGGAAATGCCAACCGTTTACCCAGAAAATACCCAAATAACGTGTTAGCATACCTATCAGTAACTTGTTGAACCGACGACAATGGGATAACAACATCAGCCCCATCAACTTTCTCTGCAGATTCCATCGCCCGGAAGTTGACTTTAACCTTCTCCTTTGTGTTCTTTACAATGTGAGCAAAAGACATAGGATCTTCATGCCCCGAAGTACCTTGAGCAGCCCTGTTTTCAGCCGAGAAGGATGCACCAAAAAAATCTGATTTCGGTGTATATTTGCTAGGGTAGTCCCAAAAGTTGTCAGACATTCCTACATCCCGTTTTTCCAAGCGAACTGGAACTGTGACCTTCGTTAGATCATCGATGATGTTTGAAGACTTAGTGTCACTTTGTGTTCCAATCGTTACACCCCGCTTTGGCTGCAAAGTGTTCCCATCAACATCAAGAAACCGGGCAGCTATTTGATCAAACGATAATCTCGGCTTACCACGAGAATCCTGTTGGTTACCACCCGAATTGTTAAGTTCATCCATCACAATATAGCCAAACCCTAGCAGCCGTCACTAAAGATTCAGCAAAAATTATGCCGGCTGACACAAAAACAGCCGTGAATAATCCCAACCGAACTCAACAAATGAAGAAAATCAAAACCCTAGCTGCCGTCAATCTGAAAAACGAACCAAATCCAACCCTAAACAGAATTAACGTTGAACAAGGATTACCGTATCCGATAACATATGTAATTAGTGCCGCACAACCCTAATCTGAAGCGCCGCACCCCTAAACTGAACGGCAATGAACGGAATGCAGCCCTTTAACCCCGTAATCGAACAGCAGACGAACAGAAAATCACCTAATAAACCGAAACCCTAGAAAAAAAAAACACAATCCCTAATCTGATTTCAATTCGTTAGAAATAGAGAAACGATTGATGATAATCGAAATCCCTAGTTGCTAAACAAATCGATCGAGACCAGGATTTGAAGGAAGAAGAAGAAGGTTCACGGTTTTCCCCAAGTCGCCCTAATCGCCCAAATCGATCCGACTTTGTGATGCTTGCATGGTCTGATTTTCATTTATGCACAAAATGTCTGAGTATTATGGAATGCCATAAGGTCCGAATTTGATGAATAATAGTCTGAGTTTCCAATCATTAAAGGAGTCCAAGGTTGTTGTTCTGTTCTTAAGTGTGTTACTGTATATATCATTATATGCCACTGTATGCATGTCACTGCATGTTATTGTATGTCTATGCAATCTACGCCATGCTGATCTGTTTGGACATTAAGGAACTGAAAACCCTAATTGAACGTAGACACTTACATCGACTTTATGTGCAATGTACCCTAGGTCGTGTGTAACGGACCTAATCATTTATTTACACTAGAAGCACTAACAAACCGAGCAAACCAAGGTGAGTTCACACTCTTACCAAGGCATGGGATTCCCGGGGTTGGGAATGGGATTAAAGGAATAGATTTGTACTTACACTCTTACTAGACTATCTACCATCGTCCTCGGATGCGCATGATACATACGTAAAACCTACGTATACATGTACACATCACTGTCCTCAGGTTGCGAAGGACACTTACGTAAAACCTACGTAAACTTATACTCACTACTGCCTCAGGTTGCGTCAGGCACTTACGTAAAACCTACGTAAACCCCCGCGTACCATTTTCCTCGGTTGTGAAGGACACTTACGTAAAACCTACGTAAACCTCGTACGTACTACTGTTCTCGGGTTAAGAAGAACACTTATGGTTACAAATAGTCTAGTATATATGCAAACATGGGAAGCCCCCACTAATAGAACATACTATCGGCCTAGTAGAGCCACATGTTACGAAACACACTTACTATTACGAACTTACTTACTGTGAACTCGCTCAACTAGTTGTTGACTCGCTGTTACATGCCTTGCAGGTCGTTAGGTATACATGGAGCTTGCACTGGGAGGCGTGGTCGTTGTGGACAAGGATCGTGAATGCTTGATTTAAACATTAAGACATTACATACTTTATTTATGATTGGGCTTTTACTCATACGCTTCCGCTAAACTTTTTTTTTTTTTTTTTTTTTTTTGGGTAAAGGGTTACCCCGGTGAATTTTATATATCATCAAAAAACAAAACAGGGTGTGACAAGAATTGGCACACACTACTAGACTTGGCATACCAAGTCTAGGCAGTCCAAAAACAAACACAACCAACTACAGAAACAACCCAGAACAACAAAACCAAAAACGGCCACAACTAAACTAGACAACTCAAGACTCTAGTTAATTCATTTAGCCTGGATCATTTAGTTGATTCTCTGTAGAGATCTTCCATTTCTCGAAAACTCTCCTGTTCCCCGGATTGCTGTCCTTTTTGAACCCCATCACTTTTAACCGGACCGTATGAAGTATCACCTGCGCCACCTGTTCGGGAGTTCGGCAATTTTGAGAAAATAATCGGTTGTTTCTCTCTTGCCAAATAAAATACGAAGAAGCTGCTATAAGAATCTTGCAAATAATCGGTTGTTTCTCGCTACCGCTAAACTTTGTTATTACACTTATGTTTTGAACACCTTTCATATGGATTGGTTTGGTTAAATGACAATTACTTTTACTATTTACGTTGTTCTATATGATTGGTGGCTTGACCCTGGTCAGTCACGCCTCCAAGCGGTGATACTCCACGTGTGGATTTTGGGGGTGTGACAGATTGGTATTAGAGCCATTGGTTATAGAGAACTCGGTTTTAATAAGGGAAAAACGTTTTTATTAAAACCAGACTATAACCAGTACAGTGCTCAACGATCCACAACGACGCCTCGTTCCACGTGCAAGACTCAACATCCTAGGTAATAAGGTTTATGTTTATTGCCTACATGCTAGAATTACATAGAACTTTGCTCGTGGTATGCTTAGATTACATTGCCTACTATTTGTTATTGCTTGAAAACACTTGTGTGCTTACTCTCTTCTGTCATCGCACTATTTGCGAACGCTCTCTCACTTATGTTACATTTGCTATGAAGATCATGGCTGGACGTATTAACTTGACTCAAGCCCAGTTGACGGCTCTTATCAACGAACAAGTTGCTGCGGCACTTGCAGCTGCACACGCAGGAGGTATACCCCGCAGTCGTAACTCATACTAGGATCTTTAGATCCTACATTCCTAAACCAACTCTTGTGTTTAACCTTGTCCTATTCTTGCACCATAGGTCAACACGCTCAGCAACCCGTTTGCACTTTCAAGAACTTCATGGACTGTCGTCCTAGCACGTTTAGTGGCACTGAAGGAGCGGTTGGACTCCTCCATTGGTTCGAAAAGCTCGAGTCGGTATTTGAGATGTGTGAATGCCCTGAGGCTCGCAGGGTGAAATACGCCACTGGTACTCTTGAAGGAATTGCGCTAACTTGGTGGAACGCGCAAGTTCAGATTTTAGGGTTGGCAGCTGCTAACGCCACCCCTTGGAATGATTTCAAAGAGCTGATTAAGAGAGAGTACTGCTCAAGAGACGACATCCACAAGTTAGAGGTGGAGTTCTTTCAATTTGAAGTAAGAGTGGCGATTTGGGCGACGTGGCTTCTTCGTGCAAACCCTACCAGATTATTGCTGTTCCTAATCTCGATTGAACTTGATTATCATCTTACGGATTTTCATTAGATCCTTAGAAGGTAATCATTTGCGACCAGATTCGGTTTTTAGTTAGGGTTTTGCCGTTTTTTACTTCCTGATTATCATCCTACGGTTTCATTCGATTCTTAGAAGGGTGTTAAATTAGATTCTGATTGTGTTGGGGTTACATAAGATTAGGGTCGGCAGATTCAACTTTGGCGGATTAGGGTTTATTGTCGGCACCAATTCCGGGTTTGCGAATTAGGGTTGGCGGCTGATCACTCACCCAATATCGGAATTCTCTGTTTGATTCTGATTGTTCGTCAATTATTTTGGGGGGTTGCGGTTACTAGGGTTTGTCAGGCGGCTACTATCTTGAACGAAATTCTGGCTTCTTGGTTTCTGTTTAAGGGAAGAAAACATGAAACCTGGTGGGCGGCCTCCACTGTCGTTTAAGGAAATTGCGGATCATATTCTTGATGTTGATGGGAACAATATTCAGCCAAAACGTGGTATCAACATCATTGATGAACTCAGAAAGGTCACAGTTCCGGTTCACTTGGATAAGAGGGATGTCGAAAAGTCAGACAACTTTTGGGATTACCCTAGCAATTTTTCGCCAAAATCAGATCTGGCTGGTGCACCTTTCTCGGCTGACAACAGGGCTGCTCAAGGTAAAGCACGTACTTCGGGAATTGTAAGTCCTGTTTCCTTCGCTCACATTGTAAAGAATACAAAGGAGAAGGTTAAAGTGAATTTTCGGGCGATGGAATCTGCCGAGAAAGTGGATGGGGCTGATGTTGTTATTCCTTTGTCGTCGGTTCAACAAGTTACTGATAGGTATGCAAACACTTTGTTTGGATATTTTCTGGGTAAACGGTTGGCTTTTCCTGTGGTCGATTACTTTGCAAAAAACAACCGGGCTAAATATGGTCTTTCCCGTCTCATGATGAATGCAAACGGGTTCTTTTTCTTTAAGTTTACTTCTAAGGAGGGGATGAATCAAATGCTTGAGGATGGGCCTTGGCTAATCAGAAGTGTTCCCATAATTTTGAAGGAGTGGTCGCCCTCTATCAAGATGGAAAAAGAGGATATTAAAGTGGTTCCAGTTTGGGTCAAGATGCATGATGTGCCGTTAGCGGCATTTACTGAGGATGGGCTTAGCTTGATTGCCTCTATGATTGGGACACCTAAGATGTTGGATACGTATACTGCCTCGATGTGTGCTGAATCTTGGGGAAGGAGCAGCTATGCTAGGGCGCTTATTGAAGTGCAAGCGGGGGCTGAATTAAAAAAGAGTGTTACCGTTGCTCTCCCATCTATGGATGGTAGTGGGTATTCAAAGGTGGAGGTCAAGATTGAATATGATTGGGAGCCTCTAAGGTGCTCCTCTTGTTGTGTGTTTGGCCATGATGACAGCTCGTGCCCGAAAAACCCTAAGGTATCTCCAAGTGGGGATACTGAAAAGAAGAATGATGATTTTCAGGTTGTAGAGGGCAAGAAGAAGAAAGTGAACAACCAAGGCATTCATATGAAAAATCAGAAGCCTAAGGTAGTGTACAGGCCAGTTGTCAACCCTAAACCAAAATCGTCCTCAAAGAGTCCGATGCAGAATCAGGTCTCAACGTCTAACCCGTTTGACATTCTAAAGGATGATACTGGTAATCAGGGAGGTACCAATGTGGGTCGAGTTGAGAAGAAACCGTCGAGTGACAGGCAGGGATCGGATGAGGAGGAGGTTGAAGAAGTATACAATGAAACTAGTGCATTCATGACATCGGGTACTCATCCTTTCTCTTCGAAAGCAGGGGCAAGCACCTCTTCTACCAAGTTCTCGAATGGATAGGCTGTCTGCGTTTCGTCTGAAGGGGCTGCTGTTTTGTGGCCTCTTTATTTTTGATGATGGTGGCTGAGATTATGTTTTGTGGTTTGCATTGTTTTGTCTACTAGATGTCGTGTCATGATGTATAGTAGACTAGGCTATGGGGTGTTATAGGTCTTTGGTTTTTTGTTTTGTTTTACATATATGGGGCATGTTAGCTTGGCTCTGGGCGATTTTGGCTCTCCTAAGAAACCCTAGTGGATTTGTTCATTCTGATCTTAATCTTGATTGATCTGGGTTAGCAATTGTGGTGTTGTCGATCCTTCTGAGTAAGGTTCTAGACTTCTACCGTGGTTCCTAATCTTTTGAAATCAGGTTTAGGGTTGCTTCTTTTTCGTTTTTACTACTAGGGTTTACTGCCAAATCGTTCTGGTTATTCACTTTTCTGGTTTGTTGATTCTTGCTGATTGGTGGCGGATTAGGGTTTTCATTTACACAAGTTTGTTTCATTTGGTATTTGGATTATCGGCTTGTTTCTTGGTGATTTCTTGTAATCGGCCGGTTAGGGTTTGAAGATTGGTGTGGTTTTTTTATCGGCTGATTAGGGTTTACGTGTGCATGTGAAAGACTTTTGGCGGCTGCATTCATGGAAAGAAATCGTGACCCAGGGTTAGAGGATCTTGGGTTTCAATCCTTCTCTGAACGTTTGCATGGAGATGTGTTCATACGTGCTAGTGAGCCGAAGGTAGTGGGTATTCCGGATCCTATAGGGAAGTCGTCTTTATTTGGTAAGCCTATAAACATTGACGGTAACCCTATATTGCCTCGTCGTGGCAGTACGAATGTGATCAACGTTATTGATGAGCTAGAAAAAATCACGGTTCCTGTTCAACCAGAGGGGAATAACATGGGTGGTAGGGAGGATATGAATGTTTTTAGGTCGAGTCTCAACTCGTATGCGGACAAGGTCAAGAATAGTGTTCATACGAAGAAGGAAGTTAATTTCAGGTGGATGGAGGCGACGGAAACTTGTAAGGATGCTGATGTAGTTATACCCCGTGAGGTAATTCGAAAGGTCCAAGATAAATTTGAAAATGTTTTGTATGGTTATTTCTTGGGTAATCGGCTTCCTTTTCCGGTGGTGGAATATTACGCTAAAAACGTTTGGGCTAGGCATGGGTTTTCGAAGATTATGATGAATGCGGAAGGGTTCTTTTTCTTTAAATTTGACTCCAAGGAGGGTATGTCTCAGGTGCTAGAGAATGGTCCGTGGTTGATTAGAAAGGTGCCTTTGTTCTTGAATGTTTGGACTCCCTCGGTTAGTCTTAGAAAGGAGGGAATTAAGACGGTGCCTGTTTGGGTGAAGTTGCATAATGTCCCCATTGCGGTGTATACGGATGACGGATTGAGCTTGTTAGCGTCTAAATTAGGGTCCCCCAAGCGGCTTGACGGGTATACAGCTGATATGTGTTGGGATAACTGGGGTCGGAGTAGTTTTGCCAGGGCTTTAATTGAACTAAACGCGGATGCTGAGATTAAGGAATATGTCACTGTTGCTATTCCAAAGCTTGATGAGGATGGTTATGTCACTGAAAAAATCAAAGTAGAATATGAATGGAAGCCTCAGCGGTGTTCGGGTTGTTGTGTTTTTGGTCATAATGATCAAACATGTCCTAAGAATGCGAATAATAAGAAAGAGAAGCAAGTTGTGGTGGATGAGGATGGCTTTGTTACTGACAAAAGGAGAACGGCTAGATTTGGAGTGATGCCAAGGAAGCAAAAACAAAAGTTCCTTTACAGACCAAAGGTGGTTAATGTGGGTGCTAGTTCGTCGGGTACAAGTCATGATAAGCCTGAAGTTGTTAAAGCCGGAACGAGCAAGTCGGATAAGAAGGAGGAGGGGCCGGGTGGTAAGCATACTGAAAATGTTAGCACCAGGAACTCCTTTGAAGCTTTGGCCACGGATGAGGGGGAAGACGTTGTTGATGCGGTAGGGATTCATAAGGAGGAAAGAGCAAACATGAAGAAAGGAAATGGGAAGAATACCCAAACCGAAGAAGAGGTGGTAGAGAAGCTACCAACGGAAATGTCTTCGTTTATGAGGCATGACCAGCGTAAAGGTTCTGAGGGGGCAAGCACTCCCGGTCCAATCGGTTTGAATGGGTAGTATAGCCTCTTGGAATATTAGGGGCTTGAACCGGCCCCTGAAACAAACGGAGGTTCGTAATATTGTTTTCGAAAATAAATTAGCTGTTTGTGGCATTCTTGAGTCTCATGTGGATATCACAAAACTTGACAAGGTTTGTAAAGCCGTCTTCAGGTCTTGGTCTTGGACGTCAAATGGTGTGTTGTGTGATCGGGGTACTAGAATTATCTTGGGTTGGAATGAGGATGTGGTGGACCTTATGGTGTTGTCTCAATTGGACCAAGTTATTCACACTCAAATCCGGCTTAAGAGTGAGAATAAATCTTTCTTTTGTTCGTTTGTGTATGCAAAAAATACGTATCAGGAAAGAAGACCGCTTTGGGATAATCTATGCAGGCATAAGGCTTTGTGTCATGATAAACCTTGGGTCGTTATGGGGGATTTTAACGTTGCTTTGCATGTTAACGATTCGTTATATGGTTCGTCCGCCTGCTCCATTGGTATGCGTGAATTTCATGATTGCGTTCAATATGCAGAGCTCCTAGATATTAAGGGTCATGGTCTTCATTATACTTGGAGTCAAAAGCCGAGAAATGGGGTGGGGTTGCTGAAAAAGATAGACCGGGTTATGGGGAACGTGAAGTACCTAGAGATGTACCCTGAAGCGTTTGTTTTATACCATCCCTTTCGTGTTTCTGATCATACGCCGTGCATCCTCAAAATGTCCAATACGGTGAGGGTTCGACCAAAACCTTTTAAACTAGCTAATTTTATTACGTCCAAACCGGAGTTCACGTTATATGTGGAGCAGGAATGGAAGAGGAGTGTCGATGGCTTTACTATGTTCTCGGTAACACAGAAACTCCGAAACTTGAAGCCTTTTATGCGTAAAATTCTGGCCATGCAGGGTAACTTGCATGATAAAGTTTCGGATCTAAGAAAGAAACTCGATGGGCTTCAGGAGCTGATAGATGCAAACCCGCTTGATGTTGATCTTAGAACCAGGGAAGCAGAATGCCTTAATGAGTTCAGAATTGCATCATATGATGAAGAATGTTTTTTGAAGCAAAAGGCAAAGGTAGAATGGTTATGTGCGGGGGATTCTAATACGTCCTTCTTCCATAATATGGTGAAATGTAGGAATGCGAGAAGCCGAATCCAATCTATTAGGGATGTGGCTGGGAATCGGTTTAATGGGGATGATGTCCCAAATGCTCTTGTTGATCATTATGAAAAATTTCTGGGTCGAGAGGATCATGTCTCAAAGCTTGACATGGATGTTTTTCGAAACGTTATGACTACGAATGCTGCGGAGCACATGGTTCGTCAAGTCACTCGTGAAGAGATAAAAACGGCAATGTTTAGTATTGGTGAGAACAAAGCCCCGGGTCCAGATGGTTACACGTCCGCGTTCTTCAAAAAAGCTTGGGATATTGTGGGCACAGAAGTGTCGAATGCTATTTTGGAGTTCTTCGAAAATGGTAAACTTTTAAGGCAATTAAATCACACGATTCTTGCTCTTATCCCTAAAGTGGACACTCCAGACTCGGTTCTGGATTATAGGCCTATTTCGTGTTGCAATGTTTTGTATAAGTGTATTAGCAAGATCATCACGGAACGTATAAAGGGAAGCTTGGGGGAGTTGGTTAACATTAATCAATCGGCGTTTGTTCCAGGTAGAAAGATCTCTGATAATATCCTTCTTACTCAGGAGTTAATGCATAACTATCATTTAAACCGAGGCCCTGCTAGATGTGCTTTTAAGATCGATATCCAAAAGGCCTATGACACTGTCAGCTGGTCGTATTTGGAGGATGTTCTTAATGGGTTCGGGTTTCATTCGAAGATGGTTACTTGGATTATGGCATGTGTCTCTTCGGCTTCTTATTCGATAAGTATTAATGGGAATTTGCATGGCTATTTTAGAGGTAGAAGGGGTTTGAGGCAAGGTGACCCTATGTCGCCATACCTCTTCACGCTAGTTATGGAGGTCCTTTCGTTGCTACTCCAGCATGGGGCCAGATCTAGCTCAGCCTTCAAGTTCCATGCCCATTGTGTGAAGCAAAGGATCATAAATGTGTCGTTTGCGGACGACCTTTTCATTTTTGTGCATGCTGGTTTATTTTCGGTCAAGAAGGTGCGAGATGGTCTTGAGAACTTCACGAAAGTTTCAGGTTTGGTGCCAAGTCCAGCTAAGAGTACAGCTTATTTTTGCAATGTGCCTCAAAGTGTTAAATGCGAGATCCTTCACATTATGCCGTTTCGGGAGGGGAATCTTCCGGTTCGTTATTTGGGGGTGCCGCTTATTACCACAAAGCTGATGTTTAAAGATTGTAAACCTCTTGTTGATCGCATGGAGAAGAGGATTGATAGTTGGCTTAATAAATCGCTATCTTTCGCGGGTAGATTGCAACTTATTAATTCGGTTTTATCAGCTATGCACATTTATTGGGCCTCAGTGTTTATTATTCTGACCCGAGTTACACATGATCTGGAGAAACTAATGCGACGGTTCTTATGGAACGCTCACAGTCAAGGTAGAGTGAAAGCAAAAGTGGCGTGGTCTGATGTTTGTTTACCAAAGGATGAAGGGGGCTTGGGAATTAGGAGTATTTCGGATGTGAATAAGGCTCTTATGACTAATCATCTTTGGAGTATTATTACGGAAAGGAAGTCCCTTTGGGTTCAGTGGATCCATCTTCATAAATTAAAGGGTAGGAGCATTTGGGATATCCAAGCTCGGGGTAGTGTCAGCTGGGGTTGGCGGAAAATCCTTTCTATCCGGGATGCGGTTCGCCCGTTTATATGGAAGATTGTTAGGAGCGGCTCTAAAATAAACGCTTGGAGTGACAATTGGTGCCAGTTCAGTCCGCTTAACTCATTTATTACGCCCAGGTCAATTGCTAATGCGGGTTTTACCATTACTACTTCTTTAGCGGAGCTGATGGATGAAAACGGTCAATGGAAGTGGCCGTCTGCGTGGTATGATATTTACCCGGTCTTGATAGGGTTGAATGCTCCGACTTTGACGCATAATCTGGATGATAGAACAATTTGGAAAGATTTGGAGGGCAATTCTCGTCCGTTTGGTTCGATGGAAGTGTGGCATAATATCCGACATCGGGAACAACCGGTCTCTTGGGTGAATGGGGTTTGGTTTAGTCAATGTATTCCAAGGCACTCGTTCCATCTTTGGTTGGTTATTAAAAATAAGCTCAAGACACAGGACCGTTTAGCAAGCTGGGAAGCGGGGAGCGATTATAATCTAAGACTTATGTGCTGTCCATTATGTAAGCACGATCGGGATTCTAGAGATCACTTGTTTTTCAGTTGTTCGTTTGCATCTCAAGTCTGGTATAATGTTAAGGATTTGCTTAACATGGGGGATGTTAATGATTCGTGGCAATCGATCATGAACTGGATGGATCAAAAGGCTAGCTCAAGAAAGACGGATCACATTGTTGGTAAGCTAGTTATTGCGGCGGCGACGTATTATATTTGGCATGAGCGGAACAATTGTTTATTCTCTAATAAAGTGGCCAATGTTAATGCGGTGTGTGATAAAATCAAAAATACGATCCGGCTTCGATTGATGGGGTTCAAATTTAAGGATGGCTCGCACAATCAAAGCATTCAAGAGAAGTGGAAGCTGATTCCTAGTGATGAAGACAAAGATCCGGGCTAGGCAATTAGTTGTTTAGTCTGTTTTTGATTTGTTTGTCGGGCAGTGTTTAGTTTCTTGTGTAGTTTAGTTTGTTTTGGTTGTGACGCTTGTCGGTGATTTTGATCTTGTTGTCCTAGTCTTGGTATGCCAAGTCTAGTAGTGAGTATCGGCGTCTCGACACTCCCTGTTTTTATTCTTTGGTTGATATAAAATTTCACCGGGGTAACCCTTTACCCAAAAAAAAAATATATGGGGCATGTCCTGTATATGAACTAGTGTGGAACACATCCTCACTACTTGTACTTCATTGCGGTTGCATTTTAATAGAATCACCGGGGTAACCCTTTACCCAAAAAAAAAATAAAAGTTCTTCAATTTGAAAATGACAGGGTCGGAGATCGAGGCATATACCAAACGGTCAAACGAGCTGGCCGTCCTGTGTCCAACTATGGTGGACCCACCTGTCAGGCGTATCGAATTGTATCTTAAAGGGCTGGCACTAGAGATTCAAAGCCACGTGACATCGGCTAACCATAACAACATCCAGGATGTTCAACGTCTAGCTCATCGCCTCACGGATCAGGCAGTGGAACAGAACAGGCTGCCTAAACGTATCAGCGCTACTACTACCGTCACCACTTCTGCTACTCCTGCTACCCCCAGTGATAACAAGAGAAAATGGGAGGGGGATTCCAGCAAAGGTTCAGCTTCAGTTCAGTCTCAGGTGCAACAGCGAAAGACTGACAACTATCAGAGCCCTAGTCAGCAATCTTCGGGCAGTCACCGGCAGGGTGGTTATCGAGGGAACCTCCCAAGGTGTAACAACTGTAACAGGCATCACAGTGGCCAGTGCAACAAGGGTCGCTGTCAGAGGTGCCTCAAGATGGGCCATGAGGCCAAGGATTGTAGGAGCCCTCGGCCTGCGAATCAGAATCAGCAGCAGCAGCAGCAAACCCCGCAGAATCAGCAACAGGGCAACAAAGGATGTTTTCGTTGTGGCGCTAAAGGTCACTTCAAAAGACACTGCCCTCAGTTGAACCGAAAACAGAACAACAACAACAACAACAATAACCAGGGCAATGGGAATAACAACAACGGGGGAAACAACAACAACGGCAACGAGGCTCGGGGTCGTATGTTCGTATTGGGGCAGGGCGATGCCAGGAATGATCCCAATGTGGTTATGGGTAAGTTTATCCTTGACGACTTTTATGTTACTGTATTGTTCGATTCTGGTGCGGATACTAGTTATGTGTCTTTGAAAGTTAGCCAAATATTAAAACGTGCACCAACTCCCTTAAACACCAAACATGTCGTAGAGTTAGCTAATGGTAAAAGCCTAGAGGCCACACACATAGTTCAGGGTTGTAATCTTATCCTCGCTGGTCAGACTTTCTCTATCGACCTCATTCTTATAGTTCTGGGTAGTTTAGACATCGTCGTTGGTATGGATTGGTTATCCAAGCAGCAAGCAGAGATCCTATGTAAAGAGAAGATCATTCGTATTCCCCGTTCTGGTAAAGAACCTCTCGAGGTTCAAGGCGACAAGAGTGGTGCAGTGGTTGGCATCATCTCCTTCCTGAAGGCTCAGAAATGTTTGCGAAAGGGTCACACCGCCATTTTGGCACTAGTTATTGATTCATCAACGAAAGAGAAAAGAATAGAGGATATCCTAGTTGTACGCGAATTTCCTCAAGTGTTTCCTGAAGATTTACCTGGTCTACCGCCTCAACGCCTTGGGGAGCTCCAGTATTATTCGTGAAAAAGAAGGACGGTACCTTCAGGATGTACATTGATCTTATGAACAGGGTGTGCAAGCCTTAGCTAGACAAGTTTGTGATCGTTTTCATCGACGACATCCTGATCTACTCCAAGAGTCAGGAGGAACACGAGCAGCATCTACGACTTATCTTGGAACTCCTTCGAAAGGAGCAACTGTACGCCAAGTTTTCAAAATGTGACTTCTGGTTTCGTGAAGTCCATTTTCTAGGCCATGTGGTAAACAAGGATGGGATTCATGTTGATCCATCCAAGGTAGACTCGATCAGGAACCGGCCTGCACCGCGTACACCAACAGAAATACGCCAATTCTTGGGTTTGGCGGGTTATTACAGACGATTCATTAGAGACTTCTCAAAGATTGCGCAGCCGCTTTGTCACACCCCCAAAATCCACCTGCGGAGTATCACCGCTTGGGAGCGTGACTGACCAGGATCAAGCCATCAATCATATCAAACATAGCATTTAATAATAAAAATAGATAATGTAATCCAATAAGACATGATTGATGTTCAAAACCAAACATTTGTTTAAGTAGCGGAAGCATGTAAGTAAACCCAACTTAAATAATAATGTAATGTCATAAGTGTTTAAAGAAACAATCACGATCCAAGCCCACAACGACCTGCTCCTCCCTGTGCAAGCTCCATATACCTATCGACCTGCAAGGCATGTAACAGAGGATCAACAACTAGTTGAGCGAGTTCACAGAAAGTAAATGCGTAATAGTAAGTTCGTATGTAACAGGTGGCTCTACTGGGCCGTTAGCACGTTCTATTGGTGGGGGTTTCCCATGTTGTATAACCACTAGACTACTCGTAACCATGAGTATCCTTCACATCCGAGGATAGTAGTGAGTATAAGTACACGTAGGTTTTAGGTGTGTATCCTTCACAACCGAGGATAGTAGTAAGTATAAATGCACGTAGGTTTTACGTGCGTATCCTTCACAACCGAGGATAGTAGTAAGTATAAGTGCACGTAGATTGTAAGTATGTGTCCTGCACAACCGAGGACAGTAAATAGCATAAGTATGGGTCCTGCACAACCGAGGACAGTGGTATGGTGGTAGTCTAGTATTAGTGTCAGTGCAAATCTATTCCATCTTATTCCTTCAATGCCATTCCCAAGCCCTTGGGAATCCCATGCCTTAGTAAGGGTGTGAACTCACCTTGGTTTGCTCGGTATGCTAAATAAGTGCTCACATTTAATTAATCACGTCCTAAATACGCACGTACACATAATCAGTTTATATCCAAGTTGTTCACGTATAACTATAATCACAGAAGTACTAGCATGTGTCCACTATCATAAAAGTCACGCACACCCCTTAACAGCAGTTAAATAACCCAGTTAATTCCAACAGTATTAAATTAAGTTTAAATGTGCAGATTATCCAAATTGGCGAATCACATGTTGGCGAAACACACTTTGGCGAAACATGATTTGGCGAAACACTATCTGTTTCGTCGTTTGACCCCTTGACGAAACAACACCCTGTTTCGTCAATAACCCTTGGCGAAACTCAATCCTGTTTCGTCATAAGTTCTGTTCCGTGGACAAGTCAGTTACGTCAACAACACAAAACAATAGTGCAGATCTTTTTCTTTAATAAAATTCGTGGTTGACATTGAATCACCATTCGGCCGATGCAACCAGCCAATGGTCTTCATGTGACCGTCCATCACCACCAATCAATAAGTTTATGATTAGTTATTTTATCATACAAAACAATATACAACATCTGGCACAATGATTACATCGAACCCCCATGACCAATTTAGTGACTTTGTTTATTACCTTGTAACCTGCACCCCTAGGTCTACTAAGCCGCCACCTCCTAGCCCCCATGTTACCCACCATCAATTTTTAATAGACCAAAACAATTATGGCCGACCCACTCTTCATTCCCTCAAAGGTTATTGGACAATATTGAAGCAAGACAACCGACATTCATCTATATGTTTTTAAATTCCCAAGGTCCTTCATGATGATGTCAACAATTATTATATGCCATAATAGGATTGGACCTTATAAGGTTTGCTATACACTGATTGGACCACACCCATTTAATGATATGGGTTTTCTAAAAGAACACGATGCAACTGATATGATTTGAATGATGACAATCAAGAATAAGGAAAAGCAATAAAAGGTAACACTAACCTAGATGGATGTTGACCGAAGCAAGAAGTCGGGAGGAATCGGTGATGACGATGATGTTTGCCGTCGCCTA
The DNA here is from genome assembly GCF_002127325.2 of Helianthus annuus. Taxonomy (NCBI): domain Eukaryota; kingdom Viridiplantae; phylum Streptophyta; class Magnoliopsida; order Asterales; family Asteraceae; genus Helianthus; species Helianthus annuus. The sequence continues at coordinate 165,234,371 of NC_035447.2, read as the reverse complement.
CTAACTGGGAGTTTAGGGTTTCGATAACTGATCATGAGCACACGTATTCTACTTAACTGATATAATGTTGGGCCTAACTGGGCTTTGGCGAATCTGGGCTCGGCGAAACACATATGTTTCGTCGAGTTCGGGTTGGCGAAACAGGCTTTGTTTCGTCGAGTATGTTCATGGCGAATCACAACTATGTTTCGTCGAGTTGTTTGATGATGAATCAGTTTAAGTGTTTTATAATAGTCCATGTTATATTTTACAACAAAATAAATCACATATATGCATAATCATAACGCGTTTCATTAAAACATATCATGTATGGTTACAGTCAACCAAGTCAAACAACTAAACAGTCAAAGTCAACGTGCAATAAATGTGAAAGTGAAAGTCGGAAACTTGGGTTGTCACATTATCCCCAACTTAAAAGAAATTTCGTCCCGAAATTTGGTACGCACTCACTGAGGAAGCTAGGTAAGCTGTATTGTTCACTGGTTTTCCTGGGGTGTCACATCATCCCCCCGTTGATTTGGAATTTCGTCCCGAAATTCCGCATTAGTAGCTTCAGTCTCAGTAGTGGTTGCACGGTTTTCGAATAACTGGGGGTACTTTTCTTTCATTTGGTCTTCGCGTTCCCAGGTGTACTCTGGGCCACGTCGGGAGTTCCAACGAACTCGAACAAGAGGGATCCTCTTGTGTTTGAGGACCTTAACATCCCGGTCCGTGATTTCAACTGGCTCCTCGACGAACTGCAACCGCTCGTCGATAGTGAGTTCCTTAAAAGGAACTATGAGGGTCTCAACTTAAATAATAATGTAATGTCATAAGTGTTTAAAGAAACAATCACGATCCAAGCCCACAACGACCTGCTCCTCCCTGTGCAAGCTCCATATACCTATCGACCTGCAAGGCATGTAACAGAGGATCAACAACTAGTTGAGCGAGTTCACAGAAAGTAAATGCGTAATAGTAAGTTCGTATGTAACAGGTGGCCCTACTGGGCCGTTAGCACGTTCTATTGGTGGGGGTTTCCCATGTTGTATAACCACTAGACTACTCGTAACCATGAGTATCCTTCACATCCGAGGATAGTAGTGAGTATAAGTACACGTAGGTTTTAGGTATGTATCCTTCACAACCGAGGATAGTAGTAAGTATAAATGCACGTAGGTTTTACGTGCGTATCCTTCACAACCGAGGATAGTAGTAAGTATAAGTGCACGTAGATTGTAAGTATGTGTCCTGCACAACCGAGGACAGTAAATAGCATAAGTATGGGTCCTGCACAACCGAGGACAGTGGTATGGTGGTAGTCTAGTATTAGTGTCAGTGCAAATCTATTCCATCTTATTCCTTCAATCCCATTCCCAAGCCCTTGGGAATCCCATGCCTTAGTAAGGGTGTGAACTCACCTTGGTTTGCTCGGTATGCTAAATAAGTGCTCACAGTTAATTAATCACGTCCTAAATACGCACGTACACATAATCAGTTTATATCCAAGTTGTTCACGTATAACTATAATCACAGAAGTACTAGCATGTGTCCACTATCATAAAAGTCACGCACACCCCTTAACAACAGTTAAATAACCCAGTTAATTCCAACAGTATTAAATTAAGTTTAAATGTGCAGATTATCCAAATTGGCGAATCACATGTTGGCGAAACACACTTTGGCGAAACATGATTTGGCGAAACACTATCTGTTTCGTCGTTTGACCCCTTGACGAAACAACACCCTGTTTCGTCAATAACCCTTGGCGAAACTCAATCCTGTTTCGTCATAAGTTCTGTTCCGTGGACAAGTCAGTTACGTCAACAACACAAAACAATAGTGCAGATCTTTTTCTTTAATAAAATTCGTGGTTGACATTGAATCACCATTCGGCCGATGCAACCAGCCAATGGTCTTCATGTGACCGTCCATCACCACCAATCAATAAGTTTATGATTAGTTATTTTATCATACAAAACAATATACAACATCTGGCACAATGATTACATCGAACCCCCATGACCAATTTAGTGACTTTGTTTATTACCTTGTAACCTGCACCCCTAGGTCTACTAAGCCGCCACCTCCTAGCCCCCATGTTACCCACCATCAATTTTTAATAGACCAAAACAATTATGGCCGACCCACTCTTCATTCCCTCAAAGGTTATTGGACAATATTGAAGCAAGACAACCGACATTCATCTATATGTTTTTAAATTCCCAAGGTCCTTCATGATGATGTCAACAATTATTATATGCCATAATAGGATTGGACCTTATAAGGTTTGCTATACACTGATTGGACCACACCCATTTAATGATATGGGTTTTCTAAAAGAACACGATGCAACTGATATGATTTGAATGATGACAATCAAGAATAAGGAAAAGCAATAAAAGGTAACACTAACCTAGATGGATGTTGACCGAAGCAAGAAGTCGGGAGGAATCGGTGATGACGATGATGTTTGCCGTCGCCTACTAACTGGGAGTTTAGGGTTTCGATAACTGATCATGAGCACACGTATTCTACTTAACTGATATAATGTTGGGCCTAACTGGGCTTTGGCGAATCTGGGCTCGGCGAAACACATATGTTTCGTCGAGTTCGGGTTGGCGAAACAGGCTTTGTTTCGTCGAGTATGTTCATGGCGAATCACAACTATGTTTCGTCGAGTTGTTTGATGATGAATCAGTTTAAGTGTTTTATAATAGTCCATGTTATATTTTACAACAAAATAAATCACATATATGCATAATCATAACGCGTTTCATTAAAACATATCATGTATGGTTACAGTCAACCAAGTCAAACAACTAAACAGTCAAAGTCAACGTGCAATAAATGTGAAAGTGAAAGTCGGAAACTTGGGTTGTCACATTATCCCCAACTTAAAAGAAATTTCGTCCCGAAATTTGGTACGCACTCACTGAGGAAGCTAGGTAAGCTGTATTGTTCACTGGTTTTCCTGGGGTGTCACATCACCCCCCCGTTGATTTGGAATTTTGTCCCGAAATTCCGCAGTAGTAGCTTCAGTCTCAGTAGTGGTTGCACGGTTTTCGAATAACTGGGGGTACTTTTCTTTCATTTGGTCTTCGCGTTCCCAGGTGTACTCTGGGCCACGTCGGGAGTTCCAACGAACTCGAACAAGAGGGATCCTCTTGTGTTTGAGGACCTTAACATCCCGGTCCGTGATTTCAACTGGCTCCTCGACGAACTGCAACCGCTCGTCGATAGTGAGTTCCTTAAAAGGAACTATGAGGGTCTCAACTTAAATAATAATGTAATGTCATAAGTGTTTAAAGAAACAATCACGATCCAAGCCCACAACGACCTGCTCCTCCCTGTGCAAGCTCCATATACCTATCGACCTGCAAGGCATGTAACAGAGGATCAACAACTAGTTGAGCGAGTTCACAGAAAGTAAATGCGTAATAGTAAGTTCGTATGTAACAGGTGGCTCTACTGGGCCGTTAGCACGTTCTATTGGTGGGGGTTTCCCATGTTGTATAACCACTAGACTACTCGTAACCATGAGTATCCTTCACATCCGAGGATAGTAGTGAGTATAAGTACACGTAGGTTTTAGGTATGTATCCTTCACAACCGAGGATAGTAGTAAGTATAAATGCACGTAGGTTTTACGTGCGTATCCTTCACAACCGAGGATAGTAGTAAGTATAAGTGCACGTAGATTGTAAGTATGTGTCCTGCACAACCGAGGACAGTAAATAGCATAAGTATGGGTCCTGCACAACCGAGGACAGTGGTATGGTAGTCTAGTATTAGTGTCAGTGCAAATCTATTCCATCTTATTCCTTCAATCCCATTCCCAAGCCCTTGGGAATCCCATGCCTTAGTAAGGGTGTGAACTCACCTTGGTTTGCTCGGTATGCTAAATAAGTGCTCACAGTTAATTAATCACGTCCTAAATACGCACGTACACATAATCAGTTTATATCCAAGTTGTTCACGTATAACTATAATCACAGAAGTACTAGCATGTGTCCACTATCATAAAAGTCACGCACACCCCTTATGTCACACCCCCAAAATCCACCCGCGGAGTACCACCGCTTGGGAGCGTGACTGACCAGGATCAAGCCATCAATCATATCAAACATAGCATTTATTAGTAAAAGTAATCAATGTAATTCTTCATGACATGATTGATGTTCCAAAACCAAACATCGTTTAAATAGCGAAAGCATAGTATGTAATCTCAAAATAGTTATAAGTTCAGAATAAGTTCATGATCCAAATCCCCCAACGACCTGCTCCTCCCTGTGCAAGCTCCAACAGTACCTAAGGTCCTGCAAGGCATGCAGCAAATAATCAACAAACTAGTTGAGCGAGTCCACAGAAAGTAGGTTCATAACATAATGCATAAGTATAGCTAGTGGGGGCTTCCCATACTAGTGTGTACTAAGGTGGGGGCTTCCCATGTTTATTCTGGCTAATGAGGGCTTCTCATTAACGGTACTTACTAGACTAACTTCCGACCATGTGTTCTTCTTTACTGAGAACAGGAAAACGTACAGGGTCACGTAGGCTTTACGTGACGTGCCCTTCCCCGAGGACAGTGGTACGCGTGGGGGCTACGTAGGCTTTACGCAGCGTGGCCTTCCGACCTGGAAGCCAGTAGATGGTATTGGGTTACGTAGGCTTTACGTAATGTGTCCTCCCGACCCGGGAGACAAATGGCAAATACTGGGTTACGTAGGCTTTACGTAACATGTCCTGACTAACCTGAGGACGATGGTCTATAGTCTGGTATATGCGTAAGTACGAGTAACTCCTTTTACAATAACATATCCAACCCAATTCCCAACCCGGGAATCCCATGCCTTGGCTGTGTGAACTCACCTTGGTTTGCTCGGCAGATACACAAATAAAAGACTCTTGAACTAAGGGTGGTCAACCACGTCCTAACAGGGTTACCACACAAGTCAGGTTCGTATAAAACACGTTTGTATCACGTATGGTATCGAGTATGATCATGGCAAATCACATAAACGTATCAGCAGTTCAAATCATGTAACGAGTCCAAGTAATCAGCCCAAACAGATAAGCAGTCCAATTAGCAGTCAATCGAATTGGGCCCGTGACAAGGTAGGCCCAAATCAGTGTACGAGTAGCTAGTCTCGAGTCGCAACGGGGATCTCGAGTCGCAACCGGAGATTACGAGTCGCAACAGCCGGTTACGAGTCGCAATGGTGATCTCGGTTCGTCATGGTCCGGTTACGAGTCGCAACGGGACTCGCAACCATGGTCTCGGCTGGTGTTGTTTGTGGTCTCGAGTCGAGACTGTGAGGTTTCGACTCGCAATCTGAGTCGCAACCGTGTGTGTAACTGATTTCCATAATTCCTGCATTGACTTATCCGTGATTCTAGCAAACATCTAAGGCAGTTTCGAAATCAGATCAATCACTGAAATTTATCAACAGTTTCATATCAACAATAGATCATGTTCATAGCAATTTCATATTATTAAGAACAGTAACAATCCATTCAAACCACATGCAATCGGAATACCACACAACCCTTATACCGAATCCTTAACTATCATGCATCCTAGCCGGTTAACAACATATCCGAACTAATCTTCATAAAGCCAAACATACATATAACCGATTTCATGTCAAGTAACCATATAACTTAATCATTCATGAAAACCGATTAACAATATCAATTCACACCAACGTCTAATCAGTATTACACGCATACACCCTAGTTACATCACCTAACAGAATGATAACAATCACAAGATATCACATATAATCGAAACATATCATCATCACTAACCGGATTTGAGAAGGAAAAGAGGGTGATTCCGAGTAGGGGTGTTCTTTGCCGTCGGTTCCAAGCACACGAGAGAAGGAGAGGAAATCGCCTAGGGTTTGTGTGTGTGGTGTTTTGCAAAAGTAGTGAAACCAACCCCTAGTTCCGGTTTTGTGTTGCGAGTGGGGGATTGGGCCGAGCCCATCCGGTTACCAAATGGAGTCCGATTTCAAGTGTGGCCCAAACGGGCTTGTGTGACCGGTTTAATGTGCAATCGGGTTTGGCTCGATAAACATGCAAACACGTAAAACACTAAGCACATAACGACATTCAATAAATCACGTAACATTCATTAGTTCAAAATGTCACATAAGCACGTAACGTTACATCAAGGCAAGTCTAAAGTTCGAGTTGTCACACCTTAACAACAGTTAAATAACCCAGTTAATTCCAACAGTATTAAATTAAGTTTAAATGTGCAGATTATCCAAATTGGCGAATCACATGTTGGCGAAACACACTTTGGCGAAACATGATTTGGCGAAACACTATCGGTTGTAGACACAGAGGGTTTTACGGATGTGGAGCGTAAAAAAGCGGCTAGGAAATCAGGTTTTCCTGTGAATAAGCAGAAGCAAAAATTTGAATACCGTCCGATTGGTTCCAAGCCGAGTGGTGGGGCTTCTACCTCGGGTCCGACATCTAGTGTCAAGACGCACAACCCGTTTGATGTTCTTTCGGATAGGGGTAAGAATGTGGGTAAAAATGGTGAATTTCAACATGACCAGCAGGTTTCGGATGACGAGGAGGTTATTGGTACTTATAACGAGACTAATGAATTTATGACTTCCGGGATGTCGAAGGCAGGGGCAAGCACCTCGTCCACGAAGTTCTTCAATGGATAGAGTGTTGTTGGTTCGTGTCAAGGGGCTGCTGGTCTGTGGCAGTTTTATTTTTGATGATGGAGGATAATCTCTTGCTATGTTTTGTTTGTCGTGTCTACTAGATGTTTTTTTCCTTAATGTGTAGTAGACTAGGCTATGTGGTGTCATAGGTTTTATGGTTTTGTTTTTGCTTGGCTAACATATATGGGGCATGTCCTGTATATGAACTAGTGTGGAACTCATCCTCACTACTTGTACTTATTTGGGACTGTTTTAATAGAATCACCGGGGTAACCCTTTACCCAAAAAAAGAAACACTATCTGTTTCGTCGTTTGACCCCTTGACGAAACAACACCCTGTTTCGTCAATAACCCTTGGCGAAACTCAATCCTGTTTCGTCATAAGTTCTGTTCCGTGGACAAGTCAGTTACGTCAACAACACAAAACAATAGTGCAGATCTTTTTCTTTAATAAAATTCGTGGTTGACATTGAATCACCATTCGGCCGATGCAACCAGCCAATGGTCTTCATGTGACCGTCCATCACCACCAATCAATAAGTTTATGATTAGTTATTTTATCATACAAAACAATATACAACATCTGGCACAATGATTACATCGAACCCCCATGACCAATTTAGTGACTTTGTTTATTACCTTGTAACCTGCACCCCTAGGTCTACTAAGCCGCCACCTCCTAGCCCCCATGTTACCCACCATCAATTTTTAATAGACCAAAACAATTATGGCCGACCCACTCTTCATTCCCTCAAAGGTTATTGGACAATATTGAAGCAAGACAACCGACATTCATCTATATGTTTTTAAATTCCCAAGGTCCTTCATGATGATGTCAACAATTATTATATGCCATAATAGGATTGGACCTTATAAGGTTTGCTATACACTGATTGGACCACACCCATTTAATGATATGGGTTTTCTAAAAGAACACGATGCAACTGATATGATTTGAATGATGACAATCAAGAATAAGGAAAAGCAATAAAAGGTAACACTAACCTAGATGGATGTTGACCGAAGCAAGAAGTCGGGAGGAATCGGTGATGACGATGATGTTTGCCGTCGCCTACTAACTGGGAGTTTAGGGTTTCGATAACTGATCATGAGCACACGTATTCTACTTAACTGATATAATGTTGGGCCTAACTGGGCTTTGGCGAATCTGGGCTCGGCGAAACACATATGTTTCGTCGAGTTCGGGTTGGCGAAACAGGCTTTGTTTCGTCGAGTATGTTCATGGCGAATCACAACTATGTTTCGTCGAGTTGTTTGATGATGAATCAGTTTAAGTGTTTTATAATAGTCCATGTTATATTTTACAACAAAATAAATCACATATATGCATAATCATAATGCGTTTCATTAAAACATATCATGTATGGTTACAGTCAACCAAGTCAAACAACTAAACAGTCAAAGTCAACGTGCAATAAATGTGAAAGTGAAAGTCGGAAACTTGGGTTGTCACACGCTTACTCTACTGACACAGAAGGGTGTCACCTATCGTTGGGGAAATCCTCATGAAATCGCTTTTCAGCACTTAAAGGATAGGCTCTGCAGCGCACCTATTCTCTCATTGCCAGAGGGTACAGACGATTTTGTGGTCTATTGCGACGCGTCGATTCAGGGTCTTGGTTGCGTATTGATGCAAAGGGATAAGGTCATTGCCTACGCTTCGCGGCAACTTAAAGTTCATGAACGGAATTACACGACGCACGATTTAGAGCTGGGAGCTGTTGTTTTTGCGCTTAAGATATGGCGACACTACCTGTACGGTACCAAGTGCACCATCTACACCGATCACAGGAGTCTCGAGCATATCTTCAAGCAGAAGGAATTGAACATGCGTCAACGTCGATGGGTCGAGCTACTTAACGATTACGAATGCGCCATCAAGTACCATCCAGGCAAAGCCAATGTTGTGGCTAATGCCCTCAGTCGGAAAGATACTACACCTAGACGTGTACGAGCCTTGCAACTTACTATTCAGTCTAGTCTTCCTGCTCAGATACGAGATGCTCAGGTAGAAGCATTGAAACCAGAAAATGTCAAGGCTGAAGCCTTACGCGGTTCAAGGCAGCGATTAGAACAAAAGGAGGACGGCGCCTACTATGTAACGGGGCGTATTTGGGTCCCACTGTATGGCGGTTTACGAGAACTTGTGATGGATGAGGCACACAAGTCTCGCTACTCGGTACATCCAGGTTCAGATAAGATGTACCACGATCTTAAAACTACGTATTGGTGGCCAAGCATGAAAGCCCTTATCGCAACCTACGTCAGCAAATGTTTGACCTGTGCAAGGGTCAAAGTTGAATATCAGAAACCATCAGGCCTACTTCAGCAACCAAAGATACCACAGTGGAAATGGGAGGAAATTTCCATGGATTTCGTTACTGGCCTACCTAGATCTTAGCGTGGGAACGATACCATTTGGGTGATCGTGGATCGACTCACAAAGTCTGCTCATTTCCTGGCTATTAAGGAAACGGATAAGTTCTCTACTTTAGCAGACGTCTACTTGAAAGAAGTTGTTTCGAGGCATGGAGTGCCAACCTCTATTATTTCGGATCGGGATGCACGATTCACTTCAGAACTATGGCAAGCAATGCACAAATCTTTTGGCTCTCGGCTAGACATGAGCACAGCATATCACCCTCAGACGGATGGGCAGTCTGAGCGCACGATTCAAACTCTAGAAGACATGCTTCGGGCATGTGTTATCGATTTTGGCAACAGCTGGGGAAAACATATCCCTTTAGTGGAGTTTTCATACAATAACAGCTACCACACCAGCATTCAAGCCGCTCCATTCGAGCATTGTACGGACGTAAATGCCGGTCACCTCTCTGTTGGGCAGAGGTGGGGGATAGTCAAATCACAGGTCCAGAACTTGTAGTTGATGCTACTGAACGAATTGCACAGATACGAAAACGCATGGCGGCAGCTCGCGACCGTCAGAAAAATTACGCTGATAAGCGCAGGAAACCGCTCGAGTTCCAAGTTGGGGATCGAGTGCTACTCAAAGTCTCACCCTGGAAGGGTGTGGTTCGTTTTGGTAAACAAGGTAAACTCAATCCGCGGTATGTTGGACCGTTCGAAATCGTCGAGAAAATAGGCAAGGTGGCCTACAAACTGAACCTACCAGCTGAACTCGGTGCAGTTCACAATGTTTTCCACATGTCGAATCTGAAGAAGTGTCTGTCAGACGAGACCCTCATAGTTCCTTTGAAGGAACTCACTATCGACGAGCGGTTGTAGTTCGTCGAGGAACCAGTTGAAATCACGGACCGGGATGTTAAGGTCCTCAAGAACACTAGAATACCTCTTGTACGAGTTCGTTGGAACTTCCGTCGTGGCCCAGAGTTCACCTGGGAAAGAGAAGACCAAATGAAACTCAAGTATCCCCAGTTATTCGGAAACCGTGCAACCACTACTGAGGCTGAAGCTACTACAGAATTTCGGGACAAAATTCCAAATCAACGGGGGGATGATGTGACACCCCAGGAAAACTAGTAAACGATACAACTTAACTAGCTTCCTCAGTAACCGCATGCTAAATTTCGGGACGAAATTTCTTTCAAGTTGGGGATAATGTGACAACTCGAGTTTCCGAGATTTCACTTTCGCATTAATTGCACGTTCACTGTTTGTTTAGTTGCTTACTTACACAATTTGTTTGCTTTGTAACCGTATATGTTTTGATTTGATAAAGTTTTACGAATGATTTGACAAATACATGAACTTGGTGATGAAACTGTAAATTGTATGTCTTGTGCATGTATTATGTAATAGATAATACTTAAGGGTGTTTAGTGTTAATAGTGAAAATAAAACAAAACCCTTAACCCTAATCATTCTCACTAATTTCATCATACGGCATTTCAATTCATCCCCTCTACAACCATTCCTCTCATCATTCTTGGCTATCAATCTTGACTACACAAGTCCTCTTGCATCAATCTTGATCTTCCAATTCATCTAGAATCAATCTAAGGTAAACGTTTAATGATTATTGGTTGTTAATCCTTGATTATGTGATTCATGCAAAACCCTAGTTCTACATGTAATGGTTCTGTGTTTATTGATCAATTCTGAGTATTGTGAAATGGTTATGATTAGTTGTGAAATCACTTGCTGAATGTTAAGATGCCTGTTATGATAGAATGTTTGATTGTGGATTTGATTACTGCACTGCGAATATGAAATTAGGGTTCTTGATCGTAAAAACGTAACTGTTACATTGAAGTTGAATATTCGCATGATTGATGCCCGACCTTTTAATTGTAGCATGGTCCGAATTTCTGTTAAGCTTATAAGGTCCGACTTTTTAAATGGATGTAAGGTCCGACTTTCTTGAATAATATATGAGGTCCGAACTTCATGTGTTATGTTAGTCCGAGTTTTATTGTATGGAGTTTGGTCCGAGTTTAATTGTAAACACATGGTCCGGCCTTTATATAAAGGACACAAGGGTCCAAATTTTTATATAAACAACAAAGGGTCCGAATTTTTATATAAAACAACAAGGGGTCCGAGTTTTAGGGGGGCATGATGGTCCGACTTTTATTGAAATACCTTGTCCGAATTTTTAAGTGATAATGCCTTGTCCAAACTTTATGTGTGATATAAGGGGGTCCGAACTTTTGATTAAGGAAGGCATGGGTCCGAATTTTTATAACCTAGTCCGACTTTTAGCTAGGGCTTGCTAGTCCGACTTTCTTCTGATGTTTGCTTGGGTCCGAATTTCTTTGCAAGAATGCATAAGGGTCCGAATTTGTTCACTTGATGATCTAGTCCGAATTTGCTTACTTGATGATCTAGTCCGAGCTTTGTTTACTTGATAATCTTGTCCGAGTTTTAAAGTATGATGCTTGTCCGAATTTCATAAGATGCATATGGTCCGACTTTGTGATGCTTGCATGGTCTGAGTTTCATTTATGCACAACATGTCTGAGTATTATGGAATGCCATAAGGTCCGAATTTCATGAATAATGTACTGTCTGAGTTTCCAATCATTAAAGGAGTCCAAAGTTGTTTTTTTTGGGTAAAGGGTTACCCCGGTGAAATTTTATATCAACCAACAAAATAAAACAGGGTGTGTCGTGACTTCAACACACACTACTAGACTTGACATACCAAGCCTAGGGAAACAAACAATGGAACAAAACCCGACAAACGTCACAATCCAGACACAACTACACAAGGAAGCACAACCCAAACCCAAACACAAACGCTAGGCTAAAAAAACAACAGAAAAAACAATCTTTAGCCCGGATCAAGTTCCATATTCTTCGAGATCAGCCATGTATCCAATGTCTTCCTATGCTTCGGTTCTCCACCAAGTTTGAAGCCCATAATTCTCAGCCGAACCGTATCAATGATCATCTTCGAGAGAGCACACGCATTCCTTTGAAGCTGAGAGAACAAGCGATTGTTCCTTTCTTGCCTTATAAAATACGTTGTAGCTGCCATCAAAATCTTACAAATAATATGATCCAAAGTCTTCGAATGAGCATTGAGTTCCATCCATAGCATAATCGAAGACCACGAATCCGTAGCACTACCCATGTCTACCATCTTCCTAACTAATCCCCATACCTCGGAAGAATAAGGACATTGGAAGAAGAGGTGATCTCTAGAATCACGATCATGTTTACACAAGGGACAACACATGAGTCTCAAATTAGTAGCACTGCCCGCTTCCCAAACTGCCATTCTGTCTTGAGTCTTCAGCTTGTTCTTGATGACTAACCACAAGTGGAAAGAATGTCGAGGAATGCATTGACTGAACCAGACCGAATTAACCCAAAAAACCTTCCCCTCTCTATGCCGCAAGCTATTCCAAGCCTCCCCAGTTTTAAAATCCTGTAGTCTACCGTCCGTGTCTTTCCAGTGTAACCGATCTTCCGCATCAGGATAATCTGAGGAACATCCACATCAATAAGAACTGGATATAGATCATACCATGCTTGGGGCCATAACCATTGGCCATTATCATTAATAATATCAGCAACCATAGAACTTAAAGATAACCCAGCATTAGCAATGGCACGAGGGGTGATAAAAGACCGAAGGGGACTATACGAACACCAATTATCACTCCAAGCATTAGTTTTGCACCCGTTTCGAATAGACATCCAGAAGCAAGACCGAACACTAGTGCGAAGAGCCAAGAGCTTCCTCCATCCCCAGCTAATGTTACCACGACACTGGACATCCCAAAAGCTAGCACCCTTCAACTTATATGAATGTATCCACTGAACCCAAAGGGACTTACGGTTAGTAACTATGCTCCAAATATGAGACGTTAGAAGGGCTCTATTGACATCCATAATACTCCTGATGCCTAGGCCACCCTCCTCTTTAGGCATGCAAACATCCTTCCAGGCAACTTTAGCACGCACCGATCCCTGTGAACCACCGTTCCATAAAAAAGAACGCAATCGCTTCTCCAAATCTTTAATAACACCATTGGGAAGCATAAAAACCGAAGCCCAATAAGAATACATGGCTGCCAAAACCGAGTTGATAAGCTGAAGTCTCCCTGCAAACGACAATGACTTGGTCATCTAGTTATCAATGCGTCTTTCTATACGCTCCACAAGGGATTTACAATCACGAGCAGCCAATCTAGTGGATATCAACGGGACACCAAGATAACGGACTGGCAATGACCCCTCCTGAAATGGCATAATGGCCAGAATTTGTTCTTTCACATGCCGAGGCACATTACTAAAGAAAATGGTGCTTTTGGACGAGCTAGGAACCAGACCCGAGATTTTCGTAAACTTGTCAAGGGCTTCTCTTAAATGTTTAACCGATGCACTATCACCATGAGAAAAAATGAACAAGTCATCAGCAAAGGAAACACTTATGATCTTTTGTTTTGGGCAACGAGCATGGAACTTAAAAGAATCATGTGAAGCTGCTTGTTGCAATAGGAGAGATAAGACCTACATTACTAGCGTAAACAAATACGGGGACAAAGGGTCCCCTTGCCTTAGACCCCGCTTCCCTGCAAAATAACCATGAAGCTCACCATTAATGCTCAACGAATATGTCACCGTTGTAACACAGGTCATAATCCAATTCACCATTTTGCTATGAAAACCAAATCAATGAAGAATTATTTCCAAGAAGTGCCAGCTGACTGTATCATACGCCTTCTGAATATCAATCTTAAACGCACATCTTGCTGGGCCCCGATTAAGATGATAATTATGCATCAATTCCTGCGTTAGAAGAATATTATCCAAGATTTTCCTTCCCGGAACAAACGCCGTCTGATTTATGCTGACCAGATTATCCAAACTCCCTTTGATCCTATCCGTGATTATTTACTGATGCACTTAAAGAGAACATTACAGCAAGAGATAGGCCGGTAGTCAATAACCGAGTTAGGGGTGTCCTTTTTAGGAACCAGAGCGAGAATAGTATGGTTAACCTGCTTCAAAAGTTTACCATTATGAAAAAAATCCAGAATAGCATTAGTCACCTCATCTCCCACAATATCCCACGAATGTTTGAAGAAAGCAGACGTGAAACCATCCGGACCAGGAGCCTTGTTTTCACCAATGTTAAACATGGCTGATTTCACCTCTTCTCGAGTCACTTGTCTAACCATGTGTTCAGCCGTGTCTTGGCTTAGGGTAGTAGTAAAAAGATCATCGTCATCAAAATTATGAACTCCCTGCTCAGAACCCAAGAAATTCGAATAATGATCCACAAGGGCAGTAGTGACATCCTCACCCTCAAACCGATTCCCATGCACATCGTGAATACAGTGGATTTTGTTTCTAAAGTTCCTACTTTTCACAGCATTGTGAAAGTAGGTTGTATTCGAATCACCCGCACAAAGCCATTCAACCTTAGATTTTTGTTTTAAGAAACACTCCTCATCATAGGCCGCCTCCTGAAATTCACGAAGACATTTAGCAGCTAAGTTACGAGTCTCAACATCTAACGGGTTCGCATCAACAAGTTGCTGAATGGAATCCAATTCACTACGCAACCGTTTAACCTTATCATGGAGATTTCCTTGGAGGTGCAAAAGCTTACGGAAACACGGTTTAAGGTTCCTCATCTTCTTAATAACCGAAAACATATTACAGCCATGCACACCCTTAGCCCATTCATTAACAACAAATTGTCTGAATTCCGGTTTAGAAGTTAAAAAATTTGGAAATTTAAAAGGCCTCTGCTTTGTTCGAGTAATAGACGATAGCTTTAGAACACAAGGAGTATGGTCAGAAACCCGAGCAGGCTGAAATACCGCATACACATCCGGAAATAAATCCATAAACTTCATATTACTCATAATTCGATCTATTTTCTTGAGGACTCCAATCCCTTCTTTCGGTTTCTGATTCCAGGTATAGTGCAACCCATGACTCTTAACATCCACAAGCTCAACAACTTGAATACAATCAAAAAATTCTCTCATGCCAATTGTATGGCTCGAGGTACCATATAAGCTGTAACACCTCGAATTTTTGTGTCCAATAATGTGTTAACACGTGTCATTTGTTTACACGTGGCATTGATATTAAATAAAGAACTAATATTGACAAACCTTGAAAGTATATAAATTCGAGGGTTATAAATGTCAAACAAGGGTAAATATACTGTATAGTAACCCTAAATGGTGCTTGTACCTTCAAACGAATAAATCATGGATCGTACGGAAGCGAAACGCGGAAGAAAGTGAGAGATTACAAGCTACAGGGGTTAACTGTGTCAACATGTTTAATTATACCTCTGAGTGACCCTTTAACGCTCCCGAGACTTTGTAACAGTATTATACGCTCACAAGAACATATTGTATAAATTCCGCGAAGTTCTGTTTTAAAACGAGAAAGTTATAATCGAATTCGTATGAGAAGGGTTAAAAGCGTCAATAATGAAAGTTAAGACTTTCTGAATAATTAATAAACTAACCGGGGACTTAACAACACGGGTAAATAACACGAGGTCCTTAGTTGTAATTAACCGAGGGCCAAACCGCAAAGTTACCCCTTCGAACCCGAAAGGTCAGGTAAATCATTACGAAAGATTTCGTTATTAATTACCAGATTCTGATAATCATTACAAAAGATTTAAAATTTCTGGAAATCTAACCTCTCGCGACCCGCGTGAAGTTTCGGGTTAAGTTGAGGCGGGCCGCGAGCCACCTAAGATACGCGCCTGAAGTTTGAATCTCAGGCGACCCGCGTACAAATGCATGGGAACTCCCATGCGGGCCGCATTAGACGCCCAGATGCAGAATGTTTGTAGTTTCTTGCCTTTTGAGCTTGTGAACGATCAAAACGCCAATAAATGAGGCATGGGCACCCTATACTCGAGCCATAGCTCTATGGGACACCTGCCCATCATCCATGACCTGTTGTAGGTGTGGTGTGATGATCTTGTGTGCTATGCTTCACTATAAATAGCCACATTTGGCTCATAACATTCACACAACTCAAAAACACTCAACTGATCATTCTAAGAAGCTCTCAAGCATTCCTCTCTGCTCTCTAAGCAAGATACAACTGCTGTAAGTCGTTCAAATCCATTTTGGTCTTATATTTCCATAGATTTAGCTTATAAACTCAACCGTCGTAACTAACGGTTGTCATAGCGATAATTCACAAATGGTCCAGTGAATTGTCGGATCAAAAGTAGTTTTGAGTTGGTATTTATATGGGTAATAAACCCCTAAAAGGGTTCCCTCTGATCACCACTCTAACTATGTCAAATGTCGAGTCAAACGTGCACTTAAAAAGTCAACAGAAAGTCATTTTACCGTTTTGTACATAATCTGTAATGTATATGCTATGAAACCTGTTTTGATGATCATAAAACATGATATTAAGAATATAAACTTGTTTACGCTCGTTTGAATCGACCATTTGCTATATTGACCCGGTTCGGAGCCGAATGTCGCAAAAGTTTGACTTTTGCTTTGACTTCAGTTCTGACCCGTTTTAGTGAGGTATAGATATGCCTTAGGACTCTCTTAGGACCAGGTTACATGATGGTATAGACCTCTGTGATCGGTTCATGATTTGTCCGAGTCTTTTGCGCATTTCCGTTAATCGCCTAAAAGTTGACCGTAACGGCCTTTATAAAATAAAACGAGTATTTCGAACACGTGAACGGACCATAACCTTGCTTATTAAATTATAAGCATGTCCTTAAAGTTTCACGTCAAACCGAGGTCTAGAATGAGAGTTATGCTAAATAGCGCATTTAAAGTAAACTTTTGTAATTACGGCGCAATTAGCATAACGCCCATCTAAACCAAGATTTCGTCATCCAAAACTTTTACCCACTGTTACAAAATAATATTTTTGGAATTTTAAAGATTTTTAATAATTTTTACCTTGCTCATAACCTGCGGTTATGGCTACGGTTCGGTAAATACCGAATATGCCCTTTTCGGCCAAAACATGAGTTCTACAAGGTCTTTTGACCCGATTCCAGTTGCTACTGATTTTAAATAATAAATAAAGTGTTTTAGACTTTATAAACTGTTCGGGAAACTCAGATTTCCTGTAGAACTCGAAAAGCTCTTTAAAAGTCTTTAAAATGACCGGAAAACCCCTACGGGGCGTAATATTAACTTAAACTCGTTATGGGCATCACGGAAGGTATCCTACTGATACCACAACCTCTTTAAGGCATATTGACTTAGGAAACAAGCGTAAGACTCTCATGGTTAACCGGTTCGCCTATTGCGCGCACGGTTCGGCTTATGAAACTAGTTTTCATAAATTAGCCGATATGGGTCAAATTATAATATTTGGACCCCAAAATCCAGAGTGTGAACCTTGAACCCATATAAAACAAGTCTCTGAACTTGTTTGGGGCAGAATCACATTCCATTCTCGTTTTCGCCTTTTTGCGCGATTAAACCATAATTATATTCCGGAACCAACCGGTCTAGGCTACGGCCAATATAAAGACCCGTTAGGATTCTAAGAGGTTAATTAAAACCTTCGTTCCAGATTAGGAGCCCAGTAAAAGCTATCGGTGATTTAATCAAACTAAGGAATAATACTTGCAAAGGTAAATACTTTAACTTATTTCCCCTATACGGGCTTGGGTTACGGTATGTTAATACCGCTTGATTGAGCATTATATTTTTCCATCGCTTAGGTGGTTAATTAAATAATATGATCGGCTCATTTAAACAGTTTTGTTTCTTAAAAGCCTTTGGGGGGTTTAATGACCGTTGTCCCGGATATCCTTGGCATCATTTTACGAAATGGCCACGACCATCGACATCCCGGTGTAGGCGTACACCCGGTATACATTGTCGACATTAAATTAAAAGACGTAGCCGTTGGTTTTTATACTACGGTTTTACGCAATGTGGTGTGTCTATAAATCTTTAACCCGGCACGATCCGGACTACTGAACGCATAAAAGAACATGTAAAACGTTCACAAGATTTTAATAATTTTCCCAAGTTATAAAAGAATTTGTGCCTTGTGCATTCAAATCAATTTTAATAAACATTTTTAAATGTGTCAGTTGAACGTATTTACCAGTGTAAACTGACGTATTTTTCCCCAAAAGATTAAGTACAGGTACTATACGAAATTGGCTGGCATTAGCTTCCTAAGCATCACGAATAGTCTCGCAAACTCGATGCCGAATCTGAATGAACAATATTTTATTATTTTGATCCGCTGTGGATACATTCGACTTCTGTAATACATTTGATATTACAACCAGAGGTTGAAGTATATATTTATCGTTAAAGCTTCCGCTGTGCATTTATATAATTGTGTGGTTTGACTATATTGTTGCCAACTACGTCACGGTAATCCCCCACCGGGCCCACCGGTGATACACGTGGAAATCGGGGTGTGACAGGTTGGTATCAGAGCCAACGTTGAGCGAATTAAACACTATCCTATTGTGTTTAATCTCAATGACACAATTGCACATACTTGAGTCTAGACAATAACTTAGGACAAATTCGGATTAATACTCCTTTTGTCTTTATATTCATTTCGATTTTTAATAAGTTTTGGAGTAGGAAAATGCCACCTATTATATTTCAAGGAAGAGGAAGGGGAAGAAGAGGCAGAGGAGATATCGTGACACATCACGATCACGAAGCTGGACCGTCAGGTACAAGACCTCCTTCAATGACAAGGAGCGAAGAACCACAACGACGAAGAGATCTTTACGAACCTGCGAGGCATTCCACCTCGCACAGCTCGACGCCATCATACCGGCACTCCTTTGGGCCAAACTCAGAGAATGATCCCAACAACCCACAACCTTCCTTCATACCTCTACAACGTTCGGTATCGCACCGGAATTACGACGACCCTACTCCATACTTCATAGGTCAGTTTAATCCAGCTGACTACATACAGGAACCTTCAGGCTTTGTTCCATTAGGGCCACAAGATCATTTCTCCGAGGATCATATGGACGAAGATACTGATCCAACAGAACCTGCTCGTGGTACGCCCACGCATCCGATAGAAGTCTCTGATGGGTCATCCTTCCATGGCACACCCTATCAGGGGCCAGATAGTTTCCAAGCGTTGTTCGACCGACATGAGTGGTACTACACACCACCTCAACAGACATCACAACAACCGCGACATCCACAGGATCCCTCTGAGGATTCACGCTTTGTGGCAGTTACGCCACCACCTCCGCCACCGGCGCAACCAGTAATGCCTGATCCGCCAAGGCGGAGGAGGACAAATGCTCGAATGTCCACACGAGGAGGAGGGGGTATCCACTTCAGCACCCCTCGACACTCTAGTAGTAGCCATTATCCGCCACTACAAGAAGAAGGACCTTCAAGTCCTATACAGGAGGCGAACTCTGCACCAGCTGCATAAAATTCGCCACCATTTGGGTATGACCAACCCATACCTGCTTACACGGGTCCAACGGCTTACAACCCGTTCGAACCGTCACAAGCACAATACAACTATAATTATGAGCGCGACCCATATGTGGTGTCGGCTAGATATAATGCACGCTACCCTGACGGAGCACATGGAAACATGGGAGCTCCGGACTACTCAGCTCATGGGTATCCAATACCTCCCAGACCTCCAGTTCCGCAACAAGCGCCACAACCACGTTTCTCTCCTCCTGAGCAGGAAGAGATACTCCATCGACTAGATCGTGTGGAGAGAGAGTTCGAGGAAGAGAAAAAGAGCCACCGAGGATTTCTCAAAGGCTTGGCGAACCTACTAAAGGGCAAAAAGAAGAAACGTGACTAGTTGTACTAATGTAATTTCTATTTTGAAATAAGTCCCTGCGTGGACACTTATCATATCTCAGTCCCTACGTGGACTTATCTTTTAGTCCTTGCATGGACCCTCATTTTATGTTAGTCCCTGCGTGGACTTGTCACTTATGATAAACCTCTATGGAGGTATGTACTATTTGAAAGACCCATTTAGGGCAACATGTGATTGTATTTGAGATTATGGAAATGTATGTTATGAGTTTTGTTTTAATATGTATGAAATAAATCAAAACCATTCCTTTTTTTGGGTAAAGGGTTTTACCCCGGTGATTTCATTCCAAACAAAAAATACGTACAAGTGGTGTAGAAAAGCCTATACCAGTTCTCTTACATGACATGCCACATAAGAGTAAAACAAGCAAACAAGCCAAACTAGGAAAAAACAACCCTCAAAACACTAAAACAATCAGGTCTCGCCGAAGAACTCAACGGAGCTCAGCTTCCAATCTTCCAAGATTTTCCTCACATGCGGCTTATCCTTGTAGTTGAATGATAATAACTTCAGCCTCACGTTGTCATTAATGATATTTATTAACACCTCAGGCGGTCTTAACTGGTTGTTGAAAAACCTGTAATTTCTTTCTTGCCAAACAAAATACGCAGTCGCCTTGATAAGAAGTTTACCAATAACCGAATTTAGGGACCTTGATGTCGCTTTCGGTAGTAGCCATCCAACAATGTCAACCCACTTGTTAGGCACCATCTTCATACTAGACTTATCCTTGATAGCATCCAAAACTGAAGAGGAGTAAGAACATTGGAAAAACAAATGTTCATGCGATTCTAGTTCCCGTTGACACAACAAACAACACATCATGTTCATAGAGCCACTGGTGAGATAATTCCATTTTTGAATCCGATCTTGGGTCCACAATTTCCTTCTAAAGATCAGCCAGCAATGAAAAGAATGTCTCGGAATATTACAACCCGACCACACAATCTTTGACCATGTCGTTTCTTGACCTCGAGCACGAATAGCTTCCCATACCTGTTTAGACGAGAACGACATGAGTTTACCTCCATCAGATCTCCAAAGCGTGACATCTTGCTTGTTTGGAACGATATAGATCGGATTCAGCTGGAATAAAACCGGAAAAAGGTCCCGCCAGGCCTCCGGCCACGACCACATGCCATTATGCACAACCTCGGCTACTTTAGAAAAGATCGAAAAACCATGTTGATACATGTTTCTGGTAGAGATATAACGGCTGAGCGGGCATTGGTTGCACCAAGTATCATGCCATAAAGACGTAGATTCACCATTACCAATTTGTTTCCAAAAAAATTTGCGGACCAAACTCCTGAACGACAAAAGCTTCCGCCAACCCCAAGTTGAGCTTTGCGGCACCTTGACGTCCCAAAAACTCCTACCTCGAAGCCGGTGAGCCTGAATCCATTCCACCCACAACGATTTCCGACCCGAGACAATACTATAGATATGAAAGGTCATTAACGACTTGTTAACATCCGAAACCTTTCTAATACCCAACCCCCCTTCAGACTTAGGGAGACAAACATCCTTCCACGCCACCTTCGCTCTTTTCGAACCCAAAGATCCGTGACTCCACAGGAAATCTTTCATAATCCTCTCTATGCTTTTGATGATACTAGCTGGGAGACAGAAAACAGCAGCCCAATAAGAATACATAGCCGCTAAAACTGAGTTAACCAACTGGAGCCTCCCTGCAAAAGATAAGAACTTTGTATTCCAATCTAAAAGCCTCTTAGCAATCCTCTCAACCAACACCTTGCAATCACTTTTAAGCAATCTAGAAGCAATCAGCGGCACTCCAAGATATTTAATAGGCAACGCTCCCTCTGGAAACGGAACTAAGGACAAGATCTGGTTCTTTACTCGAGCTGGGACATTACAGAAGAACGAAGTGCTTTTGCTCAAGCTGGGAACGAGCCCAGACATGTCCCTGAAACTATTTAGCGACTCCATAATGATTTTTACCGATTCGAAGTTAGCTCTGGCAAACAAAAACAAGTCATCAGCGAAGCACAAGTTGATGATTTTTTGTCTCTGACAATTATTATGAAACCGAAAGGTATTGTGATTAGCTGCCGCATGCTGAAGAATGGACGTGAGGACTTCCATGACTAGAGTGAACAAGTACGGAGATATGGGGTCACCCTGTCTTAACCCCCTTTGGCCCTTAAAATACCCATGAATTTCTCCATTAATGCTGATCGAGTAAGATGCTGAAGTAACACAACTCATAACCCAATTCACCATCATATCATGAAAACCAAAACCCAATAGCGTCGCACGAAGGAAATCCCAATCGACAGTATCATACGCCTTTTGAATATCTACTTTGAAAGCACACCTTGGAGGACCTGAACTTCTGTGATAGTTATGGAGCAATTCTTGAGTTAAAAGGATATTATCCGATATTCTACGCCCAGGGATAAAAGCTGACTGATTTATGCTTACAACCTCGTTAATCCCCTCCAGTAGCCTATTAGTAAGAATCTTACTAATCGCTTTGTAAATAACATTACAACAAGAGATAGGCCGGTAATCAGTCACATACGTTGGAGTGCTCACTTTCGGAATCAGCGCCAAAAAAGTATGATTGATTTCTTGCAATAACCGGCCACTTCTAAAGAAATCTTTGATAGCACTAGTTACCTCCTCACCAACAATCTGCCATGATTTTTTAAAGAAAGCTGACGAATATCCATCCGGACCCGGAGCTTTGTCATCCCCGACATCAAAGAAAGCCGACTTTATTTCATCATCAGTGACCTCACGAATCATGAATTCAGCCTTTGCATCACTAATACGTCTAGGAAAACACATACTACTAGGCTGTTTGGTCACATTACCCTTCTTACCAAGAAAAGCTTTATAGTGATCAACGAGAGCATTAGCCACCGCTATTCCTTCAAACTCGTTTCCATTAGCATCTTTAATAAATTGGATTTGCGAAATGTTATTCCTGCTCTTAACCATATTATGGAAGAATTTCGTGTTAGCATCCCCAACCTGAAGCCATTTTTGTTTCGCCTTTTGCTTAAGAAATCGTTCTTCATCTAAAGAAACCTCCATGAATTTTTTCTGACATTCAGCAGCCAAGTTCCTAAGGGTGTAATCGTCCGGATCCTTATCCACTTTACTTTGATAGTCATCCAGCTCCTTCCTGATAATTGCCACACGCTCATGCAGGTTCCCCTGCCGATGTAAAAGGGACCGAATTGGATGCTTTAAACTTCTTAGCTTCTTCACCACTTTAAACATTGGAACCCCATCAAAGTGAGCATCCCAACCATCTTTAACGAGGTTTAAAAATTCAGCCTTGTGGGTAAGAAAATTAGGAAACTTGAACGGTTTATGCTTGCAACTCGACACTTCCGTTAACTTCAAAACACAAGCTGAATGATCCGAAACACGATGGGGTTGAAAGACCGCGAACGCCTTAGGAAACGAATCCGTGAAATGGCAATTAACCATGATTCTGTCAATCTTTCTCATAATCCCTATCCCATGCTTAGGTTTTTGGTTCCAAGTAAAGTGCACACCTGAACTTTTAATATCAAAAACCTCAATGTTCCGAACACATTCTCTAAATTCCACCATACTAACCGAAACACCTGATGCCCCCAAATGAGTATCACCAAGCTCAAGAATGGCGTTAAAATCCCCCATAATCGTCCACGGCTTGTCATTGACAAAACCCTTGTGCCTGTTCAACGAACTCCATAGCTCTCTTCTTTCCTTATAATCGTTACTAGCATAAACCATAGAACAAAACATGGCCTTCTTCGCACCTTTAAAGACAAGTTGAAGATGCATGACTTGATCCGTAGCAGATAAGAGCATAACATCCACATCCCTAGGATTCCACCCTACGATGATTCTAGTGCTTTTGTGACATAAGTTTCCATTCGACAACCAATCCCATCCCTTGCAAAGCTTACTATACACATTCCCTAAGTTATGAACTTGAACATGAGACTCTAAAATGCCACACACCTTTAAGTTATTTTCCTTGATAACATGCCGAACCTCTTTTTGTTTCAGAGGGTGGTTCAACCCCCTTATATTCCAGCTGGCTATACTATCCATTAGAAACCTCCACAGCAGGAGTGCTTGCCCCTGAAAAAGAACCACCGTCCTTCATGTTATTTTGCATAAACCTAGTTGTTTCATCAGCCACTTCCCTGACTTCATCATGATCCGAGTCATTCTCATCATAATCATTATTAGGAGTCTCCAAAGCACTGAACGCATTCTTCAGCCGAATACCATTTGTCTTTGGTTTAGATGTAGAAGCATTATGTTGATCCTTTCGAACCGGACGATAGACAAACTTAGGTTTATCTCTTACAACTTGTTTTGCTGATTTCTTCCTTCCCATCACTTGATAACCCTGCTCATCCACCTTATTCTTACCTTTGTTTTCCTGAATTACAACCGGTTTCACGGACTTAGGGCACGACTCCAACGTATGGCCAAAAATATTACAAGTGGAACACCTAGGCGGAGTCCACTCATACTCCACATTGATCGTACTCTTTAGAACACCTCCATCCTCTATGTTAGGGACGGCAATCGACACCGTTTCCTTTAGATCTTTACTAGCATCCACTTCAATAATAGCCCTTGCATAACTGCTACGACCCCATGAGTCAGAACACATGATTGCCGTTTCATTATCCAGTAACTTAGGGATTCCAACTTTAGACGCAATTAAACTCAAACCTTCTTCGGTATAAGCCGCAAGCGGCACATCATGAAGTTTAACCCAAACCGGAATTTTCTGTAACTCTTCTTTTTTCAGCTCCGTATTAGTTGACCAATGTTTCAAAAAGATTGGAATATTTCGAATGAGCCACGGTCCATCTTGTAGAACCTGTTCCATGCCTTCTCTAGACTCAAACTTGAAAAAGAAGAACCCTTTTCCATTCATCATGCATTTACTCAGTCCATATTTCTCCCATCTCTTAGTCACAAAGTATTCCACAACCGGAAACGCCAACCTTTTTCCAAGAAAGTATCCGAATAAAACATTGGTGAATCGATCCTGAACCTTTTTCACAGATTCTACTGGAATAGAAACATCCGTGCCATCAACTGTTTCCATAGATTCAAGAAACCTGAAGTTAACTTTAGGTTTTGGACGGCCAGCATTAAGTTTAGCTGCATAAGATGTTTTTGGCTGGTTACTATCCATCCCCTGTGTGTCAAACAAGCCAGTCCCCTTAGATTTCAAAGTTTCCTGATCCGCACCAGCGGCACCCAGGTTAACAGGTATCGAGATGGCAGCAAGACCATCAAGGATCGACGAATTATCAGTAGCATAAATACCCCTTCTAGGCATGAGTGGATTACTTTCAATGTTTGTGACGCGAAGACCAATACCTCTTATCGGAGCCGTACCTGGTGAAGCATCTGAATCAACAAGTCCCGCCGTAGAATGTAAACTCTGAATTTCAGGGTACGGAACCCCACCTGGATCTGAACAACTCTCCATCAATGCAACGTAAACTCAACCATGCAACACAAAACACCAACAGCCGACACACATGCAGAAATCCTTAATCCCTACGATCACCCTTCAACCCTTAACCGATTAATCAAGTGTATCAATCTAGCTAAATTAAACTCAGTTAACCGCGATCAATAAATCACTAGATTAATAAATCAGGGTTTCGTGAAGATCAATAGGGCGGCGATTAAGAACAAAAGAAAAAACCCTAATATTAAATCGATCACAACTGCTAACGAGTTCGTTATAGATGTTTGATGAATCAAACTTCTAATCACAGACTGTTATACAGAAGATTACGAAGGAAAACTAGGGTTTCTGAGGGACCGAAAATCGCCTAAGGAAGGAGAGAATTAACAGATAGTACCTTGCACAATCAAAACCATTCCTTTTAAATTGATCTGCCTAAATAAAGAATCTTACGAGTGAAACCTAGCCTGGTGTCTTTTAAGGTCCGGCCAAGATGGTAGGACTTAATTAAAAAGATTCAGATTCCCTGTTAACCTCTGCAAGCATGTTGACAATCATGGCAGATGTGATTCGTTAAAATCACGCGCGTCATTCTTATACAATAATCCTTTAAGGATTTCAAAGCCCAACTAAATGATTTATAAATCGTGGGTTAAATCACCTATGCAGGTGATCAATCGTATTAAGACATCCATTAGTGATGTAGTGCCTACGGGCCAATCTTATTAAAACATCCATTAGTGATGTAGTGCCTACGGGCCAAATCCTATTAAAACATCCATTAAGTGATGTAGTGCCTACGGGCCAACCATATTGAAACATCCATTAGAGGTGTAGTGCCTATGGGCCGTAATAATTGTCTTATAAAGACAAAAGGCAGTGGTGGTCTATGACTCTCTGTCAGAAAGAGAATAAAAGAACTACGGTTCAAATCTCTATGCCTTTGATTCTCTGAAATCTCGGCTAATAGTATAAAACATCCTCGTGATTAGGCTTTATGCCGCCAATATTATTGATATAGCTGAAATAGGATATATTCAAATCCTAATATTTAATGAAGTAATAAGTTAACCAAATATGGTCTCTGTTACCATGGTTGACAAATTGTCAAAAAAAAAACAATTATATAATGATCTCCTGAATAAAATTTTGTTATCTTCTGTAACAGATTCAAGTTACAATGGCGGATCCCAATGGAGAGAACAGCCATACAAATGAAGATGACTACGACAATGCGCCAGTACATCTGACAGGCGCACAGCTAAAGGCTCTGATTGACAATGCTGTTCAGGCAGCTCTTGATCGTCAATACACTGAGTCTCATAGCAGATCTGTAACAAAACCACTCTCCAAACCAAAGGCACACTCCAAACCACCCTCTCAACCCAAGAAGGATGACGACAATCACTCGTCAGCTGAAAATAGTATTCGTCGTGAACGAGAGTACACTGATGCATCTGGTGCCAAGGGTTGCACCTACAAGTATTTTGTATCTTGTAAGCCCCGGGAATTTATGGGGGAGAAAGGTGCTGTTGATTGTATCACCTGGCTAGATGAAATGGACACTATTGTGGACATCAGTGGGTGCGCAGAGAAGGATGTGGTGAAGTTTGTGTTCCAGTCATTTAAGGGCGAGGCCCTGGCATGGTGGAGAGCGTTGGTGCAGGCATCAGGTAAGTCTGCTTTATACAAGATGACATGGGAGGAATTTATTGCTCTCATTAAGGAAAACTACTGCCCTCAGCATGAGGTTGAGAAGATCGAGGCTGACTTTGTGTCACTGGTGATGACGAACCTGGACTGCCAGGCTTATTTGACGAGCTTCAATACGATGTCTCGGCTGGTTCCATACCTTGTGACACCAGAGCCTAGAAGAATCGCCCGTTTCATTGGGGGATTGGAGCCTGCGATAAAGGCTAGCGTAAAGGCCTCTCGGCCGACGACCTTCAGGTCAGTTACTGACCTCTCCTTGTCTCTCACTTTAGATGCTGTCCGTCTGAGGACACTAAGGAGCAAAGAGACTGAGAAGAGGAAACGTGAGGATGATACCTCACGAAGGTCAGGGAAGAAGCACCGTGGAAACGGTGAAGGCAAAAGAGGGTCGGAGGCGAAGAAAGATGGGCAAGCTGGTGAAAGGCCCAACTGCAAAATCTGCAAGAAACCCCACTCTGGGAAGTGCAGGTTTGCATCGAATTCACAGTCACAACCAAAGACTCCTTCCTGTGGACTGTGCAAGTCCAAGGATCATAAGACTGTGGAATGCAAGAAGATCAAGGATGCAACCTGCTATGGTTGCAACGAAAAGGGGCATATCAAGAGTAACTGCCCTAAGAACGCCAGGAAGGCGGAGGAGACAAAGAAGACTAATGCTAGAGTCTTCCGCATGGATGCAAAGGAAGCAGTACAGAACGACAATGTGCTTACAGGTACTTTTCTCGTAAATAATATATTTGCAAGAGTACTTTTCGATTCTGGCGCTGATAAGTCCTTTGTAGACCAAAAGTTTTGTAAACTATTGAACGTGCCGATCAAAACCCTAGATATGAAATACGAGGTAGAGTTAGCAGACGGCACGATAGAGACCGTCTCCACTGTTCTAGAGGGATGTGAAATGTCCATTAAGAACCATTCTTTTCCTCTATCTCTACTTCCTTTCAAACTAGCGGGTTTCGACATAGTCCTAGGCATAGACTGGTTATCCCATAATCAGGCCCAAATCATTTGCGGCAAAAGGCGCATAGTGTTAAAGACTCCGAGTGGTGAATCGCTTACCATTCGAGGAGACACGCAGTATGGATTGCCCGAAGATGTATCTATGCTCAAAGCTTCTAGGTGTTTGAACAGAGGCTGTGTCATTTACATGGCTCAGGTGATAATAGAAGAACCTAAGCCGAAGATCGAGGATCTTCCTGTCATTTCTGAATATCCCGAGGTTTTCCCCGAAGAACTACCTGGTTTACCACCAGATAGACAAGTGGAATTCAGAATAGATATCATACCAGGAGCAGCTCCTATAGCTAGAGCACCTTACAGGCTAGCTCCTACTGAAATGAAGGAGCTGAGGACCCAGTTGGATGAACTGTTGGCAAAAGGTTTTATCAGACCTAGTTCGTCTCCCTGGGGAGCACCTGTCCTTTTTGTAAAGAAGAAGGACGGATTGATGCGGTTGTGCATCGATTACCGTGAGCTGAACAAAGTTACCATAAATAATAGATATCCTTTGCCAAGGATCGACGATCTGTTCGATCAGCTGCAAGGAGCGAGCTACTTCTCAAAGATCGACTTAAGGTCGGGCTATCATCAGCTAAGGGTCAGAGATGAGGATGTGCATAAGACCGCATTTAGGACTCGCTATGGTCATTACGAGTTCCTAGTGATGCCTTTTGGGCTCACAAATGCACCGGCTGCGTTCATGGATCTCATGAATCGCGTCTGCAAGCTGTATTTGGATAAATTTGTCATAGTCTTCATCGACGATATCCTTATATATTCCAAGAACCAAGCTGACCACGAAAAGCACCTCCGTTGCATTCTCGAATTACTACAGCGTGAGAAACTTTACGCCAAATTCTCGAAATGTGAATTCTGGCTACGAGAGGTTCAGTTTTTAGGTCACGTTGTAAGTGAGCGTGGTATCCAAGTGGATCCCGCTAAGGTAGAGGCGGTCATGAACTGGCAAGAGCCAAGGACGCCTACCGAAATTCGTAGTTTCCTGGGGTTAGCAGGATACTACAGGAGGTTTATTGAGAATTTTTTGAGGATTGCTGCACCCTTAACCTCCCTAACCAAGAAGAAGGAAAAGTTTATTTGGGGCCCAAAGCAGCAAGAGTCCTTCGAAGTTCTGAAGCAGAAGCTAAGCAACGCACCTGTGTTGACATTACCGGAAGGTACAGACGAATTCGTAGTTTACTGCGATGCATCACACACAGGCATGGGGTGTGTGCTTATGCAGAAGGGCAAGGTTATTGCCTACGCTTCACGACAATTAAAGGTGCACGAAAAGAATTACACCACCCATGATTTGGAGTTGGGTGCCGTTGTATTTGCACTGAAATTGTGGAGGCATTACCTTTATGGTATTAAATTTGTAATTTATTCTAATCACAAAAGCCTCCAGCACCTGTTCAATCAGAAAGAGTTGAACATGAGGCAACGCCGTTGGATGGAAACCTTGAATGACTATGATTGCGAGATCAGGTACCATCCCAGCAAAGCGAATGTAGTCGCTGATGCCTTGAGCAGGAAAGAAAGGGTAAAACCTATTAGAATCAATGCCATGAGCATTGAGGTCAAAAACAATTTAATTGAAAAGATATTAGCTGCGCAGCGAGAGGCTGTGTTGGAAGCTAATTATCCTAATGAAAAGTTAGGAGTAACTGAGGAGCAGTTGACTCTTAGCAAGGATGGAATCCTTAGACTGAACGGACGTATATGGGTTCCGATTTATGGAGGACTATAAGATGTTCTCCTCCAGGAAGCCCATAGTTCCAAATATTCAGTCCATCCTGGTGCAGACAAGATGTATCAAGATTTAAAGGCAAACTATTGGTGGATAGGCTTGAAAAAGTCTGTGGCCGCCCATGTAGCAAAGTGCTTGACTTGTGCTCAAGTCAAAGCCGAGCACCAAAAGCCGTCTGGCTTGCTACAACAGCCTGAACTTCCCGAGTGGAAGTGGGAATGCGTAACTATGGATTTCATAACCAAGTTACCCAAAACCAGGAAAGGAAACGATACAATATGGGTTATAGTCGATAGGCTGACTAAATCAGCTCATTTTCTACCCATCAAGGAGACGCATAGCTCCGATATGTTAGCCCAACTTTATGTTGATAAGATTGTAGCCTTACACGGCATACCTGTGTCTATTATCTCCGACAGGGATACTAGATACACGTCTCACTTCTGGAAGAGTTTCCAGCAATCTTTGGGCACGCGTTTGAACTTCAGTACGGCTTACCATCCACAGACGGACGGTCAAAGTGAGCGTACTATCCAGACGTTAGAAGACATGCTTCGTGCATGTGCGATCGATTTAGGTGGTAACTGGGATAAGAATCTACCCCTAATCGAATTCTCCTACAATAATAGCTACCATACCAGCATAAAGGCTGCGCCTTTCGAGGCATTATACGGTAGGAAATGTAGATCGCCTGTTTGTTGGGCGGAAGTAGGAGAGGTCCAATTATCAGGACCAGAGATAGTTTTCCAGACAACGGACAAGATTGTCCAGATTCGGGAACGTCTCAAGGCTGCCAGAGATAGGCAGAAGAGTTACGCTGATCCGAAGCGTAAGGACTTTCACTTTGAGGTAGGTGAAAAGGTGTTGCTTAAAGTATCTCCCTGGAAGGGGGTGATGCGTTTCGGCAAGAAGGGCAAACTGAGTCTTTTTTTTTTTTTGGGTAAAGGGTTACCCCGATGAATTTTATTAATAAACAAATCTGAACAAGGGTGTGTCAAAGCAACACACCTACTAGACTTGACAACCCAAGTCTAGGACAAACAACTATTACAGCCATGTAAATAAAACAACCAAGCACAAAAACTCGACCAGCAAA
The DNA here is from genome assembly GCF_002127325.2 of Helianthus annuus. Lineage (NCBI taxonomy): Eukaryota > Viridiplantae > Streptophyta > Magnoliopsida > Asterales > Asteraceae > Helianthus > Helianthus annuus. The sequence goes on along the minus strand of NC_035447.2, from coordinate 165,203,394 downwards.
CAACCAACTAGGAAACAAAAAACATCAAATTAAGGTTCTAGCCCGGATCCATATCTGTATCTTCGATCTTCCATGTTCTACGAATTCTCTCCTTCGTAGCCAGCGTCCGGAATCTGAAGCCCATGAGCCGCAACCGAACTGTATTCTTAATCACCTCAGCCACTTGATTTGCCGTCCTCTTGATACTCTTGAAAAGCCTGTTGTTTCTCTCTTGCCATATATAATATGAAGACGCCGCTATCAATAACTTGCACACAATGTGGTCTACGTTCTTGGATTTAGCATGTTGTTCCACCCAAGTAACAACCGAGGACCATGAATCGTCAACATTACCCATACTAACCAACTTTTTCACCTCGTTCCAGACTTGGGTTGCAAAAGCACACCTGAAAAATAAATGATCCCGACTATCACGATCAAAGTAACACAACGGACAGCACATCAGATTCCAGTTGGTGTGACTACCCGCTTCCCATACTGCCAACCTATCCTGCGTTTTTAGTTTGTTTCTAAATGCCAACCATAAGTGAAAAGAATGTCGCGGAATGCATTGAGAGTACCAAACCATATCAGCCCATACCACCTCATTCTCTCGGTTCCGAATTGTATCCCAAACCACTGACGAGTGAAAATCACCCGGCTTTCCCTCCAAGCTTTTCCAAACCAATCTATCCATAGTATTCGGCACCAGCTGAGGAGCCGAAATTGTAATTAACACCAGAAATAGATCTAGCCAAGCCTGAGGCCATCTCCAGTTACCATTGTGATCAACCATATCTGCAACCGTAGTACCTAAGGAAAACCCAGCATTAGCGATTGCCCTTGGCGTGATCAACGAGCTCAAGGGACTTTGCGAACACCACATGTCACTCCATATATTAGTTTGAGCCCCACTCCCAGTAGACCAAACATGAGGCCGAATGATGTGACGGATGGACAAAATCTTTCGCCACCCCCAACTCATACTCCCTCTGCATGGAACTTCCCAGAAACTCCGACCTTTAAGCTTGTAATCATGTATCCATCTCACCCATATCGAATCCCGTTTTGTAATAATGCTCCAAATGTGGTTTGCCATAAGCGATTTGTTTACATCAGTAATACTTCGAATACCCAAACCCCCTTCCTTTTTCGGCAAGCAAACATACTTCCACGCAACTTTAGCCCGAATCCTACCTTCTGATCCTGCATTCCATAAGAACCTCCGAATCCTTTTTTCTAACTCGCTAATAACACGAGCCGGAATAATGAAAACCGACGCCCAATAGATATGCATAGAAGACAGCACTGAGTTTATAAGTTGTAATCGGCCCGCAAATGACAAAGATCTAGTAGCCCAATTAACAATCCTTTTCTCCATACGATCAACCAGAATTCTGCAATCTTTGTAAAGAAGCCTCGATGATATAAGAGGAACCCCCAAATACCGTACCGGAAGAACACCCTCTTGAAATGGCATAATATTGAGAATCTCATGTTTGATCTCCTGAGGAACATTGCAGAAAAACACCGTGCTTTTCGCTGGACTAGGAACTAGACCAGAAATGTTAGTAAACATCTCCAACGCCTCCTTTATCTTTTTAACCGAAACCACATCCCCATGAACAAATATGAAGAGATCATCCGCAAAAGAAATGTTAATTATCTTCTCCTTAACACAATGAGCATGATAATTAAAGGGCATGGTGGCTGCTCGTCTAAGTAGTAACGATAAAATCTCCATTACCAAAGTGAATAAATAAGGGGACATTGGATCCCCTTGTCTTAACCCCCGTTGGCCTCTGAAATAACCATGTAACTCACCATTAATACACAGCGAATAAGAAACAGTGGACACACAAGTCATAATCCATTTCACCATGCGGCTATGAAAACCAAACCGAACCAGAATATCCTCCAAAAATTCCCAACTGACTGTGTCATACGCTTTTTGAATATCGATTTTGAAAGCGCACCTAGCCGGGCCCCTGTTAAGGTGGTAATTGTGCATCAGTTCCTGAGTAAGGAGAATATTATCCGAGATTTTCCGGCCCGGCACAAACGCTGATTGATTTATGCTGACTAGATTTTCCAAGCTTCCTTTCAACCGGTTGGTTATAACCTTACTGATGCATTTATATAGAACGTTGCAACAAGATATCGGCCGATAGTCCAAAACCGAATCCGGAACGTCTTTTTTCGGGATTAAAGCTAGAATAGTGTGATTAATTTGTTTCAAAAGTTTACCATTTTCAAAGAATTGAAGCACCGCATCAGTTACTTCATTTCCCACTATCTCCCAAGCTTGCTTAAAGAAGACCGAAGTATACCCATCAGGCCCTGGCGCTTTATCCCCTCCAATACTAAACATGGCGGTTTTAACCTCCTCACGGGTGACCGGCCGAACCATGTACTCGGCAGCCTCATTACTCAAAACATTAGAGAACAGATTATCCATGTACACCGTACCCACATGAGCTTTCACCCCTAAAAAATTCGCGTAGTGTAACACCATAGCCTCGGCTACACCCTCACCTTCGTGCCTCGTCCCCATAGAATCCACTACGCTATGAATTTTCACTCTAGCATTTTTGGACTTGACGATGTTATGAAAGAATTTTGTATTAGGATCCCCCGCACACAACCAATCTACCTTAGACTTTTGCTTAAGAAAGCATTCTTCGTCATATGCAGCTTGTTGGAAATCTTTCAAACATTGGGCTTCCACTTGGCGCAGCCGACCATTTAGTGGATCACGGTCCATCTGGATCTGCAAATCATCTAATTTTTTACGCAAATCATTAACCTTATCATGCAGGTTACCTTGGTTAAATAAGATTTTTCTCAGCTTTGGCTTTAAATTTCTCAGCTTCTTGACGACCGATAGCATAGCAATCCCGTCAATTGTATTCATCCATTCCATCTGAACAGCTTCCTTAAATTCCGGTTTTGACGCAATAAAATTCGGGAACTTGAATGGTCTTGGCCGATGCACATTGGATCCCAGCCCTTTCAGAATACAAGGCGTGTGATCCGAGACTCTAAAAGGGTGGAACATCGCATAAGCAGACGGAAACTGATCCAAGAAAATAACATTGCCCATTATACGATCTATTTTCTTCAAAAGACCCACTCCACTCTTTGGTTTTTGGTTCCACGTATACTGCAAACCATGAGCATTAATGTCCATCAGTTCAGCCTGTTGAACGCATTCATTAAACTCCCGCATTCCAATAGTTTGTTTCGATGGACCATATAGCGCATCATCAAAATTCAGCACCGAGTTGAAATCCCCCATGACTACCCACGGCTTGTCATGACACAATGCCTTATGTTTACAGATATCCTCCCACAGAATTCTACGATCCTGGTATTTATTTTCAGCATAAACAAATGAACAAAACACAACTTTTTTGGTCGCTTTAAACATCACTTGAGTGTGCATAATCTGATCGGTTTGGGCAAGAATCATAACATCTATATTATCAGCGTTCCACCCCAAAATAATCCTCGTACCACGACTACAAGCACTACCGTTTGAAGTCCAATTCCAATTCCGAAAAACAAACTTACAAACTTTAGCCAGCTTGCTAACCTCCACATGCGATTCCAGAATAGCACACAAATCTAACTTATTTTCAGCCACAATCTCACGAACCTCACTTTGTTTTAGGGGACGGTTCAACCCCCTTATATTCCAAGACATGAAACTACCCATTTAAACCATGCATACCGGGAGTGCTTGCCCCCTCAGAACTGTTTTGGTGCGTCTCATTTGCCATGAAATCAGCCATTTCCGTTGGTGTAACCTCCAACATCTCACTATCTCCTTTTGAAATCCGCTTTGACTTATCAAACGGCTCATTCTTGTTCTCACTTACGCGCTCGTCCTCTTTGTTATCCGCATTTGCTAAAGCCTCAAAAGCGTTTGCTGTTTTAATAGGGCCAGAACCCGAATTGTTATCCTTCTTTGTTCCCGACGTGCTTGCACCCGACTTAGTAATCTTTGGCCTGTAAATAAATTTCTGCTTCTGTTTCTTATTTCCCATTCCAAACTTAGCCACCTTCCTCTTGTCCGAAATAAACCCCTCCTCATCCACAACAACTTGTTTCGGAGTAACATTAACCTTCTTGGGACAATGTTGGTCATTATGACCAAAAATGCAGCATGTAGCACAACGATGCGGCTTCCATTCATACTCCACCGTTACCTTCTCCATGATAAAACCATCATCATCAAGATTCGGAATAGCCACCACTATATGATCCCGAAGATCTTCATCCGCACTAATTTCAATCAAGGCTCTAGCAAAACTGCTTCTACCCCAGCTTTCCACACACATATCTGCGGTATAACTATCCAATCTCTTTGGACACCCAATCTTTGAAGCCAATAAACTTAACCCATCATCTGTGTAAATGGATATGGGAACATTGTGAAACTTAACCCAAATAGGCACCGATTTTATTCCCTCCTTTTTCAAGCTTACCGAAGGAGACCAGATGTTAAGAAACAAAGGAACCTTACGTATTATCCACGGCCCACCCTCCAGAACTTTATGCATTCCTTCCTTAGAATCGAACTTGAAAAAGAAAAAGCCCTCCGCATTCATCATGATTTTAGTAAACCCAAATTTCGACCATACATTCTTGACATCCAACACAATGAGTTAATCGATGTCAAGAGCCATGGGATGCACTTCACTTGGAACCAGAAACCTAAACAAGGTGTGGGTGTGTTAAAAAAGATAGATAGGATCATGGGTAACGAGCAATTTCTGGACTCGTATCCTGATGCTTATGCCTTATACCACCCTTACCGTGTTTCGGACCACACACCGTGCATTCTCAAGTTGTATAGGTTGACAAGTGAGAGGCCAAAACCTTTTAAGTTCGCGAATTTCCTGGTTGCAAAGGAGGGGTTCATGCAATGTGTTTCTAATGAATGGGCTAAGACTGTTCGTGGGGTTACTATGTTCTCGGTGGTTAAGAAGCTCACGGCTTTGAAGTCTCCTTTGAGACGTCTATTATTCAAGCAAGGCAATCTCCATGAACGGGTCACGTCTTTGAGGGTAAAGCTGGATGATCTTCAAAAGGCCATTGATACTAATCCGCTGGACCTTAACATTAGAGAGGCTGAGGCTAGGTGTCTCAAGGAGTTCCAATCGGCTTCTTATGATGAGGAATGCTTTTTAAAGCAAAAAGCTAAAGCCGATTGGTTGGCGGCTGGGGATGCTAATACGAAGTACTTTCATAACTGTGTGAAGAATAGGAATGCGTACAATAAGATCCACAACATCCAAGATGCTAATGGTAATCAGTTTAATGGAGAGGATGTTTATGCCGCGTTCGTCAATCATTATTATGATTTTTTGGGTAAAGGGCGGAATGTAGATAAGCTGGATCTAACTGAATTATGCACTAACGTCCTTAATCCTAACATTGCTACGGCTATGATTCGGCCGGTTACAAGTGACGAGATTAAGAGTGCTATGTTTGCCATAGGTGAGAACAAGGCTCCAGGGCCGGATGGGTTCACCTCGGCGTTTTTTAAAAGTTCTTGGGAGATCGTTGGGAAGGAGGTTACTAAAGCTATACAGGATTTCTTTGTTAACGGGAAGCTCCTGCAACAAGTAAATCATACCATCATTGCTTTGGTTCCAAAGGTTAAAACGCCCAACACGGTAGGAGATTATCGGCCGATTTCATGCTGTAATGTGCTGTATAAGTGTATCAGCAAAATTATAACTGACAGGATTAAAGGTAGTCTGGATGTTTTGGTTAATATTAGTCAATCAGCGTTTGTGCCTGGTAGAAAGATATCGGATAACATCCTCCTGACTCAAGAGCTCATGCATAATTATCACCGTAATACGGGGCCTTCTAGATGTGCGTTTAAGATTGATTTGCAGAAGGCTTATGACACGGTGAGCTGGGATTTCCTTGAAGACATCCTGAGGGCGTACGGTTTCCATCCTAAAATGGTTAGTTGGATCATGACCTGTGTAAGCACGGTGTCATATTCTTTGAACATTAATGGTAATTTACATGGTTACTTCAAGGGCAAGCGTGGGTTGAGACAAGGCGACCCGATGTCACCTTACCTTTTTACTTTGGTCATGGAGACCCTCTCGTTATTACTTAGGAATGCGGCTGCTTCAAGTAATGCGTTTCGGTACCATCTCCACTGTAAAAAACAGAAGATTATAAATATTTCTTTTGCTGATGACTTATTTATATTCGTCAATGGTGATGCTATATCGGTCAAGGTTGTTAGGGACGCTCTCCATCAGTTTACTATGGCCTCGGGTTTGGTCCCTAATATGTCTAAGAGCACTGTCTTCTTTGGTAATGTTCCGTGCTCCATCAAGCAGGAAATTCAAAGCATTCTCCCGTTTAATGTTGGTGTTCTTCCTGTTCGCTATTTGGGTGTCCCCCTAATCTCCTCTAAGCTCTCGTATAAAGATTGTAAGATCTTGGTTGACAAGGTAGAAAAGAAGATCGACAACTGGATAACCAAAACTCTCTCCTTTGCGGGTAGGCTTCAGTTAGTGAAATCTGTTCTATCGGCTATGCATGTATATTGGGCAACGGTATTCATGTTACCAGCTCGTATTATAAATGATTTGGAAAAGCGTATGCGGGATTTCTTATGGTCTGGCAATTACCATCGGTCTGCTAAACCAAAGGTGGCGTGGAAGACAGTCTGCCTTCCAAAGGAGGAGGGGGGGTTAGGAGTTCGGAGCTTATCGGATGTTAATAAAGCCCTTTTGACGTCTCATGTTTGGAGCATACTTACGAGTAGGAAATCGTTATGGGTCCAATGGATACATAGTTACAAACTCAAAGGTAGAAACTTTTGGGAGGTGCCTTGTCGAGGTAACATGACATGGGGTTGGCGAAAGCTTCTTGCCATTCGAAACATGGTTCGGCCGTTCATATGGAAGTCTATTGGTAGCGGGTCTGAAACTAACGCGTGGAGTGATATTTGGTGCGACCTAGGCCCTCTTCGTAAGTTCATTACCCCAAGAATTATTGCCAATGCAGGATTTCACTTACAATCTTCGTTAGCGGACATAGTTTCTCCGAATGGTCAATGGAGGTGGCCGATTGCCTGGTACAATCTCTTCCCGGTGTTAATTAATTTAATTCCTCCTAGTATTCGGGAGAATGTTCGCGATCGGTTGGTGTGGAAGGATTTAGAAGGAAACACATGCCATTTTACATCTTGGGAGGTGTGGAATAGTATTCGTATCCACGATAACAAAGTAAACTGGGTGAATATGGTGTGGTTTAAACAATGCATCCCCAAACACTCGTTCCACATTTGGCTTGTTATTCGGAATAAATTGAAGACGCAAGATCGGCTATCGGTGTGGGAAGCGGGAAGTGAAACAAATCTTAAACTTATGTGTTGCCCTTTATGTTGCTTTGACAGGGACTCGAGAGATCATCTGTTTTTTGAATGTTCTTTTGCGGCTCATGTTTGGAATAATGTTAGAACGATGACCAACATGGAGCATGTGAATGGTGAGTGGTCCGATATTATGACTTGGATGGAGCAAAATGTGAGCTTAAAAAAGCCCGACAATGTCATCAGCCGTTTGGTGGTTGCGGCTGCCTCATACTTTGTGTGGCAAGAACGAAACAACAGGCTTTTTACTCGAAGGCAACGTACGGCTTTGGTGGTTGCTCAGGAAATTATCACGACTGTCCGTATGAGAATTTTGAACTTCAAGTTTAAGAGGAGATTCGAAAAAAGAAGCTTGATGGAGAAGTGGAAGATTCCTAGCAGCAATATGGAGATAGAACCGGATTAGTGTTGTAGTCTTTCTTGGTTTTGTTTGTGTTTTTTTGGCCGAATTGGTTTCGTTTGTTTGTGGCTTATGTTGCCTAGTTGTGTTGGTTTGGCCGTTTGTATCTAGTTCTGGTATGCCAGGGCTAGAAATAGTGTGGTAAGTTTGCCTCACTCTTGTACTTATTGGTTTTGATTTATAAAATTCACCGGGGTAACCCTTTACCCAAAAAAAAATATTCAACAACCGGGAATGGCAATCTATTGCCCAGAAAATAGCCAAATAAAACATTATCAAACCTGTCCCGAACCGTTTTGACCACTTCCTTCGGAATCACGATATCAGCTTCTTGATGAGACTCCATCGTATGCATTTTCCGGAAATTCACTTCACGCACAGGTTTGGCATTCGTTTTTACCTTTTGCGCGTAAGATACCTGCTCCTCCTGATGTTTATCCGCAAATATATTCTCTACCGAGTCAGCAGTTGAACCCGGATCAGACGACCTCCCATGTTGATTGTCCTGACAATTAGAACCGGTCACCACCGGCTGCACTGGGACGGTGATCTTCTGCAACTCGTCAATCACATTGATAACCCTGGGATCTTTCGGCATAACACCTCTACGCGGTATCAATGGATTCCCATCAATCCGCATCGGCTTGTTAAACATATCCTGGACGTTCATCGATCCTTTTGACGTAATAAAGACATCCTCATGCATTCTTTCCGAAAAAGACCGAAACCCTAATTCCTCCAAACTCTTATCTCGACTATTCTCCATGCAGACAATTGTAGACAGTAACCAGACGAAAGAACATGCACTACAAATAACACACAAGAAAAAATCCGACGGCAAAAACAAGCGACGTGAAACCCTAGTAGAAAAGAAACGAAAAAAAACCCTAATAACAACTTCAAAAGATTAGAAACCAGGATTGAAGTCTAGAACCCTACTCAGAAGGAACGACAACACCCCAATACCTAACCCAAATCGATTGAAATTAAGGAAGAAATCAAGAACAAGCTAGGGTTTTAGTGAAGTCGCCAAAATCGCCAAGGAGACCAGAGAGAAGCCATTGCTAAAAGGATACTTATGGTTACGAGTAGTATTTTGGTATTTTTTAAGGGGCAAACTGAGTCCGAGATACATAGGACCTTTTGAGGTCATTGAACGTGTCGGGTCAGTTGCCTATAAGTTGAACTTGCCTGAAGAGCTCAATGGAATTCACAATGTGTTCCACATCTGCAATCTCAAGAAGTGCTTCGCCGATGAATCATTGGTGATCCCACACACAGATGTGCATATAGATGAGAGCTTAAAGTTTATAGAAAAACCTTTTTCGATTGAAGATCGACAGGTGAAGAAGCTTCGAAGAAAGCACGTACCGATTGTAAAGGTCAAATGGGATGCTCGTAGAGGTCCCGAATATACGTGGGAAGTCGAAGACACAATGAAAGAAAAGTACCCCTATTTATTTGAGTAAATCTCGGGTCGAGATTTATTTTAAGGGGGTGAGGATGTAACACCTCGAATTTTTGTGTCCAATAATGTGTTAACACGTGTCATTTGTTTACACGTGGCATTGATATTAAATAAAGAACTAATATTGACAAACCTTGAAAGTATATAAATTCGAGGGTTATAAATGTCAAACAAGGGTAAATATACTGTATAGTAACCCTAAATGGTGCTTGTACCTTCAAACGAATAAATCATGGATCGTACGGAAGCGAAACGCGGAAGAAAGTGAGAGATTACAAGCTACAGGGGTTAACTGTGTCAACATGTTTAATTATACCTCTGAGTGACCCTTTAACGCTCCCGAGACTTTGTAACAGTATTATACGCTCACAAGAACATATTGTATAAATTCCGCGAAGTTCCGTTTTAAAACGAGAAAGTTATAATCAAATTCGTATGAGAAGGGTTAAAAGCGTCAATAATGAAAGTTAAGACTTTCTGAATAATTAATAAACTAACCGGGGACTTAACAACACGGGTAAATAACACGAGGTCCTTAGTTGTAATTAACCGAGGGCCAAACCGCAAAGTTACCCCTTCGAACCCGAAAGGTCAGGTAAATCATTACGAAAGATTTCGTTATTAATTACCAGATTCTGATAATCATTACAAAAGATTTAAAATTTCTGGAAATCTAACCTCTCGCGACCCGCGTGAAGTTTCGGGTTAAGTTGAGGCGGGCCGCGAGCCACCTAAGATACGCGCCTGAAGTTTGAATCTCAGGCGACCCGCGTACAAATGCATGGGAACTCCCATGCGGGCCGCATTAGACGCCCAGATGCAGAATGTTTGTAGTTTCTTGCCTTTTGAGCTTGTGAACGATCAAAACGCCAATAAATGAGGCATGGGCACCCTATACTCGACCCATAGCTCTATGGGACACCTGCCCATCATCCATGACCTGTTGTAGGTGTGGTGTGATGATCTTGTGTGCTATACTTCACTATAAGTAGCCACATTTGGCTCATAACATTCACACAACTCAAAAACACTCAACTGATCATTCTAAGAAGCTCTCAAGCATTCCTCTCTGCTCTCTAAGCAAGATACAACTGCTGTAAGTCGTTCAAATCCATTTTGGTCTTATATTTCCATAGATTTAGCTTATAAACTCAACCGTCGTAACTAACGGTTGTCATAGCGATAATTCACAAATGGTCCAGTGAATTGTCGGATCAAAAGTAGTTTTGAGTTGGTATTTATGTGGGTAATAAACCCCTAAAAGGGTTCCCTCTGATCACCACTCTAACTATGTCAAATGTCGAGTCAAACGTGCACTTAAAAAGTCAACAGAAAGTCATTTTACCGTTTTGTACATAATCTGTAATGTATATGCTATGAAACCTGTTTTGATGATCATAAAACATGATATTAAGAATATAAACTTGTTTACGCTCGTTTGAATCGACCATTTGCTATATTGACCCGGTTCGGAGCCGAATGTCGCAAAAGTTTGACTTTTGCTTTGACTTCAGTTCTGACCCGTTTTAGTGAGGTATAGATATGCCTTAGGACTCTCTTAGGACCAGGTTACATGATGGTATAGACCTCTGTGATCGGTTCATGATTTGTCCGAGTCTTTTGCGCATTTCCGTTAATCGCCTAAAAGTTGACCGTAACGGCCTTTATAAAATAAAACGAGTATTTCGAACACGTGAACGGACCATAACCTTGCTTATTAAATTATAAGCATGTCCTTAAAGTTTCACGTCAAACCGAGGTCTAGAATGAGAGTTATGCTAAATAGCGCATTTAAAGTAAACTTTTGTAATTACGGCGCAATTAGCATAACGCCCATCTAAACCAAGATTTCGTCATCCAAAACTTTTACCCACTGTTATAAAATAATATTTTTGGAATTTTAAAGATTTTTAATAATTTTTACCTTGCTCATAACCTGCGGTTATGGCTACGGTTCGGTAAATACCGAATATGCCCTTTTCGGCCAAAACATGAGTTCTACAAGGTCTTTTGACCCGATTCCAGTTGCTACTGATTTTAAATAATAAATAAAGTGTTTTAGACTTTATAAACTGTTCGGGAAACTCAGATTTCCTGTAGAACTCGAAAAGCTCTTTAAAAGTCTTTAAAATGACCGGAAAACCCCTACGGGGCGTAATATTAACTTAAACTCGTTACGGGCATCACGGAAGGTATCCTACTGATACCACAACCTCTTTAAGGCATATTGACTTAGGAAATAAGCGTAAGACTCTCATGGTTAACCGGTTCGCCTATTGCGCGCACGGTTCGGCTTATGAAACTAGTTTTCATAAATTAGCCGATATGGGTCAAATTATAATATTTGGACCCCAAAATCCAGAGTGTGAACCTTGAACCCATATAAAACAACTCTCTGAACTTGTTTGGGGCAGAATCACATTCCATTCTCGTTTTCGCCTTTTCGCGCGATTAAACCATAATTATATTCCGGAACCAACCGGTCTAGGCTACGGCCAATATAAAGACCCGTTAGGATTCTAAGAGGTTAATTAAAACCTTCGTTCCAGATTAGGAGCCCAGTAAAAGCTATCGGTGATTTAATCAAACTAAGGAATAATACTTGCAAAGGTAAATACTTTAACTTATTTCCCCTATACGGGCTTGGGTTACGGTATGTTAATACCGCTTGATTGAGCATTATATTTTTCCATCGCTTAGGTGGTTAATTAAATAATATGATCGGCTCATTTAAACAGTTTTGTTTCTTAAAAGCCTTTGGGGGGTTTAATGACCGTTGTCCCGGATATCCTTGGCATCATTTTACGAAATGGCCACGACCATCGACATCCCGGTGTAGGCGTACACCCGGTATACATTGTCGACATTAAATTAAAAGACGTAGCCGTTGGTTTTTATACTACGGTTTTACGCAATGTGGTGTGTCTATAAATCTTTAACCCGGCACGATCCGGACTACTGAACGCATAAAAGAACATGTAAAACGTTCACAAGATTTTAATAATTTTCCCAAGTTATAAAAGAATTTGTGCCTTGTGCATTCAAATCAATTTTAATAAACATTTTTAAATGTGTCAGTTGAACGTATTTACCAGTGTAAACTGACGTATTTTTCCCCAAAAGATTAAGTGCAGGTACTATACGAAATTGGCTGGCATTAGCTTCCTAAGCATCACGAATAGTCTCGCAAACTCGATGCCGAATCTGAATGAACAATATTTTATTATTTTGATCCGCTGTGGATACATTCGACTTCTGTAATACATTTGATATTACAACCAGAGGTTGAAGTATATATTTATCGTTAAAGCTTCCGCTGTGCATTTATATAATTGTGTGGTTTGGCTATATTGTTGCCAACTACGTCACGGTAATCCCCCACCGGGCCCACCGGTGACACAAGTGGAAATCGGGGTGTGACATAAGCAGTCTTCCAGATTGAGGGCTGCATTAAAATCTCCTAATACTACCCACAGGTGATCATGAGCTAAACTGTTTTGCTTACATAAATCCTCCCAAAGAGTTCGACGCTCTTGATACTGATTCTCCGCATAGACAAAGGAACAAAAAAACGATTTGGATTCAACTTTTAAATGGATTTGAGTGTGGATAACCTGATCTGATTGAGAGAGCACCATGAGATCAACATCATCCGAATTCCACCCCAAGATAATTCTTGTTCCTCTTTGACATAAGCCTCCATTCGACGTCCAGTTCCACCTTCTGAAGACATTCTTGCAGATTTTCCCAAGTTATTCACATTAACATGAGTCTCTAGAACAGAACATATACTAAGATGATTTTCAGCAATGAGAACACGCACCTCGTTTTGTTTCAGGGGACGATTCAAACCCCTTATATTCCAAACAGCAACACTACCCATTTAAACCGTTAGAACCGGGAGTGCTTGCCCCCTCAGATTGGCTACCTGCCATATTGTTACTCATAAATTTAGACATTTCCGTTGGGATCGTCTCTAGTACCTCATCATTTATCTTAGTGATCTTGACCACTTCTGCCTTCTCTAAAGGTTGACCATTATCATCCTTTGGTTGATCTCCATCATCATCTGTAGATAAAGCCTGAAACTGGTTTGTCACTTTCACCATAGACTGCCCACTATTAGATTTCGTACCGGATGTGCTAGCTCCATAATTATTCATCTTCGGTTTATACATAAACTTCGGCCTTTGCTTCTTTTGGGGAAAAGCCTGCTTAGCAACTCGCCTCCTATCCGTTACAAAGCCTTCCTCGTCCACCGTAACCTGTTTTGCTTTACCCTTATCAATCTTGCTACATGAGTGTTCATCATGGCCAAATAAACAGCAAGTAGCACAACGAAGCGGTCGCCATTCATATTCAACTTTAATACGTTCCATAAGATAGCCCTCCTCATCCATCTTAGGGATAGCAATAGAAATATGATCTTTCAGCTCACTCTCCGCATTTACCTCTATCATAGCACGGGCATAGCTGCTCCTACCCCAATTCTCTGCACACATATCCGCTGTGTATGAATCCAATCTTTTAGGAACTCCCAACTTAGAAGCCAACAAGCTTAAGCCATCATCCGAGTAAACTGCAATTGGAACATTATGCATTTTGACCCAAACTTGAAGAAAAAGAAACCCGATGAGTTCATCATTAGTTTAGAGAATCCAAACTTTGACCAAACATTTTTTGCACAGTATTCTACCACTGGGTACGGAAGTCTATTTCCCAAGAAATAACCATATAGAACGTTTTCGAATTTATCCTGGACCTGTTTAACAACCTCTCTAGGGATAACAATGTCAGCGTCTTCTCTTATCTCAGCCGGTTGCATAAATCGGAAGTTTACTTCCCTTTTGGTCCGGTTCTTGGACTGAAGTTTGTCAGCATACGTAGTCTTGTTGTCTTTTTTTGTAGGATCCCAAAAACCCTCTTCATCAAGATCAGCACCCTTATTTACCACGTTACTCGAACTAGGGTTTGCCTGAGTGTCCATCTTGGCAGCCGTATTGTGACAACTCGAATTCCCAAGATTTCTATTTCGCATCGATTGCACGTTCTTGTATTGTTTAGTTGATTGATTGCACAATTAATTGCTACGGAATTGTATGCGTTTAAATACAATGAAGTGTATTATGTGATTATGCATGGTTATGTATTAATTGTGAATGATTTGACAAATACTTAAATGTGGTGGTGAAACTGTAAATTGTATATCTTGTGCATGAAATATGTGATAGATGATTCCTTAGGGTGTTTTGTGCGAATAGTGAAACTTTAACAACTTAAAACCCTAATCTCCTTCCCTAATCATTCACTAATCATCACAAGAATCAAAAACACGTACCCACATTCCCTAATCCCCTCTACAACCATCTTCTTATCATTCTTGGAATCACAAGTCTTTTGCATCAAGGTTGATTGCAAATTCATCTAGAATCGAATCAAGGTAATTATTTAACCATTGTGTGATGTTAATTGTTGGTTGATTGATTGGTATTAAAACCCTAGTTTTTCATATGATAATCTCTGCATGTTTGATTGTTTCTGATTCATGAAAATGATTTGAGTTGTTGTGGAATCATTGATTGATGATTTAGAAGCAAGATAGGTTGAATGATAGATTGATGATTTATCATTGCACTGTACAAACGTATGAATTTAGGGTTTTCATGTTCGTATGATAGCAAAACGTAACTGCTTGAATCACAAGATCGTAGGATGGAAGTTGTTGCCTGAGTTTCTGTGCACAGTGAATGTCTGAGTTTAATGATTACATACGTCTGAGTTTATAATGAAAACATCAAATGCCCGAGTCTATTTATAAGTCATGCATGTCTGAGTTTTGTGATAATGTATGCTAGATCCGAGTTTAATGTGTTTTCATATGGCCCGAGTATAATGCTCACATGGTCCGAATTTAATGAATATACTTGGTCCAAGTTTAAGGCTATAACAAAAGTCTGAGTTTAATGGACTATCTATGTCCGAGTTTAATGGACTTTATATTGTCCGAATTTATAATGGATCACAACTGTCCGAGTTTATTCTCAACCCTTGTCCGAGTTTATTAAGTGAAGACATGTCCGAGTTTAATTGTTAAATAAGGACCGAGTTTGTTGAATGCATAAAAGCCCGAGTTTAACCCCTATATGCTTGTCCGAGTTATAATAAAATTGGTGGATGTCCGACCTTTGTTTGGGCCTTTGTTGGTCCGAGTTTAATCAATGGACTCAAGGGTCCGAGTTTATGGCTTTGTATGTTGGTCCGATCATTTAAATCACAAGGTCCGAGTTTGTGTGTGTGACATGATGGACCGAGTTTGCTATGCCACCCATGTCTGAATTTATATGAGAATCTAGGTCCGAGTTTGTATATTGATTAATGTCCGAAGTTGTATGATGATTACATGTGCTATCCGAGTTTTGAACAGGGGAGACCCCCCCCATACTTGTCTGAGTTTTTGAGAGGTGCATGATCCTGTAAATGTTCATATGAATTACGTGAATTGTATGAATGGGTTAACTGTTACGTGATACATGATTGATACATGATATTGGCTGTCAAGCACTATGTGACATTAGATTACATGCGTATCATTTCGAACATGAACTGATTTGTTATACGTGCATACAATAGGGCTTGATTAATTACTTGTGAGTGCATAACCTAGCATACCGAGCAAACCAAGGTGAGTTCACACTCTTACCAAGGCATGGGATTCCCGGGGTGTTGGGAATGGGATTGAAAGGATAAGGTTGAATAGATACACTACTGACACTATGACTAGACTATTATATTACTATCCTCGGATGTGAAGGATACTTATACTGATCACTATCCTCGGTTGTGAAGGATAATTATACTGATCACTATCCTCGGATGTGAAGGATACTTATACTGATCACTATCCTCGGTTGTGAAGGATACTTATACTGATCACTATCCTCGGTTGTGAAGGATACTTATACTGATCACTATCCTCGGTTGTGAAGGATACTTATACTGATCACTATCCTCGGATGTGCAGGATACTTATACTGATCACTATCCTCGGTTGTGAAGGATACTTATAGTTACGAATAGTCTAGTGGTTATACAACATGGGAAGCCCCCACCAATAGAACGTACTAACGGCCCAGTAGAGCCACCTGTTACATACGAACTTACCATTACGCATTTACTTTCTGTGAACTCGCTCAACTAGTTGTTGATCCTCTGTTACATGCCTTGCAGGTCGTTAGGTATATGGAGCTTGCACATGGAGGAGCGGGTCGTTGTGGGTTTGGATCGTGATTATCTTATTAAACACTTATGACATTTCATACATACTTATGTTGGGTTTTGATTATACGCTTCCGCTAAACAATGATAACTTACTTATGTTTTGGAAACCCCTTTCATATGGATTTAGTTTGGATTATATTGCAATTACTTTTACTTTATACAATGTTCTATATGATTGGTGGCTTGATCCTGGTCAGTCACGCTCCCAAGCGGTGGTACTCCGCAGGTGGATTTTGGGGGTGTGACAGATTGGTATCAGAGCCATTGGTTATAGAGAACTTGGTTTTAATATGGGAAAACGTTTTTATTAAAACCAGACTATAACCAGAACAGTGCTCTCAACGATCCACAACGACGCTTCGTTCCACGTGCAAGACTCGACATCCTAGGTAATAAGGTTTATGTTTATTACCTGCTTGCTAGAACTGCATAGAACTTTGCTCGTAGTATGCTTACATTACTTGCTCACTACATGTTAATGCTTAAGAACACCTATGTGCTTACACTCTTCTGTCATCGTACTGCTCGCGAACCATTCTCACTTACGTTACATCTGCTATAAAGGTCATGGCCGGATATATCAACATGACTCAAGCCCAGTTGACGGCTCTCATTAACGAACGAATTGCTGCGGCACTTGCAGCCATACAAGCAGGAGGTAAACCCTGCAGTCGTAACTAGGGTCTTTAGATCCTACACTCCTAAACCAACATTTGTGTTTAACCTTGTCCTATTCTTATACACGATAGGTCAACACGCTCAGTCACCTGTTTACGCCTTCAAAAATCTCAAGGATTGCCAACCTAGTACCTTCAGTGGAACTGAGGGGGTTGAGGGCCTTCTCCATTGGTTCGAGAGACTCGAAACTGACTTCGAGGTGCATGATTGCCCTGAGTCACGTAGGGTAAAGTTTGCTGCTGGAACACTCGAAGGTGCTGCATTAACCTGGTGGGAAGCGCAGGTTCAGATGTTAGGGCTGGCAGCTGCTAATGCCACCCCCTGGAACGAGTTCAAGGACCTAATTAAGGAAGAGTTTTGTAGTCGTGAAGACATCCACAAACTAGAGGTAGAATTCCTCAACCTACAGATGGAGGGGTCTGAAATTGAAGTTTATACGAGGAGATCGAATGAATTAGCCACATTTTGTCCTACTATGGTAGACCCTCCCACCAAACGTATCGAGCTGTATCTCAAGGGTCTGGTGCCAGAAATTCAGAGTCATGTGACTGCAGCTAACCTTGGCACTATCCAGCAAGTCACTCGTCTTGCTCATCGTCTCACAGATCAGGCAGTGGATCAGAACAAGCTGCCAAAACGCATTAGTACTACCACAACTACTGTCACTACTTCTGCTACTCCCAGAGACAACAAAAGAAAATGGGATGGGGATTCCAGCAAGGGATCAGCTCCAGTTCAGTCACAGGTTCAGCAGCAAAAGACTGACCGTTATCAGAGTCCCAGTCAACACTCTTCAGGCAACCAGGGGCAGGGTGGATATCGGGGAATTCACCCACTATGTAACAGGTGCAACAGACACCACAGTGGATGGTGTCGCAAGGAACAATGTCAGAGATGTCTCAAGATTGGTCATGAAGCAAAGGATTGTCGAAACTCACGTCCTGTAACCCAAGAACAACAACGACCGCCTCAACCTTCACAGAACCAGCAACTGCAAATACCAGCTCCACAGAACACACAGCAGCAGCCACAACGTGGGAACGGGGGATGTTTCCAGTGTGGGGCTGAAGGTCATTTTAAACGCGATTGCCCTCAATTAAACCAGGATCAGACTCAAAACCACGACCATGGAAACAGGGACGACAACGGGGAAAGCGTTGGGGGAAGCAATGGAAACCATGACGTCGGGGCAGCGTGTACATGGTTGGTCAGGGAGACGCAATGAACGATATTTGAACTTATAACTTATCTTGGGTTTTCATTATTATGTTTACGCTACTCAAACAAAGTTTGGCTCGAACATTAATCGTATTGGGTTTTATGAATTATTTTACCTACTATATTTTATGTTTGATATGATGGATGGTTTGATATTATTGAACGCACCTGCCGTATTTATGGACCTTACGAACAGGGTATGCAAACCCTATCTTGACAGGTTCGTCATCGTCTCCATCGACGACATTCTGATCTACTCCAAGAGTCAGGAGGAGCACGAGCAGCACTTACGTCTTATCTTGGAACTTCTTCGAAAGGAGCAACTGTACGCAAGGTTTTCAAAATGCGACTTCTGGCTTCGTGAAGTCCACTTCTTAGGCCATGTGGTGAACGGGGATGGGATCCATGTCGATCCATCCAAGGTAGATTCGATCAGGAACTGGCCTGCACCGCGTACACCAACGGAAATACGCCAATTCTTGGGTTTGGCGGGGTACTACAGACGATTTATTAAAGACTTTTCGAAGATCGCGCAGCCGCTTACGCTACTGACACAGAAAGGTGTCACCTATCGTTGGGGAGATTCCCAGGAAACCGCTTTTCAGTACTTAAAGGATAGGCTTTGCAGTGCACCTATTCTCTCATTGCCAGAGGGACAAACGATTTTGTGGTCTATTGCGACGCATCGATACAGGGGCTTGGTTGCGTATCGATGCAACGGGATAAAGTTATTGCCTACGCTTCGCGACAACTCAAAGTTCATGAACGGAATTATACGACGCACGATTTAGAGCTGGGAGCTGTTGTTTTCGCACTTAAGATATGGCGACACTACCTGTACGGTACCTGGTGCACCATTTACACCGATCACAGGAGTCTCGAGCATATTCTTAAGCAAAAGGATTTGAGCATGCGTCACTGAAGATGGGTTGAACTTCTGAACGATTACAAATGCGCCATCAAGTCTCATCCAGGCAAGGCCAATGTTGTGGCCAACGCCCTCAGTCGAAAGGACACTCTACCTAGACGCGTACGAGCCCTGCAGCACACTATACAGTCCAGTCTTCCTGCACAGATACGAGATGCTCAGGTAGAAGCATTGAAACCCGAAAACGTCATGGCTGAAGCCTTACGCGGATCAAGGCAATGATTAGAACAAAAGGAAGACGGCGCCTACTATGTAACGGGGCGTATTTGGGTCCCACTTTATGGCGGATTACGAGAGCTTGTGTTGGATGAAGCACACAAGTCTCGCTACTCGGTACATCAGGGTCGGACAAAATGTACCACGACATCAGAACTACTTATTGGTGGCCTGGCATGAAGGCCCACATCGCCACCTATGTTGGCGAATGCTTGACCTGTGCGAGAGTCAAGGTTGAATATCAGAAACCCGCAGGCCTACTTCAATAGCCTAAGACGAATAAAGATTCTCCTTTATTCAGAAAAATCACAAGAAAAACACAGGAAAACATGCAACGAACCAGAAGACGAAACAAGGAAAAAACCCCAGCGAATTGGCGGTAAAACCCTAGCAAGATAATACGAAACGAAGTAAACCCTAATCCTGACTTCAAAAGATTAGAAATCACGGTAGAAGTCTAGAAACCTTACTCAGAAGGATCGACAACACCACAATTGCTAACCCAGATCAATCAAGAATAAGATCAGAATGAACAAGAACAAGAACAAACTAGGGTTTCCTCAAGATCGCCAATATCGCCCAGAGCGGCCAAACGTATTCTAACTAGTTCTTCAACCAGTTGTTGTTCTGTTCTTAAGTGTGTTACTGTATATATCATTATATGCCACTGTATGCATGTCACTGCATGTTATTGTATGTATATGCAATCTATGCCATGCTGATCTGTTTGGACATTAAGGAACTGAAAACCCTAATTGAACGTAGACACTTACATCGAGTTTATGTGCAATGTACCCTAGGTCGTGTGTAACGGACCTAATCATTTATTTACACTAGAAGCACTAACAAACCGAGCAAACCAAGGTGAGTTCACACTCTTACCAAGGCATGGGATTCCTAGGGTTGGGAATGGGATTAAAGGAATAGATTTGTACTTACACTCTTACTAGACTATCTACCATCGTCCTCGGATGCGCAGGATACACACGTAAAACCTACGTATACATGTACACATCACTGTCCTCAGGTTGCGAAGGACACTTATGTAAAACCTACGTTAACTTATACTCACTACTGCCTCGGGTTGCGTCAGGCACTTACGTAACACCTACGTAAACCCCCGCGTACCATTGTCCTCGGTTGTGAAGGACACTTACGTAAAACCTACGTAAACCTCGTACGTACTACTGTTCTCGGGTTAAGAAGAACACTTATGGTTACAAATAGTCTAGTATATATGCAAACATGGGAAGCCCCCACTAATAGAACATACTATCGGCCTAGTAGAGCCACATGTTACGAAACACACTTACTATTACGAACTTACTTACCGTGAACTCGCTCAACTAGTTGTTGACTCGCTGTTACATGCCTTGCAGGTCGTTAGGTATACATGGAGCTTGCACTGGGAGGCGCGGTCCTTGTGGACAAGGATCGTGAATGCTTGATTTAAACATTAAGACATTACATACTTTATTTATGATTGGGCTTTTACTCATACGCTTCCGCTAAACTTTGTTATTACACTTATGTTTTGAACACCTTTCATATGGATTGGTTTGGTTAAATGACAATTACTTTTACTATTTACGTTGTTCTATATGATTGGTGGCTTGACCCTGGTCAGTCACGCCTCCAAGCGGTGATACTCCGCGTGTGGATTTTGGGGGTGTGACATATTCACTACTGCCTCGGATTGTGACAGGCACTTACGTAAAACCTACGTAAACCCCCGCGTACCACTGTCCTCGGGTTGAGAAGGACACTTACGTAAAACCTACGTAAACCTTGTGCGTACTACTGTTCTCGGGATTAGAAGAACACTTATGGTTACACCCAGTCTAGTACATACACTCACGGGAAGCCCCCACTAAATGAACATACAATTGACATAGTTAATAACGCATGGTGATGCAACAGACCTACCATTACGAACTTACTTACTGTGAACTCGCGCAACTAGTTGTTGACTCTCTGTTACATGCCTTACAGGACCATAGGTACTCATGGAGCTTGCACGGGAGGCACGGTCGTTGTGGGCACAGATTGTGGATGTTATGATAAACACTTTTATGACATTTCAACTTAATACTTATGTTAGGTTTTTACAGTATTGCTTCCGCTACACATTTGACTGTATTTGGTTTGGAAAACACCTTTCGTATTGATGAATAACTTTTTTTTGGGGTAAAGGGTTACCCCGGTGATTCTATTAAAACAATCCCAAATAAGTACAAGTAGTGAGGATGAGTTCCACACTAGTTCATATACAGGACATGCCCTATATATGTAAGCCAAGCAAAAACAAAACCACTATACCTATGACACCACATAACCTAGTCTACTACACATTATGGAAAAATATCTAGTAGACACGACAAAACAAAACAGAGCTAGAGATCATCCTCCATCATCAAAAATAAAACTGCCACAGACCAGCAGCCCCTTGACACGAACGAACAACACTCTATCCATTGGAGAACTTCGTGGACGAGGTGCTTGCCCCTGCCTTCGACAACCCGGATGTCATAAATTCATTAGTTTCGTTATAACTACCAATAACCTCCTCATCATCCGATTCCTGCTGGTCATGTTGAACTTCACCATTTTTACCCACATTCTTACCCCTATCCGATAGAACATCAAACGGATTGTGCGTTTTGACACTAGATGGCAGACCCGAGGTAGTAGCCCCACCATGCGGCTTGGATCCAATCGGCCGATATTCAAATTTCTGCTTCTGCTTATTAACAGGAAACCCTGATTTCCTAGCCGCTTTTTTGCGATCCACATCCGTAAAACCCTCTTTGTCTACAACCGGCTGCTTCACTTGCTTCCGGGTATTGCTTCCCTCTTGCCGTAACAATCATACTCAATCCATCCTAAGTGACCGGCCCCTTATGTCACACCCCCAAAATCCACACGCGGAGTACCACCGCTTGGAGGCGTGACTGACCAGGATCAAGCCACCAATCATATTGAACATGTAATTAATATTAAGTAAAATAAATGTAAACCATCCATCCAATACGATAGGTGTTCAAAACATAACCATAGTTTCAAAGTGTAGCGGAAGCATAGTAAATAATTCAACACTAGTTAATAGTTTTAAATGTCATAATAGTTCAACGTAGAAACCACGATCCTTGCCCACAACGACCCGCTTCTCCAGTGCAAGCTCCAAGTACCTAACGATCTGCAAGGCATGTAACAGAATGATCAACAAACTAGTTGAGCGAGTTCACAGTAAGTAAGTGCGTAACAGTAAGTAACGGGTGGCTCTACTGGGCCGATAGTAAGTTATACAGGTGGGGGCTTCCCATGTTATGTGACCACTAGACTATTCGTATCAACTACTCGTATCATCCCTGTTCTTCTTCCGAGAACAGTAGCGCGTATGGGGTGTACGTAGGTTTTACGCACGTATCCTTCACAACCGAGGATAGGAGACGCGGGGGTGTACATGGGTTTCACGTACGTATCCTTTGTACCGAGGATAGAAGTAAGTAATGCGTACACGTAGGTTTTACGTGCGTGCCTGACATCCGAGGCAGTAATTGGCATATGACCACGTAGGTGTTATCCTAACCTACAGAACCGTCCTGACATCCGAGGATCATGGTAGGTGATAGTCTAGGAAAAGCATATGTACGTTCTTAGTCAATGGTAACCTTTATCCCATTCCCACGACCCGGGAATCCCATGCCTTAGTAGGAGTGTGAACTCACCTTGGGTTTGCTCGGTATGCTAAGTATGTGCTCAAAGTAAATCAATCACGTCCTATGGTATGCACGTATACACAATCAGTTTGTATTCACGAAGTTGGCACATAAGTATGTTCACATCAGTATCACGTTGCACGTATGCGAGTTCATATAAATCATGCATAATAGTTATCAGCAGTTAACCATTCCAGTTAGCATCTATAATGTTACATCAGTCTACTGTTCACAGTTAAACAATTTGGCGAAATACAGCTTTGGCGAATCACAAGGTCGGCGAAACAGGTTGGCGGAACTGATTCTGTTTCGTCAACTGTCTTTCGGCGAATCATAAATTCTATTTCGTCGACTTCTCTTGGCGAAACACATCTTGTTTCGTCAAGAGTTCCCTTTCGTCAAGTATTCACATTCGTCAACATTCTAACTCGTCAAACAGCAGTTACGTCAACATATCAGTTACGCGGATATCATGCAGTTAGATACAGAAACAGAAACCCTAATCATGGTTATCGGCCGTCATCATCATAAGAAAATCATGCAATCATTATCATACAGTAACCATTGATCATACCAATTACATCAAGGCACATATCATCTAACATGAATCCTAATTACCAATAACAGTTGTATAACGGCTCGGTCGTGATTTGTATTATAGCAAATCATTGATTTGCACAAGGTGCCTCATTCATTCATTAGATTAATCAGAATCAGAAAATATATAACAACAGTTTCCCGATCGCCATACAATCAAGTCCGACATACGAATACTGTGACTAAGCATAAGTTCCATTTACCCATTCGTCAATCATTCATGAACACGACAATGTCTATCATTGATTCTAATGAACTTGTACTAGAAACAGTTTACAATGATAAAATCAAACAAGCATGCAGGGAATTAAACATATCATGTCTCGTCGAGGTGAGGTTGGCGAAACAGGTTTTCCTGTTTCGTCGAGTTTGGCTTGACGGATCATGCTCCTGTTCCGTCGGATTGATTCGCGAAGTATACAAGGCTTAGCTATCTCGAATGTGCACTAACAGGTTCACATTATATTATTAATACATATCATGCAATATTCAAAACACGTTTCATTATAACATGTGCACAGTTACAAGTCAAACACATCAAACAGTCAAAGTCAATGGTCAAAGTCAACGTGCATTTAAAGTCGAAAGGTCGAGTTGTCACATTATCCCCAACTTGAAAGAAATTTCGTCCCGAAATTTGGTACGTACTTACTGAGGAAGCCAGGTAGGTTGCAACGTTCACTGGTTTTCCTGGGGTGTCACATCCTCCCCCCGTTGATCTGGAATTTCGTCCCGAAATTCCGTGGTAGTAGCTTCAGCCTCAGCAGTAGTTGTATTGGTTCCGAATAACTGGGGATACTTTTCTGTCATCTGGTCTTCGCGTTCCCAGGTGTACTCTGGGCCACGACGGGAGTTCCAACGAACTCGAACAAGAGGGATTCTCTTGTTTTTGAGGACCTTAGCATCCCGGTCCGTGATTTTAACTGGCTCCTCGACGAACTGCAACCGCTCGTCAATAGTGAGTTCCTTAAAAGGAACTATGAGGGTCTCATCTGACAGGCACTTCTTCAGATTCGACACGTGAAAGACATTGTGAACTGCACCGAGTTCAACTGGTAGGTTCAACTTGTAGGCTACTTTGCCAATCTTTTCTATGATTTCGAACGGTCCAACGTACCGCGGATTTAGTTTGCCCCGTTTGCCAAAACAAACCACACCCTTCCAGGGTGAAACTTTAAGTAAAACCCGGTCCCCGACCTGAAATTCCAATGGCTTTCTACGCTTGTCCGCGTAGGCTTTCTGACGGTCGCGTGCTGCCGCCATGCGTTGTCGTATCTATGCTATCTTTTCTGTGGCGTCCACTACAATCTCTGGACCCGTAATCTGACTATCCCCCACCTCTGCCCAACTGAGAGGTGACCGGCATTTACGCCCGTACAATGCCTCGAATGGAGCGGCTTGTATGCTGGTGTGATAACTGTTATTGTACGAAAATTCCACCAAAGGGAGATGCTTTTCCCAGCCGTTGCCGAAATCGATAACACATGCTCGAAGCATGTCTTCAAGAGTTTGAATCGTTCGCTCAGACTGCCCATCCGTCTGAGGATGATATGCTGTGCTCATGTCCAATCGTGAGCCGAAAGATTTATGCATCGCTTGCCATAGCTCTGACGTGAACCGTGCATCCCGATCCGAAATGATGGAGGTCGGCACTCCGTGCCTCGAAACAACTTCTTTAAGATAGACGTCTGCGAGAGTGGAGAACTTATCCGTTTCCTTTATAGCTAGGAAGTGTGCAGACTTGGTGAGTCGATCCACGATCACCCATATAGTATCATTCCCCCGCTGGGATCTAGGTAGGCCTGTAACAAAATCCATGGAAATTTCTTCCCATTTCCATTGAGGTATCTTAGGCTGCTGAAGTAGACCCGCTGGTTTCTGATATTCCACTTTGACCCTTGCACATGTCAAACACTTGCCGACGTAAGTAGCGATGTGGGCCTTCATACTAGGCCACCAGTATGTAGTTCTGATGTCGTGGTACATTTTATCCGACCCTGGATGTACCAAGTAGCGGGACTTGTGAGCTTCATACATTACCAGCTCGCGTAATCCGCCAAAAAGTGGGACCCAAATACACCCCGTTACATAGTAGGCGCCGTCTTCCTTTAGTTCCATTCGTTGCCTTGAGCCACGTAAGGCTTCAGCCTTGACGTTTTCGGGCTTTAGAGCTTCTATCTGAGCAGTTCGTATCTGTGCAGGAAGACTGGACTGGATAGTGAGCTGCAAGGCTCGTACGCGTCTAGGTAGAGTGTCTTTCCGACTGAGGGCGTCAGCCACAACATTGGCCTTGCCTGGATGATACTTGATAGCGCATTCGTAATCGTTCAGTAGTTCGACCCATCTTCGTTGACGCATGTTCAAGTCCTTTTGCTTAAGGATATGCTCGAGACTCCTGTGATCGGTGTAAATCGTGCACCTGGTACCGTACAGGTAGTGTCGCCATATCTTAAGCGCGAAAACAACAGCTCCCAGCTCTAAATCATGCGTCGTGTAATTCCGTTCGTGAACCTTGAGTTGACGTGAAGCGTAAGCAATAACCTTATCCCGTTGCATCAAGACGCACCCAAGTCCCTGTATCGATGCGTCACAATAAACCACGAAGTCATCTGTGCCCTCTGGCAATGAGAGAATAGGCGCGCTGCAAAGCCTATCCTTTAGGTACTGAAAAGCGGTCTCCTGGGGCTCTCCCCAGCGATAGGTGACACCCTTCTGTGTCAACATAGTGAGCGGCTGAGCGATCTTGGAGAAGTCTTTAATGAATCGCTTGTAGTACCCCGCCAAACCCAAGAATTGGCGTATCTTCGTTGGTGTGCGCGGTGCAGGCCAGTTTCTGATCGAGTCTACCTTGGATGGATCGACATGAATCCCATCCTTGTTCACCACATGGCCTAAGAAGTGGACTTCACAAAGCCAGAAGTCGCATTTGGAAAACTTGGCGTACAATTGCTCCTTTCGAAGGAGTTCCAAAATCAATCGCAGGTGTTGCTCATGCTCCTCTTGACTCTTGGAGTAAATCAGTATGTCATCGATGAAGAAAATCACAAACTTGTCTAAGTACGGCTTGCACACCCTGTTCATCAGATCCATAAATACGGCAGGCGCATTCGTTAACCCAAATGGCATGACAAGAAACTCGTAGTGACCGTAACGAGTTCTGAAAGCGGTTTTGGAGACGTCCTCATCCCGGACTCTCAGCTGATGATACCCTGACCTCAAGTCTATCTTGGAATAGTGACTCGACCCCTGCAACTGGTCGAATAAGTCGTCTATACGCGGAAGAGGATAACGGTTCTTCACTGTCACCTTGTTCAGTTCACGGTAGTCGATGCACATCCTGAAAGTGCCATCCTTCTTCTTTACGAAAAGTACTGGTGCTCCCCAAGGCGAAGAGCTTGGACGAATAAAGCCCTTTTCCAAGAGCTCTTGTAGCTGCTTCGACAGTTCTTCCAGTTCGGTTGGAGCTAAACGATACGGTGCGCGGGCTATTGGTGCTGCTCCAGGAGCTAACTCAATCTGAAACTCGACTTGACGATGAGGAGGTAAACCAGGTAAATCCTCAGGAAACACTTGAGGAAAATCACGCACAACTGGTATATCCTCCAGCTTCTTTTCCTTTGCTGATGCGTCAGTGACAAGTGCCAGAATGGCAGTATGTCCCTTTCGTAAACATTTCTGCGCCTTTAAGAAAGAGATGATGCCAACCACAGCACCACTCTTGTCACCTTGAACTTCGAGAGGTTCCTGACTAGAGCGAGGAATACGAATAACCTTCTCCTTGCATAAAATCTATGCGCGATGTTGGGATAACCAATCCATACCGATGACTACGTCGAAACTACCCAAGACTATGGGTATAAGATCAATCGAGAAAGTCTGACCAGCTAGAACGATGTTACAACCCTTGATTACATGTGCCGCTTCTACACTTTTACCATTTGCCAGTTCTACGACGTGTTTAGTGTTTAGGGGTGTTGGTGTACGTTTTAACAATTTACTCATTTTCAATGACATATAACTTGTATCAGCACCCGAATCAAATAAGACAGTAACATAAATATCGTCGAGAAGAAACTTACCCATAACCACATTGGGATCATTCACTGCGTCACCCCGACCTAGCACAAAAGCACGACCCCGAGCTTCGTTGCCATTGTTGTTGTTGTTTCCCCCGTTATTGTTGTTATTGTTCCCGTTGCCCTGATTGTTGTTGTTGTTCTGGTTCCTGTTTAGCTGAGGGCAGTGTCTCTTGATGTAACCTTCAGCACCACAATTGTAGCACCCCTTGTTGCCCTGTTGCTGATTCTGCTGTGCCGGTGGCTGCTGCTGATTCTGATTCGCAGGACGAGGGCTTCTACAGTCTTTGGCCTCGTGACCCATCTTGAGGCATCTTTGACAACGGCCCCTGTTACACTGGCCGCTGTGGTGTCTGTTGCAGTTGTTACACTTTGGGAGGTTCCCACGATATCCGCCCTGCCTGTGACTACCTGAAGAATGCTGGCTGGGACTCTGATAACTGTCAGTCTTTCGCTGCTGGGCCTGAGACTGAACTGAAGCTGATCCCTTGCTCGAATCCCCATCCCATTTTCTCTTGCTGTCACTGGGAGTAGTAGGAGTAGCTGAAGTAGTAGCGGTGGTAGTAGCGTTGACACGCTTAGGCAGTTTATTCTGATCCACTGCCTGATCGGTAATGCGATGAGCGAGGCGCTGAATTTCCTGAATGTTGTCGAGATTAGCCGATGTGACATGGCTCTGGATTTCTGGCGCCAATCCCTTGAGATACAT
This sequence comes from Helianthus annuus, assembly GCF_002127325.2. NCBI lineage: Eukaryota > Viridiplantae > Streptophyta > Magnoliopsida > Asterales > Asteraceae > Helianthus > Helianthus annuus. Next base: position 165,174,714 of record NC_035447.2, on the reverse strand, counting down.
CTCAATGCGCTTGTATGGAGGGTCTACCATAGTTGGGCACAGCACGGCCAGCTCATTCGACCGTTTAGTATACGCTTCGATCTCTGACCCAACCATTTTCAGATTATACAGCTCGTCTTCCAACTTGTGAATATCTTCACGCGTGCAATATTCCCTCTTAATCAATTCCTTGAAATCATTCCAGGGTGTGGCGTTAGCAGCTGCCAACCCTAAGATCTGAACTTGGGCGTTCCACCAAGTTAGGGCTATTCCTTCTAGCGTGCCAGTGGCGTATTTGACCTTGCGAGCCTCAGGGCACTCGCACATTTCGAATACTGACTCTAGCTTTTCAAACCAATGGAGGAGTCCCACTGCCCCCTCGGTGCCACTGAAAGTACTTGGACGACAGTCCATGAAGTTCTTGAAAGTGCAGACAGGTTGCTGCGCGTGTTGACCTATTGTACGAATAGAACGAAGTTAAATACGGGAGTTAATGTAGGATCTAAAGACCCTAGTATGAGTCTATACTGCAGGGTATACTACCTGCTTGAGCGGCTGCAACTGCCGCAGCAACGAGAGCCTCTAGCTGGGCTTGAGTCATGTTAATTCGTGCGGCCATTGATCTTCACATCAAAGGCAACATAAGTGAGAAAGGTTCGCGAATAGTGCGATGACAGAAGAGTGTAAGCACATAAGTGTTCTCAAGCAGTAACAGATAGCGAGCAATAGTAGGGTAAGCATACTACGAGCAAAGTTCTAAGCAGTTCTAGCAAGCAGGTAATAAACATAAACCTTATTACCTAGGATGTCGAGTCTTGCACGTGGAGCGAAGCGTCGTTGTGGATCGTTGAGAGCACTGTTCTGGTTATAGTCTGGTTTTAATAAAAACGTTTTCCCATATTAAAACCAAGTTCTCTATAACCAATGGCTCTGATACCAATCTGTCACACCCCCAAAATCCACACGCGGAGTACCACCGCTTGGAGGCGTGACTGACCAGGATCAAGCCACCAATCATATTGAACATGTAATTAATATTAAGTAAAATAAATGTAAACCATCCATCCAATACGATAGGTGTTCAAAACATAACCATAGTTTCAAAGTGTAGCGGAAGCATAGTAAATAATTCAACACTAGTTAATAGTTTTAAATGTCATAATAGTTCAACGTAGAAACCATGATCCTTGCCCACAACGACCCGCTTCTCCAGTGCAAGCTCCAAGTACCTAACGATCTGCAAGGCATGTAACAGAATGATCAACAAACTAGTTGAGCGAGTTCACAGTAAGTAAGTGCGTAACAGTAAGTAACGGGTGGCTCTACTGGGCCGATAGTAAGTTATACAGGTGGGGGCTTCCCATGTTATGTGACCACTAGACTATTCGTATCAACTACTCGTATCATCCCTGTTCTTCTTCCGAGAACAGTAGCGCGTATGGGGTGTACGTAGGTTTTACGCACGTATCCTTCACAACCGAGGATAGGAGACGCGGGGGTGTACATGGGTTTCACGTACGTATCCTTTGTACCGAGGATAGAAGTAAGTAATGCGTACACGTAGGTTTTACGTGCGTGCCTGACATCCGAGGCAGTAATTGGCATATGACCACGTAGGTGTTATCCTAACCTACGGAACCGTCCTGACATCCGAGGATCATGGTAGGTGATAGTCTAGGAAAAGCATATGTACGTTCTTAGTCAATGGTAACCTTTATCCCATTCCCACGACCCGGGAATCCCATGCCTTAGTAGGAGTGTGAACTCACCTTGGGTTTGCTCGGTATGCTAAGTATGTGCTCAAAGTAAATCAATCACGTCCTATGGTATGCACGTATACACAATCAGTTTGTATTCACGAAGTTGGCACATAAGTATGTTCACATCAGTATCACGTTGCACGTATGCGAGTTCATATAAATCATGCATAATAGTTATCAGCAGTTAACCATTCCAGTTAGCATCTATAATGTTACATCAGTCTACTGTTCACAGTTAAACAATTTGGCGAAATACAGCTTTGGCGAATCACAAGGTCGGCGAAACAGGTTGGCGGAACTGATTCTGTTTCGTCAACTGTCTTTCGGCGAATCATAAATTCTATTTCGTCGACTTCTCTTGGCGAAACACATCTTGTTTCGTCAAGAGTTCCCTTTCGTCAAGTATTCACATTCGTCAACATTCTAACTCGTCAAACAGCAGTTACGTCAACATATCAGTTACGCAGATATCATGCAGTTAGATACAGAAACAGAAACCCTAATCATGGTTATCGGCCGTCATCATCATAAGAAAATCATGCAATCATTATCATACAGTAACCATTGATCATACCAATTACATCAAGGCACATATCATCTAACATGAATCCTAATTACCAATAACAGTTGTATAACGGCTCGGTCGTGATTTGTATTATAGCAAATCATTGATTTGCACAAGGTGCCTCATTCATTCATTAGATTAATCAGAATCAGAAAATATATAACAACAGTTTCCCGATCGCCATACAATCAAGTCCGACATACGAATACTGTGACTAAGCATAAGTTCCATTTACCCATTCGTCAATCATTCATGAACACGACAATGTCTATCATTGATTCTAATGAACTTGTACTAGAAACAGTTTACAATGATAAAATCAAACAAGCATGCAGGGAATTAAACACTAACCAAGGGAAGCATAGGGCGAGTGAGCTCTGGGCGATTAGGGCGATTAGGAGAAAACCGTGAAACTCTCAATTCCTTCGATCAGATCCTAATACCGATTGATTTTGTTCAGCAACTAGGGATATCGATTCAATCGATCCTTTCTTTAATCAATTGAAATCGGTTTAGGGTTTTATTTTTTCCTAGGGTTTCGGTTTTTGGGGATTTTCTGTTCGTTTGTTTTTGTCTTCGGAAATCTGTTTACTTTTTTGGATTGCCGATTTGCATCAGGGTTTCAGAAAGATCAACTAATTGTCCGGTTCAGGTTTGCGGCGCTTCAGATTAAGATTGACGGCGGCTAGGGTTCTGGTCACGGTTCTTCGGATTTGGTAATCCTTTTATCGTTAATTCAATCTGCATAGGGTTTGCGGCGGCTATCCTCTGATTAGGGTTGGTGGTTCTGTTTGTTCGGCTAGTGTTATTGGTGGTGTTGTTAGGTATTGTAATCGTGTGCAGGGTTTGACGAAAACACAAGACACGGTTGTTTGGCCTGTAACGTATGGAAGAGAATTCAGCTGGGGTTTTTCCGCAAGAACGCGGTAAACATTCAGTCTCTTTTGATGAATTAGCCAAACGGTTCATTGATGTTGAAGGTACTACTTGGTTACCCCGAAGAGGGTCGGCTCAAAGCCCTATGGAAGCTTCAACTTACAGTTCAATTGAAAAGCTTACGAAATTGGCTGTTCCGCTATTTTCGGACTGTGAAGGGTCTGGTAACCTAAACAAGGAAATCCCAGCAGTAACCGGCTCAAATGGACTGAGTATGTTGGCTGATCGTCGAACACCGGGGGTTGCGGATCGGGTTTCTTATGCTAACGTGGCTGCAAATTCTAAAGAAGCAGTAAAAGTGAATTTTAGGGCTTTGGAGTCTAATGAGAGTGTTCAAGGAGCAGATGTGGTGATCCCTTTATCTTCGGTTAAACAAGTTACAGACAGGTATGCAAACACTTTGTATGGATATTTTCTGGGTAAACGTTTGGCATTTCCTGTGGTGGATTTCTTTGCAAAGAACAACTGGGTGAAATATGGTTTGACTAGACTTATGATGAATGCGAATGGGTTCTTTTTCTTTAAGTTCAAGACTAAAGAAGGGATGAACCAGATGTTAGAGGATGGGCCTTGGATGATCAGAAACGTTCCTATTATCTTGAAAGAGTGGTCGGCATCCATTAAGTTGGAAAAAGAGGATATAAAAGCTATTCCAGTTTGGGTTAAGATGCATGAAGTGCCGTTAGCAGCTTATACTGAGGACGGTCTTAGTTTGCTTGCTTCTAAGATAGGGGTGCCTAAGTTGCTTGATTCGTACACTACTACAATGTGTGCTGAGTCATGGGGAAGAAGCAGTTATGCTAGAGCTCTCATTGAAATTCAAGCCGGGGCTGAGTTAAAGAGAAGTGTTATGGTCGCAATCCCGTCTTTAGAAGGTAAGGGTCACTCAATGGAGGAGGTTAAAATTGAATATGATTGGGAGCCGTTAAGGTGCTCTTCTTGCTGCGTGTTTGGTCATGATGATAACTCGTGCCCAAAAAGGGCTCAGGTTGTTTCGAGTGGGGATCCTGGGAAGAAGATTGATGACTTTCAGGTTGTTGGTGCAAAGAAGAAGAAAGCTACTAACCAGGGTCTGCATATTAAGAATCAGAAGCCTAAGGTAGTGTACAGACCGGTTGTAAACCCTAAACCAATCTCGTCAGTGAAGAAGCCGGTGAACACTCAGGTAGCAACGTCAAACCCTTTTGATGCGCTTAGGGATGATGATGGTGATCAGGGAGGTAGTACTGTGGGCCGTTTAGAGAAGAAGGAGGAAAAGTCGAGTGACAGGCAGGATTCAGATGAAGAGGAGGTCGAAGAAGTCTACAATGAAACTAGTGCTTTTATGACATCGGGTACTCATCCGTTCTCTTCGAAAGCAGGGGCAAGCACCTCTTCTACAAAATTCTCAAATGGATAGGCGTCATTTGGTTCGTTTGAAGGGGTTGCCGGTTTGTGGCAGCTTTATTTTTTATGATGGCGGTTGAGGATTTTGTTTTGTTCTTTTCCATTGTTTTGTCTACTAGATCATGATGTTTAGTAGGCTAGGTTACGGGGTGTCATAGTTGTTTTGTTTTGCTTGGCTAACGTATATGGGGCATGTCCTGTATATGAACTAGTGTGGAACTCATCCTCACTACTTGTACTTATTTGGGATTGTTTTAATAGATTCACCGGGGTAACCCTTTACCCAAAAAAAATTAAACACTAACCACAAAGAATCTTGAATAGTAACTAAGTCGTTTCGGGTTTCCGGGGCACACGATCGCCGTCAATCAGAGGAGGTGAAGCTCTAGGGTTTCAGTTTTGCTAAAGTGTGACAAATGAGGAGTTTCTGTATGACTTATACGCGTCTAACGTTTTGGGCCGCTAATGGGCCTTGGCGAAACTGGTTTGGGCCGGCGGAACACATGTCTCGTCGAGGTGAGGTTGGCGAAACAGGTTTTCCTGTTTCGTCGAGTTTGGCTTGACGGATCATGCTCCTGTTCCGTCGGATTGATTCGCGAAGTATACAAGGCTTAGCTATCTCGAATGTGCACTAACAGGTTCACATTATATTATTAATACATATCATGCAATATTCAAAACACGTTTCATTATAACATGTGCACAGTTACAAGTCAAACACATCAAACAGTCAAAGTCAATGGTCAAAGTCAACGTGCATTTAAAGTCGAAAGGTCGAGTTGTCACACCTTAGGAGCCCTCCTAGGCTGTCTCGGGCAAGAATCATCTGAATGACCAAACACCTTACAATGAGCACACCTAAGAGGACTCCATTCATATTCTACCGACAAAATCACTTTACTAAAGCCTTCCCCCTCCAACTCTGGAACTGCAATAACTATCTCCTCCTTAAACCCATTTTCAGCTGAAATTTCTACTAACGCTCTCACGTAGCTACTCCTTCCCCAATTATCTGTGCACATAGATGAAGTGTACGTGTCCAACATCTTAGGCTCACCAATAGCCGTAGCAATCATACTCAATCCATCCTCCGTATACGCAGCAATCGGAACATCATGGATTTTAACCCACACTTGCAACTTCTTTACTTCCTTCTTTTCTAACTTATAAGTAGGAGACCAAATATGCAAAAACATAGGCTGAGATCGGATAATCCAAGGACCTTCTTTAAGAAAATTCAACATACCAGCTTCATCAGCAAACTTAAAGAAAAAGAACCCATTAGCATTCATCATTGATTTCTGTAATCCAAACCTCTTCCACTGGTTCTTCACAAAATAGTCCACAACCGGATATGCAACTCTGTCCCCTAGGAAGTAACCATACAGAGTGTTCGCTAATTTTTCTTGAACTGCTCTAACCGAATCACGAGGAAGTACCACATCACACCCCTCATACGTAACAGGGCTAGCAAGAGATCTGAAATTTACCTTAACAGGTTTGGCTGCTAAAACCGAATCTACATATGACATCGGTTTTGAGTTGTTACCACCATCACTACGATTCCCCTGGATGTTTGCACTATCTTCCAGATTTTCCGAAACTGTAGTCTCTGGCCTCACAATCTCCACAGGGGCTTGGACAGACGAACTGAACAGTTCTTCAAGAATGTTCGGTTTCCTTGGTTCAGTTTGAGGCATCTGAACTGTACCCCTGCGAGGCTTCCAAGTATTACCCTCAACATCAATCACTCGGTTGGCAAAATTATCAAAAGATACTGAAGGTTTTCCGCGATCAACCGGGGAAAACACCCCATCTGATTTATTGTCACCCATTCGTAACCCTCCAGCCGGCACAGATTTGAAGCCCTAATCTGAATAAGCAAACACAGAATACCAAAACGGCGGCCAAGGTCTGAACAAGAGCAATCAGTGCCGAAACCCTAATCAGCCGTACCCCACAATCAGAAAAACAAGTAAAATACGGAACCCTAAAGCAAAATCGGATTTCAATTGATACTCTTCTAAGGATCGATTAAAGAACCCTAATATGATTATCAAGATCAATCAAGACTAGCCTCACCTCCACAATCAGAAAAGACAGTAAAAAACGAAACCCTAAAGCAGAACTCAAATCTGATTTCAATTGATAATCTTCTAAGGGTCGATTAGAGAACCCTAGGATGATTACCAAGATCAATCAAGACTTGATGATGATGAATGACTTTTACTATTTACTTATATGTTCAATATGATTGGTGGCTTGATCCTGGTCATGTCACGCCTCCAAGCGGTGGTACTCCGCGTGTGGATTTTGGGGGTGTGACAGTCACCTTCATGGATACTTTCCTTGTAAGAGGGGGTTGAGACAGGGGGACCCGATGTTGCCATATTTATTCACACTTATCATGGAGGTCCTCTCCTTATTGCTTCAACAAGTGGTTGTCCCCAACTCGTCTTTTAAATTCCATCATCATTGTGCCAAGCAGAAAATTATTAACGTATCTTTTGCGGATGACCTATTCATTTTCGTACATGCTGACACGGGATCGGTGAAAAAGGTTAAAGAAGTACTGGAAACTTTTACTAGTATCTCAGGCTTATTTTTTTCGAATGTCCCTAATTCGATGAAGCAGGAAATTCTTACATTGATGCCGTTCCAAGAAGGTAGTATCCCTGTTCGGCATCTTGGAGTTCCTCTAATCTCCACAAAGCTCATTTTTAAAGATTGTAAAATTTTGATTGACCGAATGGAGAGCAAAATACTAACTGGATGACTAAATCATTGTCATTTGCGGGTCGTCTTTAGCTTATTAACTCGGTTCTTTCCTCTATGCATATTTATTGGGCCTCCGTATTCATCCTCCCAGCTCGTGTAATCTCTGAGTTGGAGAAAAGGATGCGGCGGTTCCTGTGGAATGCAGGCTCTCAAGGTAGAGTTCGAGCAAAAGTTGCGTGGGCTGATGTATGCTTGCCTAAAAACGAGGGAGGTTTGGGTATAAGAAGTGTGATGGATGTTAATAAAGCTCTCATGGCGAATCATATTTGGAGTATAATTTCAAAAAGGAATTCTTTATGGGTTCAATGGATCCACTCTTATAAGCTAAAAGGTCGGTGCTTTTGGGATGTTCCGTGTCGGGGTAGCATGAGCTGGGGATGGAGGAAGATGTTGTCCATCCGTAACTTGGTGCGGCCTTACATTGGGTTTTCTATTAGAAGTGGTTCTTAAGTGAATGCTTGGAGTGATAATTGGTGTCATTTGAGTCCGATCCGATCTTTTATTTCTCCAAGAGCTATAGCTAATGCGGGTCTCAATCTGCAATCCACTGTGGCTGATCTTGTGGATGATTCTGGTCACTGGAGATGGCCCCAAGCTTGGTATGACTTATACCAGGTTTTAATAAATCTTCAAGCTCCAACTCTAGTGCATAATGTGGACGATAAACTCACCTGGAAAGACTTGGAAGGTAAAGATTTTTACTTCAGCTTGGCGGAAGTCTGGAACAATATTAGGTTTCGAGTTGATGCAGTTCCATGGACCAACATGGTATGGTTTTTGCAGTGTATTCCGAGACACTCGTTTCAGATGTGGTTAGTGATCAGGAACAAGCTCAAGACTCAGGATCGCTTAACTATCTGGGAAGCAGGAAGTGATACGAATTTGAGGCTTATGTGTTGTCCTCTATGTAGGTATGATCGAGATTCTCGAGACCATTTGTTCTTTCAATGTGCCTTTGTGTCGCAAGTTTAGAACATTGTTAAAAAGATGGTGAAATTGGATAGTGTTGATGACTCTTGGCAGTCCATCGTTGCATGGATGGAGCAAAATGATGGCTCAAAGAAGATAGACATTATTGTTAGTAAGCTGGTGATTGCGGCATCTTCTTATTTTATATGGAAAGAAAGAAATAACCGGCTGTTCTCTAATAACCATCATACGGCTGCTACGGTAACGGAGATGATCAAGAATACGGTTCGTTTGAAGCTGATGGGTTTCAAGTTTCACGAGGACGCATGCTGTAGAAGGATTTTGAAGGATTGGAAGATCTATACCAGCGACGAGAAGGAAGACCCAGGCTAGATGTGATTTCGAGTGATTGGGGTTTGGGTGCTTTTATGCTTGGTTGTCTTTTTGTGGCTTTTAGCGTTTTGTTTGTATGTTTGCATACTGGTTGTGTTTTTTGTTTTCTCCTAGACTTGGAATGTCAAGTCTAGTTGGTGTGTCACTTTAGGCACACCCTTGTACCTATTTGGTTGATTTATAAAATTCACCGGGGTAACCCTTTAACAAAAAAAAACGGGGTGATGAGAGATAGGGGGTGCCGATGTGGCTATGGCACAGACTTGGGAAGAGCTACGGGCTCTCATAAAGAATTCTGCGCCCGACACGACATAAGGGCTTTAGAAAGAGAGTTCGATGATTTGAAACAAGATAGGGGAGAACACTGTACATATACGGATCGTTATGAGGAACTGAGCTTACTATGTCCTACTATTGTTTTTTTTTTTTTTGGGTAAAGGGTTACCCCGGTGAATTTTATATATCATCAAAAAACAAAACAGGGTGTGACAAGAATTGGCACACACTACTAGACTTGGCATACCAAGTCTAGGCAGTCCAAAAACAAACACAACCAACTACAGAAACAACCCAGAACAACAAAACCAAAAACGGCCACAACTAAACTAGACAACTCAAGACTCTAGTTAATTCATTTAGCCTAGATCATTTAGCTGATTCTCTGTAGAGATCTTCCATTTCTCGAAAACTCTCCTGTTCCCCGGATTGCTGTCCTTTTTGAACCCCATCACTTTTAACCGGACCGTATGAAGTATCACCTGCGCCACCTGTTCGGGAGTTCGGCAATTTTGAGAAAATAATCGGTTGTTTCTCTCTTGCCAAATAAAATACGAAGATGCTGCTATAAGAATCTTGCAAATAACATGAACCAACGTCTTCGAATCAGCATATTGAGCCATCCATACCATAATAGAGCTCCATTGGTCAGACACACTATCCAAATCCACCATTGTCTTTACATTGTTCCAAATTTTAGACGCATAGGAACATTGAAAGAAAAGATGATCACGCGAGTCCCGGCCGTACCTGCAAAGAGGACAACACATTAACCTTAAGTTAGTTTCGCTTCCTGCTTCCCATGCCGCCAATCTGTCTTGCGTCTTTAGCTTATCTTTGCACACAAGCCACATATGAAACGAATGTCTCGGGATACATTGAGCGAACCACACCATGTTTGCCCACGAAACGATTCCATCCCTGTTGCGTATAGAATCCCACACCACCCCAGATCCGAAGCTACACTTGTTTCCTTCCCGATCCTTCCAACTGATTCTATCCTCCATATTTTGATCTATTGTTACCCCATTGGAGAAAGCGATCGAGAGGTATATTGATGGGTTGCCTGACTCTGTGCAAGACATAGTTACTGGTAGTAACCCTACCACTGTTCGTCAGGCCATCGAACTGGTTGCAACCCTGACTAAATCTTAGGTCAGAAAGGGTAAACTAACCCGCAAGGGTGACAAGAAACAGTCAACCAACACCACTCAAGACAAGGGAAAGGGTAAGAAGAAAGGCGAGTCATCAAGGAGGTCGAGGAAGCGTAAGGCTTCCCAGAATTTTGTTGTTACCGCACAACCCAATCAGAACCCACCAGCACAGCTTCCTGCAAAGAAGCCGTATGCTGGTACCGCACCGTACTGTACTGTAATCTGTGCAACGGTCGTCATTCAACTCAGTCAATGTGTCGACAATGTACATCTTGTGGTAGCTTGACCACACGGCCAATATTTGTCGGGCTGTCCCGAATCAAGTTGCACAGAATCCAGCACAAGCTCAGGGAAACGCTGCTAGACCTCCATTCCCACCTGGTTCATGTTATAACTGCGGAGAAATGGGTCACTTCAGAAACAACTGCCCGAAACTTGTGAACACAAACGCCAATGCCAATCCCGCTCGTGGGTGAGCATACAACATCAATGCTAACGAGGCTCGTGCTGATAACGAAGTTGTTAACGGTACGTTCCTTGTTAACCATCAACATGCGTCTGTTCTTTTTTATTCTGGTGCCGATAGAAGTTTTGTGTCATTAGCATTTGAGCCTTTACTTGCGATGCCTAAAACTAAACTAGGAAAGCCATTATCTGTCGAGGTTGCTACTGGTGAACCTCTTGTACTCGATTCAGTCATTCGCAATTGTCAATTGAACCTTGATAACCATCTTTTTCCTATTAAGCTCACACCGATGCAGCTTGAGAGTTTCGATATTATCATAGGAATGGATTGGTTAACCAAACTTCATGCTGAGGTGGTTTGTTTCGATAAGATCGTTCGTATTTCTCTTTCATCTAGTTAAGTTTTAGAAGTTCGTGGCGAAAAACCTTCGAATGGTTTGAAACTCATGTCGTGTACTAAAGCCCAAAAATACCAACGAAAAGGATATGTGTCCTTTCTGGCTCATGTCGAAGAGGAGAAAGGCAAGAGCAAGTGTATTCAAGATATTCTGATTGTTCGAGATTATCCGGAGGTGTTTCCTGATGAACTGTCTGGCTTGCCTCCAGTTCGACAAGTCGAGTTTCATATTGATCTTGTCTTTTTTTTTTTGGGTAAAGGGTTACCCCGGTGATTCTATTAAAATGCAACCGCAATTAAGTACAAGTAGTGAGGATGTGTTCCACACTAGTTCCCTAATGCCAACCCAATTGCTAAAGCACCTTATCGTCTTGCACCGTCTGAGATGCAAGAGTTATCAAAACAGCTTCAAGAGTTATCTAATAAAGGATTCATCCGTCCGAGTTATTCACCTTGGGGCGCTCCTGTCCTATTTGTGAAAAGAAAGATGTATCTTTCCGCATGTGTATCGATTACCGTGAGCTCAATAAGCTCACCATCAAGAATCGATATCCCCTACCACGAATAGATGATCTTTTTGATCAGCTGCAAGGTGCTACATGTTTTTCCAAGATCGATTTGCGTCTGGGTATCATCAGCTTCGTCTTCTCGAAGAAGATATTCCCAAAACTGCTTTCCGTACGAGATATGGTCAATACGAGTTCACTGTCATGCCTTTTAGTTTGACGAATGCCCCAGCTGTTTTCATGGACTTAATGAATAGGGTTTGTAGACCTTATTTAGATAAGTTCACAACTACACGATCAAAGCGATGTTCATCCATTCATAAAATTTGAGTATTACAAACACTGGTTATTCAAGTTTTTAAAACACAACCTTCGACTAGGTTACAAACCAACAAAAGTGGATAACATCTAAACTTGAAGTTTACTTCTAGTTATGATACCCGCGCCCAAGATCCATCCTGTCACTAGAAATACATGTAATTTTGGAAAACACCAACAACAAGTTGAGCGAGTTCATGCGTCTTGTATGTATACTGTAATTCTTGTAAATCTTTGAGAGACCCCTTTGTAAACAGGTATGAAAAGCGTGTATGAACATGAATGTTTTACAAGGACTTTAAGGCATGTGGGGACATAAGGAGCACTCGTAATGGCTCATACCCTTGTCGATTTTCCTTGACTGTGTCGATTAACCTCGACTGGGACTCCGAAGCACTACTAGGTACTAGTTGTGACCATGAGTGGGGTTCGGCCGTACCCGTTAGATCGAACCCTCGTCCCTAATTAAGTATTAATGGCATTTCAATATCTTGTCTATGTTCACATGATCTAGTATTTCGTAGGCATGATGTGCTGCTTATTGTGTTTTGAAAATAATGACTCTCACGATCATCTGTTTTTCGAATGTAAGTTCTCTGCTTAGATTTGGTGCTCGGTTAGGGATAAGGCGAATATGGGTACGGTTAACCCGAAGTGGATAGATGTTACGAATTGGCTCTTAGCTAGAGGTGCGTCTAAATCGGCCTCCAACTATTCAAGTCGTCTTATAGTGGCAGCTACAACGTATTTCATTTGGCAAGAGCAAAATGCTAGACTGTTTAAAAATCAAACGAGACCTCCGGATATTATTATCTCTTTGATTCTTCAGACAGTTCGATATAAACTTATGGGAGCTAAATACAAGAATATGGATAAAGTGAGACACTTTCTAGAGCTGTGGGATATTCATGATGACTCGATGCTTGACGATGCTGGCTAGTTATTTATGATTTGTGTCTAAGTTGTTTTATCTAGATTATTGTCTAGTGGGTGTTGAATTGTGAGTTAGTTGTCTCGTTTTTCCTTGTGTTACTTTCATGGGGGGTTGTCCCATGTTAGAACTAGTATGGGCTTTCCATACTACTTGTTTTTCTGTTTTATGAATATATAGAATCACCGGGGTAACCCTTTACCCAAAAAAATAGTATTTTATAGGCATTTCATATCGTTTAAGTATTCGTAACATGTATTTCACCCCTGAGAGTTATAAAACCAAAAATAGTTAAAGAAAAGGGGGAGCATGAACTCACTGTTTTGCGTCTTCAGTACTCGTAACTCAAATCTCGTCAGCAAACACGACTACCTACAATGTGCTAGGGTCTATTAGACGAGCGGGCCGTGCCTTGCCTTAGTATTCATGTTTTGAGTTACTTTTCCTTTATGTCTTTGCATCATCCAGAGTTATAATACTTTTCAAGTATTTGTTTTCGTGTTTTCTTCCCAAGGATGGGAGTATTTCGTACATGTATTATCGTATTCTTGTATTTGTAGTTTCCAAAATAATATATTTTCAAGTTTCACTTAGAAAATATATATAGACTTGTTTTCCTTTATGTCTTTGCATCATCCAGAGTTATAATACTTTTCAAGTATTTGTTTTCGTGTTTTCTTCCCAAGGATGGGAGTATTTCGTACATGTATTATCGTATTCTTGTATTTGTATTTGTGTTTTGCATTGTTTGTCTACTAGATGTCGTGTCATGATGTATAGTAGACTAGGTTATGGGGTGTTATAGGTCTATGGTTTTGTTTTGTTTTACATATATGGGGCATGTCCTGTATATGAACTAGTGTGGAACACATCCTCACTACTTGTACTTAATTGCGGTTGCATTTTAATAGAATAACCGGGGTAACCCTTTACCCAAGAAAATATATATCTTTATCTCCCAAAAATAATATATTTTCCTCTTGTTGAAAATATGACACAACTTGGTAATATGTACAAAAATCATATTTTCACTTCTTGTATCCAAAATAATACTTTCCAAAAATATATTTGTAAGAGTATTTTCTGGAATATTTTATAAGTTACGTTCATGTTTGGTTTGCCAATATTTAAGTGTGTAACTTATATACTTTATTCCTTGTAATTTTTGGTATTATTTTGGTGTTGTAAATTCTTGGCATTTGTTAAGTTATAATATTTTACCCTAAAATAATATAACTACTTCACATAATCAATCACACATAATGTCTTTAATGTAAATATATTTTCTAAATACATATTTACCCATTTTTATTTGTAAAAACCAACCTCCAATACTTGTATTTTTGTTACAAAAACCTATGGCAAAGTTTATATGGAAAATCATAGTTAAAAATACACTTGTTTAGAAAATATTTTCTAAGCAATATTTTAATATTTTCTAAGTGGTTTTCGAGCATATTGGATTGCATTGTTGGTGAATCGGCCTTGATTTATCTGTATTTCTTTCTGATTTGTAAGATTCATGGGTTAGGGCTTCAGCTAGTTTAGGGTTTTGATTCTGTACTTCGTTCGTTTGGGTTGTCTGGCCGACTTTGCTCGTGTCCTGCTTACTGTTGCTTATTTCGTTAGGGTTAAGGAGAGTTGTTATCACCGAATAGATGCAAAATCTGAAGGGCAATCCACAAGGTTTTCATGGCATGCCTTCTTTGTCGTTTCAGGATTTGGCGAATGGGTTATTGATGTGGATGGGAATACCCTAAAGCCGAGACGTGGAATCCCGTTGTATGCAAGCATTGACGAGAATTCCAAGGGTTCGGCTCCTGTCCGACTAGGAAATATGGATGCGAATTCCTGGGATTCTCCAGGTATGGGATACACGCCAATTTCAGGTTTGGAGAAATTGAAGTCGGTGGCCGATCAGGGTTTGGAAAAATTGTCCGGAACTACAGATCCTATCTCCTTTGCTAACGTAGTGAAGAACACTAAGGAAAACATTAAGGTGAACTTCAGGGCAATGGAATCTAGTGAAGTTGTTGATGGAGCTGACGTAGTTATCCCATTGACATCGGTTAAACAAGTCACAGACAGGTATGCTAACACTTTGTATGGGTACTTTCTGGGTAAACGATTGGCATTCCCTGTGGTGGATTTCTTTGCAAAGAACAACTGGGTTAAATATGGTCTATCTAGATTAATGATGAATGCAAACGGGTTCTTTTCTTTAAGTTCAAGACTAAAGAAGGGATGAATCAAATGTTAGAGGATGGCCCTTGGTTGATAAGAAATGTTCCGATAATTTTGAAGGAGTGGTCAGCTTCTGTCAAGATGGAAAAAGAGGATATTAGGGTTGTCCCAGTTTGGGTCAAGATGCATGATGTTCCGTTAGCGGCATTTACTGAGGATGGTCTTAGTTTGGTTGCATCTAAGATAGGGGTTCCAAAGATGTTGGATTTGTATACTGCCACGATGTGTGCTGAGTCTTGGGGTAGAAGCAGCTATGCTAGAGCTCTCCTTGAAGTGCAGGCGGAGACTGATTTGAAGAGGAGTGTAACTGTTGCAATCCCATCTTTAGATGGTGGTGGTCATTCTAAGGTAGAGGTAATCGATTATGATTGGGAGCCTTTAAGGTGCTCCTCTTGCTGCGTGTTTGGTCATGAAGATAGCTCTTGCCCAAAGAACCCTCAGGTTGTTTCGAGTGGGGATTCTGGGAAGAAAAGTGATGATTTTCAGGTTGTGGGTGCCAAGAAGAAGAAAGCTACTAACCAAGGTATTCATATGAAAAATCAGAAGCCTAAGTTAGTGTATAGACCAGTTGTAAACCCTAAACCAAACTCGTCCTTGAGGAAGCTGACGAATAATCAGGTAGCAACGTCAAACCCCTTTGATATCCTTAAGGACGATGATGGTGGTCAGGGAGGTAGTACTGTGGGTCGTCTGGAGAAGAAGGCCATGCAGAATTATGACAAGCAGGATTCAGATGAGGAGGAGGTCGTTGAAGTCTACAATGAAACTAATGAATTTATGACTTTGGGAACACATCCTTCATCTTCTAGAGCAAGGGCAAGCAACTCCTCCACAAAGGGTTCCAGTGGCTAGACATGATATGATTCGAGTCAAGGGGTTGCCGGTCTGTGGCAATTTCATCTTTGATGATGGAGGATGAGTCGTTTTTCGTTTTTCGTGTTTTTAGTCTTGTCTACTTTGTTTCTTGATGTAAAGTAGGCTAGGTTATGGGTTGTCTTAGAGTATTTGGTTTTTGTTTTGGTCTACATATACGGGGCATGTCCTGTATATGAATTAATGTGGAACACATCCTCACTACTTGTTCTTTATTGCGGTTGTTTTAATAGAATCACCGGGGTAACCCTTTACCAAAAAAAAAATATTTTCTAAGTGTTGTATTTTTAGAAAATTTTGCCATAGTTTCCTTTGTAAATGGAGGTGTCCATGCTATTTAGCATATCATTTTCTTTTCAAAAATCTTCCAATTAATCAACAACAAATCACTAACCATTTTATACTTACTAAATGTAAAAACAATACACTTCACATAGTAACATGAACTTGATCTTTCATAAAAACGCGTAGTAATTTGGTGAAGTGTTTAGTGGGTTTAGTTACCCTCCAAAGTGTGTTTACTTCTTTTAAAATCTCATTCTTGAAAAGATTTGGTGTTTACAACTTTGTAAACATAATTTACAAAAATGTTTATCCATAACATCTTCTTGTTTCTCTAGTGTTTATTTACTTGTCTTTCCACTAAAAATAGTGTAGGTTTAATAAAAACCATGATCCCTCAAGAATCATCTTTTAAACTTGGTTCCTTTAGAAAAATCATTCACAAGTCTTGGATTTACAAGATTACTAGTTCACTTAGTTTATTACTTTTCAAGAAAAATCATTTTACTTTCAAGTTCATGTTTAATCAAGGTGATGATTATTTCATGTTGTTACATAATCATCCCTTATCTTGCTAAATCATGTTTTTAATAATAATCTAGCAAATTCCATGTATTGATCAACATCAATATTTCTAGTAATCATCAAGCAAACATCAACATATTCAAAACAACATCATACTAACAGTTTTTCATCATATTTCATCTTATGTAAGCTTATGTTTCATGATTCAAGTTTATGTTCTTTAGTGTTCTTGTATAAATCAACAAACTATTTCTTTTATCCATTAAAAATATGAAGTAACAAGAGTGAAAAAGGATCTTGTTTGGTCATGAAGATAGCTCTTGCCCAAAGAACCCTCAGGTTGTTTCGAGTGGGGATTCTGGGAAGAAAAGTGATGATTTTCAGGTTGTGGGTGCCAAGAAGAAGAAAGCTACTAACCAAGGTATTCATATGAAAAATCAGAAGCCTAAGTTAGTGTATAGACCAGTTGTAAACCCTAAACCAAACTCGTCCTTGAGGAAGCTGACGAATAATCAGGTAGCAACGTCAAACCCCTTTGATGTCCTTAAGGACGATGATGGTGGTCAGGGAGGTAGTACTGTGGGTCGTCTGGAGAAGAAGGCCACGCAGAATTATTACAAGCAGGATTCAGATGAGGAGGAGGTCGTTGAAGTCTACAATGAAACTAATGAATTTATGACTTTTTTTTGGGTAAAGGGTTACCCCGGTGAATCTATTAAAATGCAACCGCAATTAAGTACAAGTAGTGAGGATGTGTTCCACACTAATTCATATACAGGACATGCCCTATATATGTAAAACAATAAAAAAAAAAACAAAAAACCCATGGTACCCCATTACCTAGTCTACTATACATCATGACACGACATCTAGTAGACAAAATAATGCAAAACACACAAACACAATCCTCAACCACCATCATCAAATATAAAGTAGCCGCAGAACAGCAGCCCCTTCAGACGAAAAGCAGCCAGCCTATCCATTAAATAACTTGGAAGAAGAGGTGCTTGCCCCTGCTTTCGAAGAGGAAGAGGAAAGATGAATACCCGATGTCATAAATTTACTCGTTTCATTGTAGATTTCCTCCACCACTTCCTCATCCGATTCCTCCCTGTCACTTGACCGTTTCTTCTCCACTCGACCCACAGTAGTACCTCCCTGATTACCATTATCGTCCTTTAGAATGTCAAACGGGTTAGACGTTGAAACCGGATTCTGAACCGGAGTCTTTGATGACGATTTCGGTTTAGGGTTGACAACTGGCCTGTAAACTACCTTTGGCTTCTGGTTTTTCATATGAAGCCCTTGGTTATTTTGTTTCTTCTTTTTGGCTCCTACCACCTGAAAATCATCCTTATCCTTCTTCTCAGTATCCCCAGTCGAATTTTCCTGCTGGTTCTGAGGACACGAGTGATCCTCATGACCGAAGACACAACAAGAAGAACATCTTAACGGCTCCCAATCATACTCAATTTTAACCTCCACCTTCGAGTGACTAAGACCATCCAAAGAAGGAATTGCTACCGTAACACTCTTCTTTAACTCAACTCCTGCCTGGACTTCAATAAGAGCTCTAGCATAGCTGCTTCTTCCCCAAGATTCCGCACACATTGTAGCCGTATACGAATCTAACATTATAGGTACCCCAATCTTAGAAGCAAGTAAACTGAGCCCATCCTCAGTAAAAGCCGCTAACGGCACATCATGCATCTTGACCCAAACTGGGATCGCTTTTAAATCCTCTTTTACCAACTTGATAGAGGCTGACCATTCTTTCAAAATGATTGGAACGTTTCTAATCATCCACGGACCATCCTCTAACATTTGATCCATCCCTTCTTTCGTTGTGAACTTAAAGAAGAAGAACCCGTGAGCATTCATCATAATTCTTGACAATCCATACTTGCCCAATTGTTCTTTGCATAGAAATCAACAACAGGAAAAGCTAGTCGTTTACCCAGAAAATAACCATACAAGGTATTAGCATACCTGTCAGAGACTTGTTTAACTGAAGATAGAGGAATGACAACATCAGCTCCATCAACAGCCTCATTCGATTCCAGCACCCTAAAGTTCACCTTAGCTTTCTCTTTAGTATCCTTCACAATATTCGCAAATGAAAGCTGTACCGGAGAGCCAGGACCTGTTTGTTTTTGTTTATCAGCCGCAGAAAATGCTCCAACAAGGTCTGGATTTGGCGTAAACCTGCTAGGGTACTCCCAAAAATTCTCAGCCTTTCCACCATCCCGACTTTCAAACCGAACCGGAACTGTTACCTTGGTAAGCTCATCGATTATGTTGGTAGCCTTGGGGTCACTTTGTGTTGAACTCGTTACACCACGCTTAGGCCGGAAAGTGTTCCCATCTACTTCAATGAAACGTGCAGCAATTTCATCAAATGACAAAGACGGCTTCCCATGAGTAGCCTGATAGTTTCCAGCAGAACTGTTAGCATGATCATCTTTAGTAGACATATTATCGGTTTTACCTTCAACCATGGATACCCTAAACGGAATACGAGCAGATTTTGAAGAACCCTAGCAGCCGTCACCCGAAACTTGTACAAGATCAACCACGAATCAGATGTAAAGAAACCTGATTAATCTATAATATGTAATATGAATGGCGGCTGGGATAAAACAAAATATGGTAGACAAAGAGAAAAAACCCTAGCAGCCAAAACCTCGGTCAATGGAACAGAGAAACAGACAAAGAAAATTAATGAAAAGCACAAACTGTCTTTGTCACAAAGAAAAACCCTAGCCGCCGTAAATGACAACCTCGAACAAGGGAACAATCAGACAAAGTAGTTAATGCAGCCTCGTAAAACTCACACTGTCTTTGTCAGCCCCACTTGGATACGGAACCCTAGTCAAGAATTTAAAGAAAACAACCGGTAATCTTCAACAAAAACGGATCCCAAGAACACAAACCCTAATCTGACGTCACATGATTAGAACTAAAGAAACGATTACCCTAAGATGATCATCAATGTCAATCGTGATTAGGAGAAGCACAAATCTGCTAGGATTACATGAATTTATGACTTCGGGAACACATCCTTCATCTTCTAGAGCAAGGGCAAGCAACTCCTCCACAAAGGGTTCCAATGGCTAGACATGATATGATTCGAGTCAAGGGGTTGCCGGTCTGTGGCAATTTCATCTTTGATGATGGAGGATGAGTCGTTTTTCGTTTTTCGTGTTTTTAGTCTTGTCTACTTTGTTTCTTGATGTAAAGTAGGCTAGGTTATGGGTTGTCTTAGAGTATTTGGTTTTTGTTTTGGTCTACATATACGGGGCATATCCTGTATATGAATTAATGTGGAACACATCCTCACTACTTGTTCTTTATTGCGGTTGTTTTAAGAGAATCACCGGGGTAACTCTTTACCAAAACAAAATATTTTCTAAGTGTTGTATTTTTAGAAAATTTTGCCATAGTTTCCTTTGTAAATGGAGGTGTCCATGCTATTTAGCATATCATTTTCTTTTCAAAAATCATCCAATTAATCAACAACAAATCACTAACCATTTTATACTTACCAAATGTAAAAACAATACACTTCACATAGTAACATGAACTTGATCTTTCATAAAAACGCGTAGTAATTTGGTGAAGTGTTTAGTGGGTTTAGTTACCCTCCAAAGTGTGTTTACTTCTTTTAAAATCTCATTCTTGAAAAGATTTGGTGTTTACAACTTGTAAACATAATTTACAAAAATGTTTATCCATAACATCTTCTTGTTTCTCTAGTGTTTATTTACTTGTCTTTCCACTAAAAATAGTGTAGGTTTAATAAAAACCATGATCCTTCAAGAATCATCTTTTTAAACTTGGTTCCTTTAGAAAAATCATTCACAAGTCTTGGATTTACAAGATTACTAGTTCACTTAGTTTATTACTTTTCAAGAAAAATCATTTTACTTTCAAGTTCATGTTTAATCAAGGTGATGATTATTTCATGTTGTTACATAATCATCCCTTATCTTGCTAAATCATGTTTTTAATAATAATCTAGCAAATTCCATGTATTGATCAACATCAATATTTCTAGTAATCATCAAGCAAACATCAACATATTCAAAAGAACATCATACTAACAGTTTTTCATCATATTTCATCTTATGTAAGCTTATGTTTCATGATTCAAGT
Source organism: Helianthus annuus (assembly GCF_002127325.2). Classification (NCBI taxonomy): domain Eukaryota; kingdom Viridiplantae; phylum Streptophyta; class Magnoliopsida; order Asterales; family Asteraceae; genus Helianthus; species Helianthus annuus. Next base: position 165,153,882 of record NC_035447.2, on the reverse strand, counting down.
TTATGTTCTTTAGTGTTCTTGTATAAATCAACAAACTATTTCTTTTATCCATTAAAAATATGAAGTAACAAGAGTGAAAAAGGATCTTACTACTAGCTTCAAGCTAGGGAGGAACTATGATTAAGATTGAGTGGATAAAAGCAAACGGAGGAGTCCTTCAAGATCTGAGTCCACCAAACCTCCTAATCTTGCATCTTACACCTTGCGTACACTTGGAAATGGATGATCTTGGAATGAAAATAATGGTGGTGTGGAGGTGTATGGTGGCCGTAGGTTAGAGAAGGGAAGAAGAGGAGATGAGTGGTGAAGTGTAGTGTAGTGTAAGTATTCATGCATTCTTTTATTCCATCAAGTGCCATTATCCATTGGTTTATATGTTTCCATAGTACTAGACATATCTTACACAAATCCAAGAAAGATTAATTGAGATTTTATGGTAATCTTGGAAGATTTGGGGGGGGGGGGGATCACAAGTGGGGCCATGTGACCGATTTCTTGCATATGGGGGAGGGGTCTATATGTAACTTTGAACCATGTAATTACCTTGTATTCATATTCCAAGTACAAGCATCATCAGATCAAGATCCAAGAAGATCCATAGAGAATCATATGGGGATTGTGGAAGATTTAACTAAATCTTGTGGTGGGTCCCTTAGGGTGAGCCGTAAATCACATGGGGGGGGAGGTAAATTGTAATTTGAATGGTAAAAGTAATTAGTTGAGGTGTTAAGTGTTATATCTAATGTTTAGTGTGTAGGATGCTTTGTATAGACTGTTTTAGTGTTCGGGAACCATAACTAGCTCAGGAAATGTAAAACAATGTTTTTAGCAATATTTTATTGTTCCGGGTAATGTCCGGTTGTTCGGTTAGGTACCGGTTCGTTAAAGTGCTAAGTTATACCGTATAGTGTCCTTTATGTATCTTTTTGTAACACTTTCAATTCCTGAAACTTAGGAAAGCATACAAGACCATTTTGCCATATTTTTACACATTACTAGTTGTTAAAAAGCTGAAAATTGCTGAAATATACAGAATTCTGCATTTTTAATGGGTTTTAGGCACTTTCCGGCACTTTATCTATCACTTAGGCATGCGGTTTTATGGTCCTTACTTCCCTACACACTATACTAGTGTATCACTTGGTCTCGGGCTCATACTGGGCCTCAAAATATTGTCTGTCTATGTACTGAACTTCGTCAGCATTTTTAGTTTGTCTGGTATTGGTGCCAATTTTGTTCCGTGTATTATTTGAACTATCTCGTGTTGCATGTAGCAACGAATATGAAATGCCATTGTATGTATATAACAACAATCAAAAATTCATTTGTCTTGTAAACTAGATCATGCACAGTTATTAAAGCATAGATTACTGTTCAATTAGTGTACGGAATGTACGGAATAGTGATGGTTGTCACAGTCTCCCCCCGTTAAAAGAATTTCGTCCCGAAATTCAAGCGATGCCTTTGGTCACAGGGGAGTTGTGAATCAAACGTGGTCACTTATGTTTAGAATTTGTCTTCATGTTCCCATGTACTCCGGGTCATGTTATGAATTCTATTGTTCTCAAGTAAATCAATTATGTCTTTTCTGTGCCTTGTGGACTCTTGGTCCGTAACCTTAATAGGTTTTATAGTATTGTGGACTCTTGATCCAAAGCCTAAACAGGTTTTATAGAAATTTTGTCGTTTGTCATTGACGTGAATCTTATTTGTGAGAACAACAACTGTTCCTTAAGTCAGACTCCTCTAAAAACTAGACATATGAATGTGTCGCGATCACTACTGATCTTTTCTATAAGTTTCATCTTGTGATCAACGGTTCTGATCCCTACATCAGGGTCCAACCTTTTCGTTTTCCAAACACACTACGCCTTCTCTAGGCGAGGCTCCCATTATAGTCATACTTCTTGTCTCAAATTTCTATGATTTCTGCCACTCATCGGCGTAATCTTTCTGTATTCCGCGGGCTGCCTTGATATGTTCACATATCTAAACGGTCTTGCTTCTAGTTTTTCCTGAGCCAACTCGGGCCAGTAGATTGTTTATTTCTGGTCTCCGTTCAACACGACGTGGATTGACTTATCATGTTCCATCTAAAGCTTCACGCAAAGCGGTTTAAACGGCGGTGTGATAATACTGTTGTAGGAAACTCCACGGAGTGTTCCAACTTTTCATCAAAGCTTATCACACAAGCACGTATCGTGTCCATACAGTCTGCATTGTTCAGTAGCTTAGTCCATCTTCGTTAATTTTTGAGTTCTTACGATCAACGGGGTGCTGTAACCTTTGTGGTTAGTAAAGATCGTGTAGCGTTTTCTTTCAGGTAATGACGTCAAATTTGGGGCGCGCAATTACTGTGTTTAAATCAACGTTTCTTCTCATGATCTCTTAATCAACGTGGCGCGTATGCAATGTTGTGGTCTCGTTGCATTGACGTACAATCGAGACTTTGTCGAGAAGCGTCACATAATTGCAACTCTAGCTCCTCGGGGACATCGGATCACCTTGTCTTAAACCCCTTCCTCCTTTAAAATACCCATGGGTATTTCCATTAACACAAACCGAATAAGACGTAGATGAGACACATAACATAATCCAATCCACCATCCGCTCCGCAAACCCAAAACCAACCAACACATTTTTCAGAAAACTCCATTCAACCGTGTCATACGCTTTCTGAATGTCAACCTTGAAAGCACATCTAGGAGGCCCGAAACTCCTATGGTAATTATGCATTAGTTCCTGCGTAAGTAGGATGTTATCCAAAATCTTCCTCCCTGGCACAAAAGCCGATTGGTTTATACTCACAATACTATCCAGCGCTCCTTTCATACGGTCAGTAACGATCTTACTAATACATTTGAATAGAACATTACAACATGAAATCGGCCTGTAATCCGTAATAAACGAAGGAGTGGGGACTTTAGGGACAAGAACAATGAGTGTATGGTTCAGCTCCTGAAGTAACTTCCCTATGTTAAAGAAATCAAGAACTTCAATGGAAACATCCATACCAATGAGATTGCCCAAGGAGAAAAAAAGAATGGTTATACAATATAGTAAAAAAGGAAAAAACCCTAATGCTCTCTCTCCTCTAGGCGAATTCCCTTGTTCTTCATGAATCCTATGTTTTTCTTCGTGATCTTGTGTATAAAAGTCTGTGATTAGAGATTTGATCTTACGAAACTCTATAACGAACTCGTTAGCACTAGGGATCGATCCAGAACTAGGGTTTTTTCGTTTCTCTTGTAATCGCCGCTCTAGTTTTTGATTCAAGAACCCTAATTTATTAAACTGGTAGTCACTGATTGCGGTTAACTGAGATTAGTTTAGCTAGATTGGTGCTCAGGTTTAATCGATCAAGGGTTCAGGTTTCAATCTAGGGTTTATAGGATTAGGGTTTTTCTTCTGTTTGTTGCCGTCAAGGTTTGCTAGGGTTTTTACGTGCATGGTTGTCTTCTGTTTTGATTATTTGAGAGAGGTGATTTATTGAGTATGGATGATCGTAAGAAATCGGAAGGGGATGTGCATGATGGTCGTTTCAAATCGCCGTTTACTTCCTCACTTCGCCAGAGTTTAGTCTCGCGGGTTGTTGATATTGAAGGTAAGACTATATTGCCCCGTAGGGGCACTGTTTCCGTTGCTTCACATGAGCCGGCAAAGTTCAACGTCATAGATGAGCTCACAAAGATTACTGTTTCTGTTCCTGTAACGATGGATGGTGTTCAACCTGATCGTAAAAGTGATGAATCGTTATCCAAGGCTGATTTGGTTCAGGAAGAGGAAGGGAACCAAACCACTATCTTATGCGCATTCTGTGATGAATGGTTCAGGTAACAAGCTTAATTTTAGGTCGTTTACTTCATTGGATCGTCGTGATGATTGTGATGTGGTATTGCCCAAGGAATCCATTCGAGTAGTTAAAGATAAGCTAGCTAATACGCTTTATGGATATTTTTTGGGAGATCGGATTGCATTTCCGGTGGTAGAATACTATGTCAAGAATAGTTGGAAAAGATTTGGGCTGGAAAAAACCATGATGAATGCAAATGGTTTCTTTTTCTTCAAGTTTGCGGATAACGCGGGCATGTTGGCTGTTCTAAATGGAGGTCCTTGGATAATTCGATCCCAACCTTTCTTTTTAAGTGAATGGAATCCAACCACGAAACTGGTTAAAAAGGAGGTTAAGAATATGCAGATTTGGGTAAAAATTCACGAGGTTCCTCTAGCGGCCTATACAGAGGATGGTCTAAGTTTAATTGCTACAGCGATTGGTGAGCCAAAGCTTCTCGATTCTTATACTACTTCGATGTGTCTGGATTCATGGGGCCGAAGCAGTTATGCGAGGGCCTTGATTGAAGTGTCGGCTGATAAGAAACTGAAAGAGGAAATAACCATGGCTGTCCCGGAGCTGGAAGGTGATGGATATGTTAAAGAAACCATGTATGTTGAATATGAATGGAATCCGCATAGATGCTCTCATTGTTGTGTCTTTGGCCACACAGATGATAACTGTCCTAAACAACCTAGGAAGATGGGTAAAAACTTTCATGGAGATAAGCCAGTTCAACCCTCTCAGCAAGATCGTAGTCAGGGAAAGAAGCCGGTTGTTGATGATGAGGGGTATATGGGTGTGCATGCTAAGAAGGTTGCCCGTAAGGTAGGGTTCCCTGTAAACAAACCAAAGCCGAAATTTGAATACAGGCCCGTTGGATCTAAGCCGAAGGAGTCTACCAGCAGCTCGGATCAGGTTAATTCGGTTAAAACTTCGAATCCTTTTGAAGCTTTAAACTTTGCTGATGTCGTGGAGAAGGGGCAGAGTGGTAAAGTTGGAGGAGGTGATCAACAATTTTCGGATGAGGAAGAGGTCATGGAGGGGTTCAATGAAACGAATGATTTTATGATGGAAGGTACTCTTAATCCTAACTTAAAAAGGGGGCAAGCATTCCTAATCCGGGGGTTACAAATGGTTAGTCTTGCTTTCTGGAACATTAGGGGGTTGAACCGCCCTCTGAAACAAAAAGAGGTTCGAACTATAGTTAAAGATAAAAAACTTAGTCTCTGTGCTATTCTTGAATCCCACGTAGAAGTTCATAACCTTAGCAAGGTATGTAAGTCGGTTTTTCGCCATTGGGATTGGACATCGAATGGGGGTATATGTGATAGAGGTACCCGTATAATTATAGGCTGGGACCCGGAGATTTTTGATGTTATGGTCTTATCTCAAACTGCGCAAGTTATGCATGTTCAATTATTTGTCAAAGAGGATAAGAAGTGGCTTTATTGTTCAGTGGTGTATGCGGCGAATTACTACGTTACTCGTCGTGATCTTTGGTCTCATCTTTTGTATCACAAGCAGTTGGTGGGTGATAAACCGTGGCTTATTATGGGGGATTTTAATTATGCTCTTCACTTAGATGATAAATCTATTGGTGTGTCTTCTATCTCCACGGGTATGAAGGATTTTCAAGCTTGTGTGGCGAATATTCAGGTGATGGATATCAATCAGTCAGGTCTTCATTTTACATGGAACCAAAAGCCAAAAAAGGGTGTAGGTCTTCTTAAGAAAATTGATCGTATCATGGGCAATCTTCCGTTTCTAGCTGAATTTCCGAACTCAGTGGCTGTTTTTCACCCGTACGGGATGTCGGACCACTCACCGTGCGTCCTTACTATGAATCGACCAAATCCTAATAAACGTAAGCCGTTTAAATTTGCAAATTTCTTGATCCACAAACCGGAGTTCATTAAAATTGTGAAGGATACTTGGGAGGAAAATGTTAGTGGAGTTCATCAGTTCCGGGTGGTGAAGAAGCTTAGGTTGTTAAAATGCCCGTTGCGTGCTTTACTCTTCAAGCAGGGTAACCTCCATAAGAAAGTGGCTGATCTCCGAGATAGTCTGAATGATATTCAATCTAAAATTGATCAAGACCCTTTGAATGCTGAGCTTAGAGCGATAGAAACAAAGTTGAATTCGGAATTTCAAGTTGCCTCCCTTGATGAAGAAAGATTTTTAAAGCAAAAAGCTAAGATGGAGTGGTTAAGAGCTGGAGATGCCAACACAGCGTTCTTTCACGCTACTGTCAAAAGCAGGAACCATCGATGCAGAATTCAAGTGGTTCGGGACGTGAATGGGGTAGAACATGCGGGAGAGGCAGTTCAAGATGCTTTCGTTAAACACTATGAAAATTTTTTGGGATGTAAAGATAATCTTTCTTTATTTCCTACTCCTGAGCTATTTACGAAGCAGGTGAACCCGGCTGATGCCATTCACATGATTCGCCCGGTCACGGTGGAGGAGGTTAAAACGGCCTTGTTTTCTATAGGCAGTGACAAGGCCCCAGGTCCAGATGGCTTCTCTGCTGCATTTTTTAAAGCGGCCTGGCATATTGTAGGAGGTGATGTCTCTTTGGCTATTATTGATTTTTTCAACATAGGCAGATTGCTTGGTCAGATTAATCATACTCTTCTTGCTCTTATTCCAAAAAACTCCTCCCCGGGATTAGTCACTGATTATCGGCCAATTGCCTGTTGTAATGTCCTTTTCAAATGTGTGAGTAAGATTATTGTGAACCGTATAAAGGATGTTCTTAATCAAGTGGTCAGTATAAACCAATCTGCATTTGTTCCTGGCAGAAAAATCTCGGACAACATTCTTCTCACTCAAGAGCTTTTACATAACTATCATAGACAGTCGGGTCCTCCTCGGTGTGCTTTTAAGGTTGATATCCAAAAAGCATATGACACGGTTGATTGGTGCTTCTTGAAGAATGTTCTCATTGGGTTCGGTTTCAATGTTAAGATGGTCGAGTGGATTATGATGTGTGTCACTACAACATCTTATTCCTTATGCGTTAATGGTAATGTGTACGGCTACTTTAAGGGCAAACGTGGTCTTCGGCAGGGGGATCCTCTCTCGCCTTATCTTTTTACGTCGGTTATGGAAATTTTGACTTGTATTCTACAACAGGCTGCGCGAATTGGTAAGTCTTATAAGTTCCATAATAAATGCGAGAAACAGCGGATTATCAATTTATGCTTTGCAGATGATTTATTCTTGTTTGCTAGAGGAGATATTAGTTCAGTTCAATGTTTATTGACGTCTCTGTCAAACTTTACTAATATGTCTGGATTAGTCCTGAGTATTCCAAAGAGCACGGGGTTCTTTTGTAATGTGCCTTCTCATGTCAGAAACCATATTTTGAGCATTATGCCGTTTGTTGAAGGGTCTTTGCCGGTAAAATACCTGGGAGTTCCTCTTATTTCTTCAGGTCTTCATTATAAAGATTGCAAGATTCTTGTTGAAAGACTAGATCAACGGATTTCCAACTGGAAGAACAAGCTTCTGTCCTTTGCAGGTAGACTTCAGCTTGTTATCTCGGTTCTCTCGTCTATGCATGTTTTCTGGTCCTCCATTTTTATCCTCCCCAATCGGATTATTCTCGAGTTGGAAACCAAGATGCGTAACTTTTTGTGGTCTTCGGATGGTTTGTTTCATAAGGGGAAGGCTAAAGCCTCTTGTAAGTCTATCTGTGTTCCGAAATATGAGGGTGGTTTAGGCATTCGCAGAATTGGTGATGTTAATAAAGCGCTAATGGTTTCTCATATTTGGAGCATTCTTGTTAAACGTGACTCTCTTTGGGTGGATTGGGTCCATTCGTATAGGCTAAGAGGGAATAGCTTTTGGACTTGCAAGACAGTAGCGACCACGTGTTGTAGTTGGCGGAAGCTACTACAGCTTAGGCCTCTAATCAGGAATTTTATTTGGTCTAAGTTGGGTAATGGAAGCAATACTTCGGCTTGGTTTGACTGGTGGAGCCATTTAGGTCCGCTCGGTAATTTTCTGACTCCCAGAACCATCTCAAATGCGGGTTTTTCTATTAAATCTACAGTTCAGGATATTCATGATAACGGATCTTGGAGATGGCCTGAGGCGTGGAGGGATTCTTATCCGGTCTTAATCCAGCTTGATAATCTTCAGCTGGATTCTAGCCGATCTGATCAGCTCTTGTGGAACGATGGCAATGATTTAGCTGATTACTCTTCATCTCGGGTATGGCATTCGATTAGAGAGCGTGCTGAGGAAGTTGATTGGACAAATCTAGTATGGTTCTCTCAATGTATTCCCAAGCACGCATTTTTCATGTGGCTGGTGTTTCGTCGTAAGCTTCTAACCCAAGATATAATTCTGCAATGGGATTGGTCGAGAAGGAAAAACATGAATATGATGTGACAACCCGAATATTCAGGTTAATATTAAATAAATTTCACAACTCTTCAGTGCGTATCCTTACGTTTGATTCGTTAAATGTTTGTGTGCGCGTAATCGTTCACGAAACCGCTTACACACCTCAGGGCCGCTTAGGCCTCTCTTGTTTGGTCCACATAGCATAACAGGCCCGGAACCTTATATGTTATAAATGGGGGGCGGGTATTTGGGTTCCTTGTAGCCCACCCCTAAATCGTGACTTTATGTAAATGGGCTCAAGCCCATCCCGGTTATGATGCACCGCCCAAACCAAAACCAATTATAAATCAACTGCCTAAACCAATTATAAATTGACCACTCAAACCTTTATCTAATATGTATACGTACTTGGATTAGCTTAAAACTCAAACCCTACCCCTACATCTCCTTCCCTGATCGCATGACCACAGCAGAACCACCCCCCCCCCCCCCTGCGAGACATCTTTCTTTCGGATCAAGAATAGGTTAGTGAACCATTCTTTTTGAATATCATAGTTCTTTGATTGTGTTTAATTACTAGAATAGGTGTTAATTATATAGGGATGAATGGAATTGTGATGAGATAAACTATTTACTATTATAAATTGGTTATGCAAATCAAATAAATGTTAATTGTCTATTATTGTGATTGTGCAGTCCAATTATAGTCGATATTTGTGAACTGTGCATTAAAATTGTAGGTGTCAATAAATATAATGGCAGCCATTAACTACATGCGGCCCAATGATATTTCATATATTTGTGTGCATATAACAATTGTTTGATTCATGGATGCTTCTTGTCGGCCACTTGGGTTGGTTGATCCTCAATTGTCAAAAGTAATATGCTTTGAAGCAAGTGCTTGTGATTAATGATTTTGTGTGACAACTTGTTTATGAGGTGGATTAATATGAAGTATGGTTAGTGTAACTTCTTTATGACCTGAATCAAATCCCTTCTATCTCGCATGCCTAGTTATACTGGTTTATAATTGTGATTGCTGATTATGTTGCACTTGAAGATTAATAGGTTATTTGTTGCATGATGATTGGTGATGTTAGATTCTATCAACGAGGATATATATAAAATGATGCTTTGATGTTATTAGTTGAGACTATTAATTCGGATGTTAACAGTATAGTTCTTGATTAATATATTGAAATTGTGGAATTGTGTGTGTAATAATAAAAATTAGTGAACATTAAATATCTGAACATATGCACATGAAATCGTATGATTTGATAAACTAGGTGATAGTTTTCTTGAAAGTGTGAGCATGTGTAGATGCCTAAGTTTATAGATCTGGTAGTATGGAATTGGGTAATTAGAATTTTGTATGTTGTTCCTGTTGATCGAAAATAGGGGGCAAACAGAATATCATGGGCTTCATAGATTGGGTGGTACCCATAGGTAAAATAGACACTCACTTAGGGGATTGTTAACTTCCAAGGTGCATATGGATTTGGGGCCTTACACATATATTAACTGGGCTGGCAAGGGTAATGAGCTGCGCAACAATTTACCGTAGTCTGTTGGGCCCAAACCCAACTGGGCCCAGGTCGTCTTTTATAGTCGTAATACCCATAATAATATAATCTGAATGTTTTCCTATGTGTGTTTTATATGGATAACTTCTTGGAAAAAAATGCTTGTTGGGATGTTAACGGGTACACCTATATTGCAAGGGAATTATATGTGTTGGACCACAAATAGTTACACCAATGCACTCGCATTTTAGTTAAGGGTCGTGCATTTATAATGGGTCATGTTGAATTGGACCACACATATAAACTACTGGTGATTGAACTCGTATTGTGAACTTGTATGAACTGTGATGCCATATATGCTACGTGATGATCGACATGTGTTTTCAACTTGATGGAATAAGTAAAAATTCGTGCATAAGTCTGATTGATAATAATAACCATGTTAGGATTGGTTTGAGCAACTTGAACACGTAGCTAATCTAACCGAGCATACCAAGGTGAGTTCACTGCTCTTTTCCAAGCATGCATCCCGGGAAGGGATATTGGGTAACGTTCCAGGGGGAATGCAGGTTATTGGGATGTTGGTTATTACTCAGTTTCTATCATATAAGACCCCTTACATCTACCGACAGTTGCCGGGAAGGCAACGAGGTTATTAGTTGATAGCGCTATTAGGTTTGGCACCCTCACACCGTCTCAGGGAGGTCGGGCGTGAACTAATTTCCTTAAAGCATGACCAATGTTTTGATAGAGACATTGGGGTTGGGCAAACACATCTTGTAGCCATTTCGGTAATCGAGTTATTAACGACATCAAATCAAATCAAATCAAATTGTTGAACTGTTTTATATGCGTAACTGGTAACTAATTCGGTAACAAAACTTTGAACTCACCAGCGTTGTCTGACACACTTGTTTGCATGCTTGTAGGTCGTTAGCTGTTTGCAATGGAACTTGCTGTCTGGAGTAGCTGGAGTCTCGTGGGTCGATTGGAGGGTTTTATGTTCCGACTTATTGATACTTTATATTGGGTTTAAACTATTTAATTTCGTTTGGTTTTGCTTCCGCTGAATACTTTGGTTTTCTTTTGAACTTGGATGATGTTTTATTAATAATTAAGAACTTTATTTTAGAAACATGTATGGGTTCTATGTAATTAGTGGCTCATTGCTGGTACGTCACACGCCTATCAGGGACACTCCCTAAGTGGTATTTTGGGGGTGTGACATATGATGTGCTGTCTTATGTGTTATGAGAATAATGATTCTCATAATCATCTGTTCTTTGAATGCAATTACTCCACTCAAGTTTGGATCAAGGTGCGTGGAAAGGGGGGTATGAACAATGTCTCGCCAGAATGGGAAGCTATTGTAAGCTGGTTAGCGGCTCGTGCTTCTTCAAAATCAGCAATGAATTTCATCAGTCGGTTCATAGTTGCAGCTTCGATTTACTTTGTCTGGCAGGAACGAAACGCCAGAATTTTCAAGAACCAGACGAGACCACCAGACGTCCTGAGTGACTTAATCATGCAGACAGTTCGATATAAGCTAATGGGAGTAAAGTTTAAGGAAAGCTCTAATGTTCGAAGACTGCTGGAATCTTGGGGGATATAATCAACACGGATGGAAGATGATGGAGGCTGATTAAGTTTCTGTTGTTTTTTTCTTTCTCTAGATTATAGTCTAGTTGTCTTTTTTGTTGTGGTTTAGTTGGTTTGATGTGTTTTGGTGTTTACTCTCGTGGGGGCTGTCCCACGAGAGAACTAGTGTGGGCATTTCCACGCTACTTGTTTTGATTGGTTGTTGATATATAAAATCACCGGGGTAAAAACCCTTTACCAAAAAAAAAAACATCCATACCAATAATAGGCCAAGCACTTTTAAAAAATGCTGCAGTATACCCATCAGGCCCAGGCGCTTTATCATTGCCAATATCAAACATAGCCGCTTTAATCTCTTCTAAATAACCTGACGGACCATATTAGCCGCAACTTCCGTACTCAGGGTTTTAGTGAAGAGATCCGGCGCTGGTTGGAAGGACACGTCCCCTTTGCAACCTAAAAAGTTCTCATAATGTTAAACAAAAGCAGTAGAGACATTATCACCCTCATAGCTAACCCCATTAGAGTCGATAATCGCATCAATTCAACTAATATGATTCCTACACTTCAAAGACATATGAAAAAACTTAGTGTTAGAGTCACCTGCCACCAGCCAATCCACCTTAGATTTCAGCTTTAGGAACCGTTCCTCATCCAAGCAAGCCTCTTGAAAATCACGTTGAGTAGTAGATTCAGCACCACGGAGGACCTCGTTCATAGGATCACTGTCTATGTCACGTTGAATACCTTCCAATTTGACCCGAAGTTCATTAACCTTTTTGTGAAGATTACCCTGTTTATACAGAAGAGCCCGCAAAGGAGATTTGAGAAGCCGAAGCTTCTTAGCAACGCAAAATTGATGGACGCCATTAAGATGAGTATCCCACTTTGATTTCACAATATCAAGGAATTCAGGTTTATGAATCAATAGATTAGCAAACTTAAACGCTCTTGGTTTAGCTTTTTCAGCAACAGGGAGATTAAGGATACATGAACAATGGTCCGAAACCCCATACGGTTTGAATAAGACGTACGCACCAGGGAAAGCATCAACAAAAGAAGAGTTACCCAACACCCTATCTATCTTCTTGAGAAGCCCCACACCCTTCTTGGGGTTCTGGTTCCACGTGAAATGCATTCCCGTGCTATTAATATCAAACACCTCTATCTTCTCTACACAATGTTGAAACTCCTTCATACCAGTCGTGATAGAAGAGACACCCATGGACTTATCTTATAGATAAAGAGCCGAGTTAAAATCACCCATGATAACCCGAGGACTATCGTTAACTAACACTTTATGCATAGACAGCCGGTGCCACGGCTCTCTACGAGTGACATAATAGTTAGCCGCATACACCACCGAACAAAAGAATGCCTTTTTGTTAGCTTTACCGACAAGCTGAAGGTGCATAATCTGATCCGTTTGCTCGAGCACCATAACATCAAACACCCCGGGATCCCATCCAATGATGATACAAGCACCCTTCGAACACCTACCCCCATTCGACGTCCAATTCCAGTTACGGAAAACCGCTTTACACACTCTACCCAAGTTACTCACATCAACATGAGACAAAAGAATCGAACAAAGACTCAACTTACTGCTTTTTACGACCTGACGAACCTCCATTTGTTTCAGGGGACGGTTCAACCCCCTAATATTCCAAACAGCTAAACTACCCATTTAAAACCTCTGAAGGAGTGCTTGCCCCTTTTAATTCACTAGGCCTTTTGGTACCCTTTATGATAAACTCATTAGTCTCATTGTACACTTCAACGACCACCTCGTCATCCGGGTCATCTAAATCATCACCCAACCCCTTATTCTGTTGCCCATCGTCACCCTGATAATCCCTAAGAACATCAAACGGATTGTTAGACACCCCACTAGTGGACGGATCCGACCTTTTTACCTCTCTATTTGGTTTCGACCCAACCGGCCTATATTCAAATTTCGGTTTATCTTTATTAACAGGAAAACCCACTCTCTTAGCAAGTTTTTTAGTATCCACATCCCTAAAGCCCTCGGCATCCATACCTGGTCCTTTTGACGATCCCCGAGACTGCTTGGCCAAGTTTTGTTTCTGAAGTTTAGGAGCTGGACGGCTCTGTTTCAAAGGTTGTTTCGGGCAAAACTCATCAGAATGGCCAAAGACTTTACAATGAGCACACCGATGGGGACTCCATTCATACTCGACATACATTTTCTCTTTTATAAACCCCTCACCTTCAAGCTCAGGCACCGCTACAACTATTTCCTCCTTAAAATCATTGTCAGCTGATATTTCTAAAAAAGCTCTAGCATAACTACTCCTACCCCAACATCCGTACACATGGAAGTAGTATAAGAATCCAACAGTTTCGGCTCCCCAATAGCAGTGGCAATCATGCTCAAGCCATCCTCCGTATAAGCAGCTATAGGGACATCATGAATTTTAACCCACGCTTGAATCTTTTTAACTTCTTTCTTCTCTAGTTTTGTGGTAGGAGAAAACACACTAAGGAAGAAAGGTTGAGAACGTATAATCCAAGGCCCCTCTTTATGTCACACCCTGGCTTTGCGGAAGCGTGGTTTATTTTGGTGTGACTTCTTAATACCATAGCTTAATCATAACAAAGCTATATGAAATAAAAACCATGCAAGATCATCCATTGAATTAAGTTTTAAAACATAAGTAACATAACATTGTCTTAAGGCGTTGACTCATGCAACGGAAACTACAACCTGATAACATAAAAACATTGTTCAGAAGACACAAACATCAACATGAAATAAACACAGTTTAAGAACTGTGACTCGTCCAGGAAAAAGTCACAACCCTTAAACTTGGATGACCTCGTAACCTATGCAGCGGGAAAACGTAACATACCGTGCCAGATCTTTAGTTCCTGAAATACATGTAAGTTGGAAAAATCAACAATAATGTTGAGCGAGTTCATGTGTAAGTGAGTATGTAAAACCTTTGTAAGTATAAAATCCTGGTATGTAGCAAATAAGGAAAAAGAGATCACCAATGGTTTGCAAGGCCATTGATATGTGTGAAGTGCAAGTAGGAAGACTCAAACCTAGCGGATTTATGCGTTGGGCACAAAGTCACCCCGAGGTCCGTTATGCTGGGCCTGGGGCTGGGCTCGCTACACCCAGATAGATCTACCGCTCCTGTCCCTCGGTCCTACCCTGAGGATTAATGGCCTCAAGTTTCCGCCTACCCACTCACATGATCTAAGTAGTAACCCTCCTTACGCTAACCATACCATGTAAGAAGTATTCGTAATCATAGTAACATGTATTTCACCCCCGCAGTTTAGAAAAACGAAAACAGTTAAGAGTAAAGGGGGACATGAACTCACAGTGGTGCGTCTCTACCAAGTATATCTCCTGATCAAGCAGCTGTGCGACGACCTACACGTACTAACTCTATTAGACGGACGGCCGTGCCTTAGCTTTATGGTTTAAGTTTTTGGGAAATAGTTAGAGAACTATTTCGTGTTTACATTCTGTATATACTTGGTAATTATTTTCCTTCCCAAGGATGGGGGATTTAATACATGTGCGTTCGTATAACTTCGGAATATATTATAAGTCTCACTTAATATATATTTTACTTCTTATTCCAAAATATAAATATTCTTCCCAAAAATATTATATTTTAATACATGTGATTTTCCCAAAATAATACCTTGACAAAAATACGCGTTCATAAATATTTCCTTAAAATGCGTAAGTTACGTTTTAAAGATCGAGTGGTAATAATAATTACCGGTGTAACTTAAATAATTATTGCGAAGGCGTTCGTATTATTTTGGAGTCGTTAACACGGTAATATTATTTTTACCCTAAAAATAATATTTGTATATTTCACAAAATAATCATAAACACTTAACAAGTGACGTTATGAAAAATATATACTAATTATATATTTACCAAGTTTTATTTTGTGAAATCCCACCTCCGATATTTTGTAAATAAAGTCGTGGCGAAATCTATAATTTGAAAACAAGTCAAACTGTATAACACTTATAGTGAAAATATTTCTAAGTGTTAGGTTTTTGGAAAAATTTCGCCAGAGTTTCCCCTGTAACTGGAGGTGGCCAAGCTTTCAAGCGTATCATTTTCTTTTATAAATTCAAACAACAATTTTCTCAATCAACAACAAACAATATTCCACCAACACAAACTAGTCAAAATAGATATACATCGTAAAACACATGAACTTGTGGCTTGTGTAAAATATATAGTAACTTCCCATTATTTTTTTTTTGGGTAAAGGGTTACCCCGGTGAATTTTATAAATCAATAAGCACAATTGTGCAACTGAACTGTTACACACAAAACCTCGGCATACCAAGGCAAGAAAAAAACGGCCAAAACAGACACAACCCAAACAAACAACCAACTAAACAACCCAGCTCACAACGAGCAATAAAAAACAAGCAAGACACTACTATTCAGCCTGGATCAATCTCTAAGTTTCCTCCAGGAATCTGCCATTTCTCTAGGAGTCGACGAAGGCCCGGTCTCCACTTGAACTGGAATGACAACATGCGTAATCGAACTGTCCGAATAACCTCACGAGCAATCACCCTGGGCGTACGATGATTGTTTGAGAACAACCTATTATTTCTTTCCTGCCAGACAAAATACGAAGCAGCTGATAGAACCAATCGACTGATAATATTTTCCGGCACTTGCAAGCTCGAGTGCTGAATCATCCAAGCCATAATATCCTCCCAAGAACCATTAACACTTTCCATAGCCGTCCATGCCTTAACGTTATTCCAAACCTCCATAGCAAAAGAGCATTCAAAGAATAGATGATTCCTCGAATCTCTATCATAGCAACATAAAGGGCAACACATGAGGTTCAGATTTGAAGCACTTCCCGCTTCCCAAACCGACAATCTATCTTGTGTCTTTAATTTATTTCTAATTACAAGCCACATATGGAACGAATGTCTCGGGATGCAATGTTTAAACCAAACCATATTAACCCATGGGACTATGTTTTCACGATGCCGAATATTATTCCAAACCTCCCTAGAAGAGAAGTGACAGGAGTTACCATCAAGATCTTTCCATACCATTCGGTCTTGCCTATCAGAAAACATCGGAACCTGGACATTAATTAAAACAGGAAACATGTCATACCATGCAATCGGCCAACTCCACTCCCCATTCTGCGAGACCAAATCGGCAACCGTAGACTGGAGATGGAAACCCGCATTAGCAATCCTTCTCGGGCTAATAAAACTGCTCAAAGGACCATGATCACACCACACATCGCTCCATACGTTTGTTCGAGCACCGTTACCAATAGAAGACCATAAGAACGGCCGGAGTAAGCTGCGAATAGCAAGAAGCTTCCTCCAACCCCAGGTCATACGACCTCTACTCGGGACCTCCCAAAAACTCTTGCCTTTCAGCTTATACATATGAATCCACTGCACCCAAAGCGATTTCCTATTAGTAAGGACACTCCAAACATGAGAAGATAGGAGAGCCTTGTTGACATCAGAAATACATCTAATACCCAAACCCCCCTCATACTTGGGCAAACAGACAACCTTCCAAGCAACTTTAGCCTTTACAGACTGTTGTGTGGAACCGGCCCAAAGAAAACGACGCATACATCGTTCCAGATCATGAACGATTTTAGCTGGAAGCATGAACACAGTGGCCCAATAGATATGCATTGCAGAGAGGACAGAACTAACCAACTGAAGCCTACCAGCTAAAGATAAAGATCTGGTCATCCAATTGTCAATCTTTTTCTCCATCTTATCAACTAAGACTTTACAATCTTTGTAATAAAGCTTTGTTGAGATCAACGGAACTCCCAAGTAACGAACCGGAAGCGATCCCTCTTGGAACGGCATAATATTGAGAATTTCCTGTTTAATATTACGAGAAACGTTACCAAAATAAACAGTACTTTTCGGCAAACTTGGAACCAGACCCGAAACACTTGAAAACATCTTAAGAGTGTCCCGAAGAATCCTCACCGAAGCCGCATCCCCATTCGCAAACAAAAACAGATCATCAGCAAACGATACATTAATAATCTTCTGCTTTTTGCAATGAAGATGAAACCGGAATGCATTATTTGACTTGGCTGCCCTCTTTAGTAACAACGAAAGAACCTCCATAACCAGAGTAAACAAGTAAGGCGAAATAGGATCACCCTGTCTAAGCCCTCGTTTCCCTTTGAAATAACCATAAAGGTTACCATTAATGCTCAAAGAATAAGACACACTCGTGACACACACCATGATCCATTTAACCATCTTCGGGTGGAATCCAAAGGCATGAAGGACGTCGTCAAGAAAAGACCAGCTCACTGTATCATAGGCCTTTTGAATGTCAATTTTAAACGCACATCTGGGCGGGCCACTGTTCAAGTGGTAATTATGCATAAGTTCCTGGGTAAGCAGAATATTATCAGTAATCTTCCTACCCGGCACAAAGGCAGATTGATTGATGTCAACAAGCCGATCCAAACTACCTTTAATCCTTTCCGTGAGAATCTTACTAATGCATTTATAAAGAACGTTACAGCAAGAAATCGGCCTGTAATCCGTGACTGAATTAGGCGATTGGGTTTTCGGAACAAGAGCAATGATAGTGTGATTGATTTGCTGAAGCAACTTCCCATTATCGAAGAAATCCAGAATCGCTTTCGTTATCTCCTCACCCACAATCTCCCACGAGTTTTTGAAAAACGCGGATGTGTAGCCATCCGGCCCAGGGGCTTTGTTTTCTCCTATAGAAAACATGGCATTTTTAATCTCTTCCCGCGTAACCTGCCGGACCATATTACTAGCACCATTCGAATCAAGGACACTAGAAAATAAATCATCATTTACCAACTTGCTTACATGGTCTTGAGAACCCAAAAAGTTCGAATAATGATCAACCAGAACCCCATAAACATCGTTCCCATGCGACCAGTTTCCATGAACATCTTGAATGGTATGAATTTTGTTGCATGCATTCCTCATTTTCACACAGTTATGGAAGAATTTCGTGTTGGAATCACCTGCCGCAAGCCACTCTGTCTTAGCTTTTTGCTTAAGAAAGCATTCTTCATCATACGAGACTGTATTGAATTCCTGAATACAACGAGCTTCCGATTCACGCAGAACCAGGTCAAGCGGGTTGTCGTCTATAGCTTTCTGGATGGCATCCAACTGCAACCTAACCTCCTTCACACGGTTGTGGAGATTACCCTGATCAAAAAGAAGGCGTCTTAAAGGAGACTTAAGAGCCGTCAACTTCTTAACCACCGAAAACATAGTTTTACCCGGAATCTCCTTTGCCCATTCCTTGGCCACGCATGGAATAAATCCCTCCTTCCTCGCTATAAAGTTAGCAAATTTGAAAGGCTTAGGCCGATTATGGTTAACCGGAATCAAATTCAGAATGCATGGCGAGTGATCCGAAACCCGATAGGGATGATATAAGACAAAAGCATCTGGAAATACATCAAGAAGCTGAGTGTTACTCATAACTCTATCGATCTTTTTCAAAACACCTACTCCATTTTTCGGTTTTTGGTTCCAAGTGAAATGAAGCCCATGACTTTTAACATCAGAAAGTTGATTGTGTTGAACACAATCATAAAACTCCCTCATCCCAATCGTAATAGTAGAAGGCCCAGCTAAATAGTCATCCATTGACAGGGCTGAATTAAAATCACCTAGCACCACCCACGGTTTGTCTTGAATGAAACACTTGTGTTTACAAAGATCATCCCACAAAGCCCTTCTATCTTGGTAATTATTTTCAGCATACACAAACGAGCAGATCAGGATTTTATTATCAGATTTTAAACGCATTTGCACATGAACTACCTGATCCGACTGGGCTATCACCAAAAGATCCACTACATCCTTGTTCCAACCAACAATAATTCTAGTACCTCTAGAACAGCAGCTCCCATTAGAGGTCCAGTCCCACGATCTAAACACCCCTTTACAAATTCTATCAAGTTTACTAACATGCACATGAGACTCCAAAACGGCACACACCTGGAGACGATTTTCAGAGATAAGTTGACGAACCTCTCTTTGTTTCAGGGGAAGGTTCAATCCCCTTATATTCCATGCACCAATACTACCCATGGACACCAGCTTGACCGGGAGTGCTTGCCCCCTCAGATTTTTTGTTACTAGTACCAGCACACATAAACTCTGATATTTCCGTTTGCAGATCATCAAAAACCCCATCATCCTCGTTAGGAACTCGTATCGGCTCATTTTCATAGCTCAGGTCCTCATAAGGAGTTCCCTCCAATGCACTGTCACTAGAAAGCACAGCAAACGAATTCTGGGTCTTAATACTACTTTTATTGTGACCATTACCTCCATTACTATGCTTACTGTTACCATACTTGTTCAAAAATTCATCATCTTTTTTCGTTCCGGATGAACTGGCACCCGACGAACCATTACCACCCGACACGCCATTCTCACCCGACGAACCATTACCACCCGCCGAGTCATTACCACCATTAGCATCCGTACTCGTAACAGCCCCAGGAATAGAAGATTTTTGCCTATAGACAAATCTGGCCTTTTGCTTCTTTTGTGGAAATCCATGTTTAGCCGTTTTCCTTTTATCAGTCACAAAACCATCCTGATCAATAGATACTTTTTTCGACATCTCCGGTTGTACCTTCGGACAAGATAAACCATCATGGCCAAAAAGACAACATTCAGCACATCTTTTAGGTCTCCATTCGTATTCAACCTTGATTTCCTCCATTACATAGCCCTCTTCAACCAATTTGGGGACAGCTACAACTATATGATCTTTCAACTCCTTATCCGCTGAAATTTCTATCATAGCACGAGCGAAACTCGTCCTCCCCCAATTATCAATACACATATCAGCAGTGTAATTATCTAACCTCTTCGGGATCCCAATCTTCGAAGCCAAAAGACTCAGGCCATCATCAGTGTAAACAGCAATAGGAACGTTATGAAACTTAACCCAAACAGGGACCGATTTGATGCCATCCTTTCTGAGTGTAACAGCCGGGGTCCATACATTGAGAAATAATGGAACTTTCCGAATGAGCCAAGGACCACCTTCAAGGACCTTATTCATTCCTTCAGTCGAATCAAACTTAAAAAAGAAGAACCCGTTGGAGTTCATCATAGCCTTAGAGAATCCATACTTGTTCCATACATTTTTAGCATAATACTCTACCACCGGAAATGGAAGTCTACTACCCAAAAAATAACCATACAAGACATTTTCAAACCTATCGTGCACTTTCTGAACCGCTTCCTTAGGGATGACAACATCAGCATTCTCCATCACCTCGTTGGCCTCAATCAACCTAAAGTTCACCACCCTTTTAACTCCACCCGAAGATTGAAGTTTATCAGCATAAGACACCGGCTTAGTCACATTCTCACTTGAACAGTTAGTGTTAACAACCGGATTCTGCACTGGCACAGTTACCTTCTCCAGCTCATCAATAATGTTGATTACCCTTTGCTCATTCCGTACCATACCTCGTCTAGGCAACAACGGGTTCCCATCAATATTCAGAGGTTTCGCAAATATTGGAGTTTTATCTTTCAAATCCTGAACAGTCGACGGCTTCGAGCTAATAAACACGTCCCCATACATTCTTTCAGAAAAAGATGTAAACCCTAAATCCTCCATTGCATTAACCCTGCTAGAGTTTCCCACACCACTACTCTTGACAGGTAATGGCGGGTTACCCCTATCATCCTTGGCCAAATTGTCACTTGGATTCATACAGGAACTAAAGCAGCAACTATCACCACGGTTATCTAAAGCATGCAACGTAACCAAATAGCAAAAACCCTAATAGCCGACAAGCACCAATACCTGAAAAAATCACACACACCCGAACTTGATGAATAACAAGAAGCAATTCAGCAAACCCTAATCCGCCACCACTCCAAACCATGCAACGAAATCCAAGCAAGAAACTCGAGCAAGTTGGCAGCAAACCCTAGCAATAAAACGAAACGAAAACAAACCCTAAACCTGATTTCAAAAGATTAGAAACCACGGTAGAAGTCTAGAAACCTTATTCAGAAGGATCGACAACACCACAATTGCTAACCCAGATCAATCAAGAATAAGATCAGATGAACAAGAAGCTAGGGTTTCTCAGTAGTCGCCAAAATCGCCCAGAGCCAGAAGCGGTATTTTGGTAATTTACCTCGTAACTTCCCATTATTTTTTAATAGATCTTTCTACTTTTATAAATGAAACCGGTTTCTCGAAAATCTTATTTTTACAGAAAATGCATTTGTACATCTTCTAGTCAAAAATTACAAAAATAATTCTTTGTTAAAACTTTTTGTTACACAAGTGTCTACACACTTGTGTGTTCACAAAAATCACCTTCGTTTAGGAAAGATCCGGCTTTAAAAATATGATTTCATTTGACATTTGTTTTTCGAAAATACCACTTGTAGATCTTTAGATCCACTAGTTTAGAACTCTATTTCATAAGAAAAATTGTTTTTACACAAATTCATGTTTATGTTGGAAAGGGTTCGTCATCTAGAAACTTTACGACTAAACATAAGGCTAGTTCATGTTTCGTGAACATGCTCTAGCGTGGTTCGTTCCCATACTAGCAATCAACAATAATAAATAATCATATTAAAACTAAATTTATAAGTTTTACACTATTATTTACTTATTAACCACTTTGTTTATTTTTTTTTATAGACTTTAAACTTGATCAGTGTTTATGATTTTTGCTCGATAAATTTCTTATTAACCACTTTAGACAAGCTTAAGAAGGCGTTTAGAGTCACTTACTACTAGCTCGTGGCTAGGGAAGAAACTAGACGAAAAATGGGTGGTTAATAGCGTTGAAGAGAGGTCCCTTTGATTCCGCAAGCACCGAGCCTCCTTATATGAACCCTTTCACCTTTGGTTGTATGTGAAATAACAAGATGAAAATTTGAAAGTGGGTGGATTTATGTGTATGCTCTCGGCCGATCTTCAAAGAAGGAAAAGGGAGTAGTGGATTGTTGTGTGATTAGGTGAAATGAAAGTCTTAGACTTTCATGCTAATTTATAATCCATTCTCTGTGACAACTCGGACTTTAGACCTACTTCGTACATGTTATGAGTACGTGATGTGATTTAAATAAATGATATGTTATTATGTGCTACGTGTATTACGTATTTAATGAGTTGTTATTATTAAAATCGGATCACACAACACGCACGGCCCAAGGGCAGCCCGATCGAATGGGCCGGCCCACTCCCTCTTTGCGCAATTAACCTTAGGGACTTGGTTAGTTTTCTCATTTGTTACCAAAACCCTAACACACACAAGAAACCTAGCTCTCTTTTCTCCCTCTCATTCGCGAATCAAAGGCGGCCGTACCTCGGATCCCTTATCAAATCGGATCACCCTCGACCGATCGGTTAGTGTTTAAGTTGTATTGTTTTGATTGATTAAATGATTTCATGTTCAATGTTGCGAATTGGTTGTTAATCGGCTGAATTGATGTTTGTTAATTGGGTGATTGATAATACGATTTGATGATAACATGTTTGATAAAGCTTTGTTCGATCGGCCGGACCTGTTGGATCGGCCGGACTTAATTGTTAATCGATCGGATATTGTTATATAAATAAATCGGATATGCTTGTTAATCGGTCGGACAGGTTATATAATCGGGTTTGTTGTTGATGAAAATTGTTAATCGGCTATTGCATGAAATCGGTTAATAGGATCGGCCTTGTTATGTTTTGATTTGAATGATTAACCGGCCGGACATGCTTGATGATCGGCCGGACATGTTGATAATTCGGATATGCTCAACTAGGGTTCTTGATAAACATGTGAATTTTACTGGTTTGATCTTGTTGGTGTTAGCTTAATGGTTGGAATTTTGTTAATCGATAAAACGATAAGTATGGAAACCATTAATTAGTTGTAACCGATTGTATGAAACTGATCGCACAAAGTATGCTATTCACACGAGTCCCGATCCGGATGGACTGTTAAACCGGACGGATTAACAACCGCACGGATTGTTAATCCGGACGAACTGACCTATCACACGAATTCCGATCCGGACGAACTGTCAATCCGGACGGATTGCAAACCGGACGAATTGACCGTCCGCTCGAACTAAACTGCCATCCGGACTGACAACCGCACGAACAGACCATCCGCACGAGCTGACAGTCCGCACGGATTGTCACTCGCACGAACTGTCCACCCGGACGGACGACTAAACCGTACGGACAGCCACTCGCACGAAACGTCACACGCACGATTGATTTGTTTGGGCCATGAATGATGGGTGCTTGCTTGTTAACTCTGTGTAACCCTACGTGCTATACGTGAATCGAACCTGACTTGAATAAATGCATGATAGGACGTGATTGACCATTACTTGCTACCTGTTCACTTGTGTATCTGCCGAGCAAACCAAGGTGAGTTCACACAGCCAAGGCATGGGATTCCCGGGTTGGGAACTGGGTTGGATATATTGGATATGGAATGATTACTCGTACTTACGCATATACCAGACTATAGACCATCGTCCTCAGGTTAGTCAGGACACGTTACGTAAAGCCTACGTAACCCAGTATATTTGCCATATGTCTCCCGGGTCGGGAAGGACACGTTACGTAAAGCCTACGTAACCCAATACCATTCACTGGCTTCCAGGTCGGAAGGCCACGTTGCGTAAAGCCTGCGTAGCCCCCCACGCGTACCATGTCCTCGGGGAAGGGCACGTCACGTAAAGCCTACGTGACCCTGTACGTTTTCCTGTTCTCGGTAAAGAAGAACACATGGTCGGAAGTTAGTCTAGTAAGTACCGTTAATGAGAAGCCCTCATTAGCCAGAATAACCATGGGAAGCTCCCACCAGTATTATGAACACTAGTATGGGAAGCCCCCACTAGCTATACTTATGCATGCTATGAACTTACTTCCTGTGAACTCGCTCAACTAGTTTGTTGATTATTTGCTGCATGCCTTGCAGGACCTTAGGTACATTATGGAGCTTGCACAGGGAGGAGCAGGTCGTTGTGGGATACGGATCATGAACTTATTCTGAACTTATAACTATTTTGAGATTACATACTATGCTTCCGCTATTTAAACGATGTTTGGTTTTGGAACATCAATCATGTCATGATGTTTTACTTTGATTACTTTTATTATTAAATGCTATGTTTGATATGATTGATGGCTTGATCCTGGTCAGTCACGCTCCCAAGCGGTGGTACTCCGCGGGTGGATTTTGGGGGTGTGACAGATTGGTATCAGAGCCATTGGTTATAGAGAACTTGGTTTTAATATGGGAAAACGTTTTATTAAAACCGGACTATAACCAGAACAGTGCTCTCAACGATCCACAACGACGCTTCGCTCCACGTGCAAGACTCGACATCCTAGGTAATAAGGTTTATGTTTATTGCCTGCTTGCTAGAACTGCTTAGAACCTTGCTCGCATTACGCTTAGATACACATGCTTCGATTTCATGAGAACACCTATATGCCTATGCTTTTCTGTCATCGCCCTATTCGCGAACCATTCTTACCTACGCTACCTTTTTACAATGAAGATCATGTCTGGACGAGTTAACATGACACAAGCCCAGCTAGAGGCTCTCATTGCTATGGCAGTTGCAGCCGCTCAAGCAGGTCAACCCGCTCAGCAACAACCTGTGTGTACCTTCAAGAATTTCATGGACTGTCGTCCAAACACCTTCAGCGGCACGGAAGGAGCAGTGGGACTACTCCACTGGTTCGAGAAGCTAGAATCAGTCTTTGAAATGTGCGAGTGCCCTGAGGCTCGCAAGGTCAAGTTTGCCACCGGCACTTTGGAAGGGATAGCATTGACTTGGTGGAACGCCCAAGTCCAGATCTTGGGGTTGGCAGCTGCTAACGCCACCCCATGGAACGACTTTAAGGAACTCATCAAGCGTGAGTATTGCACGCGGGAAGACATACACAAGCTGGAAGACGAGCTTTATAACTTGAAAATGGTTGGATCGGAAATCGAAGCGTATACCAAACGGTCCAATGAGCTAGCCGTTCTGTGTCCTACTATGGTGGACCCTCCATACAAGCGCATTGAGTTGTATCTCAAGGGATTGGCGCCAGAGATTCAGAGCCACGTGACGTCGGCTAACCTCGAAAACATCCAGGAAATCCAGCGTCTTGCTCACCGTATCACCGATCAGGCAGTGGAACAGAATAGACTGCCCAAGCGTGTTAATGCTACTGCTAACGTCACCACCTCAGTTACTCCTGCTACATCTGGTGACAGTAAAAGAAAATGGGATGGAGATTCTAGCAAAGGTTCAGCATCTGTTCAGCCACAAGCTCAGCAGCAGAAGATCGATCACTATCAGAGTCCCAGTCAGCAATCCTCTAGTGGTCACAGACAGAGGAGATATCAGGGTAGTCAACCTAGGTGCCACAACTGCAACAGGCATCACCACGGCCCATGTAACAAGGGTCGCTGTCAAAGGTGCCTTAAAATGGGGCACGAGGCTAAAGACTGTAGGAGCCCTCGTCCTGCAAATCAGGACCAGCAACCGCAACAACCAGCTCCACAGAACCCACAGCAGCAGCAGCCACAGCATGGAAACCGGGGATGTTTCCAGTGCGGAGCTGAAGGTCACTTCAAACGCGATTGCCCTCAGTTGAACCAGAACCGCAACAACAATAACAACCAGGGCAACGGCAACAACAACGGCGGAAACAACAACAATAATGGCAACGAGGCAAGAGGTCGAGCTTTCGTGTTAGGACGAGGAGACGCAATGAACGATATTTGAACTTAAAACTTGTTTTGGGTTTTTCATTATTATGTATCTGTTACTCAAACAAAGTTTGACTTGAACATCCATCGTTTTGGGTTTTATGAATTATTTTAACTATTACACCTTATGTTTGACGTGATGGGTGGTTTGGTGTTATCGAACGCGCCTGCAGTATTTATGGACCTTACGAACAGAGTGTGTAAACCCTACCTAGACAAGTTCGTCATAGTATTCATCGACGACATTCTGATTTACTCCAAGAGTCAGGAGGAACACGAGCAGCATCTTCGCCTTATTTTGGAACTCCTTCGGAAGGAGCAGTTGTACGCCAAGCTTTCTAAATGCGACTTCTGGCTTCGTGAAGTCCACTTCTTAGGCCACGTGGTAAACAAGGATGGGATCCACGTCGATCCATCCAAGGTAGATTCGATCAGGAACTGGCCTGCACCGCGTACACCGACAGAAATACGACAATTCTTGGGTCTGGCAGGTTACTACAGACGGTTTATTAGAGACTTTTCGAAGATTGCTCAGCCGCTTACGCTACTGACACAGAAGGGTGTTACCTATCGCTGGGGAGAACCCCAGGAGACTGCTTTTCAGCACCTAAAGGATAGACTTTGCAGTGCACCTATCCTCTCATTGCCAGAGGGCACAGATGACTTCGTAGTGTATTGTGACGCATCAATACAGGGTCTGGGATGCGTATTGATGCAGCGGGATAAAGTGATTGCCTACGCCTCTCGTCAGCTAAAGGTTCATGAACGGAACTACACGACGCACGATTTAGAGCTGGGAGCTGTGGTTTTCGCGCTTAAGATATGGCGACACTACCTGTACGGTACCAGGTGCACGATTTACACCGATCACAGGAGTCTCGAGCATATTCTTAAGCAGAAGGATTTGAATATGCGTCAACGACGATGGGTCGAGTTACTTAACGATTATGAATGCGCTATCCAGTATCATCCAGGCAAAGCCAATGTTGTGGCTGACGCCCTCAGTCGGAAAGACACTTTACCTCGGCGCGTGCGAGCGCTACAGCTTACGATTCAGTCTAGCCTTCCTGCTCAGATACGAGCTGCTCAGATAGAAGCACTGAAGCCCGAAAACGTCAAGGCTGAAGCCTTACGCGGCTCACGACAGCAAATGGAACAAAAGGAAGACGGCGCCTACTATGTAACGGGCCGGATTTGGGTCCCTCTTTATGGCGGTCTACGTGAACTTGTGATGGATGAAGCTCACAAGTCTCGCTATTCGGTACATCCAGGGTCGGATAAAATGTACCACGACATCAGCACTACCTATTGGTGGCCTAGTATGAAGGCCCACATTGCTACGTATGTTGGAAAATGCTTGACCTGTGCGAGAGTCAAGGTCGAATATCAGAAACCAGCTGGCCTACTGCAGCAGCCTAAGATACCGCAATGGAAACCAGCTGGCCTACTCCACCTCTTCTTTCAATGTGTATATGCTTCAGAAGTTTGGAGGAAGGTCAAAAGCTTGGTTGATATGGAAGATGTTACGGATTCATGGGATTCTATCTTACAATGGATGGATCTTAATGCTCATTCTAGAACTGCGGAGAGTATTATTTGCAGGATTGTGGTTGCGGCCTCAACTTACTTTGTTTGGCAGGAGAGGAATAGCAGATTATTTAATCAGAATCAGCGAAGTGCTTCTGTTCTTGCAAAGGTTATCATAGACACTGTTCGGCTTAAAATAATGGGGTTCCGGTTTGGTAGATGTCCGAAGCAGCAGAAGATCTTGGACAGGTGGCTGATCTCGAAGAAGAACATGGTTGCTGATCCCGGCTAGAGCGTCTTTCCTAGTTTTGGCATTTTGGCGTGTTTGTTGTTAGGCTGTGATTGTTTCTCTTGTTTTCTGGTTTTGGTTGTGACTGTAGTCGTGGTTTGGTTTGTTTGTTGTCCTAGTCTTGGTTTGTCAAGACTAGTAGTGTGTTTCGGAGTCACGATGCACCCTGTTTCTTTTTTTGATTGATATAAAATTTCACCGGGGTAACCCTTACCCAAAAAAAAAAAAAAAAAGAAATTTCCATGGATTTCGTCACAGGCCTACCTAGATCCCAGCGTGGGAACGACACAATATGGGTCATAGTTGATCGACTCACCAAGTCTGCACACTTCCTGCCGATTAAGGAAACGGATAAGTTCTCCACTCTTGCAGACGTCTATCTTAAAGAAGTTGTCTCGAGGCACGGGGTGCCCACGTCCATCATTTCGGATCGCGATGCACGATTCACGTCAGAACTTTGGCAAGCGATGCACAAATCTTTCGGCTCACGTTTAGACATGAGCACAGCATATCACCCTCAGACGGATGGGCAGTCTGAGCGAACGATCCAAACGCTTGAAGACATGCTAAGAGCATGCGTTATCGACTTCGGCAACGGCTGGGAAAAGCACCTCCCTTTGGTGGAGTTCTCGTATAATAATAGCTATCACACCAGCATTCAAGCCGCTCCATTCGAGGCATTGTACGGGCGTAAATGCCGGTCACCTCTCTGTTGGGCAGAGGTGGGAGATAGTCAGATCACGGGTCCAGAGATTGTTGTGGACGCCACGGAAAAGATCGCACAGATACGACAACGCATGGCGGCAGCACGCGACCGTCAGAAAGCCTACGCGGACAAGCGTAGAAAGCCATTGGAATTTGAGGTCGGGGACCGGGTTTTATTGAAAGTCTCACCCTGGAAGGGTGTGGTTCGTTTTGGCAAACGGGGCAAACTAAATCCGCGGTACGTCGGACCATTTGAAATCATAGAAAAGATTGGCAAGGTAGCCTACAAGTTGAACCTACCAGCCGAACTCGGGGCAGTTCACAATGTCTTTCATGTATCAAACTTAAAGAAGTGCCTATCTGATGAAAACCTCATCATTCCTTTTAAGGAACTCACTATCGACGAACGGTTGCAGTTCGTTGAGGAACCAGTAGAAATCACGGACCGGGATGTGAAGGTCCTCAAACACAAGAGAATCCCTCTTGTCCGAGTTCGTTGGAACTCCAAACGTGGCCCAGAGTACACCTGGGAACGCGAAGACAGGATGACAGAAAAGTACCCCCATTTGTTCGGGAACCAGGCAACCACTACTGAGGCTGAAGCTACTACTTCGGAATTTCGGGACGAAATTCCAGATCAACGGGGGGAGGATGTGACACCCCAGGAAAACCAGTAAACAGTACAGTTTACCTAGCTTCCTCAGTGAGTGCATACAAAAATTTCGGGACGAAATTTCCAATTAGTTGGGGATAATGTGACAACTCGGACTTTAGACCTACTTCGTACATGTTATGAGTACGTGATGTGATTTAAATAAATGATATGTTATTATGTGCTACGTGTATTACGTATTTAATGAGTTGTTATTATTAAAATCGGATCACACAACACGCACGGCCCAAGGGCAGCCCGATCGAATGGGCCGGCCCACTCCCTCTTTGCGCAATTAACCTTAGGGACTTGGTTAGTTTTCTCATTTGTTACCAAAACCCTAACACACACAAGAAACCTAGCTCTCTTTTCTCCCTCTCATTCGCGAATCAAAGGCGGCCGTACCTCGGATCCCTTATCAAATCGGATCACCCTCGACCGATCGGTTAGTGTTTAAGTTGTATTGTTTTGATTGATTAAATGATTTCATGTTCAATGTTGCGAATTGGTTGTTAATCGGCTGAATTGATGTTTGTTAATTGGGTGATTGATAATACGATTTGATGATAACATGTTTGATAAAGCTTTGTTCGATCGGCCGGACCTGTTGGATCGGCCGGACTTAATTGTTAATCGATCGGATATTGTTATATAAATAAATCGGATATGCTTGTTAATCGGTCGGACAGGTTATATAATCGGGTTTGTTGTTGATGAAAATTGTTAATCGGCTATTGCATGAAATCGGTTAATAGGATCGGCCTTGTTATGTTTTGATTTGAATGATTAACCGGCCGGACATGCTTGATGATCGGCCGGACATGTTGATAATTCGGATATGCTCAACTAGGGTTCTTGATAAACATGTGAATTTTACTGGTTTGATCTTGTTGGTGTTAGCTTAATGGTTGGAATTTTGTTAATCGATAAAACGATAAGTATGGAAACCATTAATTAGTTGTAACCGATTGTATGAAACTGATCGCACAAAGTATGCTATTCACACGAGTCCCGATCCGGATGGACTGTTAAACCGGACGGATTAACAACCGCACGGATTGTTAATCCGGACGAACTGACCTATCACACGAATTCCGATCCGGACGAACTGTCTATCCGGACGGATTGCAAACCGGACGAATTGACCGTCCGCTCGAACTAAACTGCCATCCGGACTGACAACCGCACGAACAGACCATCCGCACGAGCTGACAGTCCGCACGGATTGTCACTCGCACGAACTGTCCACCCGGACGGACGACTAAACCGTACGGACAGCCACTCGCACGAAACGTCACACGCACAATTGATTTGTTTGGGCCATGAATGATGGGTGCTTGCTTGTTAACTCTGTGTAACCCTACGTGCTATACGTGAATCGAACCTGACTTGAATAAATGCATGATAGGACGTGATTGACCATTACTTGCTACCTGTTCACTTGTGTATCTGCCGAGCAAACCAAGGTGAGTTCACACAGCCAAGGCATGGGATTCCCGGGTTGGGAACTGGGTTGGATATATTGGATATGGAATGATTACTCGTACTTACGCATATACCAGACTATAGACCATCGTCCTCAGGTTAGTCAGGACACGTTACGTAAAGCCTACGTAACCCAGTATATTTGCCATATGTCTCCCGGGTCGGGAAGGACACGTTACGTAAAGCCTACGTAACCCAATACCATTCACTGGCTTCCAGGTCGGAAGGCCACGTTGCGTAAAGCCTGCGTAGCCCCCCACGCGTACCATGTCCTCGGGGAAGGGCACGTCACGTAAAGCCTACGTGACCCTGTACGTTTTCCTGTTCTCGGTAAAGAAGAACACATGGTCGGAAGTTAGTCTAGTAAGTACCGTTAATGAGAAGCCCTCATTAGCCAGAATAACCATGGGAAGCTCCCACCAGTATTATGAACACTAGTATGGGAAGCCCCCACTAGCTATACTTATGCATGCTATGAACTTACTTCCTGTGAACTCGCTCAACTAGTTTGTTGATTATTTGCTGCATGCCTTGCAGGACCTTAGGTACATTATGGAGCTTGCACAGGGAGGAGCAGGTCGTTGTGGGATACGGATCATGAACTTATTCTGAACTTATAACTATTTTGAGATTACATACTATGCTTCCGCTATTTAAACGATGTTTGGTTTTGGAACATCAATCATGTCATGATGTTTTACTTTGATTACTTTTATTATTAAATGCTATGTTTGATATGATTGATGGCTTGATCCTGGTCAGTCACGCTCCCAAGCGGTGGTACTCCGCGGGTGGATTTTGGGGGTGTGACATTCTCCACTAGTAACCATTAGGTAAAATGTTTGGTTGATATTAGACATGGGTAAATAAAGTAGTCAAAAGTGAATGGGGTGTGTCTCCTTAGGGGGAACGATAGTTGGGGTTTGTTTGTTTTTTTTTTTTAGATCTTAATCATCTAGTTAGGCACTAGTTAGTTTAATTAGGAGGTTAATCCAATTACTAGTGTGTGGTGTTTCATACCGGGTTTTAGGGTATTTGGGGACCCTAACTGGCTTAGAAAAAGAAAGACAATGTTAGTGACAATATTTTTATGTCCCGGGTAAAGTCCGATTGTTCGGTTGGATACTGATCCGTTAAAGTGTCAAACGAAGCTTTAAAGTGTCTTTATTATTATTTTTAGTGACACAAAGAGTTCCCGATACTTTGGAAAGTGTCTAGTATTATTTTCCCATGTTTTTGCACTTTACTAGCTAGCTTAAATGCTGAATTTTATGTTAAAGTGCAGAATTTTGTGGTTAGAACATGTTTTAGGCACATCCGGTCACTATAACTATCACCTAGTGACGCAATTCTACAACCCTCATTTCCCTACACTCTCTACAGGTGTAGTAAACTATCTCTGGCTCATACAGGCCTTAGAGGCAGTGTCTGCCTGGTGCTGGCTATGTCAGCACGTTTACTGGGTTATCCGTTCATTGTGCTACTGTGCTTTTGTGCATCAAGGTTGTCACTAAAGTTCTGTATGTAAATACTAGAGTGACAGTTGAGAGATGATGCAAGTATGTGTATGTATCAGTATTCAAGTAGCAGTTTATCCACAATTTCAAGCAAGCACAGTAATTAAGCAGTAATTAAATAGTAATTAATTCGTACGGATACCTGATTTGGTGAGGGTTGTCACATTCTCCCCCCGTTAGAAAAATTTCGTCCCGAAATTTTAAGTTCTGCTTCTAATTGCAGGGGTCTTGGGAAATAAGTGGGGGTACTTCTCTTTCATTCGGTCCTCACGCTCCCAGGTGTATTCAGGACCATGCCTTGCATTCCAACTAACCTTGACGAGCTTGACACTGCTCCGGCGGGTTTTGTTCACTTTCCAATCTGTAACCTCAACCGGTTCTTCAACAAAATGGAGCGTGTCGTCAATATGGATCTCGTCCGCGGGAATAACAATAGTATCTTGCGTTGGACTTTTCTTCAGATTTGATACATGAAATGTATCGTGAACGCCATTCAGTTCAGCGGGTAAATCCAACTTGTACGCTACTAACCCAATTCTTTCTAGAATCTTGAATGTACCAATATATCGCGGGTTCAACTTTCCACGCTTCCCGAAGCGTGCCACACCCTTCTAGGGTGATACTTTCAACAATACCATATCACCTACCTCAAACTCTAGAGGTTTCCTTCTTCGATCCGCATAATATTTCTGACGATCACGAGCCGCCTTGATGCGATCCCGGATCTGTGCGATTTGTCTGTGGTTTCCTGTACCACATCAGGACCAACCAATTGTCTGTCACCTGCATCAGACCAACAAAGCGGTGATCTGCACTTGTGGCCATATAAAGCTTCAAATGGCGCGGGACCAATACTGGTGTGGTAGCTGTTGTTGTATGAAAATTCGACGAATGGCAAATGCTTATCCCAGCTACCGCCCAAATCCCTAACACATGCTCTCAGCATATCTCCCAATGTTTGTATCGTTCGTTCGCTTTGTCCATCGGTCTGTGGGTGAAATGCAGTGCTCAGATTCAATTGTGAGCCAAAAGCTTCTTGGAAGGACTGCCAAATCGACACAAACCTTCCGTCTCTATCAGAGATGATCGAGAGAGGCACTCCATGGCTTATAACAATTTCTCTCATGTAAATTTCCGCCAACTTGCTTGTGTTATCTGTAACACCCCAACCCGGGGCAGGTCGGAGCGTCACTATTACGAATACCATAACCAAAACACATCCACTCAATATAAGATAAAATTCAAGGTGACACACACGTCTCAAAATACCCTAAGTCTTAAGTTCATTTAAAAGTACATGATTTAACAAAATAAAGGGTCTTTAAATACTCTTGAACATCCATTAATCTCTCATTACTGAATCCCCATTTTATCCCTGATTACCTGTAAACAAGACAAGAAAAACACAGAAAAGAAAACTACGGCTGAGCCAAAGAGTCGCTCAGTAACGGAAAGAACAATAGTACAAGTAAGGATAGACGAAAAGAAAGAAACACGAAACGATATTGAAATAACGAATCCAATACGGTTACAAAAATTAAACTGAAGTAGATATTGAACCTAACCAGAAACATGTGTCTAAAGTATAATTGGCGCAATAGTGGACGGATCATATCATATCACAAACGTATCAAACGCATATACTTATTAGGTGACCTTGAATGTCACAACAATAAATCATGTAATAAGGAAGCACCCAGAGCCAAATACCAACTGGTACACAGCTAGCTAGTCCATGCACCTATGAGATGGTGAGTGTGGCGTTCACCCATTATTCCATCTCCACACAACAAACTCAAAATCGGAACTAAGATCGATCTATACGCCTCTAGGGGCCAAGGTGCTACACGAGCACAAGCTAGAGACGCCGTGAACTTTTATTACGCACTGTCACGATAAGTGCCATGCCGTTGACGCCCAAACGGCAAGCCAGACGCTCGGGTGACAGAATACAAAACTAAGGCCATGCAAATAGTTTACAACCAACTGAAAATAATATTAATAGGAACATGCGACCATGAGTACAAGTCTGAGGTATGGCATGTTACATCACACTAATAATCATACACAATTCCATACTGATTCAGGTAACGCATCACATATCAAACGATTAACAGGAACACACGAAAATCCGTACTGCAAAGTGACGGATATGATAAAAATACTATGATGTCAGAATTAGGAATCTGTACCTTAGTTTAGCAAGCAAAACAAAATCCACAAATCGAGTCGTCGTCAGAACTTTTACGAACCTAAATCCCGTATTTACGATATTAGTATTATATAATTTATTTAGATGTAGAGCTTTCGTTAAATTTTCCCGGCGACCACGAACCAACTTACCCGAAAAAAAAAAGATTATCAAGGCGCACACTCTCCGTTAACACTTACAAAAAGTACTTAATTGCCTAAAAATATAAGGTGTGTATACATATATATTAAAAACATGATTTATATCTTAAATTATTAATTTCCTATTTGGAATTACTGAGCATAGTTTTTAATATAACCACACAAAAATGGATTTTTTTAACAATTACAAATTTGTTCCTAACATAGGTTTTAAAGAGAATAAATAATACAACTAGTTTTCATTTTTACAAGGGAAATAAAATCATGCTTATAAGCTTTTAACATTTTAATATCTATTGATCAGTTTATGTATTCATATATAGATGCGTATGTGAGATTAATTCGTATAAAATCAATAGCAGTCACTTTTGTTTTTAAGAAATACCTAACTTACTTGATACCCTTTTGTTCAAAATGTAGTAAAAGTATTAACTGATGAAAATATTAATTGATTTTCTTTTCATTTCTTTTTAACCACACACACAAAGATCTATACATACACACACCTGAGAAAACAAAATCAACAAAACAACCCACACTATCAGATGCAATACAAAAATAATATACACACTACAACCGCCATATTCAAACACGCACACACACACTCCGAATACACACACATAGCACATAACTTAGAGCGCTCTCTCTCTCTCTAACCTTACTCGGCGGCAGAAGTTAACCGGAGCTCTCACGAGTTGCCGGTGAACGAACCCAAACCAAAACCCCAACCCTATTCGATAGCCGGAAACGTTCAACGAACCCAAACTAAGTCAGAAATTGTAACCGTAAAATAAAAAAAAATAGTAATAATAAAGTTTTGGTTGGTTCGTCTACCTTGCACATCCGGAACGACAAGATGGTACGGTGATGGTCGTGGTGTGTGCGGGGGCTGAAACGGTGGATGCGGAGACAGGGCGGCGTTCGGACTACGGCGAAACCCACGGTGGCACAGGGTGGCAATGTTAGTGGTTTTGCGGTGTACGCGGAACAACGGCGGCGGCTGAACGCGGTGGTTGTGCGGCAGTGGTGTATGATGGTGGTGAAGATCAAGTGTTAAGAGTTTCTTGCAGGTAGATCTCAAAGGAATTTTTGAGATTTTGAAGTGGGTTAAGAAGAATGATCTGTGTAATGTTTGTATGTCACCATACCTTTTCATTCATGTCTTTCCTTAGAGTTAGTAGATGTACTCAAATACGTTAGAATACTTGGATAGTCAAACAAGAAAGATGGTACATAAACTTGAAGATAAAACATGATGGAGTATGGTCTTTTATTTTATTTTATTGACTTTGCCTTGCACAAAGATTTATGACAAAATTTGATATTTCTTTCTTTGTAACCAGGTAGTTACCTACACACACATATATGGCTTTAACAAGATAATAGAAAAAAAAATAACCGTTTTATAAAAATTTAAATAACTCATAGTATTTTAAAATATATACCATATTCATGGTTGGTGATAATTGATGCGTAAAACACTAACTAACTTGGTTTATAAAAAAAAATCAAAGTAATTCATTTTAACTTATTTTAAACATCCAACTTAAGTTATACTAAACCTTCATAAATATTATAACGATTTAAGAAAATTTCGAGTGTTACAATTCTTCCCCTCTAAAAAAAAATTTCGTCCTCGAAATTGCAAAGTGCTAATAACCGATATGGACACAATTTAGATCACATATAAGCATAAGCCAAACATTACACATTAGCGAAAACACTGAGTTACAAAAAGGGCGGTAAACAGAGACTGAAACAACTCCAAGGTCGTACTAGATCACAACACATTAAAGTTTAGGATACTAAGACGAAAACAAATTTGGATAATGAGAACGGATCGTGTCTTCTAATTCCCATGTAGCTTCACGTTCTGAATGATTCTTCCAAAGGACTTTAACAAAAGGAATAGTCTTCCTACGCATAATTCGTTCTTGGCGGTCAATAATAGCTTCGGGCTCCTCCTCAAGAGATAAGTCGTCATGAATAAGATGATAAGGATAATTCACAACGTGTAACGGATGGTAATTATATCCCCTAAGGAGGGATATATGAAAGACATTATGCACGTGTGATAGTTGAGGTGGCAATGCCAAACGGTAAGAAACTTCACCAATGCGTAAATAACCGGAAACCGTACCTGGGGCATTTGCTGCATCGTCAGTTGTTAGCGCGAACACACGTCCTCCCACAACAGGTCTAGCATTACCCCCAGTATTGGCTTTAGGGGCAAGCTGAGGGCAAGCTTTAATCATGTGTCCTGCATCTCCACATTTGAAACAAAGGCCTTCAGCTCGACGACAAATACCTTTGTGAGGTTTCCCGCAAGTGGCACAAGGAGGATCACGATTCGGTTGTGGGTTTTGTTGATTCAGTGGTTGTGCTCTAATGGGGGCCTGATTCTGTTGTGTCTGGTTCTGTGCAGGCTTATGATTTTGATTTCGATTCCCCCCATTTCGTGACTGATTGTTGAAATTCTTATCAGAACGATGTTTACGGTCTCGGGGTGCTAAGGACTGATCGTTTCCAGCGCGAAAAGAAGAGTGATCCTGATTATTTTCCCTTGGGCGTTTGCGGTTATCATCAAACGCCTTCTGACGATGCTTCTTATCGTTATCCAAGTTCTTAACCGCGTCAACAATCTCATTAATGTCATTGAAACGAAGATTCAGGATAAACTTCCTATCCCGGTCACATATAGCCCACTTGAAAGTGTTTGTCTGCTGCTCTATCGTGCCAGCGGCGGGGCCTAGGAAACTAACCAAGCGACAGAAACGGTTCTTAAATTCGATGATAGGCTCATCATTTCCTCTGCATGATGGATGAATACTCTCTCAGATATTCACTACGATCAGCATCAGTGAAATACTGCTGATAAAACAATGAGCGAAACTCATCCCATGAGAGTGTAGCTGCGTAATTATCTCCTCCATGAGAACTTTTCAAGATCTTCCACCACCTATGAGCATCGTCCTCCAATTTATAAGTAGCAAGCCTGACTTTGAACACATCATCAACGCCCAACACTTCGAACAATTTCTCGATATGAGCGATCCAGTTTTCCGCCTCAACTGGTGTAGTAGCAGTACTAAATGATTTTGGCTTTTGTTTTTGGAAGTGTGCAAGCCATTGATGGATGCTAACAGGAGGGTTAGCAGTATTTCCGGGAGGTGGCCTGTCGTGGTTACCTCCTGGTGGTGGTCCGTTATGGTTACCTCCTGGTGGTGGTCCGTTGTGGTTACCTCCTGGTGGTGGTCCATTATGGTTACCTCCATGATTCATTTGTTGTAACTGCTGTAATAAGTTAGGAACTAAACCCGCAATAGCTGTATTGACGGCGTTAGCAACAAGAGCCTCAAGAGGAGTGCCGTCTGAGGTATTAGTCCCACGACGAGTGTTCACACGTCTTTTAGGAGCCATCTGAAAAGAAGACCTTCAGATGAGCATTGAGATTTTACATTAAGCGGAAAAGTGGTAAAGAGGAATCCTAACCCGATGTCTACCCATTACCTCACGTGTTTTGTTATTAAGGTTTAAGTTTTCTACAGGAAAGAGCCTTGGCTCTGATACCATAACTGTAACACCCCAACCCGGGGCAGGTCGGAGCGTCACTATTACGAATACCATAACCAAAACACATCCACTTAATATAAGATAAAATTCAAGGTGACACACACGTCTCAAAATACCCTAAGTCTTAAGTTCATTTAAAAGTACATGATTTAACAAAATAAAGGGTCTTTAAATACTCTTGAACATCCATTAATCTCTCATTACTGAATCCCCATTTTATCCCTGATTACCTGTAAACAAGACAAGAAAAACACAGAAAAGAAAACTACGGCTGAGCCAAAGAGTCGCTCAGTAACGGAAAGAACAATAGTACAAGTAAGGATAGACGAAAAGAAAGAAACACGAAACGATATTGAAATAACGAATCCAATACGGTTACAAAAATTAAACTGAAGTAGATATTGAACCTAACCAGAAACATGTGTCTAAAGTATAATTGGCGCAATAGTGGACGGATCATATCATATCACAAACGTATCAAACGCATATACTTATTAGGTGACCTTGAATGTCACAACAATAAATCATGTAATAAGGAAGCACCCAGAGCCAAATACCAACTGGTACACAGCTAGCTAGTCCATGCACCTATGAGATGGTGAGTGTGGCGTTCACCCATTATTCCATCTCCACACAACAAACTCAAACTCGGAACTAAGATCGATCTATACGCCTCTAGGGGCCAAGGTGCTACACGAGCACAAGCTAGAGACGCCGTGAACTTTTATTACGCACTGTCACGATAAGTGCCATGCCGTTGACGCCCAAACGGCAAGCCAGACGCTCGGGTGACAGAATACAAAACTAAGGCCATGCAAATAGTTTACAACCAACTGAAAATAATATTAATAGGAACATGCGACCATGAGTACAAGTCTGAGGTATGGCATGTTACATCACACTAATAATCATACACAATTCCATACTGATTCAGGTAACGCATCACATATCAAACGGTTAACAGGAACACACGAAAATCCGTACTGCAAAGTGACGGATATGATAAAAATACTATGATGTCAGAATTAGGAATCTGTACCTTAGTTTAGCAAGCAAAACAAAATCCACAAATCGAGTCGTCGTCAGAACTTTTACGAACCTAAATCCCGTATTTACGATATTAGTATTATATAATTTATTTAGATGTAGAGCTTTCGTTAAATTTTCCCGGCGACCACGAACCAACTTACCCGGAAAAAAAAAGATTATCAAGGCGCACACTCTCCGTTAACACTTACAAAAAGTACTTAATTGCCTAAAAATATAAGGTGTGTATACATATATATTAAAAACATGATTTATATCTTAAATTATTAATTTCCTATTTGGAATTACTGAGCATAGTTTTTAATATAACCACACAAAAATGGATTTTTTTAACAATTACAAATTTGTTCCTAACATAGGTTTTAAAGAGAATAAATAATACAACTAGTTTTCATTTTTACAAGGGAAATAAAATCATGCTTATAAGCTTTTAACATTTTAATATCTATTGATCAGTTTATGTATTCATATATAGATGCGTATGTGAGATTAATTCGTATAAAATCAATAGCAGTCACTTTTGTTTTTAAGAAATACCTAACTTACTTGATACCCTTTTGTTCAAAATGTAGTAAAAGTATTAACTGATGAAAATATTAATTGATTTTCTTTTCATTTCTTTTTAACCACACACACAAAGATCTATACATACACACACCTGAGAAAACAAAATCAACAAAACAACCCACACTATCAGATGCAATACAAAAATAATATACACACTACAACCGCCATATTCAAACACGCACACACACACTCCGAATACACACACATAGCACATAACTTAGAGCGCTCTCTCTCTCTCTAACCTTACTCGGCGGCAGAAGTTAACCGGAGCTCTCACGAGTTGCCGGTGAACGAACCCAAACCAAAACCCCAACCCTATTCGATAGCCGGAAACGTTCAACGAACCCAAACTAAGTCAGAAATTGTAACCGTAAAATAAAAAAAATAGTAATAATAAAGTTTTGGTTGGTTCGTCTACCTTGCACATCCGGAACGACAAGATGGTACGGTGACGGTCGTGGTGTGTGCGGGGGCTGAAACGGTGGATGCGGAGACAGGGCGGCGTTCGGACTACGGCGAAACCCACGGTGGCACAGGGTGGCAATGTTAGTGGTTTTGCGGTGTACGCGGAACAACGGCGGCGGCTGAACGCGGTGGTTGTGCGGCAGTGGTGTATGATGGTGGTGAAGATCAAGTGTTAAGAGTTTCTTGCAGGTGGATCTCAAAGGAATTTTTGAGATTTTGAAGTGGGTTAAGAAGAATGATCTGTGTAATGTTTGTATGTCACCATACCTTTTCATTCATGTCTTTCCTTAGAGTTAGTAGATGTACTCAAATACGTTAGAATACTTGGATAGTCAAACAAGAAAGATGGTACATAAACTTGAAGATAAAACATGATGGAGTATGGTCTTTTATTTTATTTTATTGACTTTGCCTTGCACAAAGATTTATGACAAAATTTTGATATTTCTTTCTTTGTAACCAGGTAGTTACCTACACACACATATATGGCTTTAACAAGATAATAGAAAAAAAAAATAACCGTTTTATAAAATTTAAATGACTCATAGTATTTTAAAATATATACCATATTCATGGTTGGTGATAATTGATGCGTAAAACACTAACTAACTTGGTTTATAAAAAAAAAATCAAAGTAATTCATTTTAACTTATTTTAAACATCCAACTTAAGTTATACTAAACCTTCATAAATATTATAACGATTTAAGAAAATTTCGAGTGTTACATTATCTTTCTCTCTGATAGGTAAGAAGTGTGCTGATTTCGTTAATCGGTCCACTATTACCCAAATAGTGTCATGACCTCTTGGCGTTCTTGGCAACGTTGTAATAAAATCCATAGAAATTTGTTCCCATTTCCACTTGGGAATATCAGGTTGTTGCAGAAGTCTCAAAGGCTTCTGGTATTCAGCTTTAACTTTAGCACATGTTAAACACTTGCTCACGTAAACAGCAACGTTGCCTTTCATCCTAGGCCACCAAATAGAGTACCGCGATTTGTGAGCTTCATCAAAAATAACTTTTCTCAAACCTCTAAACAGAGGAACCCAAATCCTTTTCATAAAACATAACGTTCCTTCCTCGTTTGGCACTAATTGCTTCTCCATCCCACGGAGATATTCTTCTTCAATGTTTCTTTCTTTTAGAGCCTCTTTTTGCGCGGCACGAATGCGCAGAGAAAGATCTGTTTGGATAACCATTTCTAAAGCCCTAACCCTTATGGGCTTGATCCTTTCTTTTCGACTTAGGGCATCGGCGACCACATTCGCCTTCCCTGGATGATACTTAATTTCGCAGTCGTAGTCGTTCAACAACTCAACCCATCGTCTTTGTCTCATATTCAACTCCTTCTGGTCGAATATGTGTTGTAGGCTCTTATGATCTGTAAAAATTGTACATTTCGTACCATATAGGCAGTGTCTCCAGATCTTTAAAGCAAATATCACTGCGTCGAGTTCCAAATCATGTGTGGTATAGTTCTTTTCATGTACCTTTAATTGGCGTGATGCGTAAGCTATAACTTTCTGGCGTTGCATCAACACGCAACCTAATCCTTGGCGCGAAGCGTCGCAATATACCACAAAATCGTCTGTACCTTCCGGTAGTGCTAAGATTGGCGCATTGCAGAGCTTGTCTTTTAACAGCTGAAACGCTTCCTCCTGTTTGATTCCCCAATCAAACTTCTTGTCTATTTGCGTGAGGAGTGTCAGTGGTAGAGCGATCTTCGAAAAATCCTCAATGAACCTTCGATAGTAGCCAGCCAAACCCAAGAATTGTCGAATCTTGGTTGGCGTCTTTGGGGTTTCCCAATTCTTGATCGCTTCAATCTTGGTGGGGTCCACATGAATTCCATCTCCATTTACCACATGTCCAAGGAATTGGACTTCACGTAGCCAAAACTCGCACTTAGAGAATTTGGCATATAACTGTTCCTTTTTCAGCAACTCCAAAATAGCTCTTAGATGCTGTTCGTGCTCAGCCTTTGTCTTTGAATAAATCAAAATATCATCGATAAACACAATCACGAACTTGTCGAGATACGGCTTGCAAACTCTATTCATCAGGTCCATGAAAACTGCAGGCGCGTTTGTCAAACCAAACGGCAATCACTAGGAACTCGTAGTGTCCATAACGAGTTCTGAAGGCTGTCTTCGGGATACTTTCCTCTTGTATCCTTAACTGATGGTATCCAGATCGCAAATCGATCTTTGAATAAAAGCTTGAACCTTGCAGCTGGTCGAACAAGTCATCGATTCTTGGCAGAGGGTATCTATTCTTGATAGTCAGCTTATTCAACTCCTGGTAGTCAATACACTTACGAAAACTACCGTTCTTCTTCTTGACAAATAAGACTGGAGCTCCCCAAGGTGAGAAGCTTGGTCTGATGAATCCTTTGTCTAACAACTCTTGAAGTTGTGTCGACAATTCTTTTTTTTTTTGGGTAAAGGGTTACCCCGGTGAAATTTTATATCAACCAACAAAATAAAACAGGGTGTGTCGTGACTTCAACACACACTACTAGACTTGACATACCAAGCCTAGGGAAACAAACAATGGAACAAAACCCGACAAACGTCACAATCCAGACACAACTACACAAGGAAGCACAACCCAAACACAAACTCTAGGCTAAAAAAACAACAGAAAAAACAATCTTTAGCCCGGATCAAGTTCCATATTCTTCGAGATCAGCCATGTATCCAATGTCTTCCTATGCTTCGGTTCTCCACCAAGTTTGAAGCCCATAATTCTCAGCCGAACCGTATCAATGATCATCTTCGAGAGAGCACACGCATTCCTTTGAAGCTGAGAGAACAAGCGATTGTTCCTTACTTGCCATATAAAATACGTTGTAGCTGCCATCAAAATCTTACAAATAATATGATCCAAAGTCTTCGAATGAGCATTGAGTTCCATCCATAGTGTCACACCCCCAAAATCCACCTGCGGAGTATCACCGCTTGGGAGCGTGACTGACCAGGATCAAGCCACCAATCATATTGAACATGCATTTAATATTAAGTAAGATAAAGAAAACTATCCATTCAATACAAAAGGTGTTCAAAAACATATCATCGTTTTAAAGTGTAGCGGAAGCATAGTAAAGAGACCAACAGTAGTAAATAGTTTAGGCGTTGTAACAGTTCAACATAAGAAACACGATCCTCGTCCACAACGACCCGCTTCTCCAATGCAAGCTCCCAGTACCTAACGATCTGCAAGGCATGAACAGAATGATCAACAAACTAGTTGAGCGAGTTCACAGTAAGTAAATGTGTAACAGTAAGTAACAGGTGACTCTACAGAGCCGATAGTAAGTTATGCTGGTGGGGGCTTCCCATGTTAAGTGACCACTAGACTATTCGTATTATTATCCCTGTTCTTCGTCCGAGAACAGAAGTGTGTATAAAGTGTGCGTAGGTTTTACACACGTATCCTTCGTAACCTGAGGATAGAAGTAAGTAATGCGTACACGTAGGTTTTACGTGCGTATCCTTCGTAACCGAGGATAGAATGGCATGTGAACCCGTAGGTGTTATCCCAACCTACGTAACCGTCCTGACATCCGAGGACATGATAGGTGATAGTCTAGTAAAGCATATGTACGTTCCTTTCAATAATAACCTTTAACCCATTCCCACGACCCGGGAATCCCATGCCTTAGTAGGAGTGTGAACTCACCTTGGTTTGCTCGGTATGCTAAGTTATGCACTCACAAGTAATTAATCACGTCCTAGTGTAAGCACGTATAACAAATCAGTTCATGTTCGCAATTGTACGCATGCAGTTAATTGTTCACATAGCAGTCAGTTTGCACATCGGCACAACACGTAGTATTACACGAATATGTTCATCACCAAGCATGGCATGACAATTAATTCAACATATGTTCTACTGTTCAGAGCATTATCAAAACCCTAATATCTTTCGATTCATATTTCATCCTTCGACAGTCCATTATCACCATTTTCCTTCGGACCGAAGGTTATGCTTCGGACCATGTCTATCTTTCGGTCCAACTATCTTTCGGTCAAACTATGGTTCGGTCAACGAGTATCCTTCGGTCAAATAATGGTTCGAACAGCTAATATCTTTCGGTCAATATCAGTTATGTTTATCCATTAACACAATTTTCACAATTTAGTAAATATCAACCAGATCAAACAAGCATGATTCCCACGTTTATCAAGAACCCTAATCTGATTAACAAGCATAACACTTTATCCTATACGATTCCGTTTTCAAGAACAGTGAACAATAACAATCCGTAGTGTATACATCACAACCAATCCACAAGCCTTATCATTAACCCTAATCACAACAGATCCAA
This sequence comes from Helianthus annuus, assembly GCF_002127325.2. Taxonomy (NCBI): domain Eukaryota; kingdom Viridiplantae; phylum Streptophyta; class Magnoliopsida; order Asterales; family Asteraceae; genus Helianthus; species Helianthus annuus. Next base: position 165,109,255 of record NC_035447.2, on the reverse strand, counting down.
TTTGCATACAATTCCGATGAACATCCAAATCCTACCAATCATGCACAACCGATTAACATACAACCCTAGTATCTTTCAAAACATCCATACTAACCGATCACGATATGAACAATTCGATTAACATACAACCCTAGTATCTTTCAAAACATCCATACTAACCGATCACGATATGAACAATTCGATTAACATATATCCGATTAGTATACGTATCCGGTTAATCATACAATCCACATATTGCAAGTAAATTGGTAAATCATGAAATCACATACACCTTAAATACTAACCGGAATTGAAAGCAAAAAGGGAATCGTTCAGCAAGAAATCTCCGGTTGTTTGTGATTGCCGTCACACACGCAATGAAAACTAGGGTTCTTAGAAAAACTGCCGACTTGCATGTAATACTCGTATATAAACATTTTACATGAATGGGCCAAGCCCATTAGAATAACTGGGCCGAAGGATATGTTTCGAGATTCATCATTCCGAAGGATGATCTTTCGGATCGAAGGATGTGTTTCGACACCCTTCGATTCATGCATCATGTTTCGTGGGACATCCTTCGAAAGTTGGGCCATGTTTCACACTAACTAGTTAACACATAATACAAGTTTCACAATATGGTAAACCATTATACACAATCAAACAATTATGCACAATCAAGCGATCAAACATATGTATACTTTCGAAGTTGTGCAATTTAGCAATTAGTTTAACAATTTCAACCGATCAAAAGAATCATGCATAATACAAGTTTCACAATGTGGCAATCAAATGTGCAATTAAGCAATTAGTCAATACATGTTCGTGTAATACATATGAAATCAAATCTTGGAATTTCGAGTTGTCACATTATCCCCAACTTGAAAGGAATTTCGTCCCGAAATTTGGTACGCACTCACTGAGAAAGCTAGGTAAGTTACATTGTTCACTGGTTTTCCTAGGGTGTCACATCATCCCCCCGTTGGTTTGGAATTTCGTCCCGAAATTCAGTAGTAGTAGCTTCAGCCTCAGGAGTGGATGCATTGGTTTCGAATAGCTGGGGGTACTTTTCTTTCATCTGGTCTTCGCGTTCCCAGGTATACTCTGGACCACGCTGGGAGTTCCAACGAACTCGAACAAGAGGGATTCTCTTGTGTTTGAGGACCTTAACATCCCGGTCCGTGATTTCAACTGGTTCCTCGACGAACTGCAACCGCTCGTCGATAGTGAGTTCCTTAAAAGGAACTATGAGGGTCTCATCTGATAGGCATTTCTTCAGATTCGACACGTGAAATACATTGTGAACTGCACCGAGTTCAGCTGGTAGGTTTAATCTGTAGGCTACTTTGCCAATCTTTTCTAAGATTTCGAATGGTCCGACGTACCGCGGATTCAGTTTGCCTCGTTTGCCAAATCGAACCACACCTTTCCAGGGTGAAACTTTCAACAAAACCCGGTCCCCGACCTCAAATTCCAATGGCTTTCTACGCTTGTCCGCGTAGGCTTTCTGACGATCGCGTGCTGCCGCCATGCGTTGCCGTATCTGTGCAATCTTTTCTGTGGCGTCCACTACAATATCTGGACCCGTAATTTGACTATCCCCCACCTCTGCCCAACAGAGAGGTGACCGGCATTTACGTCCGTACAATGCCTCGAATGGAGCGGCTTGAATGCTGGTATGGTAACTGTTATTGTACGAGAACTCCACCAAAGGGAGGTGCTTTTCCCAGCCGTTGCCGAAATCGATGACACACGCCCGAAGCATGTCTTCTAGAGTTTGGATAGTTCGCTCAGACTGCCCATCCGTCTGAGGATGATATGCTGTGCTCATGTCTAGTCGTGAGCCGAAGGATTTGTGCATCGCTTGCCAAAGCTCTGACGTGAATCGTGCATCGCGATCCGAAATAATAGAGGTGGGCACTCCGTGCCTCGAAACAACTTCCTTCAAGTAAATGTCTGCTAAAGTAGAAAACTTATCCGTTTCTTTGATAGCCAAAAAGTGAGCAGACTTTGTGAGTCGATCAACGATTACCCAAATAGTGTCATTCCCACGCTGGGATCTAGGTAAGCCCGTAACGAAATCCATGGAAATTTCTTCCCATTTCCACTGCGGTATCTTGGGCTGCTGAAGTAGGCCTGCTGGTTTCTGATATTCAACCTTGACTCTCGCACAGGTTAAACATTTTCCAACGTAGGTGGCGATGTGAGCCTTCATACTAGGCCACCAATAAGTAGTGCTGATGTCGTGGTACATTTTATCCGACCCTGGATGTACCGAATAGCGAGACTTGTGAGCTTCATCCATTACAAGTTCGCGTAAACCGCCATAAAGTGGGACCCAAATACGCCTCGTTACATAGTAAGCACCGTCTTCCTTTTGTTCCATGCGTTGCCTTGAACCGCGTAAGGCTTCAGCTTTGACGTTGTCAGGTTTCAGTGCTTCTAACTGAGCAGCTCGTATCTGTGCAGGAAGACTGGACTGAATGGTAAGCTGTAGCGCTCGCACGCGCTTAGGTAGAGTGTCTTTCCGACTGAGGGCATCAGCCACAACATTGGCCTTGCCTGGATGATACTTGATGGCGCATTCGTAGTCGTTCAGAAGTTCAACCCATCTTCGTTGACGCATATTCAAATCCTTTTGCTTAAGAATATGCTCGAGACTCCTGTGATCGGTGTAAATCGTGCACCTGGTACCGTACAGGTAGTGTCGCCATATCTTAAGCGCGAAAACAACAGCTCCCAGCTCTAAATCGTGCGTCGTGTAGTTCCGTTCATGAACCTTGAGTTGCCGAGAGGCGTATGCGATAACTTTATCCCGTTGCATCAATACACAACCAAGCCCTTGTATCGATGCGTCACAATAAACCACGAAGTCATCCGTGCCCTCGGGCAGTGAGAGAATAGGCGCGCTGCAAAGCCTATCCTTTAAGTACTGAAAAGCGGTCTCCTGTGTATTACCCCATCTGTAAACGACACCTTTCTGTGTAAGCATAGTGAGTGGTTGCGCGATCTTGGAGAAGTCTTTAATAAATCGCCTGTAGTAACCTACCAAACCCAAGAATTGGCGTATTTCTGTCGGTGTACGTGGTGCTGGCCAGTTTCTGATCGAATCAACCTTGGATGGATCGACATGAATCCCATCCTTGTTTACCACATGGCCTAAGAAGTGGACTTCACGAAGCCAGAAGTCGCATTTAGAAAACTTTGCGTACAGTTGCTCCTTTCGAAGGAGTTCCAAGATAAGACGTAGATGCTGCTCATGCTCCTCCTGATTCTTGGAGTAAATCAAAATGTCGTCGATGAAAACGATGACGAACTTGTCGAGATACGGTTTGCACACCCTGTTCATGAGATCCATGAAGACTGCAGGTGCGTTTGTAAGCCCGAATGGCATGACCAGAAACTCGTAGTGACCGTAGCGAGTTCTGAAAGCAGTTTTGGAGACGTCCTCATCCCGGACTCTCAGCTGATGATACCCTGACCTCAAATCGATCTTGGAATAGTAACACGACCCTTGCAACTGGTCGAATAAGTCATCTATGCGTGGAAGAGGATAACGGTTCTTCACCGTCACCTTGTTGAGTTCACGGTAGTCGATACACATCCTGAACGTACCGTCTTTCTTCTTCACAAATAACAAGGCGAAGAGCTTGGACGAATAAAGCCCTTTTCCAAGAGCTCTTGTAGCTGCTTCGACAGTTCTTCCAGTTCGGTTGGAGCTAAACGATACGGTGCGCGGGCTATTGGTGCTGCTCCAGGAGCTAACTCAATCTGAAACTCGACTTGACGATGAAGAGGTAAACCAGGTAAATCTTCAGGAAACACTTGAGGAAAATCACGCACAACTGGTATATCCTCCAGCTTCTTTTCCTTTGCTGATGCGTCAGTGACAAGTGCCAGAATGGCAGTATGTCCCTTTCGTAAACATTTCTGCGCCTTTAAGTAAGAGATGATGCCAACCACAGCACCACTCTTGTCACCTTGTACTTCGAGAGGTTCCTGACTGGAGCGAGGAATACGTATAACCTTTTCTTTGCATAAGATCTCCGCATGATGTTGGGATAGCCAATCCATACCGATGACGACGTCGAAACTACCCAAAACTATGGGTATGAGATCAATCGAGAAAGTCTGACCCGCTAGAACAATACTACAACCCTTGACTACCTGTGTGGCTTCTACACTTTTACCATTGGCTAGTTCTACGACGTGTTTGGTGTCTAGGGGTGTTGGTGTACGTTTTAATAAGTTACTCATTTTCATGGACATATAACTTGTATCAGCACCCGAATCAAATAAGACAGTAACGTAAATATCGTCGAGAAGGAACTTACCCATAACTACGTTAGGATCATTCACTGCATCTCCTCGACCCAACACAAATGCTCGACCACGAGCTTCATTGCCGTTGTTGTTGTTGTTGTTGTTGTTGTTGCCCCCATTATTGTTGTTATGGTTCCCGTTGCCCTGATGGTTGTTGTTGCGGTTCTGGTTCAACTGTGGGCAATCGCGTTTGAAGTGACCTTCAGCCCCACACTTATAACACCCCCTGTTGCCCTGTTGCTGATTCTGCTGATTCTGTGGAGCTGGTTGCTGAGGCTGCTGATTCTGATTTGCAGGGCGAGCGCTTCTACAATCTTTGGCCTCGTGACCCATCTTTAAACACCTTTGACAACGGCCCTTATTGCACTGGCCGCTGTGATGCCTGTTGCAGTTGTTACACTTTGGAAGGTTTCCTCGATACCCTCCCTGTCTGTGGCTGCTCGATGAGTGCTGACTGGGACTTTGGTAACTATCCGTCTTTCGCTGCTGAGACTGTGACTGTACCGATGCTGATCCCTTGCTAGAATCCCCCTCCCATTTTCTCTTACTTTCGCTGGGAGTGGCAAGTGTAGTAGTAGCAGTAGCGGTAGCGGTAGCACTGATACGCTTTGGCAGTTTGCCCTGGTCTACTGCCTGATCTGTGATGCGATGAGCGAGACGCTGGATTTCCTGGATGTTGTTGAGGTTAGCCGAGGTAACGTGGCTCTGTATTTCTGGTGCCAAACCTTTGAGATACAACTCAATTCGCTTGTATGGAGGGTCCACCATAGTTGGACATAACACAGCCAACTCATTCGATCTTTTGGTGTAAGCTTCGATTTCCGAACCAACCATTTTCAAGTTATACAACTCGTCCTCCAACTTGTGAATGTCTTCTCTAGTGCAGTATTCCCTCTTGATCAGTTCTTTGAATTCATTCCAGGGTGTGGCGTTAGCAGCTGCCAACCCTAAGATCTGCACTTGTGCGTTCCACCAAGTGAGCGCAATCCCTTCAAGTGTGCCAGTGGCGAACTTCACCCTGCGAGCCTCAGGGCATTCACACATTTCGAAAACCGACTCGAGTTTTTCAAACCAGTGGAGGAGTCCAACTGCCCCCTCCGTGCCACTGAACGAGCTAGGACGACAGTCCATGAAATTCTTGAATGTGCACCCAGGTTGTTGCTGAGCGGGTTGACCTGCTTGGGCGGCTGCAACTGCCGCAGCAACGAGAGCCTCTAGCTGGGCTTGAGTCATGGTAATTCGTGCGGCCATTGATCTTCACATCAAAGGCAACATAAGTGAGAAAGGTTCGCGAATAGTGCGATGACAGAAGAGTGTAAGCACATAAGTATTCTCATGCAATGCCAAGTTGTGAGCAAGGTAATGTAAGCATACTATGAGCAAAGTTCTATGCAAATTCTAGCATGTAGGCAATATACATAAACCTTATTACCTAGGAAGTTGAGTCTTGCACGTGGAGCGAAGCGTCGTTGTGGATCGTTGAGAGCACTGTTCTGGTTATAGTCTGGTTTTAATAAAAACGTTTTCCCATATTAAAACCAAGTTCTCTATAACCAATGGCTCTGATACCAATCTGTCACACCCCCAAAATCCACCTGCGGAGTATCACCGCTTGGGAGCGTGACTGACCAGGATCAAGCCACCAATCATATTGAACATGCATTTAATATTAAGTAAGATAAAGAAAACTATCCATTCAATACAAAAGGTGTTCAAAAACATATCATCGTTTTAAAGTGTAGCGGAAGCATAGTAAAGAGACCAACAGTAGTAAATAGTTTAGGCGTTGTAACAGTTCAACATAAGAAACACGATCCTCGTCCACAACGACCCGCTTCTCCAATGCAAGCTCCCAGTACCTAACGATCTGCAAGGCATGAACAGAATGATCAACAAACTAGTTGAGCGAGTTCACAGTAAGTAAATGTGTAACAGTAAGTAACAGGTGACTCTACAGAGCCGATAGTAAGTTATGCTGGTGGGGGCTTCCCATGTTAAGTGACCACTAGACTATTCGTATTATTATCCCTGTTCTTCGTCCGAGAACAGAAGTGTGTATAAAGTGTGCGTAGGTTTTACACACGTATCCTTCGTAACCTGAGGATAGAAGTAAGTAATGCGTACACGTAGGTTTTACGTGCGTATCCTTCGTAACCGAGGATAGAATGGCATGTGAACCCGTAGGTGTTATCCCAACCTACGTAACCGTCCTGACATCCGAGGACATGATAGGTGATAGTCTAGTAAAGCATATGTACGTTCCTTTCAATAATAACCTTTAACCCATTCCCACGACCCGGGAATCCCATGCCTTAGTAGGAGTGTGAACTCACCTTGGTTTGCTCGGTATGCTAAGTTATGCACTCACAAGTAATTAATCACGTCCTAGTGTAAGCACGTATAACAAATCAGTTCATGTTCGCAATTGTACGCATGCAGTTAATTGTTCACATAGCAGTCAGTTTGCACATCGGCACAACACGTAGTATTACACGAATATGTTCATCACCAAGCATGGCATGACAATTAATTCAACATATGTTCTACTGTTCAGAGCATTATCAAAACCCTAATATCTTTCGATTCATATTTCATCCTTCGACAGTCCATTATCACCATTTTCCTTCGGACCGAAGGTTATGCTTCGGACCATGTCTATCTTTCGGTCCAACTATCTTTCGGTCAAACTATGGTTCGGTCAACGAGTATCCTTCGGTCAAATAATGGTTCGAACAGCTAATATCTTTCGGTCAATATCAGTTATGTTTATCCATTAACACAATTTTCACAATTTAGTAAATATCAACCAGATCAAACAAGCATGATTCCCACGTTTATCAAGAACCCTAATCTGATTAACAAGCATAACACTTTATCCTATACGATTCCGTTTTCAAGAACAGTGAACAATAACAATCCGTAGTGTATACATCACAACCAATCCACAAGCCTTATCATTAACCCTAATCACAACAGATCCAATTTGCATACAATTCCGATGAACATCCAAATCCTACCAATCATGCACAACCGATTAACATACAACCCTAGTATCTTTCAAAACATCCATACTAACCGATCACGATATGAACAATTCGATTAACATACAACCCTAGTATCTTTCAAAACATCCATACTAACCGATCACGATATGAACAATTCGATTAACATATATCCGATTAGTATACGTATCCGGTTAATCATACAATCCACATATTGCAAGTAAATTGGTAAATCATGAAATCACATACACCTTAAATACTAACCGGAATTGAAAGCAAAAAGGGAATCGTTCAGCAAGAAATCTCCGGTTGTTTGTGATTGCCGTCACACACGCAATGAAAACTAGGGTTCTTAGAAAAACTGCCGACTTGCATGTAATACTCGTATATAAACATTTTACATGAATGGGCCAAGCCCATTAGAATAACTGGGCCGAAGGATATGTTTCGAGATTCATCATTCCGAAGGATGATCTTTCGGATCGAAGGATGTGTTTCGACACCCTTCGATTCATGCATCATGTTTCGTGGGACATCCTTCGAAAGTTGGGCCATGTTTCACACTAACTAGTTAACACATAATACAAGTTTCACAATATGGTAAACCATTATACACAATCAAACAATTATGCACAATCAAGCGATCAAACATATGTATACTTTCGAAGTTGTGCAATTTAGCAATTAGTTTAACAATTTCAACCGATCAAAAGAATCATGCATAATACAAGTTTCACAATGTGGCAATCAAATGTGCAATTAAGCAATTAGTCAATACATGTTCGTGTAATACATATGAAATCAAATCTTGGAATTTCGAGTTGTCACACATAGCATAATCGAAGACCACGAATCCGTAGCACTACCCATGTCTACCATCTTCCTAACTAATCCCCATACCTCGGAAGAATAAGGACATTGGAAGAAGAGGTGATCTCTAGAATCACGATCATGTTTACACAAGGGACAGCACATGAGTCTCAAATTAGTAGCACTGCCCGCTTCCCAAACTGCCATTCTGTCTTGAGTCTTCAGCTTGTTCTTGATGACTAACCACAAGTGGAAAGAATGTCGAGGAATGCATTGACTGAACCAGACCGAATTAACCCAAAAAACCTTCCCCTCTCTATGCCGCAAGCTATTCCAAGCCTCCCCAGTTTTAAAATCCTGTAGTCTACCGTCCGTGTCTTTCCAGTGTAACCGATCTTCCGCATCAGGAATAATCTGAGGAACATCCACATCAATAAGAACCGGATATAGATCATACCATGCTTGGGGCCATAACCATTGGCCATTATCATTAATAATATCAGCAACCATAGAACTTAAAGATAACCCAGCATTAGCAATGGCACGAGGGGTGATAAAAGACTGAAGGGGACTATACGAACACCAATTATCACTCCAAGCATTAGTTTTGCACCCGTTTCGAATAGACATCCAAAAGCAAGACCGAACTCTAGTGCGAAGAGCCAAGAGCTTCCTCCATCCCCAGCTAATGTTACCACGACACTGGACATCCCAAAAGCTAGCACCCTTCAACTTATATGAATGTATCCACTGAACCCAAAGGGACTTACGGTTAGTAACTATGCTCCAAATATGAGACGTTAGAAGGGCTCTATTGACATCCATAATACTCCTGATGCCTAGGCCACCCTCCTCTTTAGGCATGCAAACATCCTTCCAGGCAACTTTAGCACGCACCGATCCCTGTGAACCACCGTTCCATAAAAAAGAACGCAATCGCTTCTCCAAATCTTTAATAACACCATTGGGAAGCATAAAAACCGAAGCCCAATAAGAATACAGGGCTGCCAAAACCGAGTTGATAAGCTGAAGTCTCCCTGCAAACGACAATGACTTGGTCATCCAGTTATCAATGCGTCTTTCTATACGCTCCACAAGGGATTTACAATCACGAGCAGCCAATCTAGTGGATATCAATGGGACACCAAGATAACGGACTGGCAATGACCCCTCCTGAAATGGCATAATGGCCAGAATTTGATCTTTCACATGCCGAGGCACATTACTAAAGAAAATGGTGCTTTTGGACGAGCTAGGAACCAGACCCGAGATTTTCGTAAACTTGTCAAGGGCTTCTCTTAAATGTTTAACCGATGCACTATCACCATGAGAAAAAAATGAACAAGTCATCAGCAAAGGAAACATTTATGATCTTTTGTTTTGGGCAACGAGCATGGAACTTAAAAGAATCATGTGAAGCTGCTTGTTGCAATAGGAGAGATAAGACCTCCATTACTAGCGTAAACAAATACGAGGACAAAGGGTCCCCTTGCCTTAGACCCCGCTTCCCTGCAAAATAACCATGAAGCTCACCATTAATGCTCAACGAATATGTCACCGTTGTAACACAGGTCATAATCCAATTCACCATTTTGCTATGAAAACCAAATCGATGAAGAATTATTTCCAAGAAGTGCCAGCTGACTGTATCATACGCCTTCTGAATATCAATCTTAAACGCACATCTTGCTGGGCCCCGATTAAGATGATAATTATGCATCAATTCCTGCGTTAGAAGAATATTATCCGAGATTTTCCTTCCTGGAACAAACGCCAACTGATTTATGCTGACCAGATTATCCAAACTCCCTTTGATCCTATCCGTGATTATCTTACTGATGCACTTAAAGAGAACATTACAGCAAGAGATAGGCCGGTAGTCAACAACCGAGTTAAGAATATCTTACTGTGTCGACAATTCCTGCATCTCTGATGGTGCAAGTCTGTAGGGTGCCTTAGCCACAGGCGCGGCGCCTGGAACTAAGTCGATGCGAAACTCTACTTGCCTCTGAGGCGGCAATCCAGGCAAGTCCTCTGGGAAGACTTCTGGATATTCCCTCATGACAGGGATGTCTTTGATTTTCGGCTCAGCAGCTTTCTTGTCTACAATGTGTGCCAGGAAGGCAGCACATCCCTTTTGCAAACATTTTCGCGCTTTCAAGCAGTTGATGATTCTCAAAGGCGTATCACGCTTCTCTCCATGAACCACGATTGTTTCACCATCTTCGGTTGGGATACGAACGACCTTTTCGTGACAAACAATCTCAGCCTTGATGCTTGATAACCAATCCATCCTTACTACCACGTCAAAGCTTCCCAGCTGAACTGGTAGTAGATCCAAAGCAAACTCACGCTCTCCCAATTCGATTACACAACCTCTGACAACTTCATTGGCTTCTACCAACTTTCCATTAGCCAATTCGATTGAGTAGGGAGTATCTAACTTACTAGCGGCTAACCCAAGCATATTCTTAAACTCTAACGATGCGAAGCTATAATCGACACCAGTATAAAACAAAACGGATGCAAAGCGTTGGTTTACAGGGAACGTACCAGTAACGACATTGGGATCCTGACGCGCTTCCCTTGCTTCGATATTGAAAACTCTTCCACGGGCTTGGTTCAATTCTGGGCAGTTCCTCTTTTTTTGGGTAAAGGGTTACCCCGGTGATTCTATATATTCACAACCAAAAAAGCACAAGTAGTGTAGAGAGTCTACACTAGTTCAATCATGAGACACACCCCATGAAAGTCAAACCAAAACCAAACCAAAACAAAACAACCAAGAAAAGGAAACGACCACTAGACTACAATCTAGAAACAAATAACCAAACACAACTAATCAGCCTCCATCGTCGCCTTTGTCATCCGCATAGATCTCCCATTCTTCAAGAATCTTTCGCACCCTCACGGTATCCTTCAACTTAGCTCCCATCAACTTGTATCGCACTGTTTTGATAATAACATCACTAACCGTCTCAGGAGGTCTGAGTTGATTTTTAAACAACCGAGCATTCCTCTCTTGCCAAATGTTATAAGCAGTAGCCGCAACGAGGAGCTTAGCCACATAAATATCCGCCCGTTTCTGATGACTACGAGCACTAAGCCAGTGAACAACTTCTGACCATTTCGGGCTGACCGAGTTCATACCCCCCCTATCCCGGATTAGCGTCCACACCTGTGAAGAATACTTGCATTCAAAGAACAAGTGTGGGTGGGAATCAAAGTTCTCAAAACACATTAAGCAACACATCATATTCATGTTTTTCCTTCTAGACAAATCCCATTGCAGAATTTTATCTTGTGTAAGGAGCTTACGTTTCATAATCAGCCACATCATGAATGCGTGCCTCGGAATACACTGAGCGAACCACACAATTTTGCACCAATCAACATCCGGTTCCCTATGGCGCAACGAATGCCAAGCCCCAGACGTCGAAAACCCATTGAGATCATTCCCATCCTTCCATAAAAGCCTATCATTTTTCATTGGATCCAAAATTACTTGATCAATCTGAATCAGAACAGGGAACAAATCCCTCCACGCTATAGGCCAACTCCAACCGCCATTCGAATGCACATCGGCCACCGAATCCTCCAACCTAAAATCAGCATCTGTAATGACTCTAGGCGAAAGAAAATCGGCCAAAGGCCCCAACTCGGACCATGTATCATACCACGCTGAGGTAGAGGCACCATTACCAACCTCCGACCAAAAATGATTTCTAACCAGCGGCCCTAACTGAGATATCTTCCTCCACGACCAACAACTACTAGCGGGCGTTTTACATACCCAAAAACTCTTGCCCTTTAACCGATACGAGTGCACCCAATCAACCCACAAGGAGTCCCGTTTAGAAACAATGCTCCAAATATGAGACGACATCAACGCTTTATTCATATCCCCCACACGTCTAATACCCAAGCCCCCCTCATATTTTGGCGTACAAACCAATTTCCAAGAGACTTTCGATTTACCTTTATTAAACGCAGAATCTTGGGACCAAAGAAAATTTCTCATCTTAGCTTCAAGCTCCTTGATTATCCGAACCGGCAAAATAAACACTGAGGCCCAGTAGATATGCATAGAAGATAGGACAGAATTAATAAGCTGAAGTCTTCCTGCGAAGGATAACAGCTTATTTCTCCAATGCATGATACGCTTTTCCAACCTCTCCACTAGAACTCGACATTCATTGTACCCAAGCCTAGCCGAAATCAAAGGGACCCCCAAGTACCTGACAGGCAACTTTCCTTCCTTAAAAGGCATGATATTCAGAATAGCTTGCTTAGTATGATTTTTCACATTGCAGAAGAAAACCGTGCTTTTCTGATTGCTAGGGACCAACCCCGACATCTTAGTGAATTTCGAGAGAGAGGACATAATGCAATTAGCCGAACTAACTTCCCCTCTAGCGAATAAAAACAAGTCATCTGCAAAGCAAAGATTTATAATTCGCTGTCTTTCACACCTATTGTGGAACCTGAAAGAGGAATCAATTTGTACCGAATGTTGCAGAATACTTGTTAAGACCTCCATAACCAACGTAAATAAATACGGGGACATTGGATCACCCTGCCTCAACCCACGTTTCCCTTTGAAAAACCCATGCACTGAGCCATTGACACAAACCGAAAACGATGTAGTAGAGACACATACCATAATCCACTCCACCATTTTGATGTTAAAGCCAAACCCAATCAGCACTTTTCTCAAAAACCCCCAATCCACAGTATCGTAAGCTTTCTGAATATCGACTTTAAACGCACATCTCGGGGGACCCGCATCTCTATGATAATTATGCATTAATTCCTGGGTTAAAAGAATGTTATCCGAGATTTTCCGACCAGGAACAAAAGCCGATTGGTTGATGCTAACAATATCATTAAGGGCACCTTTAATTCTGTCCGCAATGATCTTACTGATACATTTGTAAAAAACATTACAGCAAGCAATCGAACGAAAATCAGTAACAAGCATAGGGGTCGAAACCTTTGGAATAAGAACAATTAACGTATGATTCAATTCCCGGAGAAGATTACCCGTTTCAAAGAAATCCTTAATCGCGTTAGAAATATCATTACCAACTAAAGACCAAGCACTCTTAAAGAAGGCTGCCGTATAACCATCCGGCCCAGGGGCTTTGTCGTTACCAATCGAAAACATAGCCTTTTTGACCTCCTCCGCCGTTACCTGCCGAATCATATTGAACGCCACATCATGAGATAACATTTTCGGGAATAAATCTGGAGCCGGTTCAAGAGAAATATCCCCTACAGATCCGAAAAATCCCTCATAGTGCTGAACAGACGCTTTAAAAACCATGTCACCTTCATACGTAACCCCACCCGAGTCCGTAATAACTTCTATTCTAGAAAAATGATTTCTGGCTTTCAACGAAGAATGAAAGAATTTCGTGTTCATATCACCAGCCGCTAACCAGTCCACTTTAGATTTTTGTTTCAGGAACCTCTCCTCGTCTAGTAAAGCCTCCTGTAACTCGCGGCTAATAGTAGCCTCATCAGCACGGATAGCAACATTTGACGGGTCTTGATCCAAATTTTGCTGAATAACATCCAACTTCAATCTAAGGTTATCTACTTTCTTGTGGAGATTTCCTTGTTTAAAGAGCAACGACCTCAACGGGTGTTTCAGCAAACGAAGTTTTTTTACAACTCGGAACTGATACACTCCGTCAACATGAGTACCCCAACCATTAGAAACGATCTCCAAAAATTCTGGTTTGAAAACCAGAAAATTAGCGAACTTGAAAGACCTCGGTTTCACTATGACAGCATCCGGGAACGATAAAATACATGGACAATGATCCGACAGACGATATGGCTTGAAAACAGCCACCGAGTTCGGATATTCCGCTAGAAAAGAAGTGTTCCCCATCACCCGATCAATTTTCTTAAGTAACCCAATCCCTTTCTTAGGCTTTTGGTTCCAAGTAAAATGAATACCTGACCGATTAATATCAACCACTTCAATATCGTCAACACAAGCCTGGAACTCCCTCATACCGGTCGAACAAGAAGAAGTGCCCATGGAACTGTCCTCTATATTCAGAGCCGAGTTAAAATCACCCATAATAAACCACGGACTATCCGCAACAAGAGTTTTGTGCAACGAAAGTTGGTGCCACAACACCCTCCGGGTCACATAATAATTAGCAGCATAAACAATAGAACAGAAGACCCTCCTTTTATCCAATTTAAACACGAGTTGAAGGTGCATAACCTGATCCGACTGGGCCAAAACCATCACGTCAAAAACGGCCGGATTCCAACCCACAATTATTCTAGTGCCTTTATCACAACATCTACCATTCGAAGTCCACTCCCACGATCGAAAAACTGACTTACAAACACTAGCCAAGTTAGCAACATTAACATGGGACTCTAAAATCGCACACAGACTCAACTTATAATCTTTCACAGCTTGCCGAACCTCCATTTGTTTAAGCGGGCGGTTCAACCCCCTTATATTCCAGACCGCGAGACTAATCATTAGCAACTACCTGAGAAGGAGTGCTTGCCCCTTGTTTGCTCTGAATTTTACACGTCCCTTGCCTCATAAACTCATCCATTTCGTTATAAACTTCTTCCACTTCATTATCCGAATCCTCCAAGGCCGAACCCGAGGATTTCTTGCTAGTCCCCTCTCCAGAATCAGCTTGGTTTAACACATCAAAGGGATTATTCAGTTTAATTGGCACCGAAGACGACCCATTGTTACCCTTCGGCTGAGGTTTTGGAGCCACCGGCCGATATTCAAACCTACTTTTCTGCTTGTTCACCGGAATACCCATTTTCCTAGCGACCTTCTTACCATGAACTTCAGTATACCCATCCTGATCAACAATCGGACCCTTTTTCGTCTGCAAGTTCTTTTGAAAATTGCGGTTCGGCACATCATTTTTAACAACCTTCACCGGTGTTTTAGGACACCCATCAGCCGTGTGACCAAACACACAACAAGTGTGGCAACGGTGTGGACTCCATTCATACTCCACATACATAGTTTCTTTAATAAAACCCTCCCCTTCCGGTTCAGGTATCGCCATAGTAATCTCTTCACGAAACTCCTTATCCGCCGAAATTTCCACCAACGCTCTAGCATAGCTACTACGACCCCACAAATCGGTACACATAGAAGTTGTAAAAGAATCTAGCATCTTAGGCTCACCGATTTTTGTAGCTATCAAACTAAGACCATCTTCCGTATAAGCCGCAATAGGAACCTCATGAATTTTAACCCAAACCTGCACCTTCTTAACTTCTTTCTTTTCAAGTTTGGTCGTTGGGGTCCATATGTTCAGAAACAACGGTTGCGATCTAATAATCCACGGACCATCCTTGAGGACATTCAACATTCCACGTTCATCGTTGAACTTGAAAAAGAAAAATCCATTAGCATTCATCATCGACTTCAGCAACCCATATTTCTTCCACTGAACTTTAACAAAGTAATCAACAACCGGGAATGCAACCCGGTCCCCCAAAAAATACCCGTAAATAGTATTAGATAACTTCTCTCGCACGGTTCGGACAGATTCTTTGGGAAGCACGATATCACATCCTTCATGCACAACCGGACTCTCCAAGGAACGAAAATTAACTTTCTGACCACTACTTGCTGCAACCGATTCCGCATAAGACAAAGGAGTAGAGCTACTATTCTGACCATTAAAAGAACCTTGAACATCATGAGCAGCCCCAGATGCAACCGGTTTGAACGTCACACCTTTAGCAGGATTAGGGTTTGCATGGGGCGCCCCCATAACCGACTCATAATCCATCCCACATGCATGATCAGCATTCAATTCAACCGGCTTAGATATATCAATCAAGCCATCAATAACCGACGTAGCATTAGTTGAATACATACCTCGCCTCGGAATCCGATTATTCCCCTCAATGTTAGTCACTCGCAACCCAATACCACGAACTGGTGGTGTCTTCTCATCCGTCCCCGGAGTGGCAACCTCCTGCAACGGCTTTGAGCGATCATTCATGACAACAGCAATCAAGACAACTCTCTCTAGAACCAGCAGACCAAAGAAACAAGCACCCGAAATCCAAGAAACCCTAGAGCCGCAACCAGAACGAAGAACAAGAAAACAGAAAACCCTAATCCTAAAAACCCTAGTTTGAAACCTGAACCCTTAATCGATTAAACCTGAGCATCAATCTAGCTAAATTAAACTCAGTTAACCGCAATCAACGACTACCAGTTTAATAAATCAGGGTTCTTGAATCAAAAACTAGAGCGGCGATTGTAAGAAGAAAACCGAAAAAACCCTAGTTCTAAATCAATCCCTAGTGCTAACGAGTTCGTTATAGAGATCAAATCTCTAATCACAGACTGTTATACACAAGATCACGAAGAAAAACACAGGATTCATGAAGAACAATCAAAATCGCCAATTAGGAGAGAGAGCATAGGGTTTCCCGGATCAGTGATGTTGGGGATTGCCTAAATTCTGGGGCAGTTCCTCTTATAGTGCCCAATATCACCACAGTTAAAGCATCCAAGTCTTTGCCCGTTTCCTCCACCATTTCCAGCTTGATTGTTGTTGTTTCGGTTCGCATTACCAGCTTGATTCACATTGTTGCCTCGATTCCCATTTCCTCCATTGTTTCCTTGTGGGCGATTTCCATTTCCACCTCGGTTATTGTTTCTATTTCCAAATCCTCCTTGGCCTCCCCGGCCAACGGTAGCCCAACAAGAATCCTTCGAGTGACCAGTCTTCCCACGTGCTTCACATACTTTTAAACCACATCGGCCTGAGTGGTGACGCTGGCAGGTGTTGCACTTGGGGTGGGTACCCATATATCCCTTTCCTTTCCTTCCGGTACCAGCTGTAACTTGAGCTGGCGTGCTTGACTCTCCTTTCTTAACAACCCCACTAGTGCCTTGTTTGAAGTTCGAGAACTTTCTTTTGTTACCCCCGGACGACTCGACATGAGTCTCCTTCTTCTTTTGAAGAGGTCACCATACTTATGATTTGAGGAGCTAAACCCCAAATGAAATGCTCAATTCGCTTGAATTCCGGTCTCACCATATAAGGTACCACATGAGGTAGGTCGTGGAATCTCTGAACGTACTCCGCGATTTTGGGACCGTCCATCCTCAAATGCCAAAACTCAGTCTCCAACCTTTGTATCTTAGCACGAGAACAATACTTCTTTCTCATCAACTCCTTTAACTCAGCCCAGGTCAATGCGTAAGCAGCGGCTTCACCAAGAGTTTGCATTTGTAAGTTCCACCAGGATAGGGCTCCGTCCATGAATAGCCCAGAAATTTAGGTGACTTGCTGGTCGGGTGCACATTTGCTCATGCGGAGAACAGATTCGGTCTTCTCGGCCCAACGAACAAAGGCGACAGCACCTCCAGTGCCATCAAAGTTGACTGGCTTGCAGTCTAGAAACTGCTTGTAGGTGCACCCATGAGGTGGATTGTTGTTGCCAGTATTGCCAGAATTACTTCCACTAGTCCCTCCTTGAGAGGCGGCGTATTGCGCGATGGCAGCAGCGATGACTTGCTGGAGTTCTGCATCATTGGTAGGCATCGGCGTTTGACGTCTCGGCATCTTCTAAAAGATGTGTTCACGTTGGTCAGGCCATAATAAAGCGTATATAATGATAGTAATAGTACATAACATCTCATGTTATAAATAAATCACCCATATCGATAGCCTCTGTAATGGTTGAGGGCTTCGAGGTAGTAACCATGCCCCTGATCCGGGGTGCAAGTCCCCAAATGAATCATTCAATCCTTTTGAACTCTGGTTTGACTAAGCAGGGGACGACCCTAGACAAGTCGTGAGTTGGCAAGTTACTCGTGAAGAGGTGAAAAACGCTATGTTTAGCATAAGTGAAATCAAAGCGCCGGGACCGGACGGGTATACGTCGGCTTTTTTTAAGCATGCCTGGGAGATAGTGGGTAATGAAATTACAGATGCGGTGTTGGAGTTCTTTGAAAATGGTCAAATGCTGAAACAACTTAACCATACCATCTTGGCTCTTATTCCAAAGGTGGAAACTCCAGATTCGGTGTTGGATTATCGCCCTATTTCTTGCTGCAACGTGCTCTATAAGTGTATTAGTAAGATCATAACGGACAGATTGAAGGGTAGTTTGGAGGCTCTAGTCAGCATTAATCAGTCTGCTTTTGTTCCAGGTAGACGAATTTCTGACAACATTCTTTTAACGCAAGAACTGATGCATAATTATCATTTAAACAAAGGCCCCCCTAGATGTGCTTTCAAGATAGATATTCAAAAGGCTTATGACACAGTGAGCTGGTCTTTCTTGGAAAGGATTCTTATTCAATTCGGCTTGCATAGAAGAATGGTGAAGTGGATAATGGCGTGTGTTACCACGGCAACATACTCTTTGAGTATAAATGGCAACCTACACGGGTTCTTTAAAGGGAAGAGGGGTTTGCGCCAAGGGGACCCGATGTCCCCATATTTGTTCACTCTTGTAATGGAGGTGTTAACTCTAGGTCTCCAAAAGGCTGCTAGTTCAAGTTTGGCGTTTCAATATCATGCGCACTGTAAGAAACAAAAAATTATAAATGTATCTTTTGCAGATGATTTGTTTATATTTGTGCATGGAAGTATCTTGTCGGTTAGCAAGATCAAGTCCGCATTAGAGGAGTTCACGAGCATGTCGGGGCTGGTTCCGAATCTTGCTAAAAGCACGGTGTTTTTCTGTAATGTTCCCCAGCATATTCGGCAGGAAATTTTAAACATTATGCCGTTTCAGGAAGGGTCGTTGCCAGTTCGGTATTTAGGTGTGCCGTTGATCACATCTAAATTATCCGCTAATCATTGTAAAGTTCTAGTTGAGCGAATGGACAAAAGGATCAACAATTGGATGACAAAAACTCTATCGTTCGCGGGAAGACTTCAGCTTATCAACTCGGTCCTGTCAGCCATGCATATCTATTGGGCTTCGGTTTTTATTATTCCGACTCGTGTCATTAATGACTTGGAGAAACGTTTGCGTCGTTTTCTTTGGAATGCAGGTAATGTGGGTAAGGTTAAGGCTAAGGTTGCGTGGAATGATGTATGTCTTCCGAAACAGGAGGGGGGCCTAGGAATCCGTAGAATCGGGGATGTAAACAAAGCATTAATCACTAATCATATTTGGAGCATACTGGTCAAACGCAAATCTTTATGGGTGCAATGGATCTATGATTATAAAGTGAAGGATCAAAATTTCTGGGAGATTCAATGCAGGGGTAGTATGAGTTGGGGGTGGAGGAAGATTCTATCCATTCGTAACATTATTCGGCCGTTTGTTTGGAAAGTCATCCGTTCTGGTAGGCAAACGAATGCCTGGAGTGATAACTGGTGTCACTTGAGTCCGCTCAGGTCAATGATAACTCCAAGACGTATTGCAAATGCGGGCTTTAATCTCAACTCCTCGGTTGCGGATTTAGTTGATGAAAATGGTGAATGGAAATGGCCGCAAGCCTGGTATGATATCTATCCAGTTTTGATTGGATTGACCCTTGATATGCTTACTCCCCAGTTACAGGACTTAACGATTTGGAAGGATTCGGAGGGTAATCGGTGCCAGTTTAGCTCGTTGGAAGTGTGGCACAGTATTCGTAGCCGAGAAACGCCTAGCAGTTGGGCGAATATGATTTGGTTTAGTCAGTGTATTCCCCGACACTCATTCCACTTTTGGTTGATTATAAAAAATAAGCTGAGAACCCAGGATCGGTTGCGAGTATGGGAAGCGGGTAATGAAACAAACTTAAGACTCATGTGTTGTCCTCTTTGCCAGCATGGTCGAGATTCAAGAGATCACCTCTTTTTCTCGTGTGTTTTCGCATCTCAGGTTTGGATGAATGTGAAGAATATGGCTGATATGGACGAAGTGAACGGATCGTGGGATTCTATCTTGGAGTGGATGGACCAGCACGCAAATTCAAAAACGTTAGACCGCGTGGTTTGTAAGTTGGTGGTAGCAGCTTCGGCTTATTTCATCTGGCAAGAGCGCAATAACCGGCTCTTCACCAGAACCCATTGTTCGGTTACTCAGGTTACCGAGAAGATTAAAAACACGGTCCGGCTTCGGTTGATGGATTTCAGGCTTCAAAGGCATGTGGACTACAATCGAGTTATGACGAGGTGGCAGATCCCAGCAAGGGTGCTGAATGAAGACCCGGGTTAAGCATCGATGGGGGGTTGTTAGATAGATAGTTGTAGCTGGTCATGTGTTTGCTTCGGGTTGTTTTGTTCTTGGTTGTCTTTTTTGTGGGCTTTGTTTTTGTTGTCGTGGTTGTCTTGAATTGTAGTGTGTGTCAGTGTTTTGGCACACCCTGTTCTTTTATTTGGTGATTTATAAAATTTACCGGGGTAACCCTTTACCCAAAAAAAAAAAAAAAAAAAAAAAGTCGTGAGTTGGCTGGACGTATTTAGGAATCTCTGGTCCGTCCATTTTCAATTCCAGAACTCCACCTCAAGCTTCTGGATTCCAGCCCTAGAATTGTATTTCTTCTCCATCATTCCTTTGAGCTCGTCCCAGCTCAGTGCATAAGCAGCATCAGTGCCAAGGGTCTGAACTTGAAGGTTCCATCATGAGAGTGTGTCATCTAGAAATAAACCGAGGTATAGGGAACACTCTGTTGGGGTGAACCGTTACTCATTCTTAGAATGGAGTCAATCCTTTACCCAAAAGAATGGGCCCGGAGGTTCAAATGAAAAACTCGTTTGAGGTTTTGAATGATATGGAGGATGAATGGGGAACCGAGAATGATGAGGTTAGATTGAGTTCGATGGTGGGAGGATACAATTTCATGGATGACACAAATCCAAGTAACGTAAAAAAAACAGGTGCAAGCACACCTGATCAGGAGGTTTTTAATGGATAGTGTGGCTACTTGGAACGTGAGGGGTTTGAACCACACCCTCAAACAAAAGGAGGTTCAAAAGTTTGTTAGGGATAACGGTTTGCAAGTGTTAGCGATATTGGAGTCTCATGTTCAGGTAGATAATTTGGAGAAGGTATGTAATAAGGTGTTTAATAAATGGGATTGGACGTCGAATGGCAATTTGTGTGACAAAGGAACGCGAGTTATTATTGGTTGGAATGTGGATAATGTTGAATTAGTAGTGTTGCATGCAACGAATCAAGTTATTCATGTTCAAATCCGATTCAAAAAAGACAATTCTATGCTAAATGTCTCATTTGTTTATGCGAGTAATAATGAAAAAGAAAGGAAACAGCTTTGGGAATCGCTTAAAATGCATAAAGGTCCGGCTCAGCGAAACCCGTGGGCGATTATGGGGGATTTTAATGTTGTGCTGAATTTAGACGATACGTGTATGGGGTCATCAAATGTGACGAGTGCTATGCAGGATTTTATTGATTGTGTAAACTATCTTGAAGTCTTTGATGTTCGAGCTCATGGCATCCATTACACATGGAGTCGGTGTCCAAAGAATGGGATGGGAATTAGGAAGAAATTGGATAGAATCTTGGTGAATGTTTGCTTTGTGGATAGGTTTATAGACGCGTATGGTATGTTCCTTCCTAACGGAATCTCGGATCACTCGCCAGCTTTGCTTAAAATTATTCAGTCCGAAAAGAATAAACCTAAACCTTTCAAGTTTACAAATCTTTTGGCTAATAAGAAGGAGTTCGTGGATGTAGTAGCGAAGGGATGGGATATGGAGGTGGTGGGGGTTCCGATGTTTCGTGTTGTCAAGAAGTTAAGAGGGCTCAAACGTCCGTTACGGTTGCTTCTCATGAAACAAGGTAATATCCATAAAAAGGTGGCTGATTTGAAAGCGGAAATGGAGTCGTTGCAGAGTTTGCTAGATGCGGATCCTTTCAACTTAACAATTAAAGAAGCTGAGTCAATTTGTGTGAAAAATACATGGAGGCTATGTTAGATGAAGAAAGGTTTCTGAAACAGAAGGCTAAACAGAAATGGCTTGAAGCTGGAGATTTGAATACAGCGTTCTTTCACAATGTGGTTAAATGTCGTAACCATGTGAATAAAATAAATGTTATTAAAGATACTGCTGGAAATGTGTATGAAGGGAACGAAGTTTCAGCGGCCCTTGTTAATCATTTTAAAAATTTTTTGGGTTCTAACGGAAGCAGGGTTAGCCGAGTGGATGGAAACATTTTTTCGGCTACTATTAGCCCTTCAGTGGCGGTTTTTATGTGTAGGCAAGTGACGACGGATGAAGTAAAAGCGGCTATATTCTCCATTAATGAAAACAAGGCTCCGGGGCCGGATGGGTTCACATCAGAATTCTTTAAAAAATCATGGTCTATTGTTGGAAATGAAGTAACAGCTGCTATTATAGATTTTTTTGATTCGGGGAAAATGCTTAGGGAGATAAACCATACTTTTTTGGCTTTAATTCCAAAGGTTACTACCCCGGAAGTGGTTACGGATTATAGGCCGATATCGTGTTGTAATGTGGTCTACAAAGCTATTAGCAAGATTCTTACGGCTAGGATTCTTGAAGGCTTAAAGGGCATCATAAGTGAAAATCAATCGGCGTTTGTTCCAGGAAGGAGGATTTCGGATAATGTGATGCTGACGCAAGAACTTATGCATAACTATCATCGCGAAAGTGGGCCGCCTAGGTGTGCTATGAAAGTAGACATTCAGAAAGCTTACGATACGGTAGACTGGAATTTTTTACGGGATGTTTTGCATGGGTTCGGCTTCAATCAGCGTTTTATTTTATGGATTATGGAGTGTGTCACCACCACTTCTTTTTCCATAAGTGTAAATGGTAATGTTCACGGGTATTTCAAAGGGGAGCGGGGGTTGCGTCAGGGGGACCCTATGTCGCCATATTTGTTCACTATGGTCATGGAAATCTTAACATTGATTCTCAAGAGAGCCGCTGATTTGGATCCGTCGTTTAGATTTCACAACAAATGTGAAAGGCAAATGATAATCAATGTTTGTTTTGCGGATGATCTGTTCTTATTCACTAGAGGGGATGTTGGATCGGTGAAGGTCGTTATGCGCGCCTTGAAAATTTTTGAGGAAACGTCTGGGTTAGTGCCAAGTAATGCAAAAAGTACAATTTTTTATTGTAATGTGCCGGGTTTGACAAAAGCAAGGATCTCGAGTTTGATTCCGTTTGATGAAGGGAAACTTCCTATTAAATACTTGGGTGTTCCTTTGCTTGCCTCGCGGCTATTGTCAAAAGATTGTAGAATTCTGGTAGACCGGATGTCTAAACGTATTAACGACTGGAAAAACAGATTTCTTTCTTTTGCGCGCAGACTTCAGTTGATTCTTTCAGTTCTATCCTCCATCCATGTTTACTGGGCGTCTGTTTTCATTCTGCCCGTTAGTATCATAAAAGATTTGGAATGCAAGATGAAAAATTTTCTTTGGGGTCATGGCATGGGTTCCAAGGGGAGAGCTAAAGTAGCATGGAGAGAGGTATGTCTTCCAAAAAATGAAGGGGGTTTAGGCATTAGACGAATATCGGATGTTAATAAGTCGCTGATGGCTTATCACATATATAGTATTGTTTCTGGCAGAGAGTCGTTATGGACTAAATGGGTGTCTCTATATAGGCTTCGTGGTCGTAGTCTTTGGGATATTCCTATTCAGCCTAGTTCAACATGGGGATGGAAAAGACTAATGAGATGCAGAGATGTGTTTCGAGAGCATATGTGGAAAAAGATTGGTAATGGGCAAAATACATATCTGTGGTTTGATAAATGGTCGAATGAATGCCCGTTATATCATGTTGTTACTCCGCGTCAATTGGCTCGTTATGGTTTTTCGGTTATGTCAAAAGTTACAGAAGCATTTATAAATGGTCGATGGGAGTGGCCGGAAGAATGGAGGAGCCAATATCCGAGTTTGTTTCAGCTCCAGCCGTTAACGTTATCTAGCACGCAAGATAGGGTGGTATGGAAGAATTTTGAAGAGAGGCTTGTCCCGTTTTCGTCTAGAGAAGTGTGGGATACTATCCGGACTCGTGATCAGCTGATTAGGTGGTCGAAGGTGATCTGGTCCGCCTTTAATATTCCTAAACATGCTTTCATGGCTTGGCTGATATTTAAAAAGAAATTGTGGACTCAAGATAGAATTCTGAGGTGGAATCATGTAGTTACGGGTTCTATGAATTTGATGTGTTGCCTCCTATGTCATACGGGTTTGGAAACACATGAGCATTTGTTTTTTGAATGCCCATACTCGTCATCAGTTTGGCATAAGGTTCGGCAGAAAATAGACATGGATATGGCTTCGGACTCTTGGGAGGATATCTCGGAATGGTTAATCTCCAAAGCAAACTCGAACACGGTTGTTTCGGTGGCAGGTAGATTGATAGTGGCGGCTGCAGCTTATGTTATTTGGAGTGAAAGAAACGCTAGATTTTTTAGCAATCGATTAAGACCTCCAGAGAAGACGGCCGATATTGTTATTAGCACGGTTAGAACAAAGCTGATCTCCTTCAAGTACAAGCAAAGTTTGAATGTTCAAAGGTTCTTAGAAGAGTGGAAGATGGAAAAGGAAGAATTCTTGGATGAAGACTGAAGACCAATGTTTGTTTTTTTTATCATGTAATTGGTTTTCTGTTTTGTTTGTCTTGTGGTTGAACTCTGTGGTGGTATGTCACTCAGAGAACTAGGGGGCATTTTCAGCCTTCTACTTGGTTTGTTTTTTGATATAAAAATCACCGGGGTAACCCTTTACCCAAAAGAATGGAGTCAATCCTGTCGGACCAACGAACAAATGCAACGGCACCTCCTGTTCCGTCAAAGTTCAAAGGCTTGTAGTTCAGGAACTGCTTATAGGTGCAGCCAGTTGGAGGGTTATTTCCAGTAATGCCATCGCTGTGCTTAGAGCGAAGGGCTTCATGTCGTGCATTTGCCTATGAGATGCGTCCTTGCAGCTCGGCTTCTGTCCTTGTCAGTGTACTGGTGTATGTGACACGTCTGGATGGCATTCTCTTCTGTCGAAGTGGTATGAAGCGGGCTAGACAACATTTCAATTGTCTATGAGATACATAGCACTATAAGCCATCATGTAATCACCCAATTTTACACGTAAATATACTCAATGTATGAGTGGGGAAAATAAATTTCCGAGCCTCCACATAGGCTTGCCAATTTGGCTTGTTGCTTGTAATAGAATGAACTCGAGGCTACATCGCCTTGGTTATTCGTGTTTTAGTTATTTCCTGCTACGTTGGTTTTCATTAGCTTGACCCGCAGAGTCCACCAGGATTTCTATGCACTACAAGTCGCTATTACGTGGGCCCCCGTAATAATAAATTGTCTTGCACAGTTACCCCAATTTTCTCTCGTCCAAGCAGATGATCAATCAAGGAGCAACAACAAGTGCATCGGCATGATCAGGGTCATGCTCCAATGCGGGGTCGGGAGCAACGCCTGGCTCAGGGGCCACAGCCGGCTTCGGATCAACAAACTCCATCTCAAAATCAGCTGGATCATCAAACATAGGGTCGATAGGGACTACAGAATCCTCCAAGGGCTGGTCTAAGTGTATGAACTCCATGTCATGGTCTGGATCAAAACCAGGTGGAAAAACGGGATCATTCTCAATATCGTGATCAAACTCAAAGCTGTGTGCGGGAACTGGTGCAGCTGATGACGCCATATCAGGCTCGGCGTCGTGTGAGTGATGTTGCACTCCCCGTGTACGCAAAGATGCGGATGCCACAGACTCAAATGGGTCTGGGACAGGTGAATGGGCATAAGCCTCTTCTTGCAGGAGCGTCAGCAAGCAGTAGGCTATCACCAGCAGCAATAGGGCCTCGCCCTCAAGTGGGTCCTCCTCTAATAGATCGTTATCGTCGTCAGAGACCACGTCGGGGGGCATATCAACAACAGGATAAGCGGCAAGGGGCACAGGAGCAGGGATCACCGCGAGTGGCAAATTCCCAACAAGATGGCCATCAGTAGGCTCTGCTACGACATCAGGCAGCGCAAAAGGGCTGAAAGTCGTCATCGTCTGTGCCGGTAGTATCGGAAATGTACACCTCGTGCTCCGATTAAACTATGTCGTCTGATACTATGGCCATGGGATTCGTAGTGTCCATCTTTCTAGTACATGATGAAAGCATGACGTTTGTAACATAAACACATATACGTATAACAATCAATCATATAAACATATAAACATGTTAGTCAACAATAAGTAATCAAATAATTCTCCTAGTCTCACTAGCCTCCCAGCCTCCCAGACTGACTCCCTAGTCCCACTAGCCAATTCTCCCAACCTCTCAGACTGCTCTTCCTAGTCCCACTAGCCAAATTTTTCCCAGCCTCTCAGACTGCTCTTCCTAGTCCCACTAGCCGAATTTTTCCCAGCCTCTCAGACTGCTCTTCCTAGTCCCACTAGCCAAATTTTTCCCAGCCTCTCAGACTGCTCTTCCTAGTCCCACTAGACAACTACCTCGGTCTCTTAGACCGAGCCTCGGCCTCCCAGACCGAGCCTCGGCCTCCCAGACCGAGCCTCAGCCTCCCAGACTGAGCCTATAAATAATAAATAAAATGTGCTCAACATTTGTTTGTAAAAACGTTTTGGATCTGGACTTAAGTGGTATGCAGTGTAAAAATGTTTTCGTGAGAGCCCTAGTGATCATAGTCTAGACTCGAGAAGGAATCCTAGT
This sequence comes from Helianthus annuus, assembly GCF_002127325.2. Lineage (NCBI taxonomy): Eukaryota > Viridiplantae > Streptophyta > Magnoliopsida > Asterales > Asteraceae > Helianthus > Helianthus annuus. The sequence goes on along the minus strand of NC_035447.2, from coordinate 165,082,485 downwards.
TCGCTATGATCAGAGCTCTGATACCAAGCTGTCACACCCTGGCTTTGCGGAAGCGTGGTTTATTTTGGTGTGACTTCTTAATACCATAGCTTAATCATAACAAAGCTATATGAAATAAAAACCATGCAAGATCATCCTTTGAATTAAGTTTTAAAACATAAGTAACATAACATTGTCTTAAGGCGTTGACTCATGCAACGGAAACTACAACCTGATAACATAAAAACATTGTTCAGAAGACACAAACATCAACATGAAATAAACACAGTTTAAGAACTGTGACTCGTCCAGGAAAAAGTCACAACCCTTAAACTTGGATGACCTCGTAACCCTTATGCAGCGGGAAAACGTAACATACCGCGCCAGATCTTTAGTTCCTGAAATACATGTAAGTTAGAAAAATCAACAATAATGTTGAGCGAGTTCATGTGTAAGTGAGTATGTAAAACCTTTGTAAGTATAAAATCCTGGTATGTAGCAAATAAGGAAAAAGAGATCACCAATGGTTTGCAAGGCCATTGATATGTGTGAAGTGCAAGTAGGAAGACTCAAACCTAGCGGATTTATGCGTTGGGCACAAAGTCACCCCGAGGTCCGTTATGCTGGGCCTGGGGCTGGGCTCGCTACACCCAGATAGATCTACCGCTCCTGTCCCTCGGTCCTACCCTGAGGATTAATGGCCTCAAGTTTCCGCCTACCCACTCACATGATCTAAGTAGTAACACTCCTTACGCTAACCATACCATGTAAGAAGTATTCGTAATCATAGTAACATGTATTTCACCCCCGCAGTTTAGAAAACCGAAAACAGTTAAGAGTAAAGGGGGACATGAACTCACAGTGGTGCGTCTCTACCAAGTATATCTCCTGATCAAGCAGCTGTGCGACGACCTACACATACTAACTCTATTAGACGGACGGTCATGCCTTAGCTTTATGGTTTAAGTTTTTGGGAAATAGTTAGACAACTATTTCGTGTTTACATTCTCTATATACTTGGTAATTATTTTCCTTCCCAAGGATGGGGGATTTAATACATGTGCGTTCGTATAACTTCGGAATATATTATTAAGTCTCACTTAATGTGACACCTGTGTCACTTCAACCATCAAACAAATGCCAAACCAAAGAAATATCGTACTTCATACTTGGATTTGTAAAAATATGTATATCATTTGCACATATCAATTCTTGTCCGATTTCAAGCTCTAAATCGCTTTCTGGAAGGTTATACGCGCACTAATGCGTAAATATAACCAGTTTAATGCAACCAACACTCCAGAATAGTGAAATAGGCTTAACATACCTTAAATAACCTCCATATAACTTAGAAATAAGTTTTGGATGGTTTGGTGTGTTGAAATCAAGTTTGTTCGATCGCAGGGACTAATTGTGTCAAACTGCGAAACTATACCGATTCGTATAGTAACGAACCTTCCGGAACTTGATCATAAGTTAAATATGCCCTAAATATCCTTTACATAGCTTAGAATTAGGCTTTGAGGTGTTTGGTGCGCAAAAATAAACTTTTGGTCATTCAGGGACTAAAAGCGTCAAAAAGTGCATAAGTTTGCATTTTCGCGCATATCTTACGTTCTGAATATATCCGGACATCCAAAAATTTATGTAAGCATTAAAATATTTTATTTTAGTGTTTGGAATAAGAAAATTCCATTCGTCGCTTGATTTGGATCGTTTTTGCGTTCGTTACGACTTCCGTCGTAATTAACCGAACAACGCAACCGTACGACCAAACGAGCCGACATCCGAGATATTTTTGAGCACATTTCTAGTTCCCTATACTATAACTTCATTTTAGAGCCTTGAAATGAGGTTAACGGGGCTTAAACGTGTCAAAAATGAGCCGAAATGCAAGATTCTGAAGTTCAGGGACCAAAATTGACATTCTGCCATAGTTATCTTAGGAAGGGACCGAAATGAAAAATCTAAATTCCAGCTTGTTCCAGCTGTTCCCCTCATTTTCACATGGTTTTAATGAAACTATGGGCTCCCATGGTTTCACAAAACCATGGGCACATGTGTACGGATGAGATAGAAGCTCGTTTTGCGATGAACGATCCTAACGGTTCTAGATTTCCTATAAATACCCACCATGTTTTCATTCATTCCTCACATTTGAATCTGATTCAAGCTCTCTAAGTGGAAGTATATGCTTCCTACCTGAGAGAGAATTGGGTTCAAATCTTGCGGGGACCTTCTGTAAGTATTCTTTCGTTCTTTTCTTTCGTTTTTCGCTTAAAAGTCAAACTGCGTTTGACTTTCTGCATTGACCAGTTTATGGCCAATGCGAAGTTCGTTTGAACTTCATAAGGTTAGCGTAATCACGATGGTTGTAGTCCCTAGTGACTATACCTACTGATTACCACGTTATCTAGGCTCAGTGACGAGTCGTAGCTTCGGCCAGAATACGTATTCTCGCGTATTTTGTAACCAAGCTAATTTTAGGTATCACAACCGTTTGTTTTGATACCAAACCTGTTTTCTAACTTTGTTATGTTTCGACATGTTTAGCTCGTCACTTTTAGTTTAGTGCTTGTGTAGAGTCGTAAGTCAAGCGGACTAAACACCCACTTAGACTTTCGAACACGACCCGTTTGGTCGATCATTAGGATCTGACCAAACATTTTTAGTGACCATAGTTATATAGGGAATAACCTTCCGAGGTTATACCTTATGGTCACTTTGTTTAAGTAGTTGTATGATAGGTAGTTTATATGCCTTAGGTAAATTACCAAAATACCCTTTTTATGCATAATTGATATTTAAGCATATGTAACCCAAACTTTTGTCATTAAACATGTTTAGGCATATAATACTTGTCATAAGACTAGTTAGGCGGTCCGAACGTGTTTTACGCAAATGACGCGTTAAAGTAGCGTAAGCTACCTAAACGGGTCGTGATGGGTCGTAAGCACTTAGGATAGGTTTCATATTAGTATGTAGGCCTTGTTAAACCATATCATATGAGTTCCCACACTCATTTGGTTTACGAGACTCATACTATCCGATCTCCCGATTTAGGTCCGTTTTATTTATGTAGTTATCAATATTAGGTGCCGTTTGATTCCGTGCTCCTCTAGCTTTGCTTGGTGGTTATCTTAGGACTTCTAAGCAATCTCAAGTGAGTACATAGTCCCCTCTTTTACTGTTTTCAAACTGTTTTGGGGTGAAGCATGTGTGCCTATCTGTTATTTTCATGTTTTTAAAAGTATAATTGATTATACATATTTGTACTTATCTTTTTACAAACTGAATGATTTATGATTTAAACTCTGATTTTTCAAAGATTATAAAATAAATTGTTGGAATAGTACTTATTTTTGTTCACCAGACCGGTTGGTAGTATGATATAGCGCTATAGGATTTGACACCCCATTCCTGTTGTCATGGAATGTCTGAAACCAATTTGTTGCTCCATCCAAATAGGGATTGCCTTTGTGGTATTTCTATAGTCTCAAAGGTATATTTTGATACACTAGGTCTGAATGAATTCTTAAATCACATTATTTTTGTATATTAAGTTATACTCCCAAAAGTATAGTTTGATATGCTTTCATATGGGATATTGTACAAAAACCAACATATATTTTGTTAATCATTAAAACATAGTTTGATATGTTATCTTCATAATCCAAAGCATAGTTTTAATATGTTATTTTCGAACCAAAACATAGTTTAATATGTTATTTATAAATCCAAAGTATACTTTTGATATACTACTGAAAACTTATTTATGTTACCAACTAAAGTATGGTTAATATACTATTTTCTTAATGACTGGTTTTTGGTTAGTGTTTAGATGACGGGACGGGTGTAATGTGATGAAAACACGGTAGATACGCCGCTGGTACTTCTTATTTATGTAAGTGTTATCATCGCATTACATAACGTGGCATTATTTGGTACACTTGGGTTAATGGTTTTGGAACTAAAATATATTTTAATATATAACTTATTCAACTTTCTTAAAACCGAAGTATATTTTTATATATACTATAAATCTTTTTATCAAAATATTGTTTTTCAAACAATACATTTTATACAAACTCATTTTACTTAATTATTTAACTACCTATGTATTATTATTTTGTATCATCTGATTTCTTATAAATTTTGGTATGATTTATAAAAGAAAACATTTTTCAAGGATCATGACTACTTTTATTAAAACCTTTTCTTTAAACTTATAAGTCATGAATCCTACATCAATAAAACCTATGTATCTCACAGGCATTTTTATGCTGATGTACCTATTTTTACACATGTTTCAGGTACTGCTCTGTGATTATTGATGATATATGCTACACTTAGGATGGACTCGTGCCTTAGCGACTTTAAAACTTGAAAGATAATAGTTGTACTTGCGAGAGTTTCATGAATGTGTTCAACAAGCAGAGCTTCTAGATATTAAGGGTCATGGTCTTCATTATACTTGGAGTCAAAAGCCTAAAAACGGTGTTGGTTTGCTGAAAAAGATAGACCGGGTTATGGGGAACGTGAAGTATCTAGAGCTGTACCCTGAAGCGTTTGTGCTATACCATCCTTTTCGCGTCTCCGATCATACGCCGTGCATCCTCAAGATGTTCAACACGGTTAGGGTTCGGCCGAAACCTTTTAAATTCGCTAATTTTATCACGTCAAAACCGGAGTTCACGTTGTATGTGGAGCAGGAATGGAAGAGGAGTGTTCAAGGCTTTACTATGTTCTCGGTAACCAAAAAGCTCCGAAACTTTTTTTTTGGGTAAAGGGTTACCCCGGTGATTCTATATATTCACAAACATAAAAACAAGTAGTGTAGAGAGCCTACACTAGTTCAATCATAGGACATGCCCTATGAAAGCAAAACCAAACCAAACAACTCAAACAGAGCGAAACCACAAACAGAACCACTAGACTATGACTATCTAGAAAAACAAAACACAACTACTGCCCTCTAATCAGCTGCCATCTTCCTTCATTTCGGCACTCTTTATCTCCCATTCCCCTAGCAACCTTCGAACATTGGCACAATCTTTCAGCTTGGCTCCCATGAGTTTATATCGCACTTTTTTTTTTTTTTTTTTTGGGTAAAGGGTTACCCCGGTGAATCTATTATAAACCGCAAATAAGTACAAGTAGTGAGGATGAATTCCACACTAGTTCATATACAGGACATGCCCCGTATATGTAAGCCAACAAATAAAAAACACCCAAGACATTCACATCAAACCTAGCCTACTACACATCATGCAAGATATCTAGTAGACAAAACAAAACATAACCAAAATCTTCAACCGCCATCATCGAAAATGAAGTACCCACAAAAGGGCAGCCCCTTTAAACGAACCGAATGCAAACTAGCCATTGAATTTCTTTGTCGAAGAGGTGCTTGCCCCTGTTCTAGAAGACGAAGTATATGTACCCGCATCTTTGGTTTATATCGCACTTGTTGAGTAATGAGTTCACTTATCGCTTCCGGGGGCCGCAATTGATTCTTAAAAAGCCTAGCATTACGCTCCTGCCAAATGAAATAAGTAGTCGCTGCTACTAATAGTCTCGCAACATAGTCATTAACAGCTTTTGACTTGACACGATCACGCAACCAATTGACAATTTCCTCCCACTTCGGCTGAACTAGATCCATGCCAACTTTAGCTCTAACCAAACTCCACACTTGGGCCGAAAACTTGCATTCAAAAAACAAGTGATGATGAGAATCATGGTTCGCGTAACAAAGTAAACAACACAACATGTTCATGTTTTTTCTTCGAGAAATATCCCAGCTCAATATTTTATCTTGCGTAAGCAGTTTTCGCTTCATGATCAGCCACATTAAGAAAGCATGACGCGGAATGCATTGACTAAACCACACAAAACCACACCAATTAACTGGATCTTCGCGATGTCTAATCGAATCCCAAACTCGAGAAGACGAGAAATCAAGCTTATCATCTCCATGCCGCCACCAAAATTTATCAGATTCGTTCGGATGTAAAGAAACCCGATCGATCTGATCTAGAGCCGGGCAAACCTCCCTCCACGCAACAGGCCATCTCCAACCATTATCAGAATAGACTTCGGACACATTAGAATGCATATGAAAACCCGCATTCGCAATGAGACGAGGCGAGAAAAACTGCTCTAGAGGCCCTAATTCGCTCCAATTATCAAACCAAGCTGAAGTGTGAGAGCCATTCCCAATTTCGGTCCAAAAGAAGCTTCTCACCAAAGGACGCAGCTGAAGAATTTTTCGCCAAGACCAACAGCAAGCCGACGGCACCTTGCAGGCCCAAATACTTTTACCCCTAAAAGCTCCGAAACTTGAAGCCTTTTATGCGAAAGATTTTGTCCATGCAGGGTAACTTGCATGATAAAGTTTCGGATCTGAGAAAGAAGCTTGATGGGATTCAGGAGCTGATTGATGCTAACCCGCTTGATGTTGACCTTAGAACCATGGAAGCAGAATGCCTTAATGAGTTCAGAATTGCTTCTTATGATGAAGAATGTTTCTTGAAGCAAAAGGCGAAGGTGGAATGGTTATGTGCGGGGGATTCTAACACGTCCTTCTTCCATAATATGGTGAAATGTAGGAATGCAAGAAGCAGAAACCAGTCTATTAGGGATGTGGCTGGAGATCGTTTTGATGGGGATGATGTCCCGAGTGCTCTTGTTAATCACTATGAAAATTTTCTGGGTTCTGAGGATCAAGTTTCCAAGCTCAGCATGGATGTTTTTCAGAATGTTTTGGCCACGGATGTTGCGGAGAACATGGTTCGCCAAGTTACTCGTGATGAGATAAAAAAGGCTATGTTTAGTATTGGTGAGAACAAAGCCCCGGGACCAGATGGTTACACATCTGCGTTTTTCAAAAATGCTTGGGATATTGTGGGCACAGAAGTCTCGAATGCTATCTTGGAATTCTTCGATAATGGTAAACTTTTAAGGCAATTAAACCACACGATTCTTGCTCTTATTCCTAAAGTGGACACTCCAGATTCGGTCCTGGAATATCGCCCTATTTCGTGTTGTAATGTCTTGTATAAGTGTATTAGCAAGATAATTACAGATAGAATAAAGGGAAGTTTGGGGGAATTGGTTAGCATTAATCAGTCTGCGTTTGTTCCGGGTAGAAAGATCTCTGATAATATCCTTCTTACTCATGAGTTAATGCACAATTATCATTTAAACCGAGGTCCTGCTAGATGTGCTTTTAAGATCAACATCCAAAAAGCCTATGACACTGTTAGCTGGTCGTTTCTGGAGGATGTTCTCAATGGGTTCGGGTTTCATTTGAAGATGGTTACTTGGATTATGGCTTGTGTATCTACGGCTTCTTATTCTATAAGTATTAATGGGAATTTGCATGGCTACTTCAGAGGTAGAAGGGGTTTGAGGCAAGGAGACCCTATGTCGCCATATCTCTTCACTCTAGTTATGGAGGTCCTTTCGTTACTGCTCCAGCATGGGGCCAGATCTAGCTCAGCTTTCAAGTTCCATGCTCATTGTGTGAAGCAAAGGATTATAAATGTGTCGTTTGCGGATGATCTTTTTATTTTTGTTCATGCTGATTTATTCTCGGTCAAGAAGGTGCGAGATGGCCTTCAGAAGTTTACGAAAGTATCAGGATTGGTGCCAAGTCCGGCTAAGAGTACAGCTTATTTTTGCAATGTGCCTCAAAGTGTAAAACGTGAGATCCTTCATATTATGCCGTTTCGGGAGGGGAATCTTCCGGTTCGTTATTTGGGAATCTTCCGGTTCGTTATTTGATCGCATGGAGAAGAGGATTGATAGTTGGCTAAATAAATCGTTATCTTTTGCGGGTAGACTGCAACTTATTAACTCGGTGTTATCAGCTATGCACATTTATTGGGCCTCAGTCTTTATTATTCCAACCCGAGTTATAAATGATTTGGAGAAGCTGATGCGACGGTTCTTATGGAACGCTCACGGTCAAGGTAAAGTAAAAGCAAAGGTGGCTTGGTCTGATGTTTGTTTACCAAAGGATGAAGGGGGCTTGGGAATTAGGAGTATCTCGGATGTGAATAAGGCTCTTATGACGAATCACCTCTGGAGTATTATAACGGAAAGGAAATCCCTTTGGGTTCAGTGGATCCATCTTCATAAATTAAAGGGTAGGAGCGTTTGGGACATCAAAGCTCGGGGTAGTATCAGCTGGGGCTGGCGGAAAATCCTTTCTATCCGAAATGCGGTTCGCCCGTTCATATGGAAGATTGCTAGGAGCGGTTCTCAAATAAACGCTTGGAGTGACAACTGGTGCCAGTTCAGTCCGCTTAACTCGTTTATTACGCCGAGATCCATAGCTAATGCGGGTTTTAATATTAATACTTCTTTAGCGGATCTTATTGATGAGAACGGTCAATGGAAGTGGCCTTCTGCGTGGTATGATATTTACCCGGTCTTGATAGGGTTACATGCTCCGCCTTTGACGCAGAATCTGGTTGATAGAACAATATGGAAAGATTTGGAGGGAAATACACGGCCTTTTGGTTCGATGGAAGTATGGCATAATACCCGGCATCGGGAACAACCGGTCTCTTGGGTGAATGGGGTTTGGTTTAGTCAATGTATTCCAAGGCACTCGTTCCATCTTTGGTTGGTTATTAAAAATAAGCTGAAGACACAGGATCGATTAGCAAGCTGGGAAGCGGGGAGCGATTATAATTTGAGGCTTATGTGCTGTCCATTATGTAAGCATGATCGGGATTCTAGAGATCATTTGTTTTTCAGTTGCTCGTTTGCGTCTCAAGTCTGGTATAATGTTAAAGGTTTGCTGAATATGGGGGAAGTAAATGACTCGTGGCAGTCGATCATGAACTGGATGGATCAAAAGGCTAACTCAAAGAAGACGGAACACATTGTTTGTAAGTTAGTTATTGCGGCGGCGTCGTATTTTATTTGGCATGAAAGGAACAATTGTTTATTCTCTAATAAAGTGGCCAATGTTAATGCGGTGTGTGATAAAATCAAGAACATGGTTCGGCTTCGATTGATGGGATTCAACTTTAAGGGGGGTTCGCACAATCAAAGCATTCAAGAGAAGTGGAAGTTGCTTCCAAGTGATGAGGACAAAGACCCGGGCTAGGCGATTACTTTTTTTAGTTTGTTCTTTGTTTGTCGGGCTGTGTTTTCTTTCTTGTGTAGTTCAGTTGGTTTGGTTGTGACGTTTGTCGGGTTGGTGTTGTTTTTGGTGTCCTAGTCTTGGTATGCCAAGTCTAGTAGTGTATATCGGTTTCTCGATGCACCCTGTTCTTATTTTTTGGTTGATATAAAATTTCACCGGGGTAACCCTTTACCCAAAAAAAGATAATAGTTGTACTTATTTGATTGTATTAAAACAATGAGTTTATTTATTCAATAAAACGAAACTATTTAACCCATGGTTGTGAAACAATGATTCTGTTACAACACTCCCCGACGTTTTCGCCACGTTTTGTTGTTTTACGTGGTCGGGGTGTGACACTTAATATATATTTTACTTCTTATTCCAAAATATAAATATTCTTCCCAAAAATATTATATTTTAATACATGTGATTTTCCCAAAATAATACCTTGACAAAAATACGCGTTCATAAATATTTCCTTAAAATGCGTAAGTTACGTTTTAAAGATCGAGTGGTAATAATAATTACCGGTGTAACTTAAATAATTATTGCGAAGGCGTTCGTATTATTTTGGAGTCGTTAACACGGTAATATTATTTTTACCCTAAAAATAATATTTGTATATTTCACAAAATAATCATAAACACATAACAAGTGACGTTATGAAAAATATATACTAATTATATATTTACCAAGTTTTATTTTGTGAAATCCCACCTCTGATATTTTGTAAATAAAGTCGTGGCGAAATCTATAATTTGAAAACAAGTCAAACTGTATTTCTAACACTTATAGTGAAAATATTTCTAAGTGTTAGGTTTTTGGAAAAATTTCGCCAGAGTTTCCCCTGTAACTGGAGGTGGCCACGCTTTCAAGCGTATCATTTTCTTTTATAAATTCAAACAACAATTTTCTCAATCAACAACAAACAATATTCCACCAACACAAACTAGTCAAAATAGATATACATCGTAAAACACATGAACTTGTGGCTTGTGTAAAATATATAGTAACTTCCCATTATTTTTTTAATAGATCTTTCTACTTTTATAAATGAAACCGGTTTCTCGAAAATCTTATTTTTACAGAAAATGCATTTGTACATCTTCTAGTAAAAAATTACAAAAATAATTCTTTGTTAAAACTTTTTGTTACACAAGTGTCTACACACTTGTGTGTTCACAAAAATCACCTTCGTTTAGGAAAGATCCGGCTTTAAAAATATGATTTCATTTGACATTTGGTTCTTCTTTTTTTGGGTAAAGGGTTACCCCGGTGATTTTATATATTCACAACCAAGCAAAACAAGTAGTAAGGTAACATCCTTACTAGTTCAGACATGAGACATACCCTCATGAAAGTAAACAAAATTAAACAACCAACAAGGAAAACAAAGCAAACCAAGCAAACGACCACTAGACAACAATCTAGACCATCACGACACTAGACCACATGAAATTAACCATTCTCCATAAGTAAATCGGCATCGTGAATCTCCCATTTCTCCAGCAACTCCCGAACTCTGATTGTGTTCTTGAATCTGAGCCCCATCAACTTGTATCTCACACTTTCTATCACGGCTTTAGAAATGATGTCCGGAGGCCTCGCATGGTTTTTGAACAAACGATTGTTTCTTTCCTGCCAAATAACATACATTGAGGCTGCAACTATCAATTTACAAAGCAGGTTTCTCGCCGATTTCGAACGCGACCGATGCTTCAACCAATCCACAATCTCGGTCCATCTTGGTTCAACTGTATCCATACCAACTTTAGATCGGACCGTACATCATATTTCCGAGGACAACTTGCATTCGAAAAACAAGTGATCATGCGAATCCACATTTTCATAGCACAAGAGGCAGCACATCATGTTCATATTTTTTTCTCCGGGGATAGCTCCATTGCAAGATCTTGTCTTGCGTTAGAAGCTTGCGTCGAACAATGAGCCACATCAAAAAAGTGTGACGAGGAACACATTGAGAGAACCAAACGATACTTGCCCAATTCACCTCCTGCTCCCTAGCCCGAACCGAATTCCAAACCCCTGAAGAGGAGTACTCGTTAAGCTTATCATCATCCCTCCACAAAAGCCGATCCTGATTATTCAAGTTTCGTTGCATGAGATCCAATTGTATAAGCACCGGATAAGTATCTCTCCAAGCATCCGGCCATAACCAAGAACCCTCCGTATAGACATCCGCCACTTTTGCATTCAACGAGAAACCCTCTCTGGTTATAACTCTAGGAGTTAGAAAATTGCATAACGGACCGATAGTACTCCACAAGTCAAACCAAGCAAATGTGTTATTACCGTTCCCAATCTGAGACCAAACATGCTGACGGATTAAAGGCCTAAGTAGAGACATCTTCCTCCAACTCCAACAGCAAGAAGTCGGAACCCTATGGGCCCAAAAACTCCGACCTCTTAGACGATAAGAATGAATCCAAGCCACCCAAAGCGAGTTACTGTTACTTAGAATGCTCCAAATATGCGACACCATGAGAGCTTTATTAACATCCGCGATCCGTCGAATACCCAAACCTCCCTCATGTTTCGGCACACAAACCGAACTCCAAGACACTTTCGCCCTACCCCGCTGAGAAGGAGATTGAGCCCAAAGAAAATTCCGCATTTTTGATTCCAACTCCTTAATGGCTCTAGCTGGTAAAATAAAAACCGAGGACCAGTACACATGAAGAGCTAAAAGGACGGAAATGATTAATTGCAACCTGCCTGCAAAAGATAACATTCTGTTCTTCCAATTATCTATCCGATTTTCAAGACGCTCCACAAGAACATTACAATCCTTGTACAACAGTCTAGAAGAAATAAGCGGAACCCCCAAATATTTCACCGGCAGCGAACCCTCCACGAATGGCATGATAGACAAGATTTCCCTTTTGACATTATTCGGCACATTACAAAAAAATCCTGTACTTTTCTGCGCACTCGGAATCAGCCCCGACATTCGAGTGAACTTCGTTAGCGAAGACATAATACAACGAGCCGAACCCATATCTCCTCTAGCAAAAAGGAATAAATCGTCCGCGAAACAAAGATTAACAATACGCTGCTTTTCACATTTATTATGAAACCTGAAAGACGAATCAATCCTTGTAGCATGATTGAGAATACATGTTAAAACTTCCATCACGAGAGTGAAAAGATAAGGGGATAATGGATCACCTTGCCTTAACCCTCTTTTCCCCTGAAAATACCCATGAATATTCCCGTTGACACATATCGAATAGGAGGCCGTAGACACACATAACATGATCCAGTTGACCATAATGTCGTTAAAACCGAACCCGACTAAAACATTCTTAAGAAAACCCCAATCTACCGTATCATAAGCCTTCTGGATGTCAACTTTAAAAGCACATCGAGGAGGCCCAAAATGACGATGGTAATTGTGCATCAATTCTTGCGTAAGAAGGATATTATCTGATATTTTCCGACCAGGAACAAAAGCTGATTGGTTTATGCTCACAATCTTACTTAAAGAACCTTTCAGCCTATCTGCTAGCACTTTACTAATGCATTTAAAAATGACATTACAGCAGGAAATAGGATGATAGTCAGTAATTCTAGTCGGAGACGATACCTTAGGGATCAGAACAACTAACGTATGATTGAGTTGCTTCAGCAGATTACCAGTATTGAAAAAATCAAGAACAACATTTGAAACATCACTCCCCACAATCTGCCACGAACTTTTAAAAAACGCAGCCGTGTAACCATCCGGACCAGGGGCCTTATCATTCCCAATCGAAAACATAGCTGATTTAACTTCCTCCAAAGTAACCGGTCGCGTCATATGATTAGCAGAATCAGAATCCAGCTTATTAGTGAAAATATCCGGAGATGGCTGTAAAGAAATCTGACCCGCACAACCCAAAAACTGCTCATAATGGCTGACAAAAGCCGCAGCCACATTATCCCCTTCATAAATGTTGCCATTCGAATCCGATATCACATCAATACGCTTAAAATGATTTTTACACTTTAAGGATGAATGGAAATAAGCCGTATTAGCATCACCCGCACGGGCCACTCCACTTTAGATTTTTGCTTGAGGAATCTTTCCTCATCAAGCAACGCCTCCTGAAAATCCTTTTGCATAGCCGCTTCTTGAGAACGTAAAACATCGTTTAGGGGATCCATATCAATATCATTCTGAAGACCCTCAAGATTGGCACGCAGATTAGCTACCTTTTCGTGAAGATTACCTTGTTGAAACAAGAGGACACGAAGCGAAGATTTCATAAGAGTGAGTTTTTTGATAACTCGAAACTGATGAACTCCATTAATGTGCACATCCCATTTAGACTTGACAATATCCAAGAAACCCGGCTTATCCCATTTTGACATTTGGTTCTTCGAAAATACCACTTGTAGATCTTTAGATCCACTAGTTTAGAACTCTATTTCATAAGAAAAATTGTTTTTACACAAGTTCATGTTTATGTTGGAAAGGGTTCGTCATCTAGAAACTTTACGACTAAACATAAGGCTAGTTCATGTTTCGTGAACATGCTCTAGCGTGGTTCGTTGACGATCCATTCCCATACTAGCAATCAACAATAATAAATATTCATATTAAAACTAAATTTATAAGTTTTACACTATTATTTACTTTTTAACCACTTTGTTTATTTTTTTATAGACTTTAAACTTGATCTTTAGTGTTTATGATTTTTGCCTGATAAATTTCTTATTAACCACTTTAGACAAGCTTAAGAAGGCGTTTAGAGTCACTTACTACTAGCTCGTGGCTAGGGAAGAAACTAGACGAAAAATGGGTGGTTAATAGCGTTGAAGAGAGGTCCCTTTGATTCCGCAAGCACCGAGCCTCCTTATATGAACCCTTTCACCTTTGGTTGTATGTGAAATAACAAGATGAAAATTTGAAAGTGGGTGGATTTATGTGTATGCTCTCGGCCGATCTTCAAAGAAGGAAAAGGGAGTAGTGGATTGTTGTGTGATTAGGTGAAATGAAAGTCTTAGACTTTCATGCTAATTTATAATCCATTCTCCACTAGTAACCATTAGGTAAAATGTATGGTAGATATTAGACATGGGTAAATAAAGTAGTCAAAAGTGAATGGGGTGTGTCTCCTTAGGGGGAACGATAGTTGGGGTTTGTTTGTTTTTTTTTTTTTTAGATCTTAATCATCTAGTTAGGCACTAGTTAGTTTAATTAGGAGGTTAATCCAATTACTAGTGTGTGGTGTTTCATACCGGGTGTTAGGGTATTTGGGGACCCTAACTGGCTCAGAAAAAGAAAGACAATGTTAGTGACAATATTTTTATGTCCCGGGTTGTCACACCCCGACCACGTAGGACAACAAACCGTGGCGGAAACGTCGGGGAGTGTTGCAACAGAAGCTATTGTTTCACAACCATGGATACAAAAGTGTTTTGTTTTATTGATAATATTAAACATTGCATTCTCTTAACATAGAATAAACAAGTTTTACATCGTCTATCACTATTATTATGTCACTAAGGCCTCGTCCAGATCCTATATGACGCATGCATCCTAGTAGTCATTCAAGCATCAACACCTGAAACATATGTAAAAACTTAGTCAGCAAAGAAATGTTGGCGAGTACATAGGTTTTATAGGAGTGTCGAATTCATGGCTAGTTTAAGTGTTGCAATACTTTATTAAAAACTTTGTTTTGAAAAGAGTATAATATTGCAACTTAATTAACCAACTCAAATCAAGCGGGTTATAGTTTATAAAACCTCGTAGCCATGATTCTTAACCCAAAAACATTTGCTTTAGAAAACCAACTTGTAAAACATCTTGTAAAAACTCGTTAAAAACTCGTATAGTTTATATCTCTTAGAAAAACATCGTTGTGTGACATCGTTTCAAAATCGTTTACCCAAGTGAACTAAATAACGCCACGAGATGTAATATGATGAAAACACTTATATATAAGAAGTACCAACGGCGTATCAACCATGTTTTCACCACATTACCCCCATCTTGTTATCTAAACACTTAACCAAAAACCAATCGTTTATCGAAATCGTTTAACATCTTTTCCAAATCGTTCCCAAATAGTTTACTCGTTCCCAAATCGTTTCCAATCATTCCTAATCGTTTACTCGTTTCCAAATCGTTTAAATCGTCAACGTTTTAATTGTGAAAACTTATATATGGTCGTCTCGTTAACAATATTCAAACCTTTGTGACTCGTCCATCGTTCAACTCGTTCTCGTATTAACAAACCACCAAAGGGTAAGTTAACAAACATCAGATTCAGTCGCTACCCACAACCCCCACACATAACCATGGGTGTAGTAAAGTAACGGGATTTGTCAGATCCTATGGTACCATAACCTAATACTGGTCGGCTTGATCAATGCTAATGAATGTCATTCGTTATGTAACTACAACCAACAAGTTCGTTCACTTTATCGAAATCGTTCTTAGTTTAGTAAAAATCGTTTTAATCGTTTTTGAAACCATCGTTTAAACTTTGAAAACATTTCGTACATATGAATCACCCCAAAACATTTAAAACAGTAAAATAGGGGAACTCTGTACTCACATGTAGTGCAAAGTATCCTCGATCAAATAGAACTTCAACAAACTCGAGCAAACCAGAGAAATCAAGTAGCTCAGAAGGTCCCCGCAAGCTCTTGATCCGATTTACTCTCAGGTATGAAGCATAAACTTCAACTTAGAGAGCAAAAATCAGATTCAAGTGTGCTTTGGGAGTGAAATGGGTTTGGGTATTTATAGGAATTCAAGTACCGTTAAGATCGTTCGTCGAAAAATGTGCTTTGATCTAGACCTTACATGTGGGCACATGGTTTTAAAAACCATGGGAATACTTGAAACCATCAAATGGTATTGCAAACAAGGATCAAAACCATCCATGTGTGGCACATCGTTTTGAAATACCATGGATGCCTAAAAAAATGGACCAAGTTCAATGTATCTACAAGAATTTTCAAAAATGGTCCATGCACTTGTAAAACTTGATTTTTTGGCACTTTTAAACCCCTTTAACCTTATTTCAAGGCTCTAAAATGATATTAAAGTATAGGGAACTTAAAATATGCTCAAAGACATCACGGATGTCGGTTCGTTTGGCCGTACGGTTGCGTTATTCGGTTAATTACGACGGAAGTCGTAACGAACGCAAAAACGATCCAAATTAAGCAACGAATGGAATTTTATCATGCCAATCACTAAAATAAAATATTTTAATGATTACATAAATTTTTGGATGTCCGGATATATTCAGGACGTAAGATATGCGCAAAAAAAAATGCAAACTTATGCACTTTTGACGCTTTTAGTCTCTATTGATCAATAAAGTTTATTTTGGCATACCGAACCCTTCAAAGCCTATTTCTAAGCTATGTAAAGGATATTTATGGTATATTTAACTTATGATCAAGTTCCAGAGTGTTCGTTACTACACAAATCGGTATAGTTTCGTAGTTTGACACAAATAGTCCCTGTGATCGAACAAACTTGTTTTCGACACACCAAACCATCCAAAACTTATTTCTAAGTTATGTAGAGGTTATTTAAGATATGTTAAGCCTATTTCACTATTCCGGAGTGTTTGTTGCATTAAACTGGTTATATTTACGCCTCAGTGCGCGTATAACCTTCCAGAAAGCAATTTAAAGCTTGAAATTGGAATTGAATCGAATTGTAAAATCACCAAACACAAATACACACAAAATAATACCAAAACACATATAATAACACCAAACCAACATTGTTTTACATCGTACAGAGATTACAGAGCACAGTTGTCACAGTCTTCCCTACTTCAGGAAATTTCGTCCCGAAATTTTAACTAGAGGAAGCTTGTGAAAACAAATGCGGATATTTGGTCATCATTTGGTCCTTACGTTCCTAAGTAAATTCTGGGCCACGTTTGGACTCCCAACGAACTTTAACCAAATGAATCCGTTTGTTCTTCAACTGCTTGAAAGTATGGTCCACTATCTCCACGGGTCTCTCGACAAACTGCATTGTTTCATCGATTCGGATCTCGTCGAGAGGAATGTGAAGATCAGCGTCAGCTAAACACTTTCGCAGATTGGACACGTGAAAAGTCGGATGAATATTTCCAAGCTCTGGAGGTAGCTCTAGTCGATAGGCAACCTTCCCAATTCTTTCCACAATCTTGAATGGTCCCACATATCGAGGTGCAAGTTTTCCTTTCTTTCCAAATCTCACGACTCCTTTCCAAGGTGAAACCTTGAGTAGGACACGGTCTCCGACTTGAAATTCCAAGGCTTGCGTCGCATATCCGCATAACTATTTTGACGGTTTCGAGCTATCACAAGATTATCACGGATTTTCTTGATTTTGTCTGTTGTTTCCAGAACGAGCTCAGGTCCAGTAAGCTGAGCTTCACCGGTCTCGTTCCAACAGACAGGTGAACGACATTTGCGACCGTAGAGAGCTTCGAATGGTGCCATTTTTATGCTAGCGTGATAACTATTGTTGTAAGAGAACTCGATCAATAGCAGATGAGAATCCCAATTACCACCAAAGTCTATCACGCATGCTCTAAGCATATCCTCCAAAGTTTGAATCGTCCTTTCAGATTGACCATCTGTTTGGTTATTCAATAAAACGAAACTATTTAATCCATGGTTGTGAAACAATGAT
This sequence comes from Helianthus annuus, assembly GCF_002127325.2. Taxonomy (NCBI): domain Eukaryota; kingdom Viridiplantae; phylum Streptophyta; class Magnoliopsida; order Asterales; family Asteraceae; genus Helianthus; species Helianthus annuus. The sequence goes on along the minus strand of NC_035447.2, from coordinate 165,064,699 downwards.
TCTGTTACAACACTCCCCGACGTTTCCGCCACGTTTTGTTGTTTTACGTGGTCGGGGTGTGACACTTAATATATATTTTACTTCTTATTCCAAAATATAAATATTCTTCCCAAAAATATTATATTTTAATACATGTGATTTTCCCAAAATAATACCTTGACAAAAATACGCGTTCATAAATATTTCCTTAAAATGCGTAAGTTACGTTTTAAAGATCGAGTGGTAATAATAATTACCGGTGTAACTTAAATAATTATTGCGAAGGCGTTCGTATTATTTTGGAGTCGTTAACACGGTAATATTATTTTTACCCTAAAAATAATATTTGTATATTTCACAAAATAATCATAAACACATAACAAGCCTTGTTTCTTCAACAGAAATCTAAATTGGACTGGTTAGATCTGGGCGACTCGAATACCAAGTATTTCCATAATGTTGTCAAAGCGAAAAATCACCGGAGTCGAATATTTTCAATTAAGGATGCGAGTGGTAAACGCTTTGAAGGTGATATGGTGTATGATGCGATGGTTGATCATTATGCAAAGTTCTTTGGGTCGACAATGAATGTTAGTATGCAGCCAACACGGGATCTGTTCCATACAAAGTTGACAAATGAGAAGGCAGAGTGGATGGTTAGACAAGTTACGGATGATGAGATAAAAAAAGCTATGTTCTCGATAGCAGGAAATAAAGCTCCGGGGCCTGATGGATATACTTCGGTATTTTTTAAAAGGGCGTGGAATGAGGTGGGTAATGATGTGTGCAATGCGGTGAAAGAGTTCTTCCATAATGGCAAACTTCTTCAACAACTTAACCACACAGTGATCTCGTTAATACCTAAGGTCCCAACTCCTGATTCTATAACGGATTATAGGCCAATCTCGTGCTGTAATACGTTATATAAGTGTATTAGCAAAATTATCAGTGACCGGATGAAGAATGGCTTGGCGGACATCGTTAGTATTAACCAGTCCGCATTTGTCCCGGGGAGAAGGATCTCGGACAACATTCTTTTAACACAGGAGCTCATGCATAACTATCACCGTAACTTTGGTCCTCCTAGATGTGCGTTCAAGATAGATATCCAGAAGGCGTATGATACGGTCGAATGGAGTTTTTTGGAAAACACTCTGAAAGGGTTTGGGTTTCATGCTAAAATGATTAAGTGGGTTATGGCGTGGGTCTCATCTACGTCATTTTCGCTAGCAATTAACGGTAACCTTTTTGGGTATTTTAAAGGGAAACGAGGTCTCCGACAAGGAGATCCAATGTCTCCGTATCTTTTTACGATGGTGATGGAAGTTCTTACGTTGATATTAAACCGGCAGGTATCGCTATCTAATGACTTCAAGTTCCATAATAAATGTGAAAAGCAAAGTATTATAAACTTGTGTTTTGCGGATGATCTATTTATATTTGCTAGAGGCGACTATAAATCCGCTCAGGTCATAATGACGGCTATTAACATGTTTAAGTCTATGTCGGGTCTGGTTCCTAGCATGGCGAAGAGTACAGTTTTCTTTGGGAATGTTAAGGATCAGGTGAAAGCGAGAATCCTTAGTATTATGCCGTTTGAGGAGGGGGTTCTTCCAGTTCGCTACTTGGGGGTTCCGCTTGTTTCTACTCGGCTGAAATATAAGGATTGTAAAAGGCTAATTGAGAATATGGAATCAAGAATCACTGACTGGAAAGCTAAATGTTTGTCTTTTGCGGGTAGAGTGCAGCTGATTCGTTCGGTTTTGGCATCTATGCATATATATTGGGCTTCGGTCTTCATTTTACCGAAACGGGTTATAGAGGAGCTGGAGGAGAAGATGAGATGCTTTTTGTGGTCTCAAGGGAATAAGATTAAAGGCAAAGCGAAGGTCAGATGGAAAACGGTTTGTCGTCCGAGATGTGAAGGGGGTTTGGGTATTCGTAGAGTACAAGATATGAACATCGCCTTAATGGCTTCTCATATATGGAGCTTGGTTAATAATAGACAATCTCTTTGGGTTAAATGGATCCATTCATACCGTATTAGAGATAGAAGTTTTTGGGATATTCCGCTTAAGAATGATGTTTCGTGGAGTTGGAGAAAATTGCTTCAGTTACGACCGATTATACGTAACTACATATGGGTAAAGGTTGGGGATGGTACAGGCACGATGATTTGGTTTGATAAGTGGCATGAGATATGTCCGATTAGCTCTTTTATCACTCCTAGATTGATAGCAAATGCGGGATTCAACCTAAATTCTAAGCTGGCGGAAATTCTAGTTAATGGTGAATGGAGATGGCCGATGGAATGGGTGAACCGGTTTCCTTTGCTTCAACAGGTTCAAGGAGTTCATCTGGATCCCCTGCGCAAGGACGAAATAATATGGAGAACACGACAAGGGGTTGATACCGGATTTTCTTCCTCCACGGTTTGGGATGATCTCAGGATAGTTCATGATGAAGTTCAATGGGCCAAGGTTGTGTGGTGTCCTCAAGCTATTCCAAGGCACGCTTTTCTCATGTGGTTGATTCTTAATACAAAATTAAAGACACAGGATATCATGAGTAGATGGAACGCTTCAGGAAATGCAAATTTAAATCTTATGTGTTGCTCGCTATGTACGAGAGGCCCAGACTCACATGAGCACTTGTTCTTTGAGTGTGAGTATGCTTCTAGAGTTTGGGATGGGGTGAAATTTCGTGCAAATATGGCGTCGACCCAGCATCATTGGAGCCAGATTCTGGATTATTTAATGAAAATTGCGGCTTCCAAATCAGCTGATCATATCATTTCAAAAATGGTGGTAAGTGCGGCTGCATATTTCGTTTGGGATGAGAGGAATGCTAGACTTTTTTCGGCTAGGAAGAGAAGCAGAGAACAGCTTGTGGATATCATTCTAAACACAGTAAGAATGAAGCTTCAGACAATGCAGTTTAGAGCATCCAGTCGGACTGAAAGAGCGTTACAATAGTGGAGGCTGCCCCGTGGATTGCTGGTAGCGGATGATGATTGCGGCTAGTGTCTTGTGTCTGTTTTTTTATTTGTAGTGGCCTCCTTGTTTGTTAGGAGTGTGTATGTTGCGTTTGTCTTGTTGTCTCGTTTGTTTTCGAGTTGTAACTCCCCTGTTTCATGTTGCTTGGGAGAACTGTGAAGTGCTTTTGCTTCACACTTGGTTTTATTTTTTGATATAAAATTCACCGGGGTAACCCTTTACCCAAAAAAAAAAATCCCACCTCTGATATTTTGTAAATAAAGTCGTGGCGAAATCTATAATTTGAAAACAAGTCAAACTGTATTTCTATCACTTATAGTGAAAATATTTCTAAGTGTTAGGTTTTTGGAAAAATTTCACCAGAGTTTCCCCTTTAACTGGAGATGGCCACGCTTTCAAGCGTATCATTTTCTTTTATAAATTCAAACAACAATTTTCTCAATCAACAACAAACAATATTCCACCAACACAAACTAGTCAAAATAGATATACATCGTAAAACACATGAACTTGTGGCTTGTGTAAAATATATAGTAACTTCCCATTATTTTCTAATAGATCTTTCTACTTTTATAAATGAAATCGGTTTCTCGAAAATCTTATTTTTACAGAAAATGCATTTGTACATCTTCTAGTCAAAAATTACAAAAATAATTCTTTGTTAAAACTTTTTGTTACACAAGTGTCTACACACTTGTGTGTTCACAAAAATCACCTTCGTTTAGGAAAGATCCGGCTTTAAAAATATGATTTCATTTGACAGTTGGTTCTTCGAAAATACCACTTGTAGATCTTTAGATCCACTAGTTTAGAACTCTATTTCATAAGAAAAATTGTTTTTACACAAGTTCATGTTTATGTTGGAAAGAGTTCGTCATCTAGAAACTTTACGACTAAACATAAGGCTAGTTCATGTTTCATGAACATGCTCTAGCGTGGTTCGTTGACGATCCATTCCCATACTAGCAATCAACAATAATAAATATTCATATTAAAACTAAATTTATAAGTTTTACACTATTATTTACTTATTAACCACTTTGTTTATTTTTTTATAGACTTTAAACTTGATCTTTAGTGTTTATGATTTTTGCCCGATAAATTTCTTATTAACCACTTTAGACAAGCTTAAGAAGGCGTTTAGAGTCACTTACTACTAGCTCGTGGCTAGGGAAGAAACTAGACGAAAAATGGGTGGTTAATAGCGTTGAAGAGAGGTCCCTTTGATTCCGCAAGCACCGAGCCTCCTTATATGAACCCTTTCACCTTTGGTTGTATGTGAAATAACAAGATGAAAATTTGAAAGTGGGTGGATTTATGTGTATGCTCTCGGCCGATCTTCAAAGAAGGAAAAGAGAGTAGTGGATTGTTGTGTGATTAGGTGAAATGAAAGTCTTAGACTTTCATGCTAATTTATAATCCATTCTCCACTAGTAACCATTAGGTAAAATGTATGGTAGATATTAGACATGGGTAAATAAAGTAGTCAAAAGTGAATGGGGTGTGTCTCCTTAGGGGGAACGATAGTTGGGGTTTGTTTGTTTTTTTTTTTTAGATCTTAATCATCTAGTTAGGCACTAGTTAGTTTAATTAGGAGGTTAATCCAATTACTAGTGTGTGGTGTTTCATACCGGGTGTTAGGGTATTTGGGGACCCTAACTGGCTCAGAAAAAGAAAGACAATGTTAGTGACAATATTTTTATGTCCCGGGTTGTCACACCCCGACCACGTAGGACAACAAACCGTGGCGGAAACGTCGGGGAGTGTTGCAACAGAAGCTATTGTTTCACAACCATGGATACAAAAGTGTTTTGTTTTATTGATAATATTAAACATTGCATTGTCTTAACATAGAATAAACAAGTTTTACATCGTCTATTACTATTATTATGTCACTAAGGCCTCGTCCAGATCCTATATGACGCATGCATCCTAGTAGTCATTCAAGCATCAACACCTGAAACATATGCAAAAACTTTTTTTTTTTGGGTAAAGGGTTACCCCATCAGCAAAGAAATGCTGGCGAGTACATAGGTTTTATAGGAGTGTCGAATTCATGGCTAGTTTAAGTGTTGCAATACTTTATTAAAAACTTTGTTTTGAAAAGAGTATAATATTGCAACTTAATTAACCAACTCAAATCAAGCGGGTTATAGTTTATAAAACCTCGTAGCCATGATTTTTAACCCAAAAACATTTGCTTTAGAAAACCAACTTGTAAAACATCTTGTAAAAACTCGTTAAAAACTCGTATAGTTTATATCTCTTAGAAAAACATCGTTGTGTGACATCGTTTCAAAATCGTTTACCCAAGTGAACTAAATAACGCCACGATATGTAATATGATGAAAACACTTATATATAAGAAGTACCAACGGCGTATCTACCATGTTTTCACCACATTACCCCCGTCTTGTTATCTAAACACTTAACCAAAAACCAATCGTTTATCGAAATCGTTTAACATCGTTTCCAAATCGTTCCCAAATAGTTTACTCATTCCCAAATCGTTTCCAATCATTCCCAATCGTTTACTCGTTTCCAAATCGTTTAAATCGTCATCGTTTTAATTGTGAAAACTTATATATGGTCGTCTCGTTAACAATATTCAAACCTTTGTGACTCGTCCATCGTTCAACTCGTTCTCGTATTAACAAACCACCAAAGGGTAAGTTAACAAACATCAGATTCAGTTGCTACCCACAACCCCCACACATAACCATGGGTGTAGTAAAGTAACGGGATTTGTCAGATCCTATGGTACCATAATCTAATACTGGTCGGCTTGATCAATGCTAATGAATGTCATTCGTTATGTAACTACAACCAACAAGTTCGTTCACTTTATCGAAATCGTTCTTAGTTTAGTAAAAATCGTTTTAATCGTTTTTGAAACCATCGTTTAAACTTTGAAAACATTTCGTACATAAGAATCACCCCAAAACATTTAAAACAGTAAAATTGGGGAACTATGTACTCACATGTAGTGCAAAGTATCCTCGATCAAATAGAACTTCAACAAACTCGAGCAAACCAGAGAAATCAAGTAGCTCAGAAGGTCCCCGCAAGCTCTTGATCTGATTTACTCTCAGGTATGAAGCATAAACTTCAACTTAGAGAGCAAAAATCAGATTCAAGTGTGCTTTGGGAGTGAAATGGGTTTGGGTATTTATAGGAATTCAAGTACCGTTAAGATCGTTCGTCGAAAAATGTGCTTTGATCTAGACCTTACATGTGGGCACATGGTTTTAAAAACCATAGGAATACTTGAAACCATCAAATGGTATTGCAAACAAGGATCAAAACCATCCATGTGTGGCACATTGTTTTGAAATACCATGGATGCCTAAAAACATGGACCAAGTTCAATGTATCTACAAGAATTTTCAAAAATGGTCCATTCACTTGTAAAACTTGATTTTTTTGGCACTTTTAAACCCCTTTAACCACATTTCAAGGCTCTAAAATGATATTAAAGTATAGGGAACTTAAAATATGCTCAAAGACATCACGGATGTCGGTTCGTTTGGCCGTACGGTTGCGTTATCAGGTTAATTACGACGGAAGTCGTAACGAACGCAAAAACGATCCAAATTAAGCGACGAATGGAATTTTATCATGCCAATCACTAAAATAAAATATTTTAATGATTACATAAATTTTTGGATGTCCGGATATATTCAGGACGTAAGATATGCGCAAAAAAATGCAAACTTATGCACTTTTGACGCTTTTAGTCTCTATTGATCAATAAAGTTTAATTTGGCATACCGAACTCTTCAAAGCCTATTTCTAAGCTATGTAAAGGATATTTATGGTATATTTAACTTATGATCAAGTTCCAGAGTGTTCGTTACTACACAAATCGGTATAGTTTCGTAGTTTGACACAAATAGTCCCTGTGATCGAACAAACTTGTTTTCGACACACCAAACCATCCAAAACTTATTTCTAAGTTATGTGGAGGTTATTTAAGATATGTTAAGCCTATTTCACTATTCCGGAGTGTTTGTTGCATTAAACTGGTTATATTTACGCCTCAGTGCGCGTATAACCTTCCAGAAAGCGATTTAAAGCTTGAAATTGGAATTGAATCGAATTGTAAAATCACCAAACACAAATACACACAAAATAATACCAAAACACATATAATAACACCAAACCAACATTGTTTTACATCGTACAGAGATTACAGAGCACAGTTGTCACAGTCTCCCCTACTTCAGGAAATTTCGTCCTGAAATTTTAACTAGAGGAAGCTTGTGAAAACAAATGCGGATATTTGGTCATCATTTGGTCCTTACGTTCCTAAGTAAATTCTGGGCCACGTTTGGACTCCCAACGAACTTTAACCAAATGAATCCATTTGTTCTTCAACTGCTTGAAAGTACGGTCCACTATCTCCACGGGTCTCTCGACAAACTGCATTGTTTCATCGATTCGGATCTCGTCGAGAGGAATGTGAAGATCAGCGTCAGCTAAACACTTTCGCAGATTGGACACGTGAAAAGTCGGATGAATATTTCCAAGCTCTGGAAGTAGCTCTAGTCGATAGGCAACCTTCCCAATTCTTTCCACAATCTTGAATGGTCCCACATATCGAGGTGCAAGTTTTCCTTTCTTTCCAAATCTCACGACTCCTTTCCAAGGTGAAACCTTGAGTAGGACACGGTCTCCGACTTGAAATTCCAAGGGCTTGCGTCGCATATCCGCATAACTATTTTGACGGTTTCGAGCTATCACAAGATTATCACGGATTTTCTTGATTTTGTCTGTTGTTTCCAGAACGAGCTCAGGTCCAGTAAGCTGAGCTTCACCGGTCTCGTTCCAACAGACAGGTGAACGACATTTGCGACCGTAGAGAGCTTCGAATGGTGCCATTTTGATGCTAGCGTGATAACTATTGTTGTAAGAGAACTCGATCATTGGCAGATGAGAATCCCAATTACCACCAAAGTCTATCACGCATGCTCTAAGCATATCCTCCAAAGTTTGAATCGTCCTTTCAGATTGACCATCTGTTTGGGGATGATAAGCGGTGCTTAGATTTAGTTGGTTTCCCATAGCAGATTGCATGGTCTTCCAGAAATGAGATGAAAATCGAGCATCACGATCAGAAATGATATCCAAAGGAACTCCATGTCGTGAAACAATCTCATCAACATAAATCTTTGCAAGTTTATCAGCAGATAGATCCTCGCGAATCGGAAGAAAATGAGCTGACTTCGTTAATCGATCGATAACAACCCAAATAGCATCATGACCTTTAGATGTATGCGGTAATTTAGTGATGAGATCCATCGCAAGGCTCTCCCACTTCCAAACCGGTATCTCTGGTTGTACAAGCAAACCAGAAGGTCGTTGATGTTCAGCCTTGACTTTAAGACAAGTTAGGCATTTCGATACATACAAGGCAACATCTTTCTTCATACCAGGCCACCAGAACTTAGTACGAAGATCCTTGTACATCTTATCAGCACCAGGATGGATAGAATATCGAGACTTGTGAGATTCATCCATCACTAGGGCGCGAAGATCATCTTGTTTTGGGACCCACAAACGATCCTTGAAATAAAGCAAACCATCGCCTTTTGCTTCGAGTTTAAGCTCAAGCTGATGTGGTAATTCCATACCCATCAAATTTTGTGAGACATAAGATTGCTGAGCTTGAAGAAAACGAGTTTGAATATCAGATAGTGTTTGAACAGAATGAAGCTTGACTCGCTCTTTTTGACTAAGCGCATCTGCCACGACATTCGCCTTACCAGGATGGTAGCGAATCTCGCAATCATAATCATTCAAGAGTTCAACCCAACGTCGTTGCCTCATGTTCAGCTCTTTCTGATTAAGAATATGCTGGAGACTTTTGTGGTCTGTGAAAACCACACACTTCGTGCCATAGAGGTAATGTCTCCAGATTTTAAGTGCGAAAACCACAGCTCCTAACTCAAGATCATGAGTCGTATAGTTCTTCTCGTGGATTTTCAGCTGTCTAGATGCATATGCAATAACTTTACCTCGTTGCATAAGGACGCAACCAAGGCCTAAGTTGGATGCATCGCAATAGATAACGAAATCATCGTTTCCCTCGGGCAGAGATAGAACAGGAGCATTACATAACTTCCGCTTCAGTGTTTGGAACGCTTCTTTTTGTTTGGGTCCCCACTCAAAAGGCTTATTCTTCTGAGTCAAAGCAGTGAGTGGAACCGCAATTTTCGAGAAGTTAGAAATGAATCGACGATAATAACCAGCAAGACCAAGAAAAGATCGAATCTCTGTAGGTGTCGTTGGCGCACTCCAATCCTTAATAGCAATAATCTTGGATGGATCCACATGAATACCTTGCTTGTTGACTATATGACCCAGAAACTGAACTTCTTTAAGCCAGAATTCACACTTGGAGAATTTAGCGAAAAGCTGTTCCTTCTTAAGGAGTTCCAACGTTAAGCGAAGGTGTTGCTCGTGATCGGCTCGAGTCTTCGAATAAATGAGAATATCTTCGATGAACACAATAATGAACTTGTCTAAATAAGGTTTACAGACCCTATTCATTAAGTCCATAAAGATAGCTGGAGCATTTGTCAAGCCAAAAGGCATGACTGTGAACTCGTAATGCCCATATCTCGTGCGGAAAGCAGTTTTGGGAATATCTTCTTCGAAAACACGAAGTTGATGATACCCAGAACGCAGATCGATCTTAGAAAAACATGAAGCACCTTGCAGCTGGTCAAAGAGATCATCAATTCGAGGTAGGGGATATCGATTCTTGATGGTAAGCTTGTTAAGCTCACGATAATCGACACACATTCGAAAAGACCCATCTTTCTTTTTCACGAAGAGGACCGGAGCTCCCCAAGGTGTGACAACTCGAATTTCCAAGATTCATATTTCGCATTTATTGCACGTTCACTGTTTGTGTAGTTAATTATTTGCACAATTAGTTGCTATGGAATTGTATACGTTTTGATACAATGAAGTGTATTGTGTGATTGTGCATGGTTATGTGTTAATTGTGATAAATTTGTTAAATGCATAAACTTGGTGGTGAAACTGTGAAATTGTTGTGAGATGGTGTACTTGTGTAAAAGTTAATACTTGAGGATGTAGAGAGCAATTAGTGAAATCCTAGTGATACTTAACCCTAATCCCTTTTTCACTAATCATTTCACAAAAATCCAAGCACGTACTGTTATTCTCTGATTCTTCCCTGGCAATCATCATCATTCCATCAAGCACAAGTCTCCTACATCAATCATAATCTTGCAATCTAGTTAGAATCAATCCAAGGTAATTATTAATGATTTGTTGTTGTTCTTGATTCTTGATTATGTGTTCATGAAAACCCTAGTTCTTCACAAAATATTCTGTGATTTTGATTTGATTCTGGATTATTGTGATTATGATGAATGATTAGTTGTATGCCGATAAGATTGTTCACATAATGATTGTTGTAATCATCGATTGATTGCTGATTGATTAGGGTTTTTGATCGTACGAATATTGAAGTGTAACTGTTGGGATGCTGTGAATTGGCTTGGAAAAATCACGTATGTTGTTAGTCCGTGGATTAGGTCAGAGTTTCGTAACCATGAATAATTGTCTGAGTTTTATTATAACACATTGATGTCCGAGCTTTAATAACATTACGTAGTCTGAGTTTTATTATTGGACTTAGTCCGACTTTTAAACATGTAATTGTGTCCGAGTTTCATATATATAACATGATGTCCGACTTTTAGATGAGTATGATATCCGAGTATCAACCAAGCACTCTTGTCCGAATTTTTATAAACACAAACATCTTGTCCGAGTTTTTATAAGATGCAAAGAGGTCCGAGTTCTTTGGTTGAGGCATTGTCCGAGTTTTATGGCCTGTGTATTGGTCCGAGTTTTATGTAAAACTCACCCTAGTCCGACTTTTGAATATTAAGGGGTCCGAGTTTTACCCCTTACCCTTGTCCGACCTTTTTCATCTAGTAGGGGTCCGAGTTTTCTCATGCACAAGTGTAGTCCGAGTTTTAAACTCCCCCCCCCCACACTACTGTCCGAATTTTATGTGTAATGATAGTCCGACTTATGTATGCTTTGTACATGATGCCAGTTTTAATGTATGCACGCATGATCCGAACAATTGTTGTGTCTTGTAGCCCAGATTGTGGTAATGATGCATGATCAAGTTCTGTTAATTTCGTTAAGTGTGTAACCCTGATTTAAGTGGGTTGTGTTGTTCAAGTTTATTGATTCTGTACGTATGAATAAATAAATAAGGGTTCTGGGTTATGACAAACACCAGTATTTAAGCTTTCTGTATGCTTCTGTATATAATTGCATGCAACTGTTCATTTCTGCATATAACTGTATGATTCGATATATGATTGTATGAAGTTGAATGCAACTGTATGATCCTGCATGCGTGAACATTCTATGTGATATCATCATGTACACAATAAACACATAAAACACAGTTGCTTGAATATCAAGGATTTGTAAACCCTAATTTGATGCAAACACTTACATCGTATCATGTGCAACATATCCTAGGTCTTGTGTAACGGACTTAGACATTTGATAAACCCTAGAGCATAGCATACCGAGCAAACCAAGGTGAGTTCACACAGCCAAGCATGGGGTTCCCAGGGTGGGAATGGGATTGAATGATTTATTCTTACATACTTAGTTAATCGAACCTAATGATATGGTCCTCGGGAGAGGAAGAGTAAAGATAAGATACGGCTAGACTTGTATACCCATTTGAACTGATCTTCGCACACACGCCAGGGGTTGGCTGCGATATTATGACTAATCATTCGCACACATGCCTTGGGAAGGCCGCGAACTATAGATACTAAAACTTCGCAAGTAATGCCAGGGTGGCCGCGATACAAATATACATAGTCTAGGATATTTGGGAGTATTACCCCAAATCTTCGCATACATGCCGAGAGGCCCGCGATGGAAACTAATACGATACATGACTTAACGAACGAACAAAATGCTACTCATACTATTACCATTACTGAACTATACACTGTGAACTCGCTCAACTAGTTGTTGACTCTCTGCTGCATGCCTTGCAAGTCGTTAGATACATGGAGCTTGCACAGGGAGGAGCAGGTCGTTGTGGAGCATGGATCGTGGATGCCATGTTGAAACATTTAAACATTTGAACTTACGTTATACATTGGGTTTTCATACTTATGCTTCCGCTACACTTTGAAACTATAATTATGTTTTGAACACCTATCGTATTGAATGTTTGGTTTGCATTTATTTTACTTGATATTAATTACATGTTCAATATGATTGGTGGCTTGATCCTGGTCAGTCACGCTCCCAAGCGGTAGTACTCCGTGTGTGGATTTTGGGGGTGTGACACAAGGTGAAAAGCTCAGACGAATGAATCCTTTATCAGATAACTCTTGAAGCTGTTTCGATAACTCTTGCATCTCTGAAGGTGCAAGACGATAAGGTGCTTTCGCAATCGGGTTGGCATTGGGTACAAGGTCGATATGAAACTCAACTTGACGAACTGGAGGCAAACCAGGCAGTTCATCAGGAAACACCTCTGGATAATCCCGAACAATCTGAATATCCTGAATACTCTCGCGTTTGTCTTTCTCCTCGGTGACATGTGCTAGAAAAGCAACATATCCTTTTCTCAAATAACTCTGGGCCTTTGTGCACGACATAAGCTTCAATCCACCTGAAGGTTTCTCACCACGAACTTCCAAAATATCGCTAGAAGACAAAGGAATACGGACAATCTTATCGAAACAAACCACCTCAGCGTGGTGTTTGGTTAACCAATCCATTCCAACGATAATGTCGAAACTCCCAAGTTGCATCGGTGTGAGGTCAATAGGAAAAATATGGTTATCAAGGTTCAACTGACAATCACGAATAACAGAATCGAGAACAAGAGGTTTACCAGTAGCAACTTCGACAGACAAGGGTTTCCTCAATTTAGTTCTAGGTATCGCAAGCAAAGTCTCAAAACTTTTATCGGCACCAGAATCAAAAAGAATAGATGCGGGTCGATTGTTAATAAGAAACGTACCATTGACAACCTCGTTGTCAGCCCTCGCTTCGTTTGCATTCAAATTGTATGCTCGCCCTCGAGCAGGATTCACGTTGGCGTTGACGTTCGCATTCGGATTCGCATTAGCATTTGCCAGCCTCAGACAGTTGTTGCGGAAGTGGCCAAACTCTCCACAATTAAAACATGATCCTGGTGGGAATCTAGCAGCATTCCCTTGTGCCGGAGCTTGAACCTGGGCACACGTCGTGCATTGCCTACAAGCTTGTGCAACATGATGACCGTTGCAACGAGCACAATGAGGTGCGGTACCGGCATACGCCTTTTTCGCAGGAGGTTGAGCCAGTGTGTTCTGTTCAGTCTGTGTCGTAACAGCAAAGTTCTGTGCACCCTTTCGCTTCCTTGATTTCTTCGACGACTCACCTTCTTTACCTTTACCCTTCTTCTTGTCTTTCGCAGAATCAGACGATTTCTTCTTGTCACCCTTGCGAGTGAGTTTACCCTTCCTGACTTGGGATTCAGTCAGGGTAGCAGACAATTCGATTGCTTGACGAAGGGTAGTAGGTTTAACAGCGGTCACAATATCCAGCATAGAATCGGGTAGACCATCGATATATCTTTCGATTGCTTTGTCTGGTGGGGTAACCATGGTGGGACACAATAGATTGAGTTCCTCAAAGCGATCCGTGTACGCACGGTGCTCAGCCTCATCTTGTTTTAAATCGTCAAACTCTCGCTCCAAAGCTCGTATTTCATGACGGGGACAAAACTCTCTCATCATGAGAGCCCGAAGCTCATCCCATGTTTGTGCCAACGCCACTTCGGCACCCCTATCGCGCATAATACCATTCCACCAGTTAAGCGCTCGCTTCTCAAACACGCTTGAAGCAAATTCAACCTTGCGTGCATTCGGACACTGCACATGCCTGAATGTGTTCTCAATACTCTCGAACCACTGTAGGAGCGCAGTTGCCCCTTGCGACCCAGAAAACTTTAGAGGTTTAGCAGAATTGAAGTTCTTGAAATTACACTGCGCATTGTTGTTATTATTGTTATTGTTGTATATCTCATGAACTTGAGTTACAACACCGGGAAGCACAGCAGCCACTTGCTGAGAGACCAGGGCTGCGATTTCTTCAATGGTGAAAGACTGTGCTTCACGTCGTGGAGGCATCGTCTAACAAGGAAATATGAGAAACGAGTAAGGTTGATAATTAGGAAAAGCAAAAGATGTATCGACAAAACACAAGGAAGGCGATCTTTTGTTTGTTACCTCGAACAAACAAATGACACGCAGTGACTAATCAAAGTAAATGAATCAAAATAATGTATCGCGAAGACATGCTCGCCTATAAGTGATCACTCACCCCAAGAGTTCCCAGGTAAGAGTGACTGGTCCGATTATGTGGATTTGTACGAACACTCTAGCCTTAGACAAAAAACTCTACAGGCATTCACTCTTCCAGTTTGCACGTGTTCACATTATTTAAACCCAAACTTTGACGAGATTTTGAAAATTCAAAAGGCACTAAGCCAAATATGAATCAACTGGAAGGGTTCAAAACCATATAACAGAGGGTTCAAAACCTAGTAATCAATCATCCTAGAACGGATGAATAATTTTCGAAGCAGATTCGGATTTGTGTTCTCGTTGTGGTTATCACCTAAGGATAGGTGATGGTTTTGTTTTAAAAAAATCTAAACACAAGTAAACTTGTGTTAGGGTCCTAAAGTTTTTTTTTTTTTTTTTTGGGTAAAGGGTTACCCCGGTGATTCTATATATTCACAACCAAAAAAGAACAAGTGGTGTAGAAAGCCTACACCAGTTCAATCATGAGACATGCCCCATGAAAGTAAAGCCAGTAAAACAAAACCAAAAGAAACCGAACGCAACAACCGGACATAAACACCTAGACACTCATCTAGACAGAACCGAAACTACAAATAAACTAACTAATTAGCCTCCGTCATCTTTCGTTTCAGTTGCAACATCCCAATCCCCAAGCAGCTTCCGCACCCTAGCGTTGATCTTCAGCTTAGCTCCCATCAGCTTGTATCTCACAGTTTTCAGAATAGCATCCTTCACCATTTCAGGTGGACGTAATTGGTTTCTGAATAGTCTAGCATTCCGCTCTTGCCAAATCGTATACGCAGCAGCCGCAACTAGAAGCTTCGCGACATAAATCTCCACTTTCTTTGACCGAATGCGAGCACATAGCCACTCGGTGATATCCGCCCATCTCGAACACACAGCCTCCATACCCACTTTACCCCGAATCATATTCCAGACTTCGTCCGAAAATTTGCATTCAAAGAATAAATGCTGATGAGAATCAAAGTTCTCGTAGCACAATAGACAGCACATCATATTCATGTTTTTCCGCCTTGAGAAATCCCACTGCAGAATCTTGTCTTGAGTAAGGAGCTTTCTCTTCATAATCAGCCACATCATAAACGCGTGCCTAGGGATACATTGAGCAAACCAAACAATACCACTCCAATCAACCTCTGATTCTCTATGACGAACCGAGTGCCATACGGCTGACGAAGAGAAGTCCTGACATTCGTTCCCATCTTTCCATAGCAATCGGTCAGATTTTGACGGGTCTAAATGAAAGTGATCCAGCTGAATAAGAACAGGGAAAAGATCCCTCCATGCGACAGGCCAATTCCAAGTATCGTTAGAGAAAATATTGAAAACAGTGTCATCTAACCGAAAATCAGCATCCGTAATAGTCCTTGGTGACAGAAAATCACCAAGAGGGCCTAAATCACTCCAAAAATCAAACCAAGCTGATGTATCACGGCCATTACCCACATCGGACCAAACATATTTCCGAATAACATGCCTCAACTGAATGATTTTCCTCCATGACCAAGTAGAATTTGAAGTAGCTTTGCAAACCCAGAAATTCTTTCCTTTAAGCCGATAAGAGTGAACCCATTTGACCCAAAGAGAATCCCGCTTCATCACAATACTCCAAATATGAGACGCCATCAGGGCTTTATTCATATCCCCAATCCGTCTAATGCCTAAACCACCTTCATACTTAGGAGTACAAACCACTTTCCACGAAACTTTAGCTTTACCTCTATTGAACGACACATCTTGAGACCATAAGAAATTTCTCATTCTAGCTTCAAGCTCCTTAACAACCCGCACAGGAAGCAAAAACACAGAGGACCAATAAATATGCATTGAAGAGAGAACTGAGATAATCAGTTGAAGCCGCCCCGCAAACGATAACAATTTATTCTTCCAGTGCATAATACGTTTCTCTAATTTTTCCACGAGCACACGGCAATCACTGTACCTAAGCGTAGAGGAAATAAGAGGGACACCCAAATACTTGACCGGTAACGTACCTTCCACAAAAGGCATAATGTCCAGAATCTCCTGTTTAACATGATCTTTCACATTGCAAAAGAAGACCGTACTTTTCTGGTTGTTAGGCACTAGGCCCGACATCTTAGAAAATTTTGAAAGAGAGGTCATAATACAATTGGCCGAGTTCACTTCCCCTCTAGCAAAAAGGAACAGATCATCCGCAAAGCAAAGATTTATAATCTGCTGTTTTTCACATCTGTTATGATATTTGAAGGAGGAATCTATCCGAACAGAGTGCTGAAGAATACCCGTCAACACCTCCATGACAAGAGTGAAAAGATAAGGAGAGATAGGATCCCCTTGCCTTAACCCCCGTTTACCTCTGAAAAACCCATGAACCATTCCGTTAACACAAACCGAAAATGAGGTAGAGGAAACACACATCATGATCCACCTCACCATATTATCGTTAAACCCAAACCCACGAAGCACACTTTTCAGAAACCTCCAGTCCACCGTGTCGTACGCCTTCTGAATATCAACCTTAAACGCACATCTTGGAGGCCCCACATTTCGATGATAGTTGTGCATTAACTCTTGCGTTAATAAGATGTTGTCCGAAATTTTCTTGCCCGGGACAAATGCCGATTGATTAATGCTAACAATCTCATTCAAACCTCCCTTTATCCTATCAGCAATTATCTTGCTGATACACTTGTATAGAACGTTACAACAAGCAATCGGGCGAAAATCAGTAACAACCATAGGCGTTGGCACTTTAGGAATAAGAACTATAAGCGTATGATTCAGCTCCCGAAGCAAATTACCAGTATCAAAAAAATCTTTAATGGCATTAACAATATCATTACCAATTAGCGGCCAAGCATTCTTGAAAAACGCAGCCGTAAAACCATCCGGACCCGGAGCTTTATCATTGCCAATGGAGAACATCGCCTTTTTAACTTCCTCCTCCGTAACCGGCCGTAGGGTCCTAAAGTTATAGTCTAGGTCAAAGCATTACTAATAACCTAATTCCCTATAACCATTGGCTCTGATACCAACTTTCTTCTGTCACACCCCGACCACGTAGGACAACAAACCGTGGCGGAAACGTCGGGGAGTGTTGCAACAGAAGCTATTGTTTCACAACCATGGATACAAAAGTGTTTCGTTTTATTGATAATATTAAACATTGAATTGTCTTAACATAGAATAAACAAGTTTTACATCGTCTATCACTATTATTATGTCACTAAGGCCTCGTCCAGATCCTATGTGACGCATGCATCCTAGTAGTCATTCAAGCATCAACACCTGAAACTTATGTAAAAACTTAGTCAGCAAAGAAATGCTGGCGAGTACATAGGTTTTATAGGAGTGTCGAATTCATGGCTAGTTTAAGTGTTGCAATACTTTATTAAAAACTTTGTTTTGAACAGAGTATAATATTGCAACTTAATTAACCAACTCAAATCAAGCGGGTTATAGTTTATAAAACCTCGTAGCCATGATTCTTAACCCAAAAACATTTGCTTTAGAAAACCAACTTGTAAAACATCTTGTAAAAACTCGTTAAAAACTCGAATAGTTTATATCTCTTAGAAAAACATCGTTGTGTGACATCGTTTCAAAATCGTTTACCCAAGTGAACTAAATAATGCCACGATATGTAATATGATGAAAACACTTATATATAAGAAGTACCAACGGCGTATCTACCATGTTTTCACCACATTACCCCCGTCTTGTTATCTAAACACTTAGGGGCTGTTTGGTAGCCTCTTAATGACCATTCAGATGCTACCTCTTAATGGTTTAAAACCTCTGAATGAATAAGAGGTAACCTCAAGTCTGAATGGTTAAGAGGTAACCTCTGAATGGTAAATCATCACATGTCACATTCTTCTACCTTCTCATTGGTAAAATTTTTAATAGTTCTATTAAGAGATAGCCTCTTAATGACCATTAAGAGGCTATCAAACAGCCCCTTAACCAAAAACCAATCGTTTATCGAAATCTTTAACATCGTTTCCAAATCGTTCCCAAATCGTTTACTCGTTCCCAAATCGTTTCCAATCGTTCCCAATCGTTTACTCGTTTCCAAATCGTTTAAATCGTCATCGTTTTAATTGTGAAAACTTATATATGGTCGTCTCGTTAACAACATTCAAACCTTTGTGACTCGTCCATCGTTCAACTCGTTCTCGTATTAACAAACAACCAAAGGGTAAGTTAACAAACATCAGATTCAGTCGCTACCCACAACCCCCACACATAACCATGGGTGTAGTAAAGTAACGGGATTTGTCAGATCCTATGGTACCATAACCTAACACTGGTTGGCTTGATCAGTGCTAATGAATGTCTTTTTTTTTTTGGGTAAAGGGTTACCCCGGTGATTCTATTAAAATGCAACCGCAATTAAGTACAAGTAGTGAGGATATGTTCCACACTAGTTCATATACAGGACATGCCCCATATATGTAAATCAAAACAAAAACCAAAGACCAATAACACCCCATAACCTAGTCTACTATACATCATGACACGACATCTAGTAGACAAACTAATGCAAAAACACAAAACAAACCCTCAACCACCATCATCAAAAATAAAATAGCCACAAAACAGCAGCCCCTTCAGACGAAACACAGCTAGCCTATCCATTCGAGAACTTGGTCGAAGAGGTGCTTGCCCCTGCTGTCGAGGAGAAAGGATGAGTACCCGATGTCATTAATGCACTAGTTTCATTGTAGACTTCTTCAACTTCCTCCTCATCCGATTCCTGCTGGTCAAGTTGACCTTCACCATTTTTACCCACATTCTTACCCCTATCCGATAGAACATCAAACGGATTGTGCGTTTTGACACTAGATGGCGGACCTGAGGTGGTAGCCCCACCATGCGGCTTGGATCCAATCGGCCGATATTCAAATTTCTGCTTCTGCTTATTAACAGGAAACCCTGATTTCCTAGCCGCTTTTTTGCGCTCCACATCCGTAAAACCCTCTTTGTCTACAACCGGCTGCTTAACTTGCTTCCGGGTATTGCTACCCTCTTGTTTGTTCTGACCAGTGATCGGCCCCTTAGGAGCCCTCCTAGGCTGTCTCGGGCAAGAATCATCAGAATGACCAAACACCTTACAATGTGCACACCTAAGAGGACTCCATTCATATTCTACGGACAAAATCATTTTACTAAATCCTTCCCCCTCCAACTCTGGAACTGCAATAACTAACTCCTCCTTAAACCCATTTTCAGCTGAAATTTCTACTAACGCTCTCGCGTAGCTACTCCTTCCCCAATTATCTGTGCACATAGAAGAAGTGTACGTGTCCAACATCTTAGGCTCACCAATAGCCGTAGCAATCATACTCAATCCATCCTCCGTATACGCAGCAATCGGAACATCATGGATTTTAACCCACACTTGCAACTTCTTTACCTCCTTCTTTTCTAACTTAGAAGTAGGAGACCAAATATGCAAAAACATAGGCTGAGATCGGATAATCCAAGGACCTTCTTTAAGAACATTCAACATACCAGCTTCATCAGCAAACTTAAAGAAAAAGAACCCATTAGCATTCATCATTGCTTTCTGTAATCCAAACCTCTTCCACTGATTCTTCACAAAATAGTCCACAACCGGATATGCAACTCTGTCCCCTAGGAAGTAACCATACAGCATGGCGAACACGTCCCTCCTTGTAACCCTAGAATTTTCTTCTTGATCTTTGTATAACAGTCTGACTATTGAGGAGTGGGAATTCTCATCTTCAATTCGAACTAGTTAGCAAAGGGATTGAGTTAATTTTTAGGGTTTTGTTTTTTGTTTCTGTGCTTTTTCGCCGCCCTAGTTCCTGGTTATTGATCAGATCGTATAGCGTTGTGGGTTTATTCACTGAACCGATTACTCTATATGGTTTTGAAAGATTCCGGGATTAGGGTTTGCTAGTTTAGGGTTTCTGCTGTGTTCTCGTTCGTTGGTTTCTGGTTTTCTTGTTTTTTCTCGTGCATGGTTGTCTGAGTTTTTCTTGAGATTAGAGAGTTGTTTTCTATAGCATGGATGAACGTAAAAAACATGGGGTAAGTAACCAAGGGGATCGTGGAAAGTCAGCGATGCAATTCAAGGGTATTTCTACTCGTGGAGTTAATAGTGTTGGTAATACGGTGCTGCCGAAAAGAGGTATTGTTATCAATGAACCGAAGCCGATTAATGTTATTGATGAACTAACTAAGGTTACGATACCGGTTCCGATTGAAAAGCCGGTGAATCAAGGTCCGGGCTGTAGTGTTCCGAATATAATGATGGATGGGCAAGAGGGGGTCAAAGAGGTTAATGCGGATAATGGCAGCGTTTTAAAAACTAAATCATATGCTGATTCGTTACTTGCAAATAAGAATGTTAAGCTGAATTTTCGTGCTCTTGCTAGTGATAGTATCCAGGAGGGATGTGATGTCGTTCTTCCAAGGGAATCTGTACGGGTAGTTCAAAACAAAATGGCTAATACCCTTTATGGTTATTTTCTGGGTGATCGGGTAGCATACCCGGTTGTTGATTATTTTGTCCGTAATAACTGGAAGAAGTATGGTGTTCAGAAATCTATGATGAATGCGAACGGATTTTTTTTCTTCAAGTTCTCGGAGGAGGCAGGTATGCTTAATGCTTTGAAAGATGGCCCATGGATTATTCGATCGCAACCTCTTTTTCTAGATATTTGGAGCCCGACTACAAAACTGGAAAAAAAGGAAGTAAAGAAAGTGCAGATTTGGGTTAAAGTTCATGATGTTCCGATTGCGGCTTATACGGAGGATGGGCTAAGCTTGATTGCGACTACGATTGGGGAGCCGAAAGTATTGGATTCTTATACATCGTCGATGTGTTCGGATATGTGGGGAAGGAGCAGCTATGCGAGAGCTTTAATAGAAGTCTCGGCTGAGAAGAGTTTAAGGGAGCAGATAACGTTAGCGATTCCTGAACCGGAGGGGGAGGGTTTTGTTAAGGAGACGATGTCGGTGGAGTATGAATGGTCACCGTTGAGATGTGGCCATTGTTGTGTATTTGGGCACTCTAACGAAACTTGTCCTAATCAACCGAAGCAGCAGGGTAGTGTTCGTAATGCTACTAGGGCTGGAAAAAAACCGGTGATTGATGACGAGGGTTATTCGGGAGTTCACGGGAAGAAGGTTGCTAAGAAGACGGGGTTCCCGGTCAACAAGCCGAAACCAAAGTTTGAATATCGGCCTGTGGTTTCTAAGAAGAATCATGCTTCGGGTAATGGGTCGTCTGAGCCCACGTTTCAATCGGCTAATCCTTTTGAGGTTCTAAATGATCCTAGTGTTAATGAGGATGGGGATGGCAATAATTCGGGTGAGATTCCTGTAGACGAGGAGGAGAATGAGGTGGAGGAGGGATATGTTGAAGGAGACGAGTATGAGCTTGATGATTACCTACGGCAAGGTACGTTTAAAAGCACTAATAGTAAAGGGGCAAGCACTCCTTCTTCGTCGGTTATTAATGGTTAGTATAGCTTCTTGGAACGTAAGGGGTTTGAACCGCCCCATTAAGCAAGCTGAGGTTCGGCAAGTTATCAAAGATGTTAATTTAAGCTTATGTGCTATTCTTGAGTCTCACATTGATCCGAGTAACCTTTCTAAAATTTGTAAGGCGGTCTTTCGGTCGTGGAGATGGACTTCTAATGGGTCTCTTTGTAATAAAGGTACGAGAATTATCGTTGGTTGGAATCCGTTAGTGTTTGATGTTATGGTGCTCTTTCAGTCAGATCAGGTTATGCACTTGCAGTTGTTTTTTAAACACGAGAAAAAAATGCTCTTTTGTTCTATCGTTTATGCTGCAAACTATTATATCTCTCGTAGGGAGTTATGGAACCACCTCGGCCTGCATAAGTCGCTTGTTCGTAATGATCCGTGGGTTATGCTAGGTGATTTTAACTCAGCGTTGTATCTTGAAGATAAGTCTATGGGATGTTCGTCAATTTCGGCTAGCATGAGAGACTTTCAAGCGTGTGTTAATGATATTGAGATGCTGGATTTGAATCAGTCCGGCTTACATTTTACGTGGAGTCAAAAACCAAAGAAGGGGATTGGTTTAATGAAAAAGATAGATAGAGTCATGGGGAATTCTCAGTTTTTAACCCTTTTCCCGAATGCGGTGGCTGTTTTTTGTCCAGCTCGGTTATCGGATCATAGTCCAAGTGTTCTCAAAATTCCGGTTATTGGGAAACTTAAACACAAGTCGTTCAAGTTTGCTAATTTTCTTGTTCATAAGCCTGAATTTTTAGACATTGTGAAGCGTATTTGGGAGACGGATGTTAGAGGGGTGTATCAGTTCTCGGTTGTGAAGAAGCTTCGGATGTTAAAGTCTCCTCTTCGGGTTTTACTCTTTCAGCAAGGCAATTTGCATAGAAAAGTGCAAGATTTACGTGAGAGACTTGATCAAATTCAGCGAGAGCTTGACAGTAATCCGGCTAGTTTGGCAATTAGTGAGGAGGAAACTACTACTCGCCGTTCTTATCAGGAAGCTTTATTGGATGAAGAGCGGTTCTTGAAACAGAAGTCGAAGGTGGACTGGTTGACGGTCGGAGACATGAATTCAGCGTTCTTTCATTCGTCCCTTAAAAATAGAGTTCATTTTAGTCGTATCAGTGTTATTCGGGACGCTAATGGTAAGGTGTATGAGGATGAGCATGTCCAGCTTGCTTTCGTTAATCATTACGAGAACTTCTTGGGTAATCAAGGTGACATTTCGCTTAGCCCGGCTCCAGAGTTATTCACAAACAGATTATCGAGTGAAGTTTCGGGTCTTATGGTGCGTCCGGTTACGCATGATGAGGTTAAAAAGGCGCTGTTCTCGATTGGGTCAGACAAAGCCCCGGGCCCTGATGGTTTTACTGCTGGTTTTTTTAAAGGTGCTTGGCCTATCATTGGTAGTGCAGTGTCGAATGCTGTGATTGATTTCTTTGTGACAGGTAAACTCCTTAGGGAATTGAACCACACGTTTCTTGTTCTTCTCCCCAAGACGTCCTCCCCGTCAGTGGTTACGGACTATCGTCCGATTGCTTGTTGCAATGTGTTGTACAAATGCATTAGCAAGATTGTAGCTGATAGAATAAAAGTGGGCTTGAATGATATAGTCAGTATCAACCAATCAGCTTTTGTGCCAGGTAGGAGAATATCGGACAACGTTTTACTTACACAAGAGTTGATGCATAACTATCATCGTAATGTTGGCCCTCCGAAATGTGCTTTCAAAGTGGATATTCAGAAGGCGTATGACACTGTCGATTGGAACTTTCTGAAGGGTATTTTGATGGGTTTTGGTTTTCATCCTACAATGATTCACTGGATTATGTTATGTGTTTCCACTACATCGTACTCGGTGTGTGTTAATGGCGAGGTTCATGGGTTCTTTAAGGGTAGAAGGGGATTGAGGCAAGGTGATCCGGTCTCTCCTTATTTATTTACGCTCGTCATGGAAGTTCTTACGGCCATCTTACAGCATACGGTCAGGATTGACAATTCGTTTAAATTTCATAATAAATGTGAACGTCAGCAAATTGTCAACTTGTGTTTTGCCGATGATTTGTTTATCTTCGCGAAGGGTGAGATTGCTTCAGCTAGATGTATTATGAAGGCGCTGGATTCATTTTCTAAAATGTCGGGGTTGTTACCTAGTGTTCAGAAAAGTACTGTTTTCTTCTCGAATGTTCCATCGTATGTGAAAGCTGCTATTCTAAAGTTAATGCCTTTTAAGGAAGGTTCGTTGCCTGTGAAATATTTGGGAGTGCCGCTTATCTCGACCCGTTTGCTCCAAAAGGATTGTCTTCTGTTAGTAGAGAAGATTGAAAATCGTATTATGCACTGGCGTAATAAACTTCTATCTTTTGCAGGTAGATTGCAACTTATAAATTCGGTTTTATCGTCCATGCATATTTACTGGTCTTCTGTGTTTATTTTACCGAACCGGGTGATTCAAAAGCTGGAGGCTTTGATGCGAAACTTTTTATGGTCTCATGATAGTGCGTTTCAAAAAGGCCGATCCAAAGTTTCTTGGAAAACGGTGTGTGTTCCTAAGTATGAGGGTGGTTTAGGTATTCGTCGGATCAGTGATGCTAATGTCGCCCTTATGACAAATCATATTTGGAGCATTCTTTCGAGGCGTAATTCAGTTTGGGTTGAGTGGGTTCACTCTTATAGGTTGAGAGGTAAAAGCTTTTGGGTTTGTAAAGTTCCAGCTTCCTGCTGTTGGTCTTGGAGAAAGATTCTTCAGCTCCGGCCGATTGTTAGGAAGTTTTTCTGGTCCGAGATTGGAAATGGTTCGGCTACCTCCGCTTGGCACGATAATTGGAGTGAGATAGGCCCGCTCGATCAGTTTCTTTCTCCCCGGATGATTGCTAGCGCGGGTTTTAATATGGAGTCCAAGGTGTCGGATGTCTATTCCGATACGTCTTGGAGCTGGCCGGTTGCGTGGCGGGACTTGTATCCGGTTCTTATTCAGCTCGATGGTATTTCTTTGCAGCCAAATAAGTTGGATAAAGTCTTGTGGCGTCATGGTAATCAAAAGCATGTGTTCTCGTCGTCTAGAGTTTGGGATTCGGTTCGGTTTCATGCTGTGGAGGTGGATTGGTGCCGTCTTGTGTGGTTTGGTCAGTGTATTCCGCGTCATGCTTTTCTTTTATGGCTTATCATGCGAAGGAAACTGCTTACTCAAGATAAGATCTTGAGTTGGGATTTATCGCGCAGGAAAAATATGAATATGATGTGCTGTTTGTTATGCTATGCCAATCATGACTCTCATACCCATTTGTTTTTTGAATGCAAATTCTCGTCCCAAGTGTGGCTGCTGGTTAGACAAAAAGCGGGTATGGGTTCGGTGCATGCTAAATGGGATGACATTGTTAACTGGTTACTTGATCGATCCAATTCAAAATTGGCGTCGGTTTACGTTGCTAAACTGATAGTGGCTGCTACGGCCTATTTCATTTGGCAAGAGCGGAATGCTAGATTATTCAGAAATCAGGTGAGGCCCCCGGAATCATTAAGTGACACCATTATACAACAAGTGCGGTACAAGCTGATTGGTGCAAAGTTGAAAAAGTGCGATAATGTTCGAAAGCTTTTAAGGGCTTGGGATATTGAAGCTTCAGATCTGCACGATGATGGCGGCTGATGATGCTTTTGTATTTTTTCTTGTTGAGTCTAGGTTTGTAGCCTAGTGGTTTGTTAGTCCAGTTTCGGTTGTCGTTTGTTTGGTTTTTCTCTGGTTTTTACTTTCATAGGGCATGTCCTATGATTGAACTAGTGTAGGCTCTCTACTCTACTTGTGTTTTTTTGGTTGTGAATATATAGTTTCACCGGGGTAACCCTTTACCCAAGTAACCATACAGAGTGTTCGCTAATTTTTCTTGAACTGCTCTAACCGACTCACGAGGAAGAACCACATCACAACCCTCATACGCAACAGGGCTAGCAAGAGATCTGAAATTTACCTTAATAGGTTTAGCTGCTAAAACCGAATCTGCATATGACAACGGTTTGGAGTTGTTACCACCATCACTAGACACTCCAGACGATCTTATGGTCCCTAAACCAGCCTTTTCAGCAACATGATCAGAATTAGGAGGCGCAAAAGTGCTGCTATCGAATCTTGAGTACAAGTTACCAGCCAATGGATTCAACTCATTCACTCCATGAACACCCGATGTTGGCGAGGTATCCAACTGAACCGGAGTAGAGACCCTCGTGAGTTCATCAATGATGTTAATACCACGTTTAGGCTGAATGGTATTCCCATCAACGTCCAGAAGACGATCCGCAATTTCCTTAAACGAAAGTGATGGCCGCCCACCTGGTTTCAACCGTTCTTCCATTGGACAGAACCCTAGCAGCCAGGATTCGTCAAGAAATAAACCACCTGAAAACCCCAGTAGCCGACAATCCCCTATACACCTGCCAAACCCCTAATCAGGTGAAGAGCAACCGCAAACCCTAGTGAATAAGCAGCCGCCAATCCCTAATCAGATGAATATGCAGCCGCAAACCCTAAACTGAACCAATCGGAAGAACTCAGATGCGCCAAACCTGATTCTGCCGAGACCCTGAAAAACACAATCTGATTCTGGACTGCCGAAACCCTAATCTGAAAATCAGGACCTCTTCACTAATCAGAGAATTATAGCCAATGAACAGCCGCACCTCTTCACTAATCAGAAAAATAGATGAAATTCGGAACCCTAAATGCAGAATTGAAGCGCGATTTCAACTGATTGTCTTCTAAGGATCGTCTATAGAAACCCTTAGATGATAACCAATGTCAATCGTGATTAGGAATGTCATTCGTTATGTAACTACAACCAACAAGTTCGTTCACTTTATCGAAATCGTTCTTAGTTTAGTAAAAATCGTTTTAATCGTTTTTGAAACCATCGTTTAAACTTTGAAAACATTTCGTACATATGAATCACCCCAAAACATTTAAAACAGTAAAATAGGGGAACTATGTACTCACATGTAGTGCAAAGTATCCTCGATCAAATAGAACTTCAACGAACTCGAGCAAACCAGAGAAATCAAGTAGCTCAGAAGGTCCCCACAAGCTCTTGATCTGATTTACTCTCAGGTATGAAGCATAAACTTCAACTTAGAGAGCAAAAATCAGATTCAAGTGTGCTTTGGGAGTGAAATGGGTTTGGGTATTTATACGAATTCAAGTACCGTTAAGATCGTTCGTCGAAAAATGTGCTTTGATCTAGACCTTACATGTGGGCACATGGTTTTAAAAACCATGGGAATACTTAAAACCATCAAATGGTATTGCAAAACAAGGATCAAAACCATCCATGTGTGGCACATTGTTTTGAAATACCATGGATGCCTAAAAAAATGGACCAAGTTCAATGTATCTACAAGAATTTTCAAAAATGGTCCATTCACTTGTAAACCTTGATTTTTTGGCACTTTTAAACCCCTTTAACCTCATTTCAAGGCTCTAAAATGATATTAAAGTATAGGGAACTTAAAATATGCTCAAAGACATCACGGATGTCGGTTCGTTTGGCCGTACGGTTGCGTTATTCGGTTAATTACGACGGAAGTCGTAACGAACGCAAAAACGATCCAAATTAAGCGACGAATGGAATTTTATCATGCCAATCACTAAAATAAAATATTTTAATGATTACATAAATTTTTGGATGTCCGGATATATTCAGGACGTAAGATATGCGCAAAAAAAATGCAAACTTATGCACTTTTGACGCTTTTAGTCTCTATTGATCAATAAAGTTTATTTTAGCATACCGAACCCTTCAAAGCCTATTTCTAAGCTATGTAAAGGATATTTATGGTATATTTAACTTATGATCAAGTTCCAGAGTGTTCGTTACTACACAAATCGGTATAGTTTCGTAGTTTGACACAAATAGTCCCTATGATCGAACAAACTTGTTTTCGACACACCAAACCATCCAAAACTTATTTCTAAGTTATGTGGAGGTTATTTAAGATATGTTAAGCCTATTTCACTATTCCGGAGTGTTTGTTGCATTAAACTGGTTATATTTACGCCTCAGTGCGCGTATAACCTTCCAGAAAGCGATTTAAAGCTTGAAATTGGAATCGAATCGAATTGTAAAATCACCAAACACAAATACACACAAAATAATACCAAAACACATATAATAACACCAAAGCACATTGTTTTATTAATAACCAACATTGTTTTACATCGTACAGAGATTACAGAGCACAATTGTCACACGGGTAAAGTCCGGTTGTTCGGTTGGATACTGATCCGTTAAAGTGTCAAACGAAGCTTTAAAGTGTCTTTATTATTATTTTTAGTGAAACAAAGAGTTCCCGATACTTTGGAAAGTGTCTAGTATTATTTTCCCATGTTTTTGCACTTTACTAGCTAGCTTAAATGCTGAATTTTATGTTAAAGTGCAGAATTTTGTGGTTAGAACATGTTTTAGGCACATCCGGTCACTATAACTATCACCTAGTGACGCAATTCTACAACCCTCATTTCCCTACACTCTCTACAGGTGTAGTAAACTATCTCTGGCTCATACAGGCCTTAGAGGCAGTGTCTGCCTGGTGCTTGGCTATGTCAACACGTTTACTGGGTTATCCGTTCATTGTGCTACTGTGCTTTTGTGCATCAAGGTTGTCACTAAAGTTCTGTATGTAAATACTAGAGTGACAGTTGAGAGATGATGCAAGTATGTGTATGTATCAGTATTCAAGTAGCAGTTTATCTACAATTTCAAGCAAGCACAGTAATTAAGCAGTAATTAAATAGTAATTAATTCGTACGGATACCTGATTTGGTGAGGGTTGTCACACTTTAAGTACATTCATCATACCATCTTTATCAGCGAATTTGAAAAAGAAAAATCCATTGGCGTTCATCATTGTCACACCCCGACCACGTAAAACATCAAACCGTGGCGGAAACGTCGGGGAGTGCTGTAACAGAATTATTGTTTCACAACCATGGCATACAAAGTTATATTTTATTGATTAAACAAACGAGTTACATTGTCTTAAAACAACTGAAATAAAGAGAACATAACATGTTTAAACTAGTCTAGCTCCATTTTTATGTCACTAAGGCCCAAGTCCACCCTAGCGTGTCACGAACATCCTATGCATTAGCTCCTGAAACACATGTGAAAATACATACATCAGCATAAAAATGCCTGTGAGTAACATAGGTTTTGTGAAAATAGGATCCATGACATAGGTTTTAGAAAAATGTTTAATGAAATGCAGTCATTAACCTTGTTAATTGTATTGTTTGTAAATCATTTGAAAAGCGATGATAGATATGTATTTTTGAAAGAATAATGTATGGTTAAATGAATAACCAATAAAAATGAGTTTGTATAAGATAAGTTGTTTGTAAAACAATGTATTGTGAAAAATATGTTATATATCTGAAATGATTTAAACAACGCTGCGCTATGTAATATCATACAAACACTTATATATAGGAAGTACCAGCGGCGTATCCACCATGCTTGTATCATATTACACACGCCTCGTTACTTGAATCATTTACCCAAACAAACCACCAATGTAAACATGTTTATGTATAACCAAATGTTGAAATGTTTATGTGAAAAACCATGTCTAATGTCAAGTGTAAATCATGAAATGCGTATAACAATGTCAAAATGTCTATGTCAAATGTCAATTATGTCATGTGGTAAACAAAATGTCATGTATGGCAAGTGAAATATGTATCAACTAAACCATAGGTGAAAATGCACAAAACAATGTATTGAAGTAAAACATGGTTTAAATCAATGTTATGTTTTGTGGAAATGCATGCTATACTGAATACAAACATTTATGCGGTATTGTGAAAATGCATACATCCAAGCCTTGCGACTGTGGTGATAAACCTTTAAACAAATTAAAGGTCTATCTGTGTTATGTTTTATCGAATTCGGTCATTCCTTCCATCCAAACATGTCACACCCCCAAATTCCACCTGCGGAGCATCATCCGCTTGAGGGCGTGACTGACCAGGATCCAGCCACCAATTAATTATATTGTTTAATTGAATTAATAACCATAGTAATACTTACTAACCATACGATTAGCAAATATCATGATCAAAGCTTAAAGTTTTTAAGTCTAAATAGTAGTAAGTAGCGGAAGCATAAGCAAAACAATTTTAAACGAGGTTCATATTTCATGTTTATTTAACACCCAACACAGGGGTAGACGAGCACTACACATCCCCAAGCAGCAAGCTCCTGAGTCACTGGTTACCTGCAAAGCATGCAGTAAGGTGTCAACAATAATGTTAAGCGAATTCACTAGTTGTCCAGTTTTAATTACCAAAAACTTGTTTCACCAGTTAATTTATCCGTTTATACATGCCATGGGGAGCTACCCCAAAAGTAAGCGACTAAACTGTTTTTCCAATACCGAACACTAGGTAACCGTTGCGTTTCCGCAGAATGCCCCGATGTCAATGTTTTATCATCATTGACGGATGCCTGAGTCCATTAGTTCATGCCCGATCCCATACACGGGCACCGTGTGAGGCTGGTAAAACCTAAATAGCGCTATCAACTAATAACCCGTTCGCCTGGCCCCGGCGACTAATCGGTATTATGTAGTAGGGACTTGAGTGATAGAGTTTCGTTTAGTGCTGTTTGTTTTTTGGGTAAAGGGTTACCCCGGTGATTTTTATATCAAAAAACAAACCAAGTAGAAGGCTGAAAATGCCCCCTAGTTCTCTGAGTGACATACCACCACAGAGTTCAACCACAAGACAAACAAAACAGAAAACCAATTACATGATAAAAAAAACAAACATTGGTCTTCAGTCTTCATCCAAGAATTCTTCCTTTTCCATCTTCCACTCTTCTAAGAACCTTTGAACATTCAAACTTTGCTTGTACTTGAAGGAGATCAGCTTTGTTCTAACCGTGCTAATAACAATATCGGCCGTCTTCTCTGGAGGTCTTAATCGATTGCTAAAAAATCTAGCGTTTCTTTCACTCCAAATAACATAAGCTGCAGCCGCCACTATCAATCTACCTGCCACCGAAACAACCGTTTTCGAGTTTGCTTTGGAGATTAACCATTCCGAGATATCCTCCCAAGAGTCCGAAGCCATATCCATGTCTATTTTCTGCCGAACCTTATGCCAAACTGATGACGAGTATGGGCATTCAAAAAACAAATGCTCATGTGTTTCCAAACCCGTATGACATAGGAGGCAACACATCAAATTCATAGAACCCGTAACTACATGATTCCACCTCAGAATTCTATCTTGAGTCCACAATTTCTTTTTAAATATCAGCCAAGCCATGAAAGCATGTTTAGGAATATTAAAGGCGGACCAGATCACCTTCGACCACCTAATCGGCTGATCACGAGTCCGGATAGTATCCCACACTTCTCTAGACGAAAACGGGACAAGCCTCTCTTCAAAATTCTTCCATACCACCCTATCTTGCGTGCTAGATAACGTTAACGGCTGGAGCTGAAACAAACTCGGATATTGGCTCCTCCATTCTTCCGGCCACTCCCATCGACCATTTATAAATGCTTCTGTAACTTTTGACATAACCGAAAAACCATAACGAGCCAATTGACGCGGAGTAACAACATGATATAACGGGCATTCATTCGACCATTTATCAAACCACAGATATGTATTTTGCCCATTACCAATCTTTTTCCACATATGCTCTCGAAACACATCTCTGCATCTCATTAGTCTTTTCCATCCCCATGTTGAACTAGGCTGAATAGGAATATCCCAAAGACTACGACCACGAAGCCTATATAGAGACACCCATTTAGTCCATAACGACTCTCTGCCAGAAACAATACTATATATGTGATAAGCCATCAGCGACTTATTAACATCCGATATTCGTCTAATGCCTAAACCCCCTTCATTTTTTGGAAGACATACCTCTCTCCATGCTACTTTAGCTCTCCCCTTGGAACCCATGCCATGACCCCAAAGAAAATTTTTCATCTTGCATTCCAAATCTTTTATGATACTAACGGGCAGAATGAAAACAGACGCCCAGTAAACATGGATGGAGGATAGAACTGAAAGAATCAACTGAAGTCTGCCCGCAAAAGAAAGAAATCTGTTTTTCCAGTCGTTAATACGTTTAGACATCCGGTCTACCAGAATTCTACAATCTTTTGACAATAGCCGCGAGGCAAGCAAAGGAACACCCAAGTATTTAATAGGAAGTTTCCCTTCATCAAACGGAATCAAACTCGAGATCCTTGCTTTTGTCAAACCCGGCACATTACAATAAAAAATTGTACTTTTTGCATTACTTGGCACTAACCCAGACGTTTCCTCAAAAATTTTCAAGGCGCGCATAACGACCTTCACCGATCCAACATCCCCTCTAGTGAATAAGAACAGATCATCCGCAAAACAAACATTGATTATCATTTGCCTTTCACATTTGTTGTGAAATCTAAATGACGGATCCAAATCAGCGGCTCTCTTGAGAATCAATGTTAAGATTTCCATGACCATAGTGAACAAATATGGCGACATAGGGTCCCCCTGACGCAACCCCCGCTCCCCTTTGAAATACCCGTGAACATTACCATTTACACTTATGGAAAAAGAAGTGGTGGTGACACACTCCATAATCCATAAAATAAAACGCTGATTGAAGCCGAACCCATGCAAAACATCCCGTAAAAAATTCCAGTCTACCGTATCGTAAGCTTTCTGAATGTCTACTTTCATAGCACACCTAGGCGGCCCACTTTCGCGATGATAGTTATGCATAAGTTCTTGCGTCAGCATCACATTATCCGAAATCCTCCTTCCTGGAACAAACGCCGATTGATTTTCACTTATGATGCCCTTTAAGCCTTCAAGAATCCTAGCCGTAAGAATCTTGCTAATAGCTTTGTAGACCACATTACAACACGATATCGGCCTATAATCCGTAACCACTTCCGGGGTAGTAACCTTTGGAATTAAAGCCAAAAAAGTATGGTTTATCTCCCTAAGCATTTTCCCCGAATCAAAAAAATCTATAATAGCAGCTGTTACTTCATTTCCAACAATAGACCATGATTTTTTAAAGAATTCTGATGTGAACCCATCCGGCCCCGGAGCCTTGTTTTCATTAATGGAGAATATAACCGCTTTTACTTCATCCGTCGTCACTTGCCTACACATAAAAACCGCCACTGAAGGGCTAATAGTAGCCGATAAAATGTTTCCATCCACTCGGCTAACCCTGCTTCCGTTAGAACCCAAAAAATTTTTAAAATGATTAACCAGGGCCGCTGAAACTTCGTTCCCTTCATACACATTTCCAGCAGTATCTTTAATAACATTTATTTTATTCACGTGGTTACGACATTTAACCACATTGTGAAAGAACGCTGTATTCAAATCTCCAGCTTCAAGCCATTTCTGTTTAGCCTTCTGTTTCAGAAACCTTTCTTCATCTAACATAGCCTCCATGTATTTTTTCACACAAATTGACTCAGCTTCTTTAATTGTTAAGTTGAAAGGATCCGCATCTAGCAAACTCTGCAACGACTCCATTTCCGCTTTCAAATCAGCCACCTTTTTATGGATATTACCTTGTTTCATGAGAAGCAACCGTAACGGACGTTTGAGCCCTCTTAACTTCTTGACAACACGAAACATCGGAACCCCCACCACCTCCATATCCCATCCCATCGCTACTACATCCACGAACTCCTTCTTATTAGCCAAAAGATTTGTAAACTTGAAAGGTTTAGGTTTATTCTTTTCGGACTGAATAATTTTAAGCAAAGCTGGCGAGTGATCCGAGATTCCGTTAGGAAGGAACATACCATACGCGTCTATAAACCTATCCACAAAGCAAACATTCACCAAGATTCTATCCAATTTCTTCCTAATTCCCATCCCATTCTTTGGACACCGACTCCATGTGTAATGGATGCCATGAGCTCGAACATCAAAGACTTCAAGATAGTTTACACAATCAATAAAATCCTGCATAGCACTCGTCACATTTGATGACCCCATACACGTATCGTCTAAATTCAGCACAACATTAAAATCCCCCATAATCGCCCACGGGTTTCGCTGAGCCGGACCTTTATGCATTTTAAGCGATTCCCAAAGCTGTTTCCTTTCTTTTTCATTATTACTCGCATAAACAAATGAGACATTTAGCATAGAATTGTCTTTTTTGAATCGGATTTGAACATGAATAACTTGATTCGTTGCATGCAACACTACTAATTCAACATTATCCACATTCCAACCAATAATAACTCGCGTTCCTTTGTCACACAAATTGCCATTCGACGTCCAATCCCATTTATTAAACACCTTATTACATACCTTCTCCAAATTATCTACCTGAACATGAGACTCCAATATCGCTAACACTTGCAAACCGTTATCCCTAACAAACTTTTGAACCTCCTTTTGTTTGAGGGTGTGGTTCAAACCCCTCACGTTCCAAGTAGCCACACTATCCATTAAAAACCTCCTGATCAGGTGTGCTTGCACCTGTTTTTTTTACGTTACTTGGATTTGTGTCATCCATGAAATTGTATCCTCCCACCATCGAACTCAATCTAACCTCATCATTCTCGGTTCCCCATTCATCCTCCATATCATTCAAAACCTCAAACGAGTTTTTCATTTGAACCTCCGGGCCCTTAGAAACTTTTGACGTTTTAGACGAACTCGGTTTAGAAGACGACATACCTTCATGTGATTTCTTCGGCCTATAGATGAACTTCTGCTTTTCTTTCATGTTAAACTGTTGTTTTACTCCTTTTTTCCGCAGATTACCATTCTTAAAACCTTGATCATCAACACTCTCTTTGACATGTTCTTGCTTATCAGCTGGTTCCTTAACGTTTGTTGGGCACTCATCAGTTCCATGCCCAAAAACATTACAAGTTTTGCAATGAGGTGGCTTCCATTCATATTCAACTCGAATATTACTCTTTAGGTACCCCCCCCCTCTTCTACATTCGGTATAAACACCGTGACACTATCCTTTAGATCTTTATCCGCATCTAGCTCAACGATTGCTCTAGCATATCCACTCCTGCCCCATGAGTCTAAGCACATTTTGGTCGTTTCATTATCAAGAATCTTTGGAATTCCAACCTTTGAAGCAATTAAGCTTAGACCATCCTCAGTGTAAGCAGCTAGAGGAACATCATGTAACTTGACCCAGACAGGTATCTTTTTTAATTCTTCCTTTTTCAACTCCGTGTTCGTCGACCATTGTTTTAGAAAAAGCGGATTGTTTCTAATCAGCCATGGACCATCTTGCATTACTTGTTCCATTCCTTCCTTTGAATTGAACTTAAAGAAAAAGAAACCCTTACCATTCATCATGCATTTCAGCAATCCATACTTCTCCCATCGATGACTAACAAAGTACTCAACCACTGGAAACGCCAATCGTTTCCCCAGAAAATATCCAAACAAAACATTAGTAAATCTATCCTGAACTTGCTTAACCGAAGCAATCGGAATTGTGACATCCGTATCCACATCCTCCCCCGCTTTACTGTTTTCCAGGAAACGAAAATTCACCTTTGGCAATGGTTTAATACTGGATACCTTTTCTGCATACGATTGACCTTTCATAGTATTCCCATCATCCAACTTAGTTGATCCCGAATCTTGTTCAACAGGCACACTAATCTTTATTAATTCGTCAATAACATTTATAGGTTTTGGATCAGATTGAGCCTGTTGAACTACACCCCTACGCGGCGCAAAAACATTACCTTCTATATTAGTCACCTTGCTCGCTAACCCCTGGGCCGGTAATGGCGGCTTGAACCGACCATCCTGAATATTTCCGTCAGACCTTTTACGTTCATTCATGGTGAAATAAGCTCCTCTCCCAAATACCAGATCAGCAACTCAGCATGCACACCCAAAAGACCAAGACAGCAACGAAACTCAAAAGAAAAACCCTAATCTAGCAAAACCCTAATCCAGCAACCTTAACGAAATCAAATAGAATACCCGATCAATCAAGGTTACTGCCTCACCAGTAGGACCGAAAGACCCAATATGCTATTCAATCAGTTTTAGTTGAAAGATTAAAGCCGGCGATAACGAGAAAAATCCAAGAACAAACCGATCAGAAGCCGCTAACAGGTTCGTTACAGAGAAGATGGTAATCCTACTCCGATCACAGACTGTTATACGCCCACATCACGACGAATTCCAGGATTCAGGGAAGAAGAAAATCGCCTGCCAGAGAGAGAGTCTAGGGTTGCAATCCAGCAACCTTAACGTTTAGTGCTGTTTGTTGCAATCCGTATAAACAGTAATTAACTAAAGGTTCCCAATAACAAGGGAAGAAAAGTAAGTTGTATCCCTCATAAGGGGATAGTGTTGTTTTTAGTTCCGTTTCTCAAACCACCGGGAACGCATGCTTTAAGTTGTGAACTCACCTTGGGTTGCTCGGTAGATTATTTACTCGGTCAATCACGTTGGTCACCACGTCCAAGCATGGTTACCAATATAGGTCAAGTTTTTTTTTTTGGGTAAAGGGTTACCCCGGTGATTCTATATATCAACATAAACAATACAAAGCAAGTAGTATGGAGAGTCCATACTAGTTCAAACATGGAACATACCATGAAAGTAAACCAAACACACAATTACATCAAAACCAAAACAACTAGACTACCAATCTAGACATCCCCTCAACAAACACTCTACTCATAATCAGCTGCCATCATCAAACACCCGTGTATCATATATCTCCCAAGCTCGAAGCAGCTCCTGGACTCTCAATGTGTCCTTCAGCTTAGCTCCCATAAGTTTGTAGCGAACCGTATCAAGTATCACGTCACATAGGGCCTCTGGCGGTCTTGTCTGGTTCTTGAAAAGTCTAGCATTCCTCTCTTGCCAAATAAAATAGGTAGTTGCTGCCAGGACTAATCTGCTAATATAGACGGATGCAGACTTAGACCGGGACTTATGAACCATCCAGTCAATAATAGAGCTCCAATCTGAACCAACATTATGCATACCACACAGGAAATAAACACACAGGATACATACAGTTATAAATTGGGTTATTGGGCCGGCCCTAACATTTGCACAGTCATACAGAATTCAGCAACACATAGTCCAGTCAAACAGGTAGCCCAATTAAACATGCTGTGGCCCAATAACCATAGTAGGCAGCCCAGTCGAGACAAGGCGGTCTCGACTCGAGAGCACGCGGTCTCGAGTCGCAACCAAGAGATCTCGAGTGATCACGTTTTGGTCTCGAGTGGTGCTGGTCAGGAGTCGCAACCTCAGAGGTCTCGAGTCCAGTCTCGAGTCGAGATCATGAAGTCTCAAGTCGAGACCTTGCCGGTCTCGAGTCCCTGAAGTCCGTCTCGAGTTGTCATGGGATGGTCTCGAGTCGCAACCAAGGGGCTTCAATTTTGGCGTGGATGGAGCAGCACTCGAATTCAAATACCTTAGATCGTGTGGTATGTAAGTTGGTGGTAGCGGCTGCGACGTATTTTATTTGGCAAGAAC
Organism: Helianthus annuus; assembly: GCF_002127325.2. Lineage (NCBI taxonomy): Eukaryota > Viridiplantae > Streptophyta > Magnoliopsida > Asterales > Asteraceae > Helianthus > Helianthus annuus. The sequence goes on along the minus strand of NC_035447.2, from coordinate 165,027,296 downwards.
GCAATAATAGGCTCTTCAACAGAATTCATGGTTCGGTGAGTCAGGTTGCTGAGAAGATTAAACACACAGTCCAGATTCGGTTGATGGATTTCAAGCTTCAAAAGCATGTGGATTACAACAGAGTTGTGACGAGGTGGCAGATCCCAGCAAGGGCGCTGAATGAAGACCCGGGTTAAGCATATCGATGGGGGGATTTTAGATAGATAGTTCGTTCGGTGGTCGTGATTTATTGTTTCGGGTTGTTCTTTGTTTTTGGTTGTCGTGTTGTGGGTTTTGTTTAGTCTTGGTTGTCTTGACTTGTAGTGTGTGTCAGTGTTTTGGCACACCCAGTTCTTTTTTTTGGTGATTTATAAAATTTACCGGGGTAACCCTTTACCCAAAAAAAAAAACATGTACTATCCAATAGAAATGCATTTCCATGATATTGTGTACTATCCAACCACAATGCACAAACATGTTTTCTTGTCTGATTTCCAAACAAAACGGATCAAACATGGTAATTTGAAATATTCATATCATATTCAACATGTTCTTCACATATTCAAGTATTCATGCCATATTCAAATAGTTCATTGTATGTTCATATCGTATTAAATCAAGTCATTACCAAAATGATCTTAAAAGCATAACAATAAGTGATAACATGTAATATCTCATTCTTCTCCTTCAAGAACATATATGTGCACATTCATTGAACTTATCCTAATCTATTCAACAATCATGCATACCATTCGGTCAAAACATTATCAATAGCAACAACACATGGTTCGACTTCTAACTAGCTAAAACATGTTCGTCATCATCATTAGTGACATTTCTATATCATACATACATATATCATACATAAGTATATACATATATATATCATACATATATGCTACGGATCAAGTCATGCATCTACAATTAGTCTTTAAAGGTGTGAAGAAGGCTATGTTCTGTTCAATGGTGTATGCTAGTAATGATTACAAGGATAGAAGGGAGTTATGGAATTCTTTGAATAGACATAAAGGATTTGTAAATGACAAACCTTGGGCTATTATGGGGGACTTTAACGCGATGCTTGAGCTCGGTGATACTCATTTGGGGGCTTCTGGTATCTCGGCAAGTATGATGGAATTCAAGGAGTGTATTAGGAACATTGAGGTGTTTGATGTTAAAAGCTCAGGGTTGCACTTTACTTGGAATCAAAAACCTAAGCATGGGGTTGGGATTATGAGGAAGATAGACAGAGTCATGGCTAATTGCCATTTCACGGATGTGTTTCCTAATGCGTTCGCGGTTTTTCAGCCACATAGAGTGTCGGATCATTCAGCTTGTGTATTAAAGCTTCCTGAAGTTGTTAGAAACAAGCATAAACCGTTCAAGTTCCCTAACTTTCTCATCCACAAAGCTGAATTTGCTAATCTCGTTAAGGATGGTTGGGCTACTCGTGTTGATGGGGTTCCCATGTTTAGAGTGGTGAAGAAGCTAAAAAGCTTAAAGCAGCCTTTAAGGTCTCTTTTTCGTCAGCAAGGAAACCTTCATGTGCGTGTGGAAAGTATTAGGAAGGAGCTGGATGATTTTCAGAGCAAAGTGGATAAGGACCCGGATAATTATGCACTCCGAAACTTGGCAGCTGACTGCCAGAAAAGATTCATGGAAGCTAGTTTAGATGAAGAGCGGTTCCTTAAACAAAAAGCGAAGCAAAAATGGCTTCGTGAGGGGGATGCAAACACCAAATATTTTCATAGCATGGTTAAGAGCAGGAACCACATGTCTCAAATCCAATTTATTAAAGACGCTAATGGGAATGAGTTTGAAGGAGGGGCGGTGGCCAATGTGCTTGTGGATCACTATAAAGCTTTTCTAGGAGTCAAGGGTAATGTCACAAAGTCTCCGAATGATATGTGCTTTCCTAGACGAATTAATGTTGATAAAGCTGAAATCATGATTCGTACTGTTTCTGATGATGAGATAAAGACTGCTTTCTTTGATGTCGGTGATGACAAAGCTCCGGGTCCTGATGGATATTCGGCAGCTTTCTTTAAAAAATCATGGCAGATTATTGGTGAGGAGGTTATTTTTGCTATCAAAGACTTCTTTAACAGTGGCCGATTATTACAAGAGATTAACCACACCTTTCTGGCGCTGATTCCTAAGGTGAACTCCCCAACATTTGTGACTGATTACCGCCCTATATCTTGTTGCAATGTTATTTACAAAGCTATTAGTAAGATTCTCACTAATAGGCTTTTGGAGGGTATTAATGATGTGGTAAGTTTAAACCAGTCTGCTTTTATTCCGGGCCGTAGAATTTCAGACAACATCATGCTAACTCAGGAATTGCTCCATAACTACCACCGAAATACGGGTCCCCCAAGGTGTGCTTTCAAAGTAGATATTCAAAAGGCTTATGATACTGTGGATTGGGATTTCCTTCGAGCAATACTTTTGGGTTTTGGTTTTCATCAGAAGATGGTAGGTTGGATTATGAGCTGTGTTACCTCAGCGTCGTACTCGATCAGCATTAATGGAGAGATCCATGGGTATTTTAAGGGTCAAAGGGGGTTAAGACAGGGTGACCCCATTTCCCCGTACTTGTTTACGCTAGTCATGGAGGTCCTCACGTCCATCCTTCAAGATGCAGCAGCTAATAGCAGTGTTTTTCGGTTTCATAATAACTGTAAGAGGCAAAAAATCATGAACTTGTGTTTCGCTGATGACCTGTTTCTGTTTGCCAGAGCTGATTTTCATTCGGTTAAAATCATCATGGATTCGTTGAATAGCTTCAGAGACATGTCCGGTCTCGTTCCCAGTTTGAGCAAGAGCTCTTCATTTTTTTGTAATGTTCCAGCTCGAGTTAAGACTCAGATTTTATCTCTAGTGCCGTTTACAGAAGGAGCTTTGCCTATTAAGTATCTGGGAGTGCCGTTGATTGCCTCTAGACTTCTTAAAAGTGATTGCAAAGTGTTGGTTGACAGGATTTCTAAACGGCTTCTAGATTGGAAGACGAAACTCCTCTCTTTTGCGGGGAGACTTCAGTTGATTAACTCGGTTCTAGCAGCCATGTATTCTTATTGGGCTGCCGTTTTCTGTCTCCCAGTCAGTATCATCAAAAGCATCGAGAGAATTATGAAAGATTTCCTTTGGCAGCATGGTTCTACGGGTTCGAAAGTAGCGAAGGTGGCATGGAAGGATGTTTGTCTTCCTAAGTGTGAAGGGGGTTTGAGTATTAGAAAGGTGTCGGATGTCAACAAGTCGTTAATGATCTTTCATATCTATAGTATTGTATCGGGGCGGAATTCGTTGTGGGTGGAATGGATTCAGGCTCATCGGCTTCGAGGGCGGAGTTTTTGGGATGTTAAAGTGCATCAGAATTCAACATGGGGTTGGCGGAAGCTGTTATCTTTCAGGAGCTTGGTCCGAAAATTTTTTTGGAGCCAAATTGGTAATGGAGTGACTACGTCCTTATGGCATGATACTTGGTGCAATCAGGGTCCTCTAAGTCGTTATGTCTCTCCCAGGAACATGTCTCAACATGGGTTATCTATCTATTCAAAAGTCGTGGATGTAGTGCATGATGGCAATTGGATTTGGCCGGATGCCTGGCGGGATCTGTTCCCGGTTCTTTTCCAGCTGAACCATGTTAACCTCGTCCCCAATAAACATGATGTTATCCTTTGGCGGTCTGATGAAGGTAAACTCATGGAGTTCTCTTCAAAGTTGGTTTGGGAAACTACCCGTGCTCGAGGTCAAGAAGTTAATTGGTCAAAGATTGTGTGGTCGGGATGTAATATTCCGAGACACTCTTTCCACTGCTGGCTGATTTTTAGAAGAAAATTATGGACTCAAGATCGAATTCAGAAATGGAACCACATCACTAGTGGTTCGATGAACATGATGTGTTGTTTATTATGTCAACGTGAGTTGGAATCACATGAGCATTTGTTTTTTCAATGTTCTTATTCAGCGACAATTCTGGATGCGATCAAGGAGAAATCTAGTATGAAGTTGGTGCCTAACAAGTGGAGTGACATAGTTGGATGGTTGCTGCCGAGGGCGAACTCTAGGTCCCTAAATTCGGTTATTGCTAAACTTCTTGTTAAGGCAGCTGCGTATTTCGTTTGGCAAGAGAGAAATCTCAGGTTCTTCAATAATCAATTGCGGCCACCGGAGGCGATAACAAATACTATTATTGACACTGTGAGACTGAAGTTATCCTCATTCAAGTATAAGGATAAGCCGAACGTGAGGAAAATCTTGGAAGATTGGAAGTTGAGCTCTATAGAGACCTTTGAAGAGACATGATTGTTTAGTGTCTAGAGGGTAGTTTTTAGTTGTGGCTTGTTTTGCTTGTTTATACTCTTATGTGGCATGTCATGTAAGAGAATTGGTGTAGGCTTTTTCTACTCCACTTGTACGTTATTGTTCTGTTTGATATAAAATCACCGGGGTAAAACCCTTTACCCAAAAAAAAAATATATATATCATACATACATACAACACATAATAAAACAGATAATCCTTAGTTTTCATTTAATAACGTATATACACACAATGGTATTACAAGATAATAGCTCGGGAAAACCTAGAGTGTCACATTATCCCCGAGTTTTAAGAACTTTCGTCCCGAAAGTTAAGGCAGCCACTGACAAGCTAGTGTAAATGAGAACGTTTCAACGGGGTGTCACATCATCCCCCCGTTAGTTTGGAATTTCGTCCCGAAATTCGGTTGTAGCTTCAGTGCTGGGGTTTTCGTTTGGGAACAACTGGGGATACTTGCACTTCATCTGGTCTTCCCGCTCCCAGGTGAACTCTGGGCCACGTCGCGAGTTCCAACGGACTCGTACGAGGGGTATTTGGCTACGTTTGAGGGTTTTGATCTCTCGATCCGTGATCTCAATCGGTTCCTCAGTAAAGTGTAGCTGTTCGTCAATAGTTAGTTCCTTGAAAGGAATTACGAGCGTTTCATCTGACAGACACTTCTTCAGATTAGATACGTGAAACACGTTGTGTACCGCACTCAGTTCTTCAGGCAGATTCAATCTATACGCAACCTTACCGATTCTCTCGGTAATTTCGAATGGTCCGATATATCGCGGATTGAGCTTGCCCCTTTTACCAAAGCGAACCACACCCTTCCAGGGTGAGACTTTAAGTAGAACCCGGTCACCGACCTGGAATTTCAGTGGTTTCCTACGCTTATCAGCGTAACTTTTCTGGCGGTCACGAGCTGCCGCCATGCGTTGTCTGATCTGGTCAATCTTTTCCGTTGTGTCTACCACCAGTTCTGGGCCTGTGATTTGGCTATCGCCAACTTCCGCCCAGCAGAGAGGTGATCGGCATTTACGACCGTACAATGCCTCAAAAGGTGCTGCCTGAATGCTAGTGTGGTAGCTGTTATTGTAGGAGAATTCCACTAGCGGTAGATGCTTCTCCCAATTCTTGCCAAAATCGATCACACATGCCCTAAGCATGTCTTCCAGGGTTTGGATGGTGCGTTCAGACTGCCCATCCGTTTGCGGGTGATAAGCGGTGCTCATGTCCAAACGTGAGCCAAAGGATTTGTGCATAGCTTGCCACAAATCCGAAGTAAAACGAGCATCTCGGTCGGAAATAATGGAGGTTGGCACCCCGTGCCTCGAAATTACTTCCTTTAAGTAAACCTCCGCCAAGGTAGAAAACTTGTCTGTCTCTCTAATAGCCAAAAAGTGTGCGGACTTGGTCAATCGATCTACTATTACCCAAATAGTGTCATTTCCGCGTTGAGACCTAGGTAGCCCTGTAACAAAATCCATGGAAATTTGCTCCCATTTCCATTTCGGGATTTCTGGTTGTTGGAGTAGGCCTGCTGGTTTCTGGTACTCTGTCTTGACTCTTGCGCAAGTCAGACATTTGCTGACATATGTTGCTATGTGGGCCTTCATGCCAGGCCACCAGTATGTTGTCCTCAAGTCATGGTACATCTTATCCGAGCCAGGATGTACTGAGTAACGGGACTTATGGGCTTCGTCCATCACGAGTTCACGTAAATCTCCATAGAGTGGAACCCAAATGCGACCTGTTACATAGTAAGCGCCATCTTCTTTCTGTTCTAGTCGCTGTCTCGATCCTCGCAGGGACTCAGCCCTGATGTTTTCCGGTTTTAATGCTTCAACCTGAGCATCTCGAATCTGAGTAGGTAGGTTAGACTGGATGGTAAGTTGCAATGCTCGCATGCGCTTTGGTGTAGTGTCCTTTCGGCTGAGGGCGTCTGCCACGACATTGGCTTTGCCCGGATGGTACTTGATGGCGCATTCGTAATCATTTAAGAGTTCGACCCATCGACGCTGTCGCATGTTTAATTCCTTTTGCCTAAAGATATGTTCGAGACTCCTGTGATCGGTGTAAATAGTGCACTTGGTACCGTACAGGTAATGTCTCCATATCTTAAGAGCAAAAATCACTGCTCCCAGTTCCAAGTCGTGCGTAGTGTAGTTTCTTTCGTGCGTCTTAAGTTGTCGAGAAGCGTAAGCAATGACTTTCTCGCGTTGCATTAACACGCAACCGAGTCCATGGATAGACGCGTCGCAGTAAACCACAAAGTCGTCAGTACCTTCAGGTAACGAGAGGATAGGAGCACTACAAAGGTTATCCTTTAGCCTTTGAAAAGCCGATTCCTGAGCTTCTTTCCACTTGTAAGCAATACCTTTCTGAGTGAGAGTTGTGAGGGGTTGAGCAATCTTTGAGAATCCCTTGATGAATCTGCGGTAGTATCCTGCCAATCCCAAGAATTGGCAAACTTCGGTTGGAGTCTTGGGCGTAGGCCAATTCTTTATCGAGTCGATCTTAGCGGGGTCGACGTGAATCCCGTCCTTATTGACCACATGCCCAAGGAAATGGACCTCTCGAAGCCAGAAGTCACACTTCGAGAATTTGGCGTACAGTTGCTCATTGCGTAAGAGTTCGAGGACAAGGCGTAGGTGTTGTTCATGCTCTTCTTGACTTTTCGAGTAGATCAGGATGTCGTCGATAAACACAATCACGAATTTGTCAAGGTAAGGCTTACACACTCGGTTCATGAGATCCATAAAAACCGCAGGCGCGTTAGTAATTCCGAAAGGCATGACGAGGAACTCGTAATGACCATAACAAGTCCTGAACGCAGTCTTGGAGATGTCTTCATTGCGAACTCTCAGCTGATGATAGCCTGATCGCAGGTCAATCTTAGAATAGTAGCTCGATCCTTGCAACTGATCGAACAGGTCGTCGATGCGTGGGAGAGGGTAACGATTCTTGATGGTAACTTTGTTCAACTCACGATAGTCGATGCACATTCGGAATGTGCCATCCTTCTTCTTAACAAAGAGTACTGGTGCTCCCCAGGGTGATGAACTAGGACGGATAAATCCTTTATCCAATAGTTCCTGTAATTGCGTAGAGAGTTCCTTCAGTTCTGCAGGGGCTAGTCCATAAGGTGCTCGAGCTATGGGCGCTGCCCCAGGAGTTAGCTCGATTTGAAATTCGACCTGACGGTGGGGAGGGAGTCCAGGTAGTTCCTCAGGAAATACCTTGGGGTAGTCACGTACTACTGGAAAATCTTCAATCCTCTTTTCCTTTTCATGTGTGTCGGTGACAAGTGCTAAGATAGCGGTGTGCCCTTTTTGTAAACACTTCTGGGCTTTTAGAAGCGAGATAATGCCTGTGACTCCTCCGCCTTTGTTACCTTGAACGATGAGGGGTTTGCCAGAACGGCGAGGAATACGAACCGCTTTCTCTTGACAGCGGATCTCAGCGCGATGTTTGGATAAACAATCCATGCCGATGACGACGTCGAAGCTTCCAAGTTTGACAGGGAAAAGATCGATACTAAATGTTTGACCAGACAATTCTAGTTTGTAGTCGTGGATCACGTGCGAGGCCTCGATGTTTCTACCATTGGCTATCTCAATGATGTGCTTAGAACTTAATAATGCAGGTGGGTGCTTAAGCTTCTAACTAATACGTAGGGATACATAACTAGCATCGGCTCCAGAATCAAATAACACAGAAACATAACGACCATCAAGTAGGAACTTACCCGCCACGACGTTGGGGTCGTTCCTTGCTTCTCCAGCTCCGATCACAAAAGCTCTTCCCCTTGCACCATTCCCAGCATTGTTGTTTTGTTCATTGTTCCCAGCTCCCTGGTTGTTGTTGCGATTCTGATTCAGTTCAGGGCAATCCTTTCGCATGTGCCCTGTTGCCCCACATTTAAAACATCCGCGGTTGTTTCCCTGCTGCTGTTGCTGTTGGGGTTGTTGCTGATTCTGCCTTGCCGGGAACTGACTTCTACAATCCTTGGCTTCATGCCCCATCTTGTTGCATCGCTGGCACTGACCTTTGTTACATGCCCCATTGTGGTGTCTGTTACACTTGTTGCACTTAGGGTAGCTTCCCCGATAGCCACCCTGTTGCTGAGGGCCTTTGTTGTTTTCAGTTTTCCTTTGCTGGGCTGGGGCCTGAGTAGAGTTAGTATCCTTGCCCTGATTTCCATCCCACTTTCGTTTGCCGTCACTGGATGTTCCTTCCGTAACACTGATCCTCTTGGGCAACTTGCCCTCTTCCACAGCCTGGTTGGTGAGTTTGTGGGCAAGACGAACCACGGGCTGTATGGTATTGAGGTTGGCCGAGGTCACATGGCTCCGGATTTCTGGGATCAAGCCTTTGATATACAATTCGATCCTTCGATACATAGGTCGGGACATGTTTGGGCAAAGCGCAGCATAGTCGTTGGACAGCTTGGTGTAGGTCTCTATCTCTGACCCAACCATCTTGAGACCATAGTACTCGTCCTCGAGTTTGTAGATGTCGTCCCTGTGACAATACTCTTCCTTGATCATATCCTTGAAATCTTCCCATGCAGTAGCATTAGCAGTCTCCAAACCAAGCATTTGAATTTGCGCCTTCCACCACGAAAGCGCGCTTCCCTCAAGGGTACCAGTAGCAAACTTCACCCAATTAGCAGGAGGACATTCGCAGACAGCAAAGACAGCTTCCACCTTCTCGATCCAGTGCAGAAGCCCTATGGCACCCTCAGTGCCATTGAAAGGAAGAGGCTTGCAATCGATGAAGGTCTTGAAAGTACAAACACGTGGTTGCGCAGGCGCATGCTGACCTGTTGTGAGGAGTGAAGCGAAATGGGTTTAGAGGTGAAAAGACGATGCGGCGGTAGGATCTAAACATCCTAAAACAACGAGCTTACCTCCAGGGTGAGCTGCGAAAGCTGCAGCCACCGTGTTGATCAGGTTAGTGAACTGAGCCTGAGTCATGATGACGTTCCCTCGTCCGCGTCCACTCATTGTCTTCATAGCCAGAAAACATAGTATGAGTGTGATGTCGTAATATAGCGAGAATGAGATAGAAGAGGGGAGGCGTATCTATCTAATTAGGCAAACTAGTACGTATAGCAGAGCAGAAAGCATAAGACAAACAAGCAAGTAAACATGGGTCCGAGCTATGAGGTCAGGTAAGTCGAGTCTTGCACTTGGAGTGTAGTGTCGTCACGGGTTATAGTCTGGTTTTTCTCAAAAAGATTTTCCCCTTATTAAAACCAAGTTCACTATAACCAATGGCTCTGATACCAATCTGTCACACCCCCAAATTCCACCTGCGGAGCATCATCCGCTTGAGGGCGTGACTGACCAGGATCCAGCCACCAATTATATTGTTTAATTGAATTAATAACCATAGTAATACTTACTAACCATACGATTAGCAAATATCATGATCAAAGCTTAAAGTTTTTAAGTCTAAATAGTAGTAAGTAGCGGAAGCATAAGCAAAACAGTTTTAAACGAGGTTCCTAGTTCATGTTTATTTAACACCCAACACAGGGGTAGACGAGCACTACACATCCCCAAGCAGCAAGCTCCTGAGTCACTGGTTACCTGCAAAGCATGCAGTAAGGTGTCAACAATAATGTTGAGCGAGTTCACTAGTTGTCCAGTTTTAATTACCAAAAACTTGTTTCACCAGTTAATTTATCCGTTTATACATGCCATGGGGAGCTACCCCAAAAGTAAGCGACTAAACTGTTTTTCCAATACCGAACACTAGGTAACCGTTGCGTTTCCGCATAATGCCCCGATGTCAATGTTCTATCATCATTGACGGATGCCTGAGTCCATTAGTTCACGCCCGATCCCATACACGGGCACGGTGTGAGGCTGGTAAAACCTAAATAGCGCTATCAACTAATAACCCGTTCGCCTGGCCCCGGCGACTAATCGGTATTATGTAGTAGGGACTTGAGTGATAGAGTTTCGTTTAGTGCTGTTTGTTGCAATCCGTATAAACAGTAATTAACTAAAGGTTCCCAATAACAAGGGAAGAAAAGTAAGTTGTATCCCTCATAAGGGGATAGTGTTGTTTTTAGTTCCGTTTCCCAAACCACCGGGAACGCATGCTTTAAGTTGTGAACTCACCTTGGGTTGCTCGGTAGATTATTTACTCGGTCAATCACGTTGGTCACCACGTCCTAGCATGGTTACCAATATAGGTCAAGTTGGGGTACAAGTAATCACGTATGATACACGAAATAAACACACAGGATACATACAATTATAAATTGGGTTATTGGGCCGGCCCTAACATTTGCACAGTCATACAAAATTCAGCAACACATAGTCCAGTCAAACAGGTAGCCCAATTAAACATGCTGTGGCCCAATAACCATAGTAGGCAGCCCAGTCGAGACAAGGCGGTCTCGACTCGAGAGCACGCGGTCTCGAGTCGCAACCAAGATATCTCGAGTGATCACGTTTTGGTCTCGAGTGGTGCTGGTCAGGAGTCGCAACCTCAGAGGTCTCGAGTCCAGTCTCGAGTCGAGATCATGAAGTCTCAAGTCGAGACCTTGCCGGTCTCGAGTCCCTGAAGTCCGTCTCGAGTTGTCATGGGATGGTCTCGAGTCGCAACCAAGGGTCTTGACTCGCAACCACAGTTACGTGCACAGAAATCCTTCTAGAACCTGTCAACATGTACTATCCAATAGAAATGCATTTTCATGATATTGTGTACTATCCAACCACAATGCACAAACATGTTTTCTTGTCTGATTTCCAAACAAAACGGATCAAACATGGTAATTTGAAATATTCATATCATATTCAACATGTTCTTCACATATTCAAGTATTCATGCCATATTCAAATAGTTCATTGTATGTTCATATCGTATTAAATCAAGTCATTACCAAAATGATCTTAAAAGCATAACAATAAGTGATAACATGTAATATCTCATTCTTCTCCTTCAAGAACATATATGTGCACATTCATTGAACTTATCCTAATCTATTCAACAATCATGCATACCATTCGGTCAAAACATTATCAATAGCAACAACACATGGTTCGACTTCTAACTAGCTAAAACATGTTTGTCATCATCATTAGTGACATTTCTAGCTAAAAACATGGCAAACACTTATCATCAATGCTCAAGAATCATAGCAAACACATAAATATACTAACCGGTTTATGTTGGGGGTATGAAGGATCAAAGAATCAACTTCCGAGTGACGATTCCGAGCTTGATCCGAGAGCCTTGATGTTTCCGGTTGAGTCCAAGTGAGGAGGAGAGGAGGATGATTTTGTTAGGGTTTAGGGTTTTAGTGAGAGAGAATGAGAGGAGAGGTTTGATGCACAAAGGTTGTTGTCAAAAATGGAAATAGTGGCCAAGTCCAAGAGTTTTATACCCGTCTCGAGTGGGTTAGGGGTTTCCGAATTGGGCTTCTCGGTTGTATGGCCCAACCGGCCCAAGTGTCTACTGTTTACTCGAGACCGGGTGGTCTCGAGTCGGGTTCGCTGGTCTCGGCTCACTTTATACATAAGTATATACATATATATATATCATACATACATACAACACATAATAAAACAGATAATCCTTAGTTTTCATTTAATAACGTAGATACACACAATGGTATTACAAGATAATAGCTCGGGAAAACCTAGAGTGTCACAAAACATACCTAGGATGTCAGGAACGGGAGTTGTCAATCCCTATGGTACCATTACCTACTAACGAGCGGCGTGATCAAAGTTAATGAATGTATATGGTCCCACTTAAACAAACCAAATGTCATACCCAAAATGTAGCATGTGATGAAAAATGTACTAATCATGATGAACATACATAGCATGTGATGTAAAACAAATGTACTAAGTATGATGAACATACATAGCATGAAAAGGTAATGTAAAACAATGCACTAGGTATGCACTAAATGGACATACATAGCGTGAAATGTCATGTAAAACGATGTACTAAGTATGCTACAAAGAACATACATAGCAAAAACACAATGAAATCATGTACTATAAGTGTACTAGAGAACATAGCAAGCATATGATGTGAAAACATGAAAGCATGAAAGTAACAAGTAGGCACATGTGTTTCACCCCAAAATGTTTGATAAACAGTAAAAGAGGGGTACTATGTACTCACTTGAGATTGCTCAATAGACTTTAGATATCCACAAGCAAAGCTAGAAGATCACAGATTCAAACGGCACCTAATATAATCTATATTAATAAACGGACCTATGGAGGATCGGGTAGTACGAGGGTTCGTAAACCAAATAAGTATGGGAAGTTATGTAATATGGTTTAACAAAGCCTACATACTAAAACGAAACTTATTCTATGTGCTTTTGACCCATTACGACCCGTTTAGGTAGCTTATGCTACTTTAACGCGTCGTCTGCGTAAAACGCGTTCGGAATGCCTAACTAGTCCTATGACAAGCAAGATATGCGTTAACACGTTTAATATTGTTTCCAAATCAGTTTATATGTCAAAAGTTATATTACATAGGCTTAAAATGAATTTTGGCGTAAAAAGGGTATTTTGGTAATTTTCCTAAGGCATAAGAACTACTTATCATACAACTACTTAAATGACGTGACCATAAGGTATAACCTTGGAAGGTTATTCCCTATACAACTATGGTCACCTAGAGTATTTGGTCGGATCCTAATGATCGACCAAATGAGTCGGGTTCGAAAGTATAAGCGATTGATTAGATCGCTTACCTTTACGACCCTAAACAAGCACAAATCTAAAAGCGACGAGCTAAACATGCTAGAACATGTCTAGTAAAGTTAGAAAACAGGTTTGGTATTAAAACAAACGGTTTTAATACCCTACAGTAGTTTGGTTACAAAATACGCGAGGAAACGCATTTTGGCCGAAACTACGACTCGTCACTGGACCTAGATAACGTGGTAATCAGTAGGTATAGTCACTAGGGACTATAACCATCGTGATTACGCTCACGTTATGAAGTTCAAACGAACTTCGCGTTGACCATAAACTGGTCAATGCAGAAAGTCAAACGCAGATTGACTTTAACGCTAAAACGAACAAAACACGAAAGAATACTTACAGAAGGTCCCTGCAAGCTTTGATTCTCCAAGTAATCTTAGGTATGAAGTGATTAGCACTTCAACTTAGAGATATCTCAGAAAATCAAATGTGGGTTTTGCAAGTGAAGGGGTGGGGGGTATTTATAGGATTTCTAGAACCGTTAGGATCGTTTATCGGGAAACGAGCTTCGATCTAGACCCTCCACTTGGGCCCATTGTTTTGTAATACTAGGGGTACTAGAAAACCATCAAAGTTTGCCCCTAGATTGATCAAAAGCATGTCCAAATTCACTGAATACCAGCTGCTGTTTCAGAAAATGGTTTTCTGTTACTGGGCCTCTCACACAGCCCGCGTAAGATACACATAAAAGCTTACGCGGCCCGCCTGGCTGACTATTCAGAAATTACAGTTTTAGTCCCTGAACTTCAGAAACATGTATTTCGGCCTATTTTTGGAACGTTTAAGCCCCGTTAACCTCATTTCAAGGCTCTAAAATGAAGTTAAAGTGTAGGGAACTCGAAACATGCTCAAAAATATTTCGGATGTCGGTTCGTTTGGTCGTATGAACACGATGTTTGCTTAATTACGACGAATGCGCATAAGTGCGAAAAACGATCCAAATTGCGCGACGAATGGATTTTTCTCATGCCAAACACTAAAATAAAATATTTTAATGCTTGCATAAAGTTTTGGATGTCCGGATATATTCAGAACGTAAGTTATGCGGGAAAATACAAACTTATTCACTTTTTGACGCTTTTAGTCCCTGAATGAGCATAAAGTTTATTTTAGCACACCGAACCCCTCGAAGCCTATTTCTAAGCTATGTAAAGGATATTTAGGGTGTGTTTAACTTATGGCCATGTTCCGGAATGTTCGTTACAGTTCAGATTGGCATACTTTCGCAGTTTGTCAATTTTAGTCCCTGTAACCGAATAAACTAGATTTTGCCATACCAAAGCCTTCAAAACTTATTTCTAAGTTATGTAAAGGTTATTTAAGGTATGTTAAGCATAAATTGATGTTCCGGAGTATTTGTCGCGTTTAACTGATTACGTTCACGCACCAGTTTGCGTATAATTCTCCAAAAAGCGATATAGAGTTTTGAAATTGAATAAAAGTCAAAACATGAAAAACATCAAACACAAATAAACAAACATTGGGATCAAATAACTTTATTTCATTGATAACTGAATTGTTTACAATGATTACAAGCACACATCAATGTCACAGTCTCCCCTACTTGTGGAAATTTCGTCCCGAAATTTGTTTAGAGGAAACTTGTGGGAAAAGATGTGGATACTTCGCCTTCATTTGATCTTCACGTTCCCAAGTAAACTCAGGTCCATGTTTAGATTCCCAGCGAACTTTAACCAACGGAATGCGCTTGCGTTTAAGCCATTTGACTTCACGATCCATAATTTCCACAGGTTTCTCAACAAAATGTAGTGTTTTATCAACACGAATTTCGTCAAGTGGTATGTAGAGGTTCTCATCACCTAAACACTTTTTGAGATTGGATACATGGAAAGTTGGATGAACATTACCAAGTTCAGGAGGTAACTCAAGTCTGTAGGCTACCTTACTGATTCTTTCGACGATCTTGAATGGTCCAACATATCTAGGTGCAAGTTTTCCTTTCTTTCCAAATCTGATCACACCTTTCCATGGTGAGACCTTAAGTAATACACGATCACCGAGTTGAAATTCCAAGGGCTTGCGTCGTCGGTCCGCGTAACTCTTTTGACGGCTTCGAGCTGTCTGTAGGTTATCACGAACTTTCTTAACCTTGTCAGTTGTCTTTAGAATGAGGTCAGGTCCAGTAAGCTGAGCCTCACCTATTTCATTCCAGCAAACTAGTGAACGACATTTTCGACCATAGAGAGCCTCGAAAGGAGCCATGTTGATGCTGGAGTGATAACTATTGTTGTAGGAGAATTCAATCAATGGAAGATGTGAATCCCAACTACCACCAAAATCGATCACACAAGCTCTAAGCATATCCTCCAAAGTCTGGATTGTTCTTTCAGTTTGGCCATCTGTTTGTGGATGATATACTGTGCTCAGATTGAGTTGGGTCCCCATAGCAGATTGCATGGTTCTCCAAAAACGAGAAGAGAAGCGAGCATCTCTATCAGAAATAATGTTCAAAGGAACACCATGTCGAGATACAATTTCATCCACGTAGATTTTGGCCAGCCTTTCAGCAGAAAAATCCTCACAGATTGGCAAGAAATGCGCTGACTTAGTAAGACGATCAACAACTACCCGGATGGCATCATGACCTTTCTTTGTGCGCGGGAGTTTGGTAATGAGATCCATAGCAATGTTTTCCCATTTCCAAACTGGGATCTCTGGTTGCTCCAGAAGACCATAAGGATGTTGGTGTTCAGCCTTAACCTTGAGACAAGTAAGGCATTTTGAAACGTATAAGGCAATGTCTTTCTTCATACCAGGCCACCAATACTGAGTACGAAGATCCTTATACATCTTATCTGAGCCAGGATGAATAGAATAACGAGACTTATGGGCTTCATCCATAAGCAAAGTGCGAAGGTCATCAAGGCTTGGGACCCACAAACGGTCCATGAAATAATACGATCCATCTTCCTTCAGAACAAGATCAGGCTTAATGTCCTAGGGTAATTCCTTACCCATCAAATCTTGTGAAACACAAGCATGTTGAGCCTGAGTAATGCGTGCTTGGATATCAGATCGAGTTTGAATAGCAGATTGATCACGAACACAATGAAGCATAGTACGTTCCTTACGACTTAATGCGTCAGCCACGACATTCGCTTTACCAGGATGGTAGCGAATTTCGTAATCATTGTCGTTTAGGAGTTCGACCCAACGCCTTTGCCTCATGTTGAGTTCCTTCTGATTGAAGATATGCTGAAGACTTTTGTGGTTAGTAAAAACCACGCATTTTGTGCCGTACAAATAGTGTCTCCAGATTTTGAGAGCGAAGACAACTGCACCCAACTCAAGATCATGATTGGTGTAGTTTCTTTCATGCACCTTCAATTGTCTCGATGCGTAGGCTATGACTTTGTTCCTTTGCATCAGAACACAGCCAAGACCTAATTTCAATGCATCATAATAAACGACAAAATCATCATTGCCCTCAGGCGAAGTTAAAATAGGTGCATCACAAAGCTTCTGCTTCAAGGTCTGAAAAGCTTCTTCTTGCTTAAAACCCCATTCAAAGGGTTTGTTCTTCTGAGTTAGAGCAGTTAGAGGAACTGCAATCTTCGAGAAGTTCTCGATGAAGCGGCGGTAATACCCGCAAGACCAAGAAAAGAACGAACCTCAGTAGGAGTAGTAGGCGTATCCCAATCCTTAATCGCACTGATCTTGGAGGGATCTACATGAATACCTTGTTCGTTGACAACATGTCCCAAAAATTGAACTTCCTTAAGCCAAAATTCACACTTGGAGAATTTGGCAAAAAGTTGCTCTTTCTTTAGGAGTTCCAGAGTAAGATGAAGATGTTGCTCATGATCAGCTTGCGTCTAAGAATAAACCAAGATATCATCGATAAAAACGATGATGAACTTATCTAAATAAGGCTTTTTTTGGGTAAAGGGTTACCCCGGTGATTCTATAAAAATGCAACTGCAATTAAGTACAAGTAGTGAGGATGTGTTCCACACTAGTTCATATACAGGACATGCCCCATATATGTAAAACATAACAAAAACCAACGACCTATAACACCCCATAACCTAGTCTACTATACATCAAGTCATGACATCTAGTAGACAAAACAATGCAAAAACACAAAACATAGTCTCAACCACCATCATCAAAAATAAAATGGCCACAAAACAGCAGCCCCTTCAGACGAAAAGCAGACAGCCTATCCATTAGAGAACTTGGTAGAAGAGGTGCTTGCCCCTGCTTTCGAAGAAAAAGGATGAGTACCCGATGTCATAAATGCACTAGTTTCATTGTAGACTTCTTCAACCTCTTCCTCATCTGATTCCTGCCTGTCATTCGACGGTTTCTTCTCAACTCGACCCACCGTGATACCTCCCTGATTACCAGTATCATCCTTTAGAATGTCAAACGGGTTAGACGTTGAAACCTGATTCTGCATCGGATTCTTTGAGGACGATTTTGGTTTAGGGTTGGCAATTGGCCTGTACACTAACTTAGGCTTCTGATTTTTCATATGGATGCCTTGGTTGTTCACTTTCTTCTTCTTGCCCGCTACAACCTGAAAATCATCATTATTTTTTTCAGCATCCCCACTTGGAGTTACCTGAGGGTTCTTCGGGCACGAGCTGTCATCATGGCCAAATACACAACAAGAGGAGCACCTAAGAGGCTCCCAATCATATTCAATCTTGACCTCCACCTTTGAATACCCACTACCATCCATAGATGGGATAGCAACAGTAACACTCTTTTTTAATTCAGCCCCCGCTTGCACTTCAATAAGCGCTCTAGCATAGCTGCTCCTTCCCCAAGATTCAGCACACATCGAGGCAGTATACGTATCCAACATCTTAGGTGTCCCAATCATAAAGGCAACCAAGCTAAGCCCATCCTCAGTAAATGCCGCTAACGGCACATCATGCATCTTGACCCAAACTGGAACCACATTAATATCCTCTTTTTCCATCTTTATAGAGGGCGACCACTCCTTCAAAATTATGGGAACACTTCTGATTAACCAAGGCCCATCCTCTAGCATTTGATTCATCCCTTCCTTAGAAGTAAACTTAAAGAAAAAGAACCCGTTTGCATTCATCGTGAGACGGGAAAGACCATATTTCGCCCAGTTGTTTTTTGCAAAGTAATCGACCACAGGAAATGCCAACCGTTTACCGAGAAAATATCCAAACAAAGTGTTAGCATACCTATCAGTAACTTGTTGAGCCGACGACAATGGAATAACAACATCAGCCCCATCAACTTTCTTAGCAGATTCCATCGCCCGAAAATTCACTTTAACCTTCTGCTTTGTATTCTTTACAATGTGAGCGAAGGAAACAGGACTTGCAGTTCCCGAAGTACGTGCTTTACCGTGAGCAGCCCTGTTGTCAGCCGAAAAAGATGCACCAAGTAGATCTGATTTTGGCGAAAACTTGCTAGGGTAATCCCAAAAATTGTCAGACTTATCAACATCCCATTTTTTCAAACGAACCGGAACTGTGGCCTTGGTGAGATCATCAATGATATTTGAAGACTTAGAGTCACTTTGTGTTCCAATCGTTACACCACGCTTTGGCTGCAAAGTGTTCCCATCAACATCAAGAAACCGTGCAGCAATTTCTTCAAACGATAATCGCGGCTTCCCACGAATATCTTGTTGGTTTCCACCAGAACAATTAAGATCATCTAACTGTGCGGGAACTTAAACCAAAAACCAAAGGACGAAACCAAAAAACCCTATTCTCTCTCTCTAGCCTGGCGATTATCGTTCCTCATGTAACCCTAGTTTCTTCTTCGTAATCTTCTGATTAACATGTTTGATATTAGCGATTGTTCTCCAATCTCTAGTGCAGATTCTGTTACCAGTAGTGATCGAGTTTAAAATTAGGGTTTCTGTTTTCTTTCGTTCTCTATTGCCGACTAGATTAGGGTTTGCTCGTTTTTGTTGGTTGCGGTCGTTGTTTAGATTGGATTTCTGTTGCATGGTCGTTGTTTTCTGTTTGATTATAGGAGAGAGTTGCCTGGTTTGTTCGTTCCGATTGGATTCTGGTTGGGTTTGGTTGAATTCAGCTTCTTGGCGGCTAGGGTTTGATCTACTTCAATTGTAGTTTTCGGCTAGGGTTTGTCACGACTGCCTTTTCCAGCCGGCAATCCTTTTTTTGCTGAATCTCTGTTGACGGCAACTAGGGTTTTTCAATATGGATATGGATAAACTTAACAGTTCTGGTGGAAATCAACAGGATCCTCGTGGGAAGCCGCGATTATCCTTTGATGAAATTGCTGCACGGTTTATTGAAGTTGATGGGAACACATTCAAGCCAAAGCGTGGTTCTTCAAACATCATCGATGATCTTACTAAGGTAACAGTTCCGATTAGTTTGGAAACACGGGAGGTTGAAAAGGCTGATAATGTTTGGGATTTTTCGAGCAAGTTTACGCAAAAATCTGACCTATTTCGTGCACCTATATCGGCTGACAAGAGGAAACAAACAGGTTCTGGTTCTGCGGAACAATTATCCTTTGCAAATGTTATGAAGGATTCTAAAGAGAAGGTCAAGGTAAACTTTAGGGTGATGGAATCGAATGAGGTTGTTGAAGGAGCTGACGTTGTCATTCCAGTGTCTTCAGTTCAACAAGTCACCGACAGGTATGCGAACACCTTGTATGGTTATTTTCTGGGTAAACGGCTGGCCTTTCCTGTTGTTGAGTTCTATGCAAAGAACAATTGGGCAAAGTATGGATTGTCAAGAATTATGATGAATGCTCATGGGTTCTTTTTCTTTAAGTTCACTTCGAAAGAAGGTATGGATCAAATGTTAGAGGATGGACCGTGGATGATTAGAAACTTTCCAATCATTTTGAAAGAGTGGTCGGCTTCTATCAAGTTGGAAAAAGAGGACTTAAAAGCGATTCCAGTTTGGGTCAAGATGTATGATGTGCCGTTAGCGGCATTTACTGAGGATGGGCTCAGCTTACTTGCTTCTAAGATTGGGGTGCCTATAATGTTAGATTCGTATACGGCTACAATGTTTGCCGAATCTTGGGGAAGAAGCAGCTATGCTAGAGCCTTTATTGAAGTTCAGGCAGGAGTTGAGTTAAAGAAGAGTGTTACGGTAGCAATCCCTTCTTTGGACGGTCTTAGTCATTCAAAGGTGGAGGTTAAAATTGAGTATGATTGGGAGCCGTTAAGATGTTCTTCTTGTTGTGTCTTCGGTCATGAGGATAGCTCCTGTCCTAAGAACCCGCAGGTAAATTTGAATGGGGATACTGAAAAGAAGGAAAAGGATGACTTTCAGGTTGTAGGAGCCAAAAAGAAGAAACCAAATAATCAAGGGCTTCATATAAAAAACCAGAAGCCAAAGGTAGTTTACCGGCCAGTTGTCAACCCTAAGCCGAAATCGTCCTCAAAGAGTCCGGTTCAGAATCAGGTTTCAACGTCTTCTAAAGGAGGATAATGGTAATCAGGGAGGTACTACTGTGGGTAGAGTGGAGAAGAAACTGTCAAGGGACAGGGAGGATTCGGATGAAGAAGTGGTTGAGGAAGTCTACAATGAAACTAGTAAATTTATGACATCGGGTATTCATCATTCCTCTTCATCTTCGAAAGCAGGGGCAAGCACCTCTTCTTCCAAGTTCTCGAATGGATAGGCTGTCTGCTTTCCGTCTGAAGGGGCTGTTGTTTTGCGGCTTCTTTATATTTGATGATGGCGGTTGAAGATTTTGGTTGTGTTTTTGTTTTTTGTCTACTAGATGTCGTGTCATGATGTATAGTAGACTAGGTTATGGGGTGATATAGGTCTTTGGTTTTTATTTGTTCTACATATATAGGGCATGTCCTGTATATGAATTAGTGTGGAACACATCCTCACTACTTGTACTTATTTGGGGTTGCATTTTAATAGATTCACCGGGGTAACCCTTTACCCAAAAAAACAATTAAGATCATCCATAACAATATTGACAAACCCTAATCGTCGTCAACAGAAATTCAGCAAAAGGCAGCCGTGACAAACACCGAATCAGAACCCTAACCGCCGTCAAGCTGAAAAAACGAAGTGTGTTGCAATCAGAAGTGTGTTGAA
Organism: Helianthus annuus; assembly: GCF_002127325.2. Lineage (NCBI taxonomy): Eukaryota > Viridiplantae > Streptophyta > Magnoliopsida > Asterales > Asteraceae > Helianthus > Helianthus annuus. The sequence continues at coordinate 165,006,184 of NC_035447.2, read as the reverse complement.
TACGAATAAACCCTAGTTTAAAGCTGCAATGAAACCCTAAACCAAGGCTGCCGCACTTCAAGAGTCTACTCCTTACTTCAGCCCCTAATCTGATCACGAACGTATGAAACTAATCCCTTAGAGATGTCGGCCAACAATTATGTGAGAAGCCTGAAAAACCCTAGCCGCCAACCCTATTTCAAACAAAAGAAACCTGAAAAACCCTAGCAGCCGTCAAGTACAAAATCGATCAAGAAAAGATGAATCAGATTGTAAATGCAGCAAACACCATCTCTCTTTGTATACCCAGTCCAGATTAACAACGAAATCAAACAACCAGCAGCAGCCAAGTGTAGAAAAAATGAAAAACGAACCCTAATCTTGAACAAAAACGAATCAAAGAATGACTATATTGAATCGTAAGTGTAAATCAGAATTGATGAGACTCTAATCACACAAAACAATCCCTATAATCATCAAGAAAAACGAATTTTAGGTCAAGGAAGCAAGAGGGTCGATTTTCTCCATTAGAGAGAGAGAGAACTAGGGTTTAAAATTATCTAAATAAGGCTTGCAGACCCTATTCATTAAGTCCATGAATACAGCAGGAGCATTGGTCAAACCGAATGGCATGACTGTGAACTCATAATGCCCATATCGAGTGCGGAATGTTGTCTTGGGAATATCCTCTTCATGCACACATAGTTGATGATACCCAGAACGAAGGTCGATCTTCGAGAAGCAAGTAGCACCCTGTAACTGGTCAAAGAGATCATCAATGCGAGGTAGGGGATATCGATTCTTGATGGTAAGCTTGTTCATCTCACGATAATCTTTTTTGGGTAAAGGGTTACCCCGGTGATTTTATATATTCACAAACACAAAAAACAAGTAGAGAGGGGACATCCTCACTAGTTCACTCAAGAGACATGCCTCAAGAGCGTAAACCAAAACAACTCAACAAGCACCAAATACAAAACGACTAGACAACCATCTAGAAACAAAGAAAAGACACAAACATGCTTTAATCAGCCTCCATGGTCGTTCATTACGTCTTCGTCAATCCCCCATTTCCCAAGCAAACACTTAACATTCGCACATGGTTTGAACTTCACGCCCATCAGTTTGTATCAAACTATCTTTAGGATTACTTCACATATTGCCTCCGGTGGCCGAGTTTGATTTTTAAAGAGCCTAGCGTTACGTTCTTGCCAAATTATGTAAGCTGTTGCACCTAGAAGCAGACGAGCCACGTAATTAGATGCCGTCTTCGAGCGACTTCTCGTCATCAACCAGTTGACAATCGAAGACCATTTAGGATCAACATCACCCATATCAGCCTTATCACGAACCGACTTCCACACCTGTGATGAGAACTTACATTCAAAAAAGAGATGGTCATGAGAATCGACATCTGCATAACATAAGAGACAGCACATCATATTCATGTTCTTCCTCCTAGATAAGTCCCACTTTAAGATTTTATCTTGTGTCAAAAGTTTCCGTCGCATTATAAGCCAAACCAAAAAAGCGTGCCTAGGAATGCATTGCGGAAACCAAACAATAAAAACCCAAGTAACTTCCTGTTCCCTAATCCGAAGGGTATCCCAAACCGTAGAGGACGAATGATCCAGCAAGTTATCTCCATCCTTCCAAAGCAAACGATCTCGCTTGTTTTGATCCGGCCGCAGGTGATATAGCTGATTAAGAACCGGAAACAAATCCCTCCAAATAGCCGGCCATGCCCAAGAATCACCTCTATAAACATCCGCAACCATAGCATCCAGCCGAAAGCCTGCATTAGTGATAACCCTAGGCGATAAAAGAGTTGAAAAGGGTCCAAGATGGCACCACGAGTCGTACCAGGCTGATATAGTAGTGCCAGCTCCCAACGAAGACCATATATGCTCCTTAACCAGCAGTCGCAGTTGGAGGATTTTCCTCCAACTCCAGCTGCATGTAGTCGTTTCCTTGCAGTTCCAGAAGTTTCGATCTCTAAGGCGATAAGAATGAATCCGTTGCACCCACAAAGAATCTCTCTGCTTAAGAATACTCCATATATGAGAAACCATGAGGGCCTTATTAACATCTCCGACCCGACAAATCCCAAGACCCCCTTCATATTTAGGCACACAAATAGCTTTCCATGAAACTTTCGCTTTCCCTCTAGTGAGGGTTTTTCCTCTCTACTTGTGCTTTATGGTTTGTGAATATATAAAATCACCGGGGTAACCCTTTACCAAAAAAAAAAAGAACCCTCCTGAGCCCATAAGAAATTCCTCATTTTCGCCTCTAGCTCATTAACAACCCGAGCAGGTAAAATAAATGCCGAAGCCCAGTATATGTGCATAGACGACAAGACCGATAAGATAACTGTAACCTGCCCGCAAATGATAACAACTTGTTTTTCCAGTTCATAATCCTTTGATTCAATATTTCAAGAAGCACACTACAATCTTTAACTCGAAGCCTCGTTGAGATAAGGGGTACCCCTAAGTACTTGACAGGCAACCGACCCTCCTCAAACGGCAGGATATCCAATATCGCATCTTTGACATGCGAAGAGACATTGCAAAAGAAAGCTGTACTTTTCTGGATGCTAGGGACCAAACCTGACATGCTAGAAAACCGAGAAAGAGATTCCATAATACATTGAGCCGACCGAACATCACCACGAGCAAATAAAAATAGACCGTCTGCAAAACAGAGATTTATAATCTTTTGCTTTTCACACTTGTTATGGAATCTAAAAGAAGAATCCAACTGAGTAGCCCGATGCAAGATGCATGTCAAAATTTCCATAGCAAGCGTGAATAAATAAGGGGATAACGGATCACCCTGTCTTAAGCCACGCTTCCCCTTGAAATAACCATGAATTTCCCCATTAACACAAATCGAATAGGTAGGAGTGGAGACACACATCATAATCCAATCTATCATTTTCGAATGAAAGCCAAAACCAATAAGAACATGCTTGAGAAACCTACAGTCAACAGTATCATAAGCTTTCTGGATGTTGACTTTAAAAGCACATCTTGGAGGACCAATGTTCCTATGATAATTATGCATCAATTCCTGCGTAAGCAAGATATTATCTGAAATTTTCCTTCCAGGAACGAAAGCGGATTGGTTAATACTAACAACCTGATTTAGATAATTCTTTATACGGTCCGCAATGATTTTACTAATGCACTTGTAAAAAACATTACAACATGGAATAGGACGATAATCCGTGACAGACGACGGAGTAGGCTTCTTCGGAATAAGAACAATTAACGTGTTATTAAGCTCCCTAAGAAGCTTACCAGAGCTGAAAAAGTCAATGACAGCCTTCAACACATCCGGGCCAATAATCTGCCAAGCATGCTTATAAAACGCAGCCGTGTAACCATCCGGGCCCGGAGCTTTATCGTTACCAATTGAAAACATCGCCAATTTTACCTCTTCGCTAGTAACCAGGCGAGCCATATGATTAGCATCTTCATTACGAATCCTTTTATCAAAAAGATCATGAGTAGGCTGCATAGTCATGTTTTCTTCCAGACCAAGAAAATTCTCATAGTGATGGACTAAAACCTTCGGGACCTCTTCACCCTGAAATAAAACTCCTTGAGAGTTAGAAATAGCCTCAATACGGGTCATGTGGTTCCTAGTCTTCAGCGAAGCATGGAAAAACTTTGTATTAGCATCACTGGCACATAACCATTCCGCCTTTGATTTCTGCTTCAAGAACCGTTCCTCATCTAAACAGGCGACCTGAAGATCAGCTGAAAGTTTAGCTTCCTGTAATCGAAGTTCCGCATTCATCGGGTTAATATCAATCTCAAGCTGAATCGAATCCAAATCCCGACGAGTGGTTTCAACTTTCTTGTGCAAATTCCCTTGTTGAAATAATAAGCCCCGAAGAGGCGACTTTAACAACCTGAGTTTTTTCACCACTTGAAACTGAAGAATCCCATCGACATGGGTATCCCAAACACGCTTAACACGCTCCTGGAAACCCGGTTTAAAGACCAAGAAATTAGCAAATTTAAACGATCTAGGTTTCGGCTTACCGGGGGTAGGAATATTTAACAAACACGGGCAATGATCTGAAAGTCTATAAGGATGAAACAAAGCAAACGAGTTTGGAAATTCAGACACAAACGAATTATTACCCATAACTCTATCAATTTTCTTTAGCACACCAACACCATTTTTTGGCTTTTGAGTCCACGTAAAATGACAACCCGATCTATTAATATCGAACACCTCAATATCCGAATCACAATCTTGAAATTCTCTCATGCCAATCGAAATAGATGACGAACCCATAGATTGATCTTCTAAATTAATAGCCGAATTAAAATCACCCATGATTATCCAAGACTTATCACCTACTAGAGCCTTATGTAACGATAATTGATGCCATAACTCTCTTCGTTTGACATAATAATTCGCTGCATATACAACCGAACAAAATAAAACCTTTTTATCAAGCTTAAAGATAAGTTTTTTTTTTGGATAAAGGGTTACCCCGGTGATTTTATATATTCACAAACATAAAAAACAAGTAGTGTAGAGGGCCTACACTAGTTCAATCATAGGACATGCCCTATGAAAGCAAAACCATGAAACAAACAACTCAAAGAGCATTTCCTGGGTAAACGTTTGGGTAAACGTTTGGCATTTCCTGTGGTGGATTTCTTTGCAAAGAACAACTGGGTGAAATATGGTTTGACTAGACTTATGATGAATGCGAATGGGTTCTTTTTCTTTAAGTTCAAGACTAAAGAAGGGATGAACCAGATGTTAGAGGATGGGCCTTGGATGATCAGAAACGTTCCTATTATCTTGAAAGAGTGGTCGGCATCCATTAAGTTGGAAAAAGAGGATATAAAAGCTATTCCAGTTTGGGTTAAGATGCATGAAGTGCCGTTAGCAGCTTATACTGAGGACGGTCTTAGTTTGCTTGCTTCTAAGATAGGGGTGCCTAAGTTGCTTGATTCGTACACTACTACAATGTGTGCTGAGTCATGGGGAAGAAGCAGTTATGCTAGAGCTCTCATTGAAATTCAAGCCGGGGCTGAGTTAAAGAGAAGTGTTATGGTCGCAATCCCGTCTTTAGAAGGTAAGGGTCACTCAATGGAGGAGGTTAAAATTGAATATGATTGGGAGCCGTTAAGGTGCTCTTCTTGCTGCGTGTTTGGTCATGATGATAACTCGTGCCCAAAAAGGGCTCAGGTTGTTTCGAGTGGGGATCCTGGGAAGAAGATTGATGACTTTCAGGTTGTTGGTGCAAAGAAGAAGAAAGCTACTAACCAGGGTCTGCATATTAAGAATCAGAAGCCTAAGGTAGTGTACAGACCGGTTGTAAACCCTAAACCAATCTCGTCAGTGAAGAAGCCGGTGAACACTCAGGTAGCAACGTCAAACCCTTTTGATGCGCTTAGGGATGATGATGGTGATCAGGGAGGTAGTACTGTGGGCCGTTTAGAGAAGAAGGAGGAAAAGTCGAGTGACAGGCAGGATTCAGATGAAGAGGAGGTCGAAGAAGTCTACAATGAAACTAGTGCTTTTATGACATCGGGTACTCATCCGTTCTCTTCGAAAGCAGGGGCAAGCACCTCTTCTACAAAATTCTCAAATGGATAGGCGTCATTTGGTTCGTTTGAAGGGGTTGCCGGTTTGTGGCAGCTTTATTTTTGATGATGGCGGTTGAGGATTTTGTTTTGTTCTTTTCCATTGTTTTGTCTACTAGATCATGATGTTTAGTAGGCTAGGTTACGGGGTGTCATAGTTGTTTTGTTTTGCTTGGCTAACATATATGGGGCATGTCCTGTATATGAACTAGTGTGGAACTCTTCCTCACTACTTGTACTTATTTGGGATTGTTTTAATAGATTCACCGGGGTAACCCTTTACCCAAAAAAAACAACTCAAAGAGAGCTAAACCACAAACAAAACCACTAGACTATCACTATCTAGCGAAACAAACACAACTACTGTCCTCTAATCAGCTGCCATCGTCCTGCATATCGGCGCTCTTTATCTCCCAATTCCCTAGCAACCTTCGAACATTGGCACAATCTTTCAGCTTCGCTCCCATTAGTTTATACCGCACTTGTTGAGTAATTAGTTCACTTATAGCTTCCGGAGGCCGCAATTGATTCTTAAAAATCCTAGCATTACGCTCCTGCCAAATGAAATAAGCACTAGCCGCCACTAACAGTCTCGCAACATAGTCGTTAACTGCTTTTGACTTGTCACGCTCACGCAACCATTTGACAACTTCTTCCCACTTCGGCTGAACTAGATCCATGCCAACTTTAGTTCTAACCATACTCCACACTTGGGCCGAAAACTTACATTCAAAAAACAAGTGATGATGAGAATCATGGTTCGCGTAACATAGTAAACAACACATCATGTTCATGTTCTTTCTTCGCGAAAAATCCCAGCTCAATATTTTATCTTGAGTAAGCAGTTTTCGCTTCATGATCAGCCACATTAAGAAAGCATGACGCGGGATGCATTGACTAAACCACACAATACTACACCAATTTACTGGCTCTTCGCGATGCCTAATCGAATCCCAAACTCGAGAAGACGAGAAATCAAGATTATCATCACCATGCCGCCACCAAATTTTATCAGATTTGTTCGGATCCAATGACAACCGATCAATCTGATTTAGAGCCGGACAAACCTCCCTCCACGCAACAGGCCATCTCCAAACATTATCAGAATAGACTTCGGACACATTAGAGTTCATGTGAAAACCCGCATTAGCAATGAGACGAGGCGAGAAAAACTGCTCTAGAGGCCCTAACTCGCTCCAATTATCAAACCATGCTGAAGTATGTAAGCCGTTTCCAATTCGGACCAAATGAAGCTTCTCAACAAAGGACGAAGCTGAAGGATTTTTCGCCAAGACCAACAGCAAGCCGACGGCACCTTGCAAGCCCAAAAGCTTTTACCCCTTAGCCGATACGCATGAATCCACTCAACCCATAGAGATCTCCGGTTCGTAATGATACTCCAAATATGAGCAGTCATAAGAGCAATATTTACATCACCAATCCGACGAATCCCTAACCCACCTTCAAGTTTAGGAACACAAACCGTTTTCCAAGAAACTTTCGCTCGGCCCTTTTGAAAAGCATTATCATGAGACCATAGAAAATTCCGCAGCAAAGCCTCCAAATTAACAATCACTCGCTTTGGCAGCAAGAAAACAGAAGACCAGTAAATATGAAGCGAAGACAAAACAGATGTAATGAGCTGCAGCCTTCCTGCAAAAGAAAGTAACTTATTCCTCCAATGCATAATACGATTTTCCAGCTTCTCCACCAAGATATGACAATCTTTGTAAAGGAGCCGCGAGGATATAAGGGGCACGCCCAAATATTTCACCGGCAAAGAGCCTTCTTTGAAAGGCATAATATTCAGAATAGCGTTCTTCACATAAGATGGAACATTCGAGAAATAAACAGTACTCTTTTGAACGCTTGGAAACAAACCGGACAAATTAGCAAAAGCCTCAAGAGACTTCATAATACACCTAGCCGAAGCAATCTCACCTTTCGAGAAGATAAACAAGTCATCCGCAAAACACAGGTTTATAATTTGCTGACGTTCACACCTGTTATGGAATTTGAAAGACGAGTCAATCCTAACCGAATGCTGCAATATGGCTGTAAGAATCTCCATGACAAGAGTGAATAAATAAGGAGAAACCGGGTCACCTTGCCTCAGCCCACGACTACCCTTGAAATACCCATGAACTTCCCCATTAACACACATCGAGAACGTGGTAGTGGAGACACAAAGCATAATCCAATGAACCATGGTTTGATGAAACCCGAAACCTAGCAAAATACTCTTGAGAAACTTCCAATCAACAGTGTCATAAGCCTTCTGGATATCAACTTTAAAAGCGCATTTCGGAGGGCCGATATTACGATGATAATTATGCATTAACTCTTGGGTAAGCAAAATGTTATCCGAGATTTTTCGCCCGGGCACAAAGGCTGACTGGTTAATACTAACAATGTCATCCAAAACCACTTTAATTCTATCAGCAACAATCTTGCTAATGCATTTATATAAGACATTACAACACGCGATAGGCCGATAATCAGTAACCATACTCGGAGAAGAAGATTTCGGAAGAAGCACAATAAGAGTGTGGTTTAATTCCCGAAGAAGCTTACCGTGAGTGAAAAAATCAAGAACAGCCTTGGTAACTTCACTACCCACAACCGGCCAGGCACCCTTAAAGAAACCCGCAGTAAAACCATCAGGACCCGGAGCTTTGTCAGAACCCATCGAAAACATGGCATTCTTGACCTCTTCAGAAGAAACCGGACGAACCATATGAGCCGCTGCATTCAAATCCAACGATTTCGAAAACAGATCTGGAGCTGGCATAAGAGACGATTCCCTTGTACCACCCAAAAATTGTTCATAGTGATTAACAAACGCTAAGTGAACCAAATCATCTTCATACACCTTGCCACTAGTATCCCGAATCACATTGATGCGGCTATGATGCACTCTATTTTTAAGGGATGAGTGAAAAAACGCGGAATTCATATCCCCAGCCGCTAACCAATCCACTTTCGACTTTTGTTTCAAAAACCGCTCTTCATCTAGCAAAGCTTCCTGATAAGCATGGCGGATGTTAACTTCATCTTCACGAAGTAACGCAGAAGACGGATCCTTATCAATACTAATCTGAATCCCATCCAACTTGTCACGCAAATCCTGAACTTTCTGATGCAAATTTCCTTGCTGAACATTCTTAGCTTCTTCACAACAGAAAACTGAAATACACCATCAACACTCGAATCCCATATACGCTTCACAATGTCTAAAAATTCCGGTTTATGAACCAAAAAATTAGCAAATTTAAATGACTTGTGCTTCAGATTCCCAGCTTCCTGAATTTTCAACACACAAACACAGTGGTCAGATAACCTAGCCGGTTGAAACAACGCCAACGCATTCGGAAACAAAGCAATAAACTGCGAATTCCCCAAGATTCTATCGATTTTCTTCATTAATCCAATCCCTTTTCTCGGTTTTTGGCTCCAAGTAAAATGGCAGCCCGAACGATTCACATCAAGCACCTCTATATCGGCTACACAAGCCTGAAACTCCCGCATACTAGCCGAAACAGCCGAACAACCCATAGACTTATCCTCAAGATTTAAAGCCGAGTTGAAATCACCAAGCATGACCCAAGGAGCGTCACGAACAAACGCTTTATGAACCGAGAGCTGGCTCCAAAGATCTCTACGAGAAATATAATAGTTCGCCGCATAAATAATCGAACAAAACACCATTTTTTTCTCCTGCTTAAGAATCAATTGCAAGTGCATGACCTGATCCGTCTGAGATAAAACCATAACATCAAAGATACAGGGATTCCAGCCAACAATAATTCTTGTACCTTTATTGCAACGAGCCCCATTAGAAGACCAATTCCACGACCGAAACACCGACTTACATATATTAGATAAATTGCACGGGTCAACATGAGTTTCAAGAACAGCACACAGACTAAGTTTAAAATCTTTAATAGCTTGACGAACCTCCGCTTGCTTAATGGGGCGGTTCAAACCCCGAATATTCCATGAAGCGATGTTAACCATTAATAACTAGCGATGAAGGAGTGCTTGCCCCTTTATTATGATCAGTTTTAGAAGTACCATGCCTCAAATATTCATCCATATCGTAAACATCCGCATTGGTAAAGACCTCATCCTCCACCTCGTCCTGCACATTTTCACTAGTATCACCCGAGTTGTTTCTCTCATCCACCTCATTAGCAGTTGGATCATTAAGAGCATCAAACGGGTTAGCCGAATGAAAGCTCTGAGTACTCTGATTACGCGAACCACTACTCGTCTCTTGATTCTTTTTTGCTACCACAGGTCTGTACTCAAACTTCGGCTTTGGCTTGTTAATCGGGAAGCCAGTCTTTTTAGCAGCTTTCTTTCCGTAAACTCCAGTGTACCCCTCAGCGTCCACCACCGGCTTCTTGCCTGTTTTTACATCATTACGGACGTTAGCCTGTATCTTAGGCTGGCAAGGACATTGCTCATCAGAATGACCGAATACACTACAATGAGTACAACGTAACGGGTTCCACTCGTATTCCACTGACATCGATTCCTTAATAAACCCCTCCCCCTCAGGTTCAGGTATCGCTAATGATATCTCCTCCCTTAGTTGCTTGTCAGCCGACACTTCGATTAAAGCTCTCGCGTAACTGCTACGTCCCCACATATCCATGCACATTGCTGACGTATACGAATCCAAAGCTTTCGGCACACCTATTGTAGTTGCAATCAGACTAAGGCCATCCTCCGTGTAAGCGGCAATCGGGACATCATGAATCTTTACCCATATCTGCACCGTTTTGACCCCCTTTTTTCCAGCTTAGTCGTCGGACTCCAAACATTTAGACATAACGGTTGTGACCGGATAATCCATGGCCCCCCCTTCAAAACATTCAACATCCCGGCCTCGTCTGAAAACTTGAAGAAGAAAAACCCATTATCGTTCATCATCGACTTTATAATACCATATTTCTTCCAATTGTTACGTACATAATAATCGACTACTGGAAACGCTACACGATCACCCAGAAAATATCCATAAAGTGTGTTTGCCATTTTATCTCGAGCTACTCGGACAGATTCTCTTGACAGAACAACATCACAACCCTCATGCACCTTTTCACTCGTGAGAGAACGAAAATTCAGCTTCACTGAATTATTAGCACGGAGTGAATCCGCATATGTTCTAGGTCTGGAAGTACTACCATTGTCAACCTTATCCCCCATATTGACATCCTGATCGTCTTTCCCACTACCCGAAGCAACAAAGTCCGATCGATCCTCATCCAGTGAAACCGGAGTAGTAATCTTCGAGAGCTCATCAATAATATTAATCTTTTTAGGTTCAGTAACAATACCACGTCGAGGAAGCAGCGGATTACCATCGATATTCACTATGCGGCTAGCAATACCCTTTACTTGTAAAGGAGGTTTACCACGATCACCCGTAGCAACCTCAGCAGAAGACTTTAACACATCCATGCAGCAAAACGACAACTCTCTCCTTAAACCAAACAGCAAATAACCATGCACAGAAACCCTAGCCGACCTGATAACCAAAGAACGCAGAACACAACGAAAAAAGGAAACCCTAAAACTAGCAGAACCTATCCCATGAACGAAGGAAGTAGGCGGCGGCAAAGATCAAAGCAAACCCTAGAAGAAATCGACTCAAGAACGCTAACTAGTTCGTTATAGAAGATTGAAAATCAACCACTAATCACAGACTGTTATACATTCATGAAGAATGCTAACTAGATTCGTTATAGACGATTGAAAATCAACAACTAATCACAGACTGTTATACGTTCAATCACGAAAAGATCTTGGGAGCCAGGAAGAAAGAAATCGCCATGCTAGTGAGAGAGAATTAGGGTTATGACATTAAGCTTAAAGATAAGTTGAAGATGCATAACTTGATCGGTTTGAGCCATCACAAAAACATCAAACATATCCGAGTTCCACCCAGCAATGATTCTCGTCCCTTTATCACAACAATTACCATTCGAAGACCAAGACCAATGACGAAAAACAGAATTACAAACTTTCGCAAGGTTACCAACATCAACGTGAGACTCTAAAATAGCACAAAAAGAAAGATTACTATCCTTTAGAATTTGACGAACCTCTTTTTGTTTAAGCGGGCGGTTCAACCCCCATATGTCCCATGCTGCAAGACTAACCATTGGAAACCCCGGCTGAAGGAGTGCTTGCCCCATTTTGAGTCCCTTCCATTAGAAAGTCATCCGTTTCATTATAAACTTCAACCACCTCTTCATCATCAGAGTCCTCTTGATTACCACTTCCCCCTTTACTACTTTGGCCTTTTTCAACATGACTCTCATTCAAAACCTCAAACGGATTAGAAGAAACAAAGCTGGAAGAATTCGGCTGCCCTTTAGACTCATATTTACGTTTTGTAATGACGGGTCTATATTCAAATTTTGGCTTTTGCTTGTTTACCTGAATACCTCCTCTCTTTGTAATTTTCTTACTCGGCACATCCATATACCCATCGTCATCAACTCTCGGTATTTCTTTCCCTTTTCGACTTCCTTGATTAGCTAGCATACGGTCTTGCTTAACATTATCAGCCCTTTTCCTTGGCATCTTTGGACACGAATCATTATCATGTCCAAAAACACAGCAAGACGAACATCTAAGCGGGCTCCATTCGTATTCCACATACATGGTTTCCTTAATAAAACTATCACCTTCCATCTCTGGAATAGCCAAAGTGATTTCCTCTTTAAAATCCTTATCCACAGATATCTCTATCAGAGCTCTAGCATAGCTACTCCTCCCCCACGACTCCATACACATTGAAGATGTGTAAGAATCAAGAAGCTTAGGTTCACCAATGGCCGTAGCTATCATACTAAGACCATCCTCCGTATAAGCAGCAATGGGAACCTCATGTATTTTCACCCAGACTTGAAGTTTCTTTACCTCCTGTTTCTCAAGCTTGACAGTAGGCGTCCATTCATGAAGGAAAATAGGTTGTGACTGAATAATCCACGGGCCTGAAGCAAGAGCATCCCGCATACCTTTCTGATCCGTAAATTTAAAAAAGAAAAATCCATTAGCATTCATCATTGTTTTCTGTAGACCAAATCTTTTCCAATTATTCTTGACATAATAATCAACGACCGGGTAAGCTACTCGGTCACCCAGAAAATACCCATACAGCGTGTTCGACAGTTTCTCTTGGACCACTCGAACGGATTCCTTTGGGAGCACAACATCACATCCCTCGTGTTGAGTTGTACAAGCAAGAGCACGGAAGTTAACCTTTTGCTCCTGCCTAAGAACTGATTCTGCATAAGACAACGGCTTCCTCAAATTAATACCTTCCAGCTTCAAATCTGAAGTACCCACATCTGGTTCTGTAATCGGAGAATTAGCCGGGTTGCTCCCACCAACATCCGAATCCTGATGAAATATCACCTGAATATTCCCACCATCTTGCATGCTATCATATAAACCCTCCATGTCCGGTGAAGATTCCTTGACATTAAAGTCTACAGGAATCGAAACAGAAATCTTTTCAAGCTCATCTATGACATTAATTGGTTTTGATCCAGCATTCGACTTAAAAATTCCTCTACGTGCAATTTTCAGATTACCATCATTCTGTCCACGGCTACCACCACTCTTAGCAGCTAACGGAGGCTTACCATGATCAGGCTGGACATCGGATCTCTTACGAGCATCCATCCTGGAAACGAAATCTTCTCTCTCAAAACCAATGAAACTCAGAAAACCATGCAACACAAGAAAGCCGACAAAAGAGAAAACTAAAACCCTAATTCTAGCAAACCCTATTCCATGCAGCCCTTCACAACATATAGTAAATCTGGTTATTCAAGATCCTGAAGTGATCAATAAACCAAGAGAAACTATACACCACGTTAGACTACCACAAAAATACGGCGGCGATTGAAACAGAAACGAAAAAACCCTAGATGAAATTCGGTCAAACCTTCTAACTAGTTTGTTATAGAGATTAATGGCCTAATCCCTAATCACATACTGTTATACAGAGAATTACGAAAGAAATCTGAGGGTTCATGATGATCAAGAAATCGCCAAGCTAGCGAGAGAGCATTAGGGTTTTTTTTGTTTCAGCTCACGATAATCGATGCACATTCTGAAGGATCCATCCTTCTTCTTGACAAAAAGAACGGGAGCACCCCAAGGTGAAAAGCTAGGACGGATATGTCACACCCCCAAAATCCCACACGCGGAGTACCACCGCTTGGAGGCGTGACATGACCAGGATCAAGCCATCAATCATATCAAACATAGTATTTAATAATCAAAAGTAGTTAATACAATTCATAAAGATATGACTGATGTTTCAAAACCAAACATTGTTTAAGTAGCGGAAGCATAGTAATAAAATTCTCAAATGTAGTTATGAGTTCAATTAACGTTCGCGATCCAATTCCCACAACGACCTGCTCCCTCCTTGTGCAAGCTCCAATATGTACCTAAGGTCCTGCAAGGCATGCAGCAGATAATCAACAAACTAGTTGAGCGAGTTCACAGTTAATAGTTTAGTTTGGGTAATAGTGCGTTCGTTCAATTAAGTTTCATATCGTATCAGTTCCATCGCGGCCTCACAGGCATGTGTGCGAAGATTAGGTTCGTTAGTTCGCGACCGTAGTCTTTACCGACCAGGGTGTGTGCGAAGGCAATTGATCAGTTCGCGACCATAGTCTTTACCGACCAGGGTGTGTGCGAAGGCAGTTGAGTAGTTCGTTCGCGACCATAGTCTTTACCAACCAGGGTGTGTGCGAAGGCAGTTCGACAAGTATCATTTAAGCATGCACAAACAACCATCCAACCCATTCCCACCCTGGGAACCCATGCCTTGGCTGTGTGAACTCACCTTGGTTTGCTCGGTATGCTAGGTTATGCACTCACAAGTAATTAATCACGTCCGGATTAGGGGATTGAAACTAGTGGGGTTTCGGGTGCACAAGAACTTTCAGCCGACTACAAGACTTCGAGAGAGAGAGAGAAGGGTATTAGGGTTTTTTTTTTGAAAACTCACAGCCGGTTTACATGCATCACGTATATAAACGTATCACAGGAATGGGCCAAGCCCATTAGAAAGACTGGGCCGAAAGATGTCGAAGGATAGAGTCCTTGGTCGAAGGATATGTTTCGAGATCCTTCGAACCGAAAGTTGATCCTTCGAATCGAAGGATATGTTTCGAGATCCTTCGAACTGTATGTCATGTTTCGTGATCTAGACTAAGTGTTTTAATAATAATTCTAATATTATTTTCTACCACAGCAAGTAATCACATATAGGCAAAACGACAATACGTTTCATTAAAACACAACGCGTACAATTTCAAGTCCACAATCCAAACAACTAAACAGTCAAAGTCAACGCGCATTTAATGCGAAAGTGAAAGTCAGAAACTCGAGTTGTCACATTATCCCCAACTTAAAAGAAATTTCGTCCCGAAATTTGGTACGCACTCACTGAGGAAGCTAGGTAAGTTACATCGTTCACTGGTTTTCCTGGGGTGTCACATCATCCCCCCGTTGATTTGGAATTTCGTCCCGAAATTCAGTAGTAGTAGCTTCAGCCTCAGAAGTGGATGCATTGGTTTCGAATAACTGGGGGTACTTTTCTTTCATCTGGTCTTCGCGTTCCCAGGTATACTCTGGGCCACGCTGGGAGTTCCAACGAACTCGAACAAGAGGGATTCTCTTGTGTTTGAGGACCTTAACATCCCGGTCCGTGATTTCAACTGGTTCCTCGACGAACTGCAACCGCTCGTCGATAGTGAGTTCCTTAAAAGGAACTATAAGGGTCTCATCTGATAGGCATTTCTTCAGATTCGACACGTGAAATACATTGTGAACTGCACCGAGTTCAGCTGGTAGGTTTAATCTGTAGGCTACTTTGCCAATCTTTTCTAAGATTTCGAATGGTCCGACGTACCGCGGATTCAGTTTGCCTCGTTTACCAAATCGAACCACACCCTTCCAGGGTGAAACTTTCAATAAAACCCGGTCCCCGACCTCAAATTCCAATGGCTTTCTACGCTTGTCCGCGTAGGCTTTCTGACGGTCGCGTGCTGCCGCCATGCGTTGTCGTATCTGTGCTATCTTTTCTGTGGCGTCCACTACAATCTCTGGACCCGTAATTTGACTATCCCCCACCTCTGCCCAACAGAGAGGTGACCGGCATTTACGTCCGTACAATGCCTCGAATGGAGCGGCTTGAATGCTGGTATGATAGCTGTTATTGTATGAAAACTCTACTAAAGGGAGGTGCTTTTCCCAGCCGTTGCCGAAATCGATAACACACGCTCGAAGCATGTCTTCTAGAGTTTGGATAGTTCGCTCAGACTGCCCATCCGTCTGAGGATGATATGCTGTGCTCATGTCTAATCGTGAGCCGAAGGATTTGTGCATCGCTTGCCAAAGCTCTGACGTGAATCGTGCATCGCGATCCGAAATAATAGAAGTGGGCACTCCGTGCCTTGAAACAACTTCTTTCAAGTAGATGTCTGCTAGGGTAGAAAACTTATCCGTTTCTTTGATAGCCAAGAAGTGAGCAGACTTTGTGAGTCGATCAACGATCACCCAAATAGTGTCATTCCCACGCTGGGATCTAGGTAGACCTGTAACAAAATCCATGGAAATTTCTTCCCATTTCCATTGCGGTATCTTAGGCTGCTGAAGTAGGCCTGATGGTTTCTGATATTCAACCTTGACTCTCGCACAGGTTAAGCATTTTCCAACGTACGTAGCGATGTGAGCCTTCATACTAGGCCACCAATAAGTAGTGCTGATGTCGTGGTACATTTTATCCGACCCTGGATGTACCGAATAGCGAGACTTGTGAGCTTCATCCATTACAAGTTCGCGTAAACCGCCATAAAGTGGGACCCAAATACGCCCCGTTACATAGTAGGCGCCGTCTTCCTTTTGTTCCATGCGTTGCCTTGAGCCGCGTAAGGCTTCAGCTTTGACGTTTTCGGGTTTCAGTGCTTCTAACTGAGCAGCTCGTATCTGTGTAGGAAGACTGGACTGAATAGTAAGCTGTAGCGCTCGCACGCGCTTAGGTAGAGTGTCTTTCCGACTGAGGGCATCAGCCACAACATTGGCCTTGCCTGGATGATACTTGATGGCGCATTCATAGTCGTTTAGAAGTTCAACCCATCTCCGTTGACGCATATTCAAATCCTTTTGCTTAAGAATATGCTCGAGACTCCTGTGATCGGTGTAAATCGTGCACTTGGTACCGTACAGGTAGTGTCGCCATATCTTAAGCGCGAAAACAACAGCTCCCAGCTCTAAATCGTGCGTCGTGTAGTTTCGTTCATGAACCTTGAGTTGTCGAGAAGCGTAGGCTATCACTTTATCACGTTGCATCAACACACATCCAAGACCCTGGATGGATGCATCACAATATACTACGAAGTCATCTGTGCCCTCTGGCAATGAAAGAATAGGTGCGCTGCAGAGCCTATCCTTTAAGTACTGAAAAGCGGTCTCTTGCGTATTACCCCATCTGTAAACGACACCTTTCTGTGTTAGCATAGTAAGTGGTTGCGCGATCTTGGAGAAGTCTTTAATAAATCGCCTGTAGTAACCCGCCAAACCCAAGAATTGGCGTATTTCTGTCGGTGTACGTGGTGCTGGCCAGTTTCTGATCGAATCAACCTTGGATGGATCGACATGAATCCCATCCTTGTTCACCACATGGCCTAAGAAGTGGACTTCACGAAGCCAGAAGTCGCATTTTGAAAACTTTGCGTACAGTTGCTCCTTTCTAAGAAGTTCCAAGATAAGACGTAAGTGCTGCTCGTGCTCCTCCTGACTCTTGGAGTAAATCAAAATGTCGTCGATGAAAACGATAACAAACTTATCAAGATAAGGTTTGCACACCCTGTTCATAAGATCCATGAAGACTGCAGGCGCGTTCGTAAGCCCGAATGGCATGACGAGAAACTCGTAATGACCGTAGCGAGTTCTGAAAGCGGTTTTGGAGACGTCCTCATCCCGGACTCTCAGCTGATGATACCCTGACCTTAAATCAATCTTGGAATAGTAACACGACCCTTGCAACTGGTCGAATAGGTCATCTATGCGCGGAAGAGGATAACGGTTCTTCACTGTGACCTTGTTCAGCTCGCGATAATCGATGCACATTCTGAAAGTGCCATCCTTCTTTTTCACAAATAACACTGGAGCTCCCCAAGGCGAAGAGCTTGGACGAATAAAGCCCTTTTCCAAGAGCTCTTGTAACTGCTTCGACAGTTCTTCCAGTTCGGTTGGAGCTAAATGATACGGTGCGCGGGCTATTGGTGCTGCTCCAGGAGCTAACTCAATCTGAAACTCGACTTGACGATGAGGAGGTAAACCAGGTAAATCTTCAGGAAACACTTGAGGAAAATCACGCACAACTGGTATATCCTCCAGCTTCTTTTCCTTTGCTGATGCGTCAGTGACAAGTGCCAGAATGGCAGTATGTCCCTTTCGTAAACATTTCTGCGCCTTTAAGAAAGAGATGATGCCAACCACAGCACCACTCTTGTCACCTTGTACTTCGAGAGGTTCCTGACTGGAGCGAGGAATACGAATAACTTTTTCTTTGCATAAGATCTCCGCATGATGTTGGGATAGCCAATCCATACCGATGACGACGTCGAAACTACCCAAAACTATGGGTATGAGATCAATCGAGAAAGTCTGACCCGCTAGAACAATACTACAACCCTTGACTACCTGTGTGGCTTCTACACTTTTACCATTGGCTAGTTCTACGACGTGTTTGGTGTTTAGGGGTGTTGGTGTACGTTTTAATAATTTACCCATTTTCGATGACATATAGCTTGTATCAGCACCCGAATCAAATAAGACAGTAACATAAATATCGTCGAGAAGAAACTTACCCATAACCACATTGGGATCATTCACTGCGTCACCCCGACCTAGCACAAAAGCACGTCCACGAGCTTCATTGCCGTTGTTGTTGTTTCCCCCGTTGTTCTGGTTATTGTTGTTATTTCCGTTGCCCTGGTTGTTGTTGTTGTTGTTGCGATTCTGGTTCAACTGAGGGCAATCGCGTTTGTAATGACCTTCAGCCCCACACTGGAAACATCCCCGATTTCCACGCTGTGGCTGCTGCTGCTGATTCTGTGGAGCTGGCGGTGGGAGTTGCTGGTTCTGGTTTACTGGTCGCGCGCTTCTACAATCTTTGGCCTCATGGCCCATCTTGTGGCATCTTTGACAGCGATCTTTCCGACACCTTCCACTGTGGTGTTTGTTGCACCTGTTGCACCACGGATGATTTCCCTGATAACCACGTTGTCCCTGACTTCCCGATGATTGCTGACTCGGACTCTGGTAATCGTTGGTGCGACGTTGCTGAGTTTGGGACTGAACAGACACCGATCCCCTGCTGGAATCCCCATCCCATTTTCTCTTGTTGTCGCTGGGTGTAGCAGAATTAGCAGCTGGAGTGACTGTAGCAGTAGCGCCGACACGCTTTGGCAGTTTATTCTGATCCACTGCCTGATCGGTGATGCGATGAGCGAGACGCTGTATTTCCTGGATATTGTTGAGGTTAGCCGAGGTAACGTGGCTCTGTATTTCTGGCGCCAAACCTTTGAGATACAACTCAATACGCTTGTATGGAGGGTCCACCATAGTTGGACATAACACAGCCAACTCATTCGATCTCTTGGTGTAAGCTTCGATTTCCGAACCAACCATTTTCAAGTTATACAACTCGTCCTCCAACTTGTGAATGTCTTCTCTAGTGCAGTATTCCCTCTTGATCAGTTCTTTGAAATCATTCCAGGGTGTGGCGTTAGCAGCTGCCAACCCTAAGATCTGCACTTGTGCGTTCCACCAAGTGAGCGCAATCCCTTCAAGTGTGCCAGTGGCGAACTTCACCCTGCGAGCCTCAGGGCATTCACACATTTCGAAAACCGACTCGAGCTTTTCAAACCAATGGAGGAGTCCAACTGCTCCCTCCGTGCCACTGAACGAGCTAGGACGACAATCCATGAAATTCTTGAAGGTGCACCCAGGTTGTTGCTGAGCGGGTTGACCTATTGTGTACGAATAGGGCAAAGTTAAGTACGAGAATTAATGTAGGATCTAAAGATCCTAGTGTCTATACTGCAGGGTATACTACCTGCTTGGGCGGCTGCAACTGCCGCAGCAACGAGAGCCTCTAGCTGGGCTTGAGTCATGGTAATTCGTGCGGCCATTGATCTTCACATCAAAGGCAACATAAGTGAGAAAGGTTCGCGAATAGTGCGATGACAGAAGAGTGTAAGCACATAAGTATTCTCATGCAATGACAAGTTGTGAGCAAGGTAATGTAAGCATACTACGAGCAAAGTTCTATGCAAATTCTAGCATGTAGGCAATAAACATAAACCTTATTACCTAGGAAGTTGAGTCTTGCACGTGGAGCGAAGCGTCGTTGTGGATCGTTGAGAGCACTGTTCTGGTTATAGTCTGGTTTTAATAAAAACGTTTTTCCATATTAAAACCAAGTTCTCTATAACCAATGGCTCTGATACCAATCTGTCACACCCCCAAAATCCCACACGCGGAGTACCACCGCTTGGAGGCGTGACATGACCAGGATCAAGCCATCAATCATATCAAACATAGTATTTAATAATCAAAAGTAGTTAATACAATTCATAAAGATATGACTGATGTTTCAAAACCAAACATTGTTTAAGTAGCGGAAGCATAGTAATAAAATTCTCAAATGTAGTTATGAGTTCAATTAACGTTCGCGATCCAATTCCCACAACGACCTGCTCCCTCCTTGTGCAAGCTCCAATATGTACCTAAGGTCCTGCAAGGCATGCAGCAGATAATCAACAAACTAGTTGAGCGAGTTCACAGTTAATAGTTTAGTTTGGGTAATAGTGCGTTCGTTCAATTAAGTTTCATATCGTATCAGTTCCATCGCGGCCTCACAGGCATGTGTGCGAAGATTAGGTTCGTTAGTTCGCGACCGTAGTCTTTACCGACCAGGGTGTGTGCGAAGGCAATTGATCAGTTCGCGACCATAGTCTTTACCGACCAGGGTGTGTGCGAAGGCAGTTGAGTAGTTCGTTCGCGACCATAGTCTTTACCAACCAGGGTGTGTGCGAAGGCAGTTCGACAAGTATCATTTAAGCATGCACAAACAACCATCCAACCCATTCCCACCCTGGGAACCCATGCCTTGGCTGTGTGAACTCACCTTGGTTTGCTCGGTATGCTAGGTTATGCACTCACAAGTAATTAATCACGTCCGGATTAGGGGATTGAAACTAGTGGGGTTTCGGGTGCACAAGAACTTTCAGCCGACTACAAGACTTCGAGAGAGAGAGAGAAGGGTATTAGGGTTTTTTTTTTGAAAACTCACAGCCGGTTTACATGCATCACGTATATAAACGTATCACAGGAATGGGCCAAGCCCATTAGAAAGACTGGGCCGAAAGATGTCGAAGGATAGAGTCCTTGGTCGAAGGATATGTTTCGAGATCCTTCGAACCGAAAGTTGATCCTTCGAATCGAAGGATATGTTTCGAGATCCTTCGAACTGTATGTCATGTTTCGTGATCTAGACTAAGTGTTTTAATAATAATTCTAATATTATTTTCTACCACAGCAAGTAATCACATATAGGCAAAACGACAATACGTTTCATTAAAACACAACGCGTACAATTTCAAGTCCACAATCCAAACAACTAAACAGTCAAAGTCAACGCGCATTTAATGCGAAAGTGAAAGTCAGAAACTCGAGTTGTCACAGGATAAAACCTTTATCAGAAAGCTCCTGAAGCTGCTTAGACAATTCTTGCATCTCAGATAGTGCAAGACGATATGGAGCTCTGGCAATGGGATTTGCACCAGGTACAAGATCAATACGGAACTCGACTTGGCGTGCTGGAGGTAGGCCAGGTAACTCTTCAGGGAACAGCTCCGGATAATCCCGAACAACAGGGATATCTTGAATAGACTTACCTTTGCCCTTATCTGCTGTAACATGTGCCAAGAAGGCCACATAGTTCTTTCGCAGATACTTCCGAGCTTGAAAACAGGACATAAGCTTGAGGCTACTAACAGGTTTTTCACCACGAACCTGTAGTATCTCACCTGACGAAAGCGGCACACGAACGATCTTCTCAAAACAAACTACTTCTGTGCGATGCTTGGCTAACCAATCCATACCCACAATAATGTCGAAGCTTCCAAGTTGCATAGGCATGAGGTCAATGGGAAAAAGATGGTTGCTAAGGTTCAATTGGCAGTTGCGAAGAACAGAATCAAGAACAACGGGTTCTCCATTAGCAACTTCTACTGTCAAAGGCTTACCTAGTTTCGTTCTAGACACGCGAAGCAATGGCTCAAAAGATAACGACATGAAACTCTTATCGGCCCCTGAATCAAAAAGAACAGACGCATGTTGATTATTAACAAAGAACGTACCGTTCACCACCTCATTGTCTGCTTGCGCCTCAACAGCATTCATATTAAATGCTCGACCTCGAGCTGGATGTCACACCCCGGCCGCGTATAACATGCAACCGCGGCGGAAACGCCGGGGAGTGTTGGGACAGAATTAATTGTTTCATAACCACTGAAATTAAAGTTACATTTTTATTTATCAACCAAGAGTGTAATATTGTCTTAAACAGGAAACAAGGAGTTCATAACATAATTAAACTATTCTATCTTCATTTTTAGTCTCTAAGGCACAGGTCCGCCCTAGTGTCACAATCGTCATCCTAAGCGATAACTCCTGAAAACACATGTGAAAGTAGGTACGTCAGCATAAAAATGCCTGTGAGATACATAGGTTTTGTGAAAATGGGATTCATGACTTGAGTTTAAAGAAAACGTTTAATAACATTCAATCATGAACCTTGTAATTTGTTTTGTTTTGTAAGTCGTATGAAAAACGATAAGCTCAGATGATATGTATAAATAAAGTGTAAGGTTAAATGGATAACCTAGTAAAATGAGTTTGTATAAGATAAGTTGTTTGTAAAAATAATGTCTTGTGAAGAATATGTTATTTATGTAAAACGTAATATGTCTAAACTGAAATGATTTAGATAACGCTAAGATATGTAATATTATACAAGCATTTATATATAGGAAGTACCAGCGGCGTATCCACCATGTTTGTACCATATTACATACGCCACGTTACTCAAACCATTTACCCAAACCAACTACCATGTAAATTGTTCATGTATAAACCAATTGTCAAGTGTTATTGTGTAAACCATATCGAAATGTCTATGTTCAATGTAAACCACCAAGTATGTATGTCAATGTCAAAATGTTTATGTTTAATGTAGTTCATGTAATGTGTACCCAAAATATATCTTGTATGGTAAGTGAGATGTATCAACTAAACCATATGTAAAATGCACAAAACAAGGTATTGAAGTAAAACATGGTTTAAATCAACGTTATGTTTTATGGAACAATGCATGCTATACTGATATAAACATTTATGCGGTATTGTGAAAATGCATACATCCAAGCCTTGAGATTGTGGCGATAAACCCTTAAACAAATTAAAGGTTTATCTAAGTTATGTATATCGAATTCGGTCATTCCTTCCAATCCAAACAAACCCAGGATTTCAGGAACGGGAGTTGTCAATTCCTATGGTACCACTACCTACTAACGAATGGCGTAGCTAATGTTAATGAATGTATTGTTCCATGTTAAACAAACCAAATGTCATACCAAAATGAAGGCATGTGATGTAAACAATTGTACTAAGTACGCACACAATGGGCATACATAGCATAAAATGTAATGTGAAACAATGTACTAAGTACGCACACCATGGGCATACATAGCATGAAATGTAAAGTCACACCCCCAAAATCCACCTGCGGAGTATCACCGCTTGGGAGCGTGACTGACCAGGATCAAGCCACCAATCATATTGAACAATATAAATAATTAAAGAAATTCATAAACCCAATTCAATACAATTGATGTTCCAACAAAACATAGTTTAAGTAGCGGAAGCATGTAAGTAACCTAACATAGTTAATAGTTTTAAATGTCATAACAGTTCAACATAGTAATCACGATCCTTGTCCACAACGACCGCGCCTCCAGTGCAAGCTCCATAAGTACCTAAGATCCTGCAAGGCATGCAGCAACGAGTCAACAACTAGTTGAGCGAGTTCACAGTTAACAGTTCAGTAATAGTATAGTGTGAGTAGTAGTATGTTCGTTCGTTATGTCATGTATCGTATTAGTTTCCATCGCGGCCTCCCAGGCAGGTATGCGAAGATATTAGGGGATGTTCCTCCCGAGTATTCTAGACTAGGTTTATCTGTATCGCGGCCTACCAGGC
Source organism: Helianthus annuus (assembly GCF_002127325.2). Lineage (NCBI taxonomy): Eukaryota > Viridiplantae > Streptophyta > Magnoliopsida > Asterales > Asteraceae > Helianthus > Helianthus annuus. The sequence goes on along the minus strand of NC_035447.2, from coordinate 164,982,212 downwards.
AGGTGTGCGAAGATTAGTAAATTCAGTTCGCGGCCTTCCAAAGGCAGGTGTGCGAAGTCAGTCATAATATCGCGGCCAACCCTTGGCAGGTGTGCGAAGATCAGTTCAATAAGTGTTACTAGTCTAGTCGTAGTTCTATCAGCGAAGTATATACAATAGTTCATCAAATCCCATTCCCACCCGGGAACCCCATGCCTTGGCTGTGTGAACTCACCTTGGTTTGCTCGGTATGCTTAACTATGTGCTTGTAATTAATCAATCAAGTCCTATAGTATGCACGTGTAATAAATCAGTTTTTCGTTCGTAACAAATCTTGCACACAAATCTAATGTCACATTGTGTTTGGCAATTATTCATCATGCGGCATTTAAGTAGTCAGTCAAATCCATATAGTTTAATACTTGACAGGATAATCAGGCAGTTAACATGCTCTACCAGGTAAACACATTAAACAGTGTTACAGGCATCTCATAACAGATCAAATCATGAATTAACATACAATACCTGTCTTCATATTAATCATACGCAAAATAGACAGGGCCTTGCCCTTCTAAAAACTCAGACAAGTGTGTTGGGGGTTAACCCCTTTTAAAATTCGGATAAGGGGATGTGGGTGTCAAAAGTCGGACATGAGAGATTGGGGGGTTTAAACTCGGACCGAAGAGGATTGGGCCACAAGTTCGGACCATGGGCTCTCATACAAACAAACTCGGACAAGGGAGGTTGTCCTTCACAACCTCGGACTAGAGGGGGGGGGGGTTAACAAGGTCGGACATCCCTATGTTTTCAAAGGTCGGACCACACATGAAGATTAAACTCGGACTAGATCATGGTGTGTCAAAACTCGGACCTTGGCACCAAATCATAAAGGTCGGACCTCTCACATTTTATTAAAGTTCGGACATGCTTGATTTAATTAAAAGTTCGGACATATCTCATTAAAGGAACTCGGACCTTATATGCATTCAAAGAAAAACTCGGACCACTCTCCTTACATCTTAAAATTCGGACCAGCAATATGTAAAGGAAACTCGGACTAAGTGTTGTATGCATATAAGTCGGACTTCATGTCCCTTTTAAACCTCGGATCACATGATTACATATTAAAAATTCGGACTAAGGCTTCATGATTATACTTCGGACCATATATTATCAACAAAAATTCGGATATATGAAGCATATGAAACTCGGACATCAATCATTCCTTTAAAACTCAGACAACTAATTAGGGTTACAAAACTCTGACAAACATAACTCAATAGATATTCAACTTCCATTGCACGATTGTAACAGTTACGTTCTACGCTAAAAACCCTAATTTCTTACACATGCGATGTAGTAAATCAAACCAACGATCAGTATTCTAACAAGGTAGTCACCTAACGATCAGCATATGATTACGCAACAGAACATTAATCATTTCACCATAGTCAAACATCAATCAAAAACCACAGAATTATTATATGAGAGCTCGGGTTTTCATGAACACCAAAACAAGAATCGATAATGATCAAGCAATCGATTAGGGTTTACAAGTATTACAACAATCAATAAGCAATTACCTTGAATGATTCTAGAGGAAATGTAGAATCAAAGTGTTGAAGGCCTTGTGCCAATGATGATGGTGATTTTTTTTTTGGGTAAAGGGATTACCCCGGTGAATTTTATAAATAACCAATAAAAGAACAGGATGCGTCCAGAACTAGACACATACTACTAGCCAAGGCATACCCAGACTAGAGAACCAAAACAACAAAGACCAGAAAGAGAAACAAACACAACCAAGACAACAACCCGACCAACACACAACCACAAACTAAACGTTTAAAACAAATAAGATCCTCCTTAGCCCGGGTCCTCCATTAAATTCTTCTTCGAAATCTGCCATCGGTCCATGATCTTCATGTGGTCCGGGTGCTTCGCAATCCTGAATCCCATTATCTTCAACCTAACAGTATTAAGAATGACTTGCGAAAGAATAGCCGGTGATCGGTGCAGTCTCGAGAATAGCCGATTATTTCGTTCTTGCCATATGAAATAGGTAGCCGCCCCAACCAGAATCTTGCATACAACTCCGCCAAGATGTCTCGTGCTAGCACTGTTCTCCAACCAGCCCATAACCGATTCCCAAGTGTTATTGACATTCCCCATATCAACCCATTCTCTAACTGTTTCCCAAACCTCAGAGGCATAGGAACATTGAAAGAAGAGATGATCCCTAGAATCACGGTCATAAGAACAAAGCGGACAACACATGAGAATAAGATTAGTAGCACTACCCGCTTCCCCAATGGACATCCTATCCTGAGTTTTTAGCTTGTTATTAATAACTAGCCAAACATGAAACGAGTGTCTAGGAATACACTGGCTAAACCACACCGCATCAACCCAAGCAACTTTATCATTTCTCACCCAAAGAGAGTTCCAAGCTTGGGAAGAGTGGAATTGTTGTAGGTTACCCACATAATCCTTCCAGCATGATCGATCAGCCACATCATCCACTAAAGTGGGAACTGGAATATTTATTAGCACCGGAAAAAGATCATACCACGCCACTGGCCATTTCCATTGACCGTTAGAATCAATTAAATCCGCAACTGTCGTGCCCAGGTTGAACCCCTGCATTAGCAATACGCCTAGGCGATATAAAGGAACGGAGCGGGCTGCAAGAATTCCAGTTATCACTCCATGCGTTTGTTTGACGACCGCTTTTAATAGACTTCCAAACATAAGGCCGAATCTGATTACGAATCGCAAGGATCTTTCTCCAACCCCAACTCGGATTAGCGGAGCATTTAACCTCCCAAAAACTAGAGCCTTTAAGCTTGTAAGAATGAATCCACGAAACCCACAAAGAACGCCGATTATTGATGATACTCCAAACATGGCTCGAAATCAGCGATTTATTAACCTCCATGACACTCCGAATACCCAAACCACCCTCAGACTTAGGCAAGCAAGTATCCTTCCAAGCCACTTTAGAACGAACCGGACCCCGAACACCACCATTCCATAGAAACCGACGCATACATTTTTCAAGATCTTTAACAATTCTGACCGGAAGCATGAAAACGGAGGCCCAATAAGAATACATAGCGGAAATGACAGAATTAATCAACTGGAGCCTACCCGCAAACGATAACGACTTAGACACCCAGTTATCAATCCTCCTTTGAACTCTTTCCACCAGAATTCTACAATCATTGTAAGCAAGTCTTGAAGAAACAAGAGGCACTCCAAGATAACGAACAGGGAGGGAACCCTCCTGAAATGGCATTAACCTCAAAATCTGATCCTTTGTATGGGGAGGAACATTGCAAAAAAAGATAGAACTTTTTGGAGCACTTGGAACCAAACCCGATATCCTCGTAAACCTGTGGAGCGCATCCCTTATCAGCTTAACCGAGAGACAATCAGCATGAGCAAAGATAAATAAATCATCGGCAAAAGATACATTAACAATCTTTTGTTTGGCACACTGCGCATGGAATTTAAAACCTGAGCCAATTATCGAAGCACGCTGAAGAAGGAGAGATAGGACTTCCATGACCAAGGTGAATAAGTATGGAGACAATGGGTCACCCTGTCTAAGACCTCTCTTGCCACTAAAGTATCCATGCAGCTCCCCATTGATGCTCAAAGAATAGGATACTGTAGACACACATTTCATAATCCACATGACCATTTTCCTATGAAACCCGAAACCCTCCAAGACAGCTTTAAGAAAAGACCAGTTGACCGTATCATAAGCCTTTTGGATATCAATCTTCAAGGCACATCTAGCCGGGCCTCTATCAAGATGGTAGTTATGCATAAGCTCCTGCGTTAGAAGAATATTATCGGTTATTTTGCGACCAGGAATAAAAGCTGATTGATTAATGCTGACTAAGCCATCCAAGCTTCCTTTAATTCTATCCGTAATAATCTTGCTTATGCATTTAAAGAGGACATTACAACAGGAGATCGGCCTATAATCAAGCACCGTGTTAGGAGAATCCTTTTTAGGGACTAAAGCAATAATAGTGTGATTGATTTGCTTCAACATTTGGCCATTCTCAAAAAAATCCAGAACTGCGTTCGTAACTTGATCACCCACCACATCCCACGAATGTTTAAAGAAAGCCGAGGTGTACCCATCCGGACCTGGAGCCTTGTTTTCACCAATACCAAACATAGCTTTTTTAACCTCATCACGGGTTACCGAACAAACCATATGATTAGCGGAAAAATCATTCAAAGTGTTAGCAAATAAATCCCCAAAATCAAAATCCTCAACCTGGTAATCCATACCCAAAAAATTCGTATAATGATTAAGAAATGCCGTTGGAACTTGATCACCCTCGAATTGGTTCCCATGAACATCCAGAATACTCGAAATTTTATTCCTAGCATTCCTACTTTGCACACACTTATGAAAAAACCTCGTGTTTGCATCCCCCGCACACAACCACTCAACCTTGGCTTTTTGCTTAAGGAAGCACTCCTCATCATAAGCAGCCGTTTGAAAATCATGAAGACATGTGGCAAGCTCGTCCCGAAGCAACAAATCCAAGGGATTTGCATCCACTTGGTGTTGAACATGGTCAAGCTTAAGACGCAAATCAGCAACCCTTTTATGCAAGTTACCTTGCTGAAAGAGAATTTTGCGAAAGCAAGGCTTCAAGTGTCACACCCCCAAAATCCACCTGCGGAGTATCACCGCTTGGGAGCGAGACTGACCATGATCAAGCCACCAATCATATCGAACATGTAATTAATACCAAATATAATAATCGTAAACCAGTCATTCAATATGATAGGTGTTCAAACATAATCATAGTTTAAAAGTATAGCGGAAGCATAAGTACGAAAACCCAAATGTGTAACATAAGTTCAATAAGTTTCAAAACATAATCCATGCTCCACAACGACCTGCTCCTCCCTGTGCAAGCTCCATGTATCTAACGACCTCCGATCATTGCCCTTGTATCCTTAAAATTCCGAAGGGTGAGGTGTCTAAAAGGCGTTCGTTTAAATTTGCAAATTTTCTTACCCATAAACCGGAATTTTTGGAGATTGTGAAACGGGTTTGGGAGATAGGTATTGATGGTGTTCAACAGTTTTGGGTGGTCAAGAAGCTCCGGTTGATGAAAGCTCCTCTTAGAGCTCTTCTTTTCAAACAAGGAAACTTACATCGGAACGTTAGCATGATTCGAACTAAGCTGGATGTTGTTCAAAGTCGTATTGATATGGACCCGTTGAATGTCGAGTTACGGACCGAGGAGGCTGCTATTAACCGTGATTATCAAGCTGCGTGTCTGGATGAGGAACGGTTTCTTAAACAAAAATCAAAGGTGGATTGGCTACATGCAGGGGATATGAACACGGCATTTTTTCACTCCTCGTTGAAAGCTAGAAACCATATTAGCCGTATTAATGCTATCAAGGATTCGAGTGGTGACGTGTTTGAAGGTGAGGATGTTCCTAAAGCTCTTATCCAGCATTATGAAAAGTTTTTGGGTTGTCGGGGTGACATTGGCTCGTCGCCAACGGCTGACATGTTCTCGGCTACCCTGAATTCGGATATTGCGAATCATATGGTGCGTCAGGTTACGGCGGATGAGGTTCGTAAGGCTATGTTTTCCATTGGTATTAACAAAGCCCCAGGTCCGGATGGTTATACATCAGCGTTTTACAAAGGTGCTTGGACGGTTATAGGAGAAGACGTGTCAAACGCTATTATTGATTTCTTTTCTACTGGTAAGTTGTTACGGGAATTAAATCATACAGTTATTGTGCTAGTGCCGAAAGTTGCCACCCCTTCCAATGTTACAGATTACCGTCCAATAGCGTGCTGCAATGTTTTATACAAATGCATTAGTAAAATTCTTGCTGATCGTATTAAGGGAGCTCTTGATACGATTGTCAATATCAATCAATCAGCTTTTGTTCCGGGTCGGAAAATCTCGGATAACATTTTACTTACTCAGGAGCTCATGCATAATTATCACAGGAATGTCGGGCCTCCGAGATGTGCATTTAAGGTAGACATACAAAAAGCCTATGATACTGTTGATTGGAGATTTCTGAGAGCTGTGCTGCTAGGGTTTGGGTTTCATGATAAGATGGTCAGTTGGATTATGACCTGTGTTTCTACACCAACCTTCTCGGTTTGTGTTAATGGTGATATTCATGGCTATTTTCGAGGTGAACGTGGGTTAAGGCAAGGGGATCCACTCTCCCCCTACCTGTTTACGCTTGTCATGGAGATTTTAACGGGTGTTCTGCATCATGAAACACGGTTGGATTCCTCATTTCGGTTTCACAACAGATGTGAGAAACAGCAGATTGTTAACCTGTGCTTCGCGGATGATCTTTTCTTATTTGCTAGAGGAGATGTGAGCTCTGCAAGATGTATTATGTCGTCTCTCACTAAATTCACGAATATGTCAGGTTTGGTTCCTAGTATTCAAAAGAGCACGATTTTCTTTTGCAATGTCCCTCAACATGTGAAAACTGCTATTCTAAATGTCATGCCTTTTGTGGAGGGATCTCTTCCAGTAAGGTATTTGGGGGTTCCGCTCATTTCCACTAGATTGCTTTATAAAGATTGTAGTGTGCTGGTTGAAAAATTAGATAAGCGTATCTCCAACTGGAAGAACAGGCTTCTTTCTTTTGCTGGCCGGTTACAGCTTATTGTGTCTGTTCTTTCCTCTATGCATGTTTATTGGTCCTCGGTTTTTATCTTACCGACTCGGGTGATTCATGACTTAGAAGCTAGAATGAGGAATTTTCTGTGGAGTCAAGATAATTCGTTTAGAAAAGGTAGGGCAAAGGTGTCTTGGAAATCGGTTTGCACTCCGAAGTATGAAGGGGGATTGGGTATTAGGCGTATTGGTGATTTTAATAAAGCTCTTATGGCAAATCATGTTTGGGGTATCCTCACTAAACGTAAATCTCTCTGGGTGGATTGGGTGCATGACTACAAGTTAAAAGGTAAAAGTTTCTGGATAGTAAGGGTTCCTACGAATTGCTGCTGGAGTTGGCGTAAAATTCTCCAACTTCGGCCAATAATAAGGAATTATATTTGGACGTCTCTTGGGGATGGAAGTTCAACATCAGCTTGGTATGACACCTGGAGTGCGTTAGGGCCTTTAGGTAATTTTCTGTCTCCTAGAACGATAACAAATGCGGGATTCCGGTTGGATAGTTCTGTGGCCGAGATTAATATTGAGGGTGTTTGGCAATGGCCCACGGCTTGGAGGGATCTTTATCCCGTCCTTAACCAGTTGGATCCTATTCAGCCGATTGTTTCTAAGAAGGATAGTGTCAAATGGCGTGATGGAGATGTGATGCGAGATGTCTCCGCCTCGTGCATTTGGGAGTCTCTTCGGTATAGCGTTACGGAGGTCAATTGGACGGAAATTGTTTGGTTTGCGCAGTGCATCCCAAAACACTCTTTTCTGATGTGGTTAATCATGCGAAACAAGTTACTTACACAAGATATTATCCTTCAATGGGATATATCGAGGAGGAAGAACATGAATATGTTATGCTGCTTGCTATGTTATCAGAACCATGACTCGCATAAACATTTATTCTTTGAATGCAAATACTCTACACAGGTGTGGAATATGGTCCGAGTCAAAGCTGGCATGGATAACATTGGGTCAAAGTGGGAGGATATTGTTGCACGGCTTCAGCTCAACAGCCACTCGAAGTCGGTAAATGATTATGTGAGTAGACTTGTAGTGGCAGCCTCTGCTTATCTTACTTGGCAGGAACGTAATGCAAGGATTTTCAAGAATCAAATGCGACCGCCGGAAAAGATCTATGATTTAATTATTGAGACTGTTCGGTATAAGATTATGGGAGTCAAGTTGAAGCGGAATGATAGAGTGCGAAGACTCTTAGGAGAATGGGGGATTCCAGATGCGAATACGAATGGTGATGGCGATTAAGTAGCCGCTTGTTTTTGATTTCCAATGTCTAGATTGTAGTCTAGTTGTGTTTCTTTTGTTTGATTTGTGGGATTGTTGGTTTACTTTCATGGGGGCTTGTCCCATGATTGAACTAGTGTAGATTCACTACACTACTTGTTTTGTTTTGGTTGTGAATATATAGAATCACCGGGGTAACCCCTTTACCCAAAAAAAAAACGACCTGCAAGGCATGTAACAGAGGATCAACAACTAGTTGAGCGAGTTCACAGTTAACAGTTCAGTAATAGTAAAGCGTGAGTAGTAGTATGTTCGTTCGTTATATCATGTATCGTATTGGTTTCCCATCGCGGCCTCCCAGGCAGGTATGCGAAGATATTAGGGGGATGTTCATCCTGAGTATTCTAGACTAGGTTTATCTGTATCGCGGCCTACCAGGCAGGTGTGCGAAGATTAGAAAATTCAGTTCGCGGCCTTCCAAAGGCAGGTGTGCGAAGTCAGTCATAATATCGCGGCCAACCCTTGGCAGGTGTGCGAAGATCAGTTCAATAAGTGTTACTAGTCTAGTCGTAGTTCTATCAGCTGCGTATGTACAATAGTTCATCAAATCACATCACTACGTTCCAGTATAGATAAGTACCAGTAAATAACCAAATCCCATTCCCACCCTGGGAACCCCATGCCTTGGCTGTGTGAACTCACCTTGGTTTGCTCGGTATGTTATTGCTTCTAGGGTTTGCTAATCGTCTAAGTCCGTTACCCACGACCTAGGAAGTATTGCACATGATACGATATAAGTGTTTGCATCCAATTAGGGTTTGCAAGTTATTGGAAATCAAGCAACGGTGTTTTGTGTGCTTATTGTGTACTGCATGATATCACATAGACCGATTCATGCACGCAAGATCATACAGTTGTATTCAGTATCATACGATTATATATGTAGAATCATACGTCACGTAAACAATTAATCGTTCACATAATTCATGCGTCGTGTTCTTGATTACACCATTTAATCTAACGTGGATGTTAGCTTAATTGCCACTGTTATCATACTTATCATATTGACATTGTTAACGGGTTTAACAGAGTTTGTGGCTTAACACAGTAGCATACACATCTTAACAACTTCAGCATTTGATAACACACATTCTGGGTTTCATATTAAACATACACATCATCAGACAAGGCCTTGCCCTTCATAAAACTCAGGCAAGAACATGGGTGGGGGTTTAAAAGTCGGACAACATAGATAAGGAGAATAAAAGTCGGACATGGGGGGGGGGGTGTGTGGTCACAAAACTCGGACCACTTAGGCATCAAGTAAACTCGGACAGAATGAGTTCAACAAACTCAGACATAATGTGCTCAACAAACTCGGACCTCCCTTGCATCCTACATAAAGTTCGGACATGTGTTTGTGTGAAACTCGGACCATGTGAGCCTTTGAAACTCGGACCATGTGACTCTTTTATTAAACTCGGACATGATCAACACATAACATCGGACATCCACTCCTTTCATGCGAAACTCGGACCACAACCACCTCATGAAACTCGGACATATAGGCTTTTCAAAACTCGGATTACATGATTCATGTATATACTCGGACCCTTATGATCTTGAATAATACTCGGACATCACCTGATGACTTAAACTCGGACCATACATGAGTAATTAAACTCGGACCCTACATGAGTAATTAACCTCGGACCATACATGAGTAATTAAACTCGGACCTTCATTGATTCACACAAACTCGGGCTTTATTCCATCACATAAACTCGGACCCTTTACTTCTTTTAAAACTCAGACAATATGATAACAAGCTCGGGCATAACCAACAATTAAACCACGGACATATACGACCTGTTAAAGCTCGGACTAACACAATCACAAAGGTCAGACTAAAATAAATCACGATTGCATCAGTTACGTTTCCATACGACTCAAAACCCTAATTCATACATTTTCACAGTGAACTGTTCAATTATCAATCAACAATTCTACGTATCTTGCATCTAAATCATCAGCCAATGATTCCACATCAACCACACCCATTTCACAACAATCAACCATCAATCAATCACAGAACTATCATATGAAAACTAGGGTTTGCACATACAACAAGAACCAAGAATTTATGCAATCAAATAATCAATTAGATTTACAAGTATTAATCCATAAACAATTACATTGAATGATTCTAGAGAAAGAGAGGAATCAAACTTGTGATGTCTTGCCAATGATTTGGTGATGATGATTGCTAGAGAAAGTGAATGTACGTGCTTTGGTTTTTGTGAAAGTGATTAGTGAAATGGGATTAGGGTTAAGTATGACTAGAATTTCACTAATTGTCCTCTACATCCTCAAGTATTATATTTTATAATAGTACACCATCTCATAACAATTTCATAATTTCACCCCAAGTTCATATATTTATTAATTTCACAATTAAAAAACAACCATGCACAATCAAACAATCAAAACATATATAATTCCATGGCAATCGATTGTGCAAATAAACGACTAGTCAATACATGAACGTGCAATAAATGCGAAATAGAATCTTGGAAATTCGAGTTGTCACATTATCCCCAACTTAAAAGAAATTTCGTCCCGAAATTTGGTACGCACTCACTGAGGAAGCTAGGTAAGTTGTATCGTTCGCTGGTTTTCCTGGGGTGTCACATCATCCCCCCGTTGATTTGGAATTTCGTCCCGAAATTCAGTAGTAGTAGCTTCAGCCTCAGTAGTGGTTGCATTGGTTTCGAATAACTGGGGTACTTTTCTGTCATCTGATCTTCGCGTTCCCAGGTGTACTCTGGGCCACGTCGGGAGTTCCAACGAACTCGAACAAGAGGGATTCTCTTGTGTTTGAGGACCTTAACATCCCGGTCCGTGATTTCAACTGGTTCCTGGACGAACTGCAACCGCTCGTCGATAGTGAGTTCCTTAAAAGGAATTATGAGGGTCTCATCTGATAGGCACTTCTTCAGATTCGACACGTGAAATACATTGTGAACTGTACCGAGTTCAGCTGGTAGGTTCAGTCTGTAGGCTACTGGGCCTATTCTTTCAGTGATTTCGAACGGTCCAACATACCGTGGATTGAGTTTGCCTCGTTTACCAAAACGAACCACACCCTTCCAGGGTGAGACTTTTAATAAAAACCCGGTCCCCGACCTGAAATTCCAATGGTTTCTTACGCTTATCCGCGCAGGCTTTCTGACGGTCGCGTGCTGCCGCCATGCGTTGTCGTATCTGAGCAATCTTTTCTGTGGCGTCCACTAAAATCTCTGGACCCGTAATCTGACTATCCCCCACCTCTGCCCAACAGAGAGGTGACTGGCATTTACGTCCGTACAATGCCTCGAATGGAGCGGCTTGTATGCTGGTGTGATAACTGCTATTATACAAAAACTCCACCAAAGGGAGGTGCTTTTCCCAGCCGTTGCCGAAATCGATAACACATGCCCGAAGCATGTCTTCAAGAGTCTGGATCGTTCGCTCAGACTTCCTATCCGTCTGAGGATGATATGCTGTGCTCATGTCTAATCGTGAGCCGAAAGATTTGTGCATCGCTTGCCATAGCTCTGACGTGAATCGTGCATCCCGGTCCAAAATAATGGAGGTGGGCACCCCCGTGCCTCGAAACGACTTCTTTAAGATAGATGTCTGCGAGAGTGGAGAGCTTATCCGTTTCCTTTTTAGCCAGGAAGTGTGCAGACTTGGGAAGTCGATCCACGATCACTCATATAGTATCATTCCCACGCTGGGATCTGGGTAGGCCTGTAAGAAAATCTATGGAAATCTCTTCCCATTTCCACTGTGGTATCCTGGGTTGCTGGAGTAGGCCTGAGGGTTTCTGGTACTCTGTCTTGACTCTCGCACAAGTCGAACATTTGCCGACGTAAGTTGCAATGCGGGCCTCCATGCTAGGCCACCAATATGTAGTTCTGATATCGGGGTACATTTTATCCGAACCTGGATGTACCGAGTAGCGAGACTTATGAGTTTCATCCATCACAAGTTCTCGTAAGCCGCCATATAGTGGGACCCAAATACGTCCTGTCACATAGTAGGCGTCGTCTTCCTTTTGTTCTAATCGTTGCCTTGAACCGCGTAAGGCTTCAGCCATGACGTTTTCGGGTTTCAATGCTTCAACCTGAGTATTTCGTATCTGTGCAGGAAGATCAGACTGAATAGTGAGCTACAGAGCTCGTACACGCCTAGGTAAAGTGTCTTTTCGACTGAGGGCGTCGGCCACAACATTGGCCTTGCCTGGATGATACTTGATGGCGCATTCGTAGTCGTTCAGAAGTTCAACCCATCTCCGTTGACGCATGTTCAAATCCTTTTGCTTAAGAATATGCTCGAGACTCCTGTGATCGGTGTAAATCGTGCACCTGGTACCGTACAGGTAGTGTCGCCATATCTTAAGCGCGAAAACAACAGCTCCCAGCTCTAAATCGTGCGTCGTGTAGTTCCGTTCATGAATCTTGAGTTGTCGCGAAGCGTAAGCAATTAACCTTATCCCGTTGCATCAACACACGACCAAGACCCTGTATCGATGCGTCACAATAAACCACGAAGTCATCTGTGCCCTCCGGCAATGAGAGAATAGGTGCACTGCAAAGCCTATCCTTTAGGTACCGAAAAGCGGTCTCTTGGGAATCTCCCCAACGGTAGGTGACACCTTTCTGTGTCAGCATAGTAAGCAGCTGCGCGATCTTCGAAAAGTCTTTAATGAATCGTCTGTAATACCCTGCCAAACCCAAGAATTGGTGTATTTCCGTCGGTGTACGCGGTGCAGACCGGTTCTTGATCGAATCCACCTTGGATGGATCGACGTGAATCCCATCCCTGTTCACCACATGGCCTAAGAAGTGGACTTCACGTAGCAGAAGTCGCTTTTAGAAAACTTTGCGTAGAACTGCTCCTTTCGAAGAATCTCCGAGATAAGACGTATGTGCTGCTCGTGCTCCTCCTGACTCTTGGAGTAGATCAGAATGTCGTCGATGAGACAACGACGAACTTGTCAAGATAGGGTTTGCACACACTGTTCGTAAGGTCCATAAATACGGCAGATGCGCTCAATAATATCAAACCATCCATCATATCAAACATAAAGTATAGCAGTTAAAATAATTCATAAAACCCAATACATTTGATGTTCAAACCAAACTTTGTTTGTGTAGCGGAAACATAATAATGAAAACCCAAATTAAGTTATAAATTCAAATATCGTTCATTGCGTCTCCTCGTCCTAACACGAAAGCTTGACCTCTTGCCTCGTTGCCATTGTTGTTGTTGTTTCCCCTGTTGTTGTTCCCGTTGCCCTGGTTGTTGTTGTGGTTCTGATTCTGGTTCAACTGAGGACAATCGCGTTTGTAATGACCTTCTGCCCCACACTGGAAACATCCCCGGTTTCCACGCTGTGGTTGCTGTTGCTGGTTCTGTGGAGCTGGCGGTGGGAGTTGCTGGTTCTGATTTGCTGGCCGAGAGCTTCTACAATCCTTTGCCTCATGACCCATCTTGAGGCATCTTTGACAACGTTCCCTGCGACATCTTCCGCTGTGGTGTCTATTGCACTTATTACACAGTGGGTGAATTCCCCGATATCCACCCTGCCCCTGACCGCCAGATGATTGCTGACTCGAATTCTGGTAGTCATTTGTCTTGCGCTGCTGAGACTGAACAGAAACTGATCCCTTGCTGGAATCCCCCTCCCATTTCCTCTTATTGTCACTGGGAGTAGCAGAAGTAGTGACAGCAGTAGTGGTAGCCTTGACACGTTTTGGCAGTCTGTTCTGATCCACTGCCTGATCTGTAATACGATGAGCAAGGCGCTGAATTTCCTGGATGTTGTCGAGATTAGCCGAGGTAACGTGGCTCTGGATCTCTGGCGCCAATCCCTTGAGATACATCTCAATGCGCTTGTATGGAGGGTCCACCATAGTTGGACACAGCACAGCCAGCTCATTTGACCGTTTAGTATACGCTTCAATCTCTGATCCAACCATTTTCAAGTTATACAGCTCGTCTTCCAACTTGTGAATATCTTCACGAGTACAATATTCCCTTTTGATTAGTTCCTTAAAATCGTTCCATGGGGTGGCGTTAGCAGCTGCCAACCCTAAGATCTGGACTTGGGCGTTCCACCAAGTCAGCGCTATTCCTTCCAAGGTGCCAGTTGCATACTTAACCTTGCGAGCCTCAGGGCACTCGCACATTTCGAATACTGACTCTAGCTTCTCAAACCAATGGAGGAGTCCCACTGCCCCCTAGGTGCCACTGAAGGAATTAGGACGACAATCCATGAAGTTCTTGAAAGTGCAGACAGGCTGCTGGGCGTGTTGACCTGCTTGAGCAGCTGCAAGTGCCGCAGCAACTTGAGCTTGAACAAGAGCCTCTAGCTGGGCTTGTGTCATGTTGATACGTCCGGCCATTGATCTTCACATCAAAGGCAACATAGATGAGAAAGGTTCGCGAATAGTGCGATGACAGAAGAGTGTAAGCACATAGGTGTTCTCAAGCAATAACAAGTAGTGAGCAAAGTAATGTAAGCATACTACGAGCAAAGTTCTATGCAGTTCTAGCAAGCAGGTAATAAACATAAACCTTATTACCTAGTATGTCGAGTCTTGCACGTGGAGCGAAGCGTCGTTGTGGATCGTTTGAGAGCACTGTTCTGGTTATAGTCTGGTTTTAATAAAAACGTTTTTCCATATTAAAACCAAGTTCTCTATAACCAATGGCTCTGATACCAATCTGTCACACCCCCAAAATCCACCTGCGGAGTATCACCGCTTGGGAGCGAGACTGACCAGGATCAAGCCACCAATCATATCGAACATGTAATTAATACCAAATATAATAATCGTAAACCAGTCATTCAATATGATAGGTGTTCAAACATAATCATAGTTTAAAAGTATAGCGGAAGCATAAGTACGAAAACCCAAATGTGTAACATAAGTTCAATAAGTTTCAAAACATAATCCATGCTCCACAACGACCTGCTCCTCCCTGTGCAAGCTCCATGTATCTAACGACCTGCAAGGCATGTAACAGAGGATCAACAACTAGTTGAGCGAGTTCACAGTTAACAGTTCAGTAATAGTAAAGCGTGAGTAGTAGTATGTTCGTTCGTTATATCATGTATCGTATTGGTTTCCCATCGCGGCCTCCCAGGCAGGTATGCGAAGATATTAGGGGGATGTTCATCCCGAGTATTCTAGACTAGGTTTATCTGTATCGCGGCCTACCAGGCAGGTGTGCGAAGATTAGAAAATTCAGTTCGCGGCCTTCCAAAGGCAGGTGTGCGAAGTCAGTCATAATATCGCGGCCAACCCTTGGCAGGTGTGCGAAGATCAGTTCAATAAGTGTTACTAGTCTAGTCGTAGTTCTATCAGCTGCGTATGTACAATAGTTCATCAAATCACATCACTACGTTCCAGTATAGATAAGTACCAGTAAATAACCAAATCCCATTCCCACCCTGGGAACCCCATGCCTTGGCTGTGTGAACTCACCTTGGTTTGCTCGGTATGTTATTGCTTCTAGGGTTTGCTAATCGTCTAAGTCCGTTACCCACGACCTAGGAAGTATTGCACATGATACGATATAAGTGTTTGCATCCAATTAGGGTTTGCAAGTTATTGGAAATCAAGCAACGGTGTTTTTTTTTTTGGGTAAAGGGTTACCCCGGTAAATTTTATAAATAATCAAAGAACAGGGTGTGACAAAAGTTGCCACACACTACTAGACTTGACAACCCAAGCCTAGGCAAAACAAACCAACACAACCCAAACTAAATACAGCCATGCCAAAAAGACAAAAACAATAACCGACCCAACAAAACTACTAACGAACTACACTAGACAACTATCACTAGCCATTAACCCGGGTCATCCTCCTTAATCTTCCATCTATCCAATAGCTTCCGATGGTTAACATCACCGCTCACCTTGAACCCCATAATCCGAAGCCGCACTATATCAAGAATCAGCTGTGCTACCGTATTTTCACTCCGTTGCAGGTTTGAAAACAGTCGGTTGTTACGTTCTTGCCATATGAAGTATGTAGAAGCCGCTACAACAAGCTTGCACACAATATGCTCCAGCTTCTTTGAGTTCGCATGCTGATCAACCCAAGCCATTACCGAACTCCACGTATCATTAACCATCCCCATATCAACCCTTTTGTTGACAATGTTCCAAACCTTAGCCGAAAAACAGCATTGAAAGAATAGATGATCTCGTGAGTCTCGACCATACTTACATAAAGGACAACACATAAGTATTAGGTTCGTCTCACTCCCCGCTTCCCACACCGCCAATCTATCTTGAGTTTTCAGCTTGTTTGTTATCACCAACCAAATATGGAACGAATGTCTTGGAATACATTGGCCATACCACACCATGTTTACCCATGCCACCTTGTTCTCCCTAACCCGGAAATTATTCCATGCCTCCCAAGAAGTAAAGTGACCTATTTTCCCATCAAAACTTTTCCATCCAAACCTGTCCTCCATATCTTGAGCGATGACAGGCCGTGCCACATTTATTAGAACCGGAAAGAGATCCAACCACGCCTGTGGCCATCGCCAATCCCCATTACTATCAATGATGTCAGCCACTGTATTTGTCAAAGTAAAACCTTCTCGAGCTATCATCCTTGGAGTGATGAAATGTCGAATGGGACTGCATGAACACCAATTGTCACTCCACACATTAGTCCCGTTACCGTTACCAATAGACTTCCAAACAAACGGACGAACTAAACTTCGAATGGCTAATATCTTCCGCCAACTCCAAGTCAGATTCCCCCGTGCTGGAATCTCCCAAAAGTTCCGACCTTTTAACCTGTAAGCATGAATCCATTGGACCCATAGAGATTCTCTATTGGTGATGATACTCCAAATATGCGACGTGATAAGGGCTTTGTTAACCTCCGATATACTACGGATACTACTGCATGATATCACATAGACCGATTCATACACGCAAGATCATACAGTTGTATTCAGTATCATACGATTATATATATAGAATCATACGTCACGTAAACAATTAATCGTTCACATAATTCATGCGTCGTGTTCTTGATTACACCATTTAATCTAACGTGGATGTTAGCTTAATTGCCACTGTTATCATACTTATCATATTGACATTGTTAACGGGTTTAACAGAGTTTGTGGCTTAACACAGTAGCATACACATCTTAACAACTTCAGCATTTGATAACACACATTCTGGGTTTCATATTAAACATACACATCATCAGACAGGGCCTTGCCCTTCATAAAACTCAGGCAAGAACATGGGTGGGGGTTTAAAAGTCGGACAACATAGATAAGGAGAATAAAAGTCGGACATGGGGGGGGTGTGTGGTCACAAAACTCGGACCACTTAGGCATCAAGTAAACTCGGACAGAATGAGTTCAACAAACTCAGACATAATGTGCTCAACAAACTCGGACCTCCCTTGCATCCTACATAAAGTTCGGACATGTGTTTGTGTGAAACTCGGACCATGTGAGCCTTTGAAACTCGGACCATGTGACTCTTTTATTAAACTCGGACATGATCAACACATAACATCGGACATCCACTCCTTTCATGCGAAACTCGGACCACAACCACCTCATGAAACTCGGACATATAGGCTTTTCAAAACTCGGATTACATGATTCATGTATATACTCGGACCCTTATGATCTTGAATAATACTCGGACATCACCTGATGACTTAAACTCGGACCATACATGAGTAATTAAACTCGGACCCTACATGAGTAATTAACCTCGGACCATACATGAGTAATTAAACTCGGACCTTCATTGATTCACACAAACTCGGGCTTTATTCCATCACATAAACTCGGACCCTTTACTTCTTTTAAAACTCAGACAATATGATAACAAGCTCGGGCATAACCAACAATTAAACCACGGACATATACGACCTGTTAAAGCTCGGACTAACACAATCACAAAGGTCAGACTAAAATAAATCACGATTGCATCAGTTACGTTTCCATACGACTCAAAACCCTAATTCATACATTTTCACAGTGAACTGTTCAATTATCAATCAACAATTCTACGTATCTTGCATCTAAATCATCAGCCAATGATTCCACATCAACCACACCCATTTCACAACAATCAACCATCAATCAATCACAGAACTATCATATGAAAACTAGGGTTTGCACATACAACAAGAACCAAGAATTTATGCAATCAAATAATCAATTAGATTTACAAGTATTACAATAATCCATAAACAATTACATTGAATGATTCTAGAGAAAGAGAGGAATCAAACTTGTGATGTCTTGCCAATGATTTGGTGATGATGATTGCTAGAGAAAGTGAATGTACGTGCTTTGGTTTTTGTGAAAGTGATTAGTGAAATGGGATTAGGGTTAAGTATGACTAGAATTTCACTAATTGTCCTCTACATCCTCAAGTATTATATTTTATAATAGTACACCATCTCATAACAATTTCATAATTTCACCCCAAGTTCATATATTTATTAATTTCACAATTAACAAACAACCATGCACAATCAAACAATCAAAACATATATAATTCCATGGCAATCGATTGTGCAAATAAACGACTAGTCAATACATGAACGTGCAATAAATGCGAAATAGAATCTTGGAAATTCGAGTTGTCACATCAAGTTCCTCATCTTCTTTACTACCGCAAACATGGAATGACCTTGAACCTCCTTAGCCCATTCAGAAGAAACAGCCTGCCTATACTCAGCTTTAGAAACGATAAAATTCGGAAATTTGAATGGTTTCGGTCTAGAGTTAAGCGCCGATGAAAACTTGAATATGCAAGGGGAATGATCCGATAATCGGGGCGGTTTAAAAAGAGCATAACCATTCGGAAACAAATCCAGAAACTTAAGATTACCCATAACCCGATCCAGCTTCTTCATAACTCCAATACCCTCTCTAGGCTTTTGGTTCCACGTATAGTGGATGCCATGGCTCGGAATGTCTAATAATTCAGTCTCCTTAACACACTCATAGAACTCCCTCATGCCAATCGAATGATTCGAGGGGCCGGATAGACAATCTTCCATATTGAGAGCAACATTAAAATCCCCCATAACAATCCATGGCTTATCACGAGCCAAAGCATTAAAATTGCAAAGATCCTCCCAAAGAGCTCGACGGTCATGGTATTTGTTTTCAGCATAAACAAAAGAGCAGAAAAAAACTCTATTAACAGCTTTTATCAGAACTTGAGTATGTATCACCTGGTCAGTTTGCGATATAACCATGATATCAACCACATCTACATTCCACCCAAGAATTATTCTAGTACCTCTGGAACATAACCCCCCATTCGATGTCCAACTCCAGCCCCTAGAGACTTTGTTACAGATATCAGATAACTTATTAATATGGATGTGCGATTATAAAACAGCACAAATACTCAACTTGTTTTCAGCAATGAGAACCCGAACCTCAGCTTGTTTAAGGGGCCGGTTCAAGCCCCTAATATTCCAAGCAGCTAAACTATCCATGTAAACCCGTAAACCCGGGAGTGCTTGCCCCCTCAGCATTGCTTCCAAGAGTAGAATTACTCATAAATTTCGACATTTCCGTAGGCACCACCTCAACAATTTCTTCTTCATAGCCCTCAAGCGGACCATTAGGAACAACCACTTTTGGCCCCGTAGAATTCACATTAACAAGAGGGGTATCCGCATCCCCATCTGATTTAGACAAAACTTCAAAAGAGTTTTTAGTCGCCACATTGGCATTCACATTAGAATTCTGCTTATCATCCTTCGTACCTGATGTGCTAGCACCCGAGCTTCCTGTTTTCGGCTTATACACAAATTTGGCCCTCTGTTTCTTTTGCATAACCCCTTTTCTAGCCATTTTCCTCTCATCCGTTATGAAACCCTCATCATCAATAACAACCTGCTTAGCTTTTGGAGCTACATTCTTAGGACAAGATTGATCACTATGACCAAAGACACAGCAAGTCGAGCATCTCTGAGGCTTCCATTCATATTCGACCTTCACCTTTTGAGTAACATAACCATCCTCTTCAAGCTTCGGAATTGCAACCGTAATAAAATCTTTTAAATCATTATCCGCACTAATCTCAATTAACGCACGAGCAAAACTACTTCTCCCCCAGTTATCAACACACATATCAGCCGTATATCCATCCAACCGTTTAGGAGTACCCAACTTAGACGCTAATAAACTCAGCCCATCATCCGTGTAAATAGCAATAGGAACATTATGGAGTTTTACCCAAACCGGAACCGACTTAATACACTCCTTTTTGAGGTTGACCGAAGGCGACCAAACATTCAAGAAAAGAGGAACTTTTCTAATTAACCATGGCCCTCCTTCAAGCACTTTCATCATCCCCTCCTTAGAGTCAAACTTGAAAAAGAAGAATCCTTCAGCATTCATCATGATCTTCGCAAACCCATGTTTAGACCAAACATTTTTTGCATACTATTCCACAACAGGAAAAGGCAACCGATTGCCAAAAAAATATCCATATAAAACATTTTCAAATTTATCCTGGACCTTTTGGATTACCTCACGAGGAGTAAGCACATCCGCATCCTGAACCGTCTCTGTAGCATCCAGCTTTCTGAAGTTAACCTCTCTTTTCAGCGACTTCTGCACTTTAACCTTGTCAGCATACGAAAAGATGGAAGCATCATTGACCACGTTACTCGAGCTGGGATTAGCTTGGCAATCCATGTTAGCTGCCGAAGACCCACCTCCATAATCCCACGAGCTAGGCAAATCCACCGGTTTTGAAATTTCAAACAACCCATCGATGACCGAAACATTACTAGTAGAGAACATACCACGACGCGGCATCATCGGATTACCCTCAATATTAGTAACTCGCAAACCAATCCCACGAACCGGAGGAGTATTATCATCAATCCCAGGAGATTGTTGATTCAACGGTTTCACCCCGCCACTTTCACCCGCCATGCATGCAAAAGAAAATCCTAAGCAGCCGACAATGAAACAAACTATTCAAGAAAACCTAATCGGCCAACAATAAGGAAGCAATCACAGAGAATCAGCACCCGAAACTGAAAGCTTCACAAAACCAAAACCCTAATCAGCCGACAGAAAGAAAACTAATCCGAAAGAACAAGAATCCGCAAACAAGAAAAATAGAGCCTGAACTCCCTTAAACCCTAGAAACAAAACCTCAACGCTTGATCGATTAATCAAGTGTCATCAATCTAGCTAAATTAAACTCAGTTAACCACAATCAATGGCAACCAGATTAATAGATTAGGGAATCAGAATATGTTTCTAAAGCAGCGATTGTAAGATGACAAACGAAAAACCCTAATTCTTAATTGATCCCTAATGCTAACGAGTTCGTTCTGGATTCTTGAAAGAACAAGATCCAATCACAGACTGTTATACATAAGATCACAAGAAAGAACAAGGGAGATCAAGAACAAGATGAACGAGATGGCCAAAGGGAGAGAGAGAACACGGCCCTCTCTTCAATGGGCTTACGTTAATGATGATGGTGATGATTGCTAGGGGATTAGAGAATGTAGTACGTGCTTTGGTTTTGAGAGAATGATTAGTGAAAAAAGGATTAGGGTTAAGTATCTCTAAAATTTCACTAATTACCCTCTACCTCCCTAAGTATCATATTTTACACATGCACACCATCTCATGACAATTTCATAGATTCACCACCAAGTTCATATATTTACCAAGTCTTTTACAATTAACAAACAACCATGCACAATCACAAAATACGATTCATCGCATCAAAACGTATACACTTTCATAGCAATCAATTGTGCAAATAAACAGCTAAACAATACATGAACGTGCAATAAATGCGAAATAGAAATCTTTGGAAATTCGAGTTGTCACATTATCCCCAACTTAAAAGAAATTTCGTCCCGAAATTTGGTACGCACTCACTGAGGAAGCTAGGTAAGTTGTATTGTTCACTGGTTTTCCCGGGGTGTCACATCATCCCCCCGTTGATTTGGAATTTCGTCCCGAAATTCCGCAGTAGTAGCTTCAGTCTCAGTAGTGGATGCATTGGTTCCGAATAACTGGGGGTACTTTTCTTTCATTTGGTCTTCGCGTTCCCAGGTGTACTCTGGGCCACGTCGGGAGTTCCAATGAACTCGAACAAGAGGGATTCTCTTGCTTTTGAGGACCTTAACATCCCGGTCCGTGATTTCAACTGGCTCCTCGACGAACTGCAACCGCTCGTCGATAGTGAGTTCCTTAAAAGGAACTATGAGGGTCTCATCTGACAGGCACTTCTTCAGATTCGACACGTGAAATACATTGTGAACTGCACCGAGTTCAGCTGGTAGGTTTAGCTTGTAGGCCACTTTGCCTATTTTCTCAATGATCTCGAACGGTCCGACATACCGCGGATTTAGTTTGCCCCGTTTGCCAAAACGAACGACACCCTTCCAGGGTGAGACTTTTAGTAAAACCCGGTCCCCGACCTGAAATTCCAAAGGCTTCCTACGCTTGTCCGCGTAGGCTTTCTGACGGTCGCGTGCTGCCGCCATGCGTTGTCGTATCTGTGCAATCTTTTCCGTGGCGTCCACTACAATCTCTGGACCCGTGATCTGACTATCCCCCACCTCTGCCCAACAGAGAGGTGACCGGCATTTACGTCCGTACAATGCCTCGAATGGAGCGGCTTGTATGCTGGTGTGATAACTGTTATTATGCGAAAACTCCACCAAAGGGAGATGCTTTTCCCAGCCGTTGCCGAAATCAATAACACATGCCCGAAGCATATCTTCAAGAGTCTGGATCGTTCGCTCAGACTGCCCATCCGTCTGAGGATGATACGCTGTGCTCATGTCTAGCCGTGAGCCGAAAGATTTGTGCATCGCTTGCCATAGCTCTGACGTGAATCGTGCGTCCCGATCCGAAATGATAGAGGTGGGCACCCCGTGCCTCGAAACAACCTCTTTAAGATAAACGTCTGCGTGGGTGGAGAACTTATCCGTTTCCTTTATAGCCAGGAAGTGTGCAGACTTGGTGAGTCGATCCACGATCACCCATATAGTATCATTCCCACGCTGGGATCTGGGTAGGCCTGTAACAAAATCCATGGAAATTTCTTCCCATTTCCATTGTGGTATCTTGGGTTGCTGAAGTAGGCCCGCTAGTTTCTGATACTCTACTTTGACTTTTGCACAAGTCAAACACTTGCCGACGTAAGTAGCGATGTGGGCTTTCATGCTAGGCCACCAGTATGTAGTTCTGATGTCGTGGTACATTTTATCCGACCCTGGATGTACCGAGTAGCGGGACTTGTGAGCTTCGTCCATTACAAGCTCTCGTAAGCCGCCATAAAGTGGGACCCAAATACGCCCCGTTACATAGTAGGCGCCGTCTTCCTTTTGTTCCATTCGTTGCCTTGAGCCGCGTAAGGCTTCAGCTTTGACGTTTTCGGGCTTTAATGCTTCCATCTGAGCAGTTCGTATTTGTGCAGGAAGACTGGACTGAATGGTGAGCTGCAAGGCTCGTACACGCCTAGGTAAAGTGTCTTTTCGACTGAGAGCATCAGCCACAACATTGGCTTTGCCTGGATGGTACTTGATGGCGCATTCGTAATCGTTAAGCAGTTCGACCCATCGTCGTTGACGCATATTCAATTCCTTCTGCTTGAAGATATGCTCGAGACTCCTGTGATCGGTGTAAATTGTGCACTTGGTACCGTACAGGTAGTGTCGCCATATCTTAAGTGCAAAAACAACAGCTCCCAGCTCTAAATCGTGCGTCATGTAGTTCCGTTCGTGAACTTTGAGTTGACGAGAAGCGTAGGCAATAACTTTATCCCGCTGCATCAATACACAACCAAGCCCCTGTATCGACGCGTCACAATAGACTACAAAATCGTTCGTGCCCTCTGGTAATGAGAGAATAGGTGCGCTGCAAAGCCTATCCTTTAAGTACTGAAAAGCCGTTTCCTGGGAATCTCCCCAACGGTAGGTGACACCTTTCTGTGTCAACATTGTGAGCGGCTGAGCGATCTTGGAGAAGTCTTTAATAAATCGTCTGTAATACCCCGCCAAACCCAAGAATTGGCGTATTTCTGTTGGTGTACGCGGTGCAGGCCAGTTCCTGATCGAATCTACCTTGGATGGATCGACATGGATCCCATCCCTGTTCACCACATGGCCTAGAAAGTGGACTTCACGAAGCCAGAAGTCGCATTTTGAAAACTTGGCGTACAGTTGTTCCTTTCGAAGAAGTTCCAAGATAAGACGTAAGTGCTGCTCGTGTTCCTCCTGACACTTGGAGTAGATCAGAATGTCGTCGATGAAGACAATGACGAACTTGTCAAGATAGGGTTTGCACACCCTGTTCATAAGATCCATGAAGACTGCAGGCGCGTTCGTAAGCCAGAATGGCATGACAAGAAACTCGTAATGGCCGTAGCGAGTTCTGAATGCTGTCTTGGAGACGTCCTCATCCCGGACTCTCAACTGATGATAACCAGACCTTAGATCAATCTTGGAGTAGTAACTCGACCCTTGCAACTGGTCGAATAAGTCGTCAATACGAGGAAGAGGATAGCGGTTCTTCACCGTCACTTTGTTGAGTTCACGGTAGTCGATGCACATTCTGAACGTACCGTCCTTTTTTTTCACGAATAATACTGGAGCTCCCCAAGGCGAAGAGCTTGGACGAATGAAGCCCTTATCCAAGAGCTCTTGTAGTTGCTTTGACAGTTCCTCCAGTTCAGTTGGAGCTAATCGATACGGTGCGCGAGCTATAGGTGCCGCTCCTGGAGCTAGCTCGACTTGAAACTCGACCTGGCGATGAGGCGGTAGACCTGGTAAATCTTCAGGAAACACTTGAGGAAATTCGCGTACAACTGGAATATCCTCTATTCTTTTCTCCTATGTCGATGCATCAGTAACAAGTGCCAAGATAGCCGTATGACCTCGTAAGCATTTCTGAGCCTTCAAGAAAGAAATAATGCCAACCACGGCACCACTCTTGTCGCCTTGAACTTCGAGAGGTTCTTGACTAGAACGAGGAATACGAATGACCTTTTCCTTGCATAAAATCTCTGCGTGATGCTGGGATAACCAATCCATGCCGATGACGATGTCGAAACTACCCAGAACTATTGGAATAAGATTAATCGAGAAGGTCTGACCCGCTAGAACGATGTTACAACCCTTGACTACATGCATGGCTTCTACACTTTTTTTGCTAGTTCTACGACATGTTTGGTGTTTAGGGGTGTTGGTGTACGTTTTAACAATTTACTCATTTTCAAGGACATATAACTTGTATCAGCACCCGAATCAAATAAGACAGTAACATAAATATCGTCGAGAAGGAACTTACCCATAACCACATTGGGATCATTCACTGCGTCACCCTGACCTAGCACAAAAGCACGACCCCGAGCTTCGTTGCCATTATTGTTGTTGTTTCCCCCGTTGTTGTTGTTGTTGTTCCCGTTGCCCTGGTTGTTGTTGTTGCGGTTCCGGTTCTGATGTAATTGAGGGCAATCGCGTTTGAAGTGACCTTCAGCCCCACACTGGAAACATCCCCGGTTTCCACGCTGTGGCTGCTGCTGCTGATTCTGTGGAGCTGGCGGTGGGAGTTGCTGGTTCTGATTTGCTGGCCGTGAGCTTCTACAATCCTTAGCCTCATGACCCATCTTGAGGCATCTTTGACACCGTTCCCTGCGACATCTTCCGCTGTGGTGTTTGTTGCACTTATTACACCATGGGTGAATTCCCCGATATCCACCCTGCCCCTGACCACCTGATGATTGCTGATTTGGACTCTGGTAGTCGTTGGTGCGGCGCTGCTGTGTTTGGGACTGAACAGAAACTGATCCCTTGCTGGAATCCCCATCCCACTTTCTTTTGTTCTCACTGGGAGTAGCAAGTGTAGTAGCAGTGGTAGCGGTAGCAGTAGCGCTGATACGTTTAGGCAGCCTGTTCTGATCCACTGCCTGATCTGTAATACGATGAGCGAGGCGCTGAATAGCCTGAATGTTGTCAAGATTGGCCGAT
Source organism: Helianthus annuus (assembly GCF_002127325.2). Lineage (NCBI taxonomy): Eukaryota > Viridiplantae > Streptophyta > Magnoliopsida > Asterales > Asteraceae > Helianthus > Helianthus annuus. The sequence goes on along the minus strand of NC_035447.2, from coordinate 164,956,206 downwards.
GTTACGTGGCTCTGAATTTCTGGCACCAAACCCTTGAGGTACAACTCGATGCGCTTGTATGGAGGGTCCACCATAGTTGGACATAGCACAGCCAACTCGTTCGACCTCTTGGTATAAGCCTCGATTTCTGACCCAGTCATTTTCAAATGATAAAACTCATCCTCCAGCTTGTGGATGTCTTCCCGAGTGCAGTATTCACGTTTAATCAATTCCTTGAAGTCATTCCAAGGGGTGGCGTTAGCAGCTGCCAACCCTAAGATCTGTACTTGCGCGTTCCACCAGGTTAACGCGATTCCCTCCAAAGTACCAGTGGCGTACTTGACCCTGCGAGCCTCAGGGCATTCACACATTTCGAACACAGATTCTAGCTTCTCAAACCAATGGAGGAGTCCCACTGCCCCCTCGGTGCCACTGAATGAGCTTGGACGACAGTCCATGAAGTTTTTGAAGGTGCAGACGGGCTGCTGAGCGTGTTGACCTATTGTGTACGAATAGGACAAGGTTAAACACAAGAGTTAATGTAGGATCTAAAGATCCTAGTGTGAGTCTAAACTGCAGGGTATACTACCTGCTTGAGCAGCTGCAAGTGCCGCAGCAACTTGTTCATTAACGAAAGCCGTCAACTGGGCTTGGGTCATGTTGATTCGTCCGACCATTGATCTTCACATCAAAGGCAACATAAGTGAGAAAGGTTCGTGAATAGTGCGATGACAGAAGAGTGTAAGCACATAAATGTTCTCAAGCAATAACAAGTAGTGAGCAAAGTAATGTAAGCATACTACGAGCAAAGTTCTATGCAATTCTAGCATGTAGGCAATAAACATAAACCTTATTACCTCGGATGTTGAGTCTTGCACGTGGAGCGAAGCGTCGTTGTGGATCGTTGAGAGCACTGTTCTGGTTATAGTCTGGTTTTAATAAAAACGTTTTCCCATATTAAAACCAAGTTCTCTATAACCAATGGCTCTGATACCAATCTGTCACACCCCCAAAATCCACCTGCGGAGTATCACCGCTTGGGAGCGTGACTGACCAGGATCAAGCCACCAATCATATTGAACAATATAAATAATTAAAGAAATTCATAAACCCAATTCAATACAATTGATGTTCCAACAAAACATAGTTTAAGTAGCGGAAGCATGTAAGTAACCCAACATAGTTAATAGTTTTAAATGTCATAACAGTTCAACATAGTAATCACGATCCTTGTCCACAACGACCGCGCCTCCAGTGCAAGCTCCATAAGTACCTAAGATCCTGCAAGGCATGCAGCAACGAGTCAACAACTAGTTGAGCGAGTTCACAGTTAACAGTTCAGTAATAGTATAGTGTGAGTAGTAGTATGTTCGTTCGTTATGTCATGTATCGTATTAGTTTCCATCGCGGCCTCCCAGGCAGGTATGCGAAGATATTAGGGGATGTTCCTCCCGAGTATTCTAGACTAGGTTTATCTGTATCGCGGCCTACCAGGCAGGTGTGCGAAGATTAGTAAATTCAGTTCGCGGCCTTCCAAAGGCAGGTGTGCGAAGTCAGTCATAATATCGCGGCCAACCCTTGGCAGGTGTGCGAAGATCAGTTCAATAAGTGTTACTAGTCTAGTCGTAGTTCTATCAGCGAAGTATATACAATAGTTCATCAAATCCCATTCCCACCCGGGAACCCCATGCCTTGGCTGTGTGAACTCACCTTGGTTTGCTCGGTATGCTTAACTATGTGCTTGTAATTAATCAATCAAGTCCTATAGTATGCACGTGTAATAAATCAGTTTTTCGTTCGTAACAAATCTTGCACACAAATCTAATGTCACATTGTGTTTGGCAATTATTCATCATGCGGCATTTAAGTAGTCAGTCAAATCCATATAGTTTCATACTTGATAGGATAATCAGGCAGTTAACATGCTCTACCAGGTAAACACATTAAACAGTGTTACAGGCATCTCATAACAGATCAAATCATGAATTAACATACAATACCTGTCTTCATATTAATCATACGCAAAATAGACAGGGCCTTGCCCTTCTAAAAATAAAAACTCAGACAAGTGTGTGGGGGGTTAACCCCTTTTAAAATTCGGATAAGGGGATGTGGGTGTCAAAAGTCGGACATGAGAGATTGGGGGGTTTAAACTCGGACCGAAGAGGATTGGGCCACAAGTTCGGACCATGGGCTCTCATACAAACAAACTCGGACAAGGGAGGTTGTCCTTCACAACCTCGGACTAGAGGGGGGGGGGTTAACAAGGTCGGACATCCCTATGTTTTCAAAGGTCGGACCACACATGAAGATTAAACTCGGACTAGATCATGGTGTGTCAAAACTCGGACCTTGGCACCAAATCATAAAGGTCGGACCTCTCACATTTTATTAAAGTTCGGACATGCTTGATTTAATTAAAAGTTCGGACATATCTCATTAAAGGAACTCGGACCTTATATGCATTCAAAGAAAACTCGGACCACTCTCCTTACATCTTAAAATTCGGACCAGCAATATGTAAAGGAAACTCAGACTAAGTGTTGTATGCATATAAGTCGGACTTCATGTCCCTTTTAAACCTCGGATCACATGATTACATATTAAAAATTCGGACTAAGGCTTCATGATTATACTTCGGACCATATATTATCAACAAAAATTCGGATATATGAAGCATATGAAACTCGGACATCAATCATTCCTTTAAAACTCAGACAACTAATTAGGGTTACAAAACTCTGACAAACATAACTCATTAGATATTCAACTTCCATTGCACGATTGTAACAGTTACGTTCTACGCTAAAAACCCTAATTTCTTACACATGCGATGTAGTAAATCAAACCAACGATCAGTATTCTAACAAGGTAGTCACCTAACGATCAGCATATGATTACGCAACAGAACATTAATCATTTCACCATAGTCAAACATTAATCAAAAACCACAGAATTATTATATGAGAGCTAGGGTTTTCATGAACACCAAATCAAGAATTGATAATGATCAAGCAATCGATTAGGGTTTACAAGTATTACAACAATCAATAAGCAATTACCTTGAATGATTCTAGAGGAAATGTAGAATCAAAGTGTTGAAGGCCTTGTGCCAATGATGATGGTGATGATTGCTAGGGGATTAGAGAATGTAGTACGTGCTTTGGTTTTGAGAGAATGATTAGTGAAAAAAGGATTAGGGTTAAGTATCTCTAAAATTTCACTAATTACCCTCTACTTACACATGCACACCATCTCATGACAATTTCATAGATTCACCACCAAGTTCATATATTTACCAAGTCTTTTACAATTAACAAACAACCATGCACAATCACACAATACGATTCATCGCATCAAACCGTATACACTTTCATAGCAATCAATTGTGCAAATAAACAGCTAAACAATACATGAACGTGCAATAAATGCGAAATAGAAGTCTTTGGAAATTCGAGTTGTCACATGTAATGTAAAACAATGTACTAAGTACGCACACAATGGGCATACATAGCATGAAATGTAATGAAATCATGTACTATAATGTACTAACGAACATAGCCGATATATGATGTGAAAACATGGAAAGCATGAAAGTAACAAGTAGGCACATGTGTTTCACCCCAAAACAGTTTAGAAAACAGTAAAAGATGGGGTTCAATGTACTCACCTGAGATTGCTTTGAAGTTCTTGTATAATACCCAAATAAAGCTAGAGATCACGGATATCAAACGACACCTAATAGGTAGCTATATTAATATACCGGACCAAAATCGGAAGGATCGGATAGTATGCGGGTTCGTAAACCAAACGAGTATGGAGACTCGTGTAATATGGTTTAACAAAGCCTACATACTAAAATGAAACCTAACCTAAGTGCTTACGACCCATTACGACCCGTCTAGGTAGCTTTTTTTTTGGGTAAAGGGTTACCCCGGTGAATCTATTAAAATGCAACCGCAATTAAGTACAAGTAGTGAGGATGTGTTCCACACTAGTTCATATACAGGACATGCCCCATATATGTAAAACAAACAAAAAAAAACCAAAGACCTATAACACCCCATAACCTAGTCTACTATACATCATGACAAGACATCTAGTAGACAAAACAATGCAAAAAAACAAAACATAATCCTCAACCACCATCATCAAAGATAAAGTAGCCACAAAACAGCAGCCCCTTCAGACGAAAAGTAGACAGCCTATCCATTAGAGAACTTGGTAGAAGAAGTGCTTGCCCTTGCTTTCGAAGAGAAAGGATGAGTACCCGATGTCATAAATTTACTAGTTTCATTGTAGACTTCTTCAACCACCTCCTCATCTGAATCCTGCCTGTCACTCGACGGTTTCTTCTCCACTCGACCCATAGTGGTACCTTCCTGATTACCATTATCATCCTTCAGAATGTCAAACGGGTTAGACGTTGAAACCTGATTCTGCATCGGACTCTTTGAGGACGATTTTGGTTTAGGGTTGACAACCTTTGGCTTCTGGTTTTTCATATGAAGCCCTTGATTATTAGGTTTCTTCTTTTTGGCTCCTACGACCTGAAAGTCATCATTTTTCTTTTTCTCAGTATCCCCACTCAAATTTACCTGAGGGTTCTTAGGGCACGAGCTATCATCATGACCGAAGACACAACAAGATGAACATCTTAACGGCTCCCAATCATACTCAATTTTAACTCCACCATTGAATGACTAAGACCCTCCAAAGATGGGATTGCAACAGTAACACTCTTCTTGAACTCAACTCCTGCCTGAACTTCAATAAGAGCTCTAGCATAGCTGCTTCTTCCCCAAGATTCCGCACACATTGTAGCAGTATACGAATCTAACATTATAGGCACCCCAATCTTAGATGCAAGTAAACTAAGTCCATCCTCAGTAAATGCCGCTAACGGCACATCATGCATCTTAACCCAAACCGGAATAGCTTTTAAATCCTCTTTTTCCAACTTGATAGAGGCCGACCACGCTTTCAAAATGATTGGAACATTTCTTATCATCCACGGACCATCCTCTAACATTTGATCCATCCCTTCTTTCGTTTTAAACTTAAAGAAGAAAAACCCATGTGCATTCATCATAATTCTTGACAACCCATATTTTGCCCAATTGTTCTTAGCAAAAAAATCAACCACAGGAAATGCCAGCCGTTTGCCCAGAAAATAACCATACAAAGTGTTCGCATACCTGTCGGTGACTTGTTTAACTGAAGACAGTGGAATGACAACGTCAGCTCCTTCAACAACCTCATTCGATTCCATCACCCTAAAGTTTACGTTAACCTTCTCTTTAGAATCCTTCACACCATTCGCAAAGGATAATTGTTCCGCAGAACCAGAACCTGTTTGTTTCCTCTTGTCAGCCGAGAAAGGTGCACCAAATAGGTCTGATTTTGGCGTAGACTTGCTAGAGTAATCCCAAAAATTATCAGACTTTTCGACATCCCGTGTTTCCAAACGACTCGGAACTGTTACCTTGGTGAGATCATCGATGATGTTTGAAGACTTAGGGTCATTTTGTGTTCTAATTGTTACACCACGCTTTGGCTGCAATGTGTTCCCATCAACATCAAGAAACCGTGCAGCAATTTCTTCAAACGATAATCGCGGCTTCCCACGAGTATCCTGTTGGTTTCCACCAGAATTTTTAGGTTTATCCATACCAATATTGAGAAACCCTAGTTGCCGTCAACAGAGATTCAGCAAAAGGATTGCCGGCTGAAACAAAGGCAGCCGTGACAAACCCTAGCCGAAACCTACAATTGAAATCGATCAAAACCCTATCTGCCGTCAAGCTGAAGTTCGATCAAAACCCAACCAGAATCCAATCGGAACGAAACAAACCCTAACCAGGCAACTCTCTCCAATAATCAAAAGAAAAAAAACGAACATGCAACAAGACTTCCAATCAAACAACGACGCAACCAAACAGGAACGAGCAAACCCTAATCCAGGCGGCGATTGAGAACGAAAAACAGAAACCCTAACTTTAAAATCGATCACTACTGGTAACAGAATCTGTACTAGAGAATGACGCTAATAGCAAACCTGTTAATCAGAAGATTACGAAGAAGAAAGTAGGGTTACATGAGGGACGACAATCGCCAGGCTAGAGAGAGATTAGGGTTAAACTTTGAGAGTTTAACGTGATGATGATGATGATGGATACCCGTCTAGGTAGCTTATGCTACCTTAACGCGTCATTTGCGTAGAACGCGTTTGGAACGCCTAACATCGTGGCCATAAGGTATAACCTCGGAAGGTTATAGCTATGGTCACCTAATGTGTTTAGTCGGATCCTAATGATCGACCAAATGGGTCGGGTTCGAAAGTATAAGCGATGGTTTAGATCGCTTACCTTACGACCCTATATAAGCATTATACTAAAAGTGACGAGCTAAGCATGTTAGAACATGCTTAACTAAGTTTAGAAAACAGGTTTGGCATCAAAACAAATGGCTTTGATGCTCACGAGTAGTTTGGTTACAAAATACGCAAGAATGCGCATTTTGGCCGAAACTACGACTCGTCACTGAGCCTAGATAACGTGGTAATCAGTAGGTATAGTCGCCATGGACTATAACCATCGTGATCACGCTCACGTTATGAAGTTCCAATGAACTTCGTGTTGACCATAGGCTGGTCAACGCAGAAAGTCAAACAAAGTTTGACTTTAGCACTAGAAAGCGATTAAAAGAACGAAAGGACACTTACGAAGGGTCGCCGAAAGCTAAACTTGATCCAGGAGCTCAGGTATGAAGCAATGGCATCAACTTAGAGCTCTTTGATCAGTTTTGTGGGTTTTAACACAAATGGGGGGGGTGGGTATTTATAGGAAAAGTAAAGCCGTTAGGATCGTTTCTTGAATATCGTGCCACGATCTTATGCGTACACTTGTCAAGATGTTGTGGTGGCTTATAATGACCTTAACTCTACAGATTGTGAAAGGGCATTGCCCTTTGGAGTGTTTGAAAGGCCAAGTTTTGCAAGAAAAACAACTTTCTGCATCTGCAGGGGCCACGCGGCCCGCGTTAGGATGCAGACAAAACTCAGGCGGGCCGCCTGGCTATGTCTGATCTGCACAAACTTTCAGAATTGGTAGTTTTGGTCCCTGTTGCATGTTTAAGCCATTTCCGACACTTCTAAGGCCCGTAGAGCCAACTTTAAGGCCCTAAAATGATGCCTAAACATTGTGGACATGAAACATGCTCAAAAATATGTCGGATGTTGGTTCGTTTGGCCGTACGATCGCGATGTTCGGTTAATTACGACGGAATGCGCATAAGCGCGAAAAATGACCCAAATGACGCGACGAATGGATTTTTCTCATGCCAAACACTAAGGCATAATATAAGGATGCTTACATAATAAATTTTTGGATGTCCGGATGTATTCAGAACGTAAGTTATGCGCGAAAGTGCAAACTTGTGCACTTTTTGACACTTTTAGCCCCTTAATGATCCAAAAGTTTATTTTAGCATACCAAACCCCTCAAAGCCTATTTCTAAGCTATGTAAAGGATATTTATGGTATGTTTAACTTATGGACATGTTCCGGAATGTTTGTTACAGTTCAAATTGGCATACTTTTGCAGTTTGTCAAGTTTAGTCCCTGTTAGCGAATTAACTTGTTTTTGCCATACCAAGGCCTTCAAAACTTATTTCTAAGTTATGTAAAGGTTATTTAAGGTATGTTGAGTATATGTTGATGTTCCGAAATATTTGTCGTGTCACACCCCGACCACGTAAAACAACAAAACGTGGCGGAAACGTCGGGGAGTGTTGTAACAGAATCATTGTTTCACAACCATGGATTAAACAAATTTCGTTTTATTGAATTAAATGAGTTACAATTGTCTTAACAATAAAGGAACATAACAAAAATTAATTAGTCTTGCATCTTTTAATGTCACTAAGGCCTCGTCCAATCCTATGTGAGCATGCATCAATATCATCATCAATAGTCATCAACTATAATACCTGAAACACATGTGAAAATATATATCAGCATAAAAATGCCGGCGAGTACATAGGTTTTATGAAAAATAGGATTCATGACCTAGGTTTTAGAAAATGTTTAACAAAAACTTGTCATTAATCCAGTTTAAGTGTTTGCTTTTATAAAATGTTTGAAAATCGATAATAGATATGTATAGTTAAAAAGAATGATGTAAGGTTAAATGAATAACCAAGTAAAAATGAGTTTGTATAAAACAAACTGTCTTGTAAAACAATGTCTTGTAAAAAATATGTTATTTGTGTAAAAAACGTATAAATCCAAATGAATGATTCAAATAATGCTACGCCATGTAATATAATACAAGCACTTATATATAGGAAGTACCAGCGGCGTATCCACCATGCTTGTATCACATTACACACGTCTCGTTACTCAAATCACTTACCCACATAAACCACCAATGTAAATTGCCCATGTCTAAACCGTTGTCAAATGTTAATCAAGTAATGTGTACACAAAATGTCATGTATGACAAGTGAAATATGTAATCACCAAACCATAAGTAAGAATGCACAAACAATGTACTAAGTATGCGACGGATGGTCATATATAGCATGATACAAAGCATAAAATGTCTTGTAAAACGATGTACTAAGTATGCACACAATGGGCATACATAGCATGTGATGTAAAATGTACTAAGTATGATGAACATACGTAGCATGAAATGTTATGTAAAACGATATACTAAGTATGCACACAATGGGCATACATAGCAAAAACATAATAAAATCATGTATTTTTTTGGGTAAAGGGTTACCCCGGTGATTTTATATATTCACATCAAAAACAAACAAGTAGTGAGGTGAAATCCACACTAGTTCTTACATGAGACAGGCCCCACGTAAGTAAAAGCCAAAACAACGAAACCAACATAACAAAACAAGACACCTAGTCTAGCAACTAGCAAAAACAATAGCAACTAAGAACTGTCATCTAGCCTCCATCGTCGCTCACAGTATCTTCACCAATGCCCCAAACGCCTCGCAATCTAGCAACATTCGTACATTGCCTAAACTTAACCCCCATTAGTTTTTTTTTGGGTAAAGGGTTACCCCGGTAAATTTTATAAATAACCAATAAGAACAAAGCATGTGCCTGACATAGCACACGCAACTAGCCCCGGCATACCAAGACTAGGCAACAAGAAAACAAGACCAACATCAACGTACAACCAAAAGACGACACACAGCCCAAAACACTACCAATAAAACAAACAATTACTACCAAACGGACAACACAAAATCTTGGTCCTTAGCCCGGGTCTTCATCCGATGCCCTACACAGGTTCTGCCACTTTGTGAGCGTCCTTTGGTAATCCAAATCTCCTTTGTAAACGAAACCCATTAGCCTGAGCCGGACAATGTTTTTAATCTTCTCGGTTACCTGTTCCGCCGTGCACTCCTTTGACGTAAACAACCGATTATTCCGCTCTTGCCATATGTAATAAGATGAGGCCGATATTGCTAGCTTACACACGATGTGTTTGAACCTTTTGGAATCCGAATAGCGTTCCATCCAAACCGCAATCGAAGTCCAAGAATCATTAACGTTTTCCAAATCCACCAACATCCTTATGTTCGACCAGACTTGAGAAGCAAAACCACACACGAAAAATAAATGATCTCTAGAATCCGTACCATGTTTACAAAGAGGACAACACATGAGTCTCCGGTTCGTTTCGCTGCCCACTTCCCAAACCGCCAACCGATCTTGTGTTTTGAGCTTGTTTTTTATGACTAACCAAAGATGAAATGAATGTCTCGGGATACATTGACTAAACCACACCATACTAGCCCACTTAACTGGAGTGTCACGAGTCCGTAATGTATGCCATACTTCCAATGAGCTAAAGTGCTGATCATGACCCTCTACATCCTTCCAAACCATTCGGTCCGCTAACTGGGGGTCCTGTTGATTAACAGTTAACCCAATCAGAACCGGGTATACATCGTACCATGCTTGGGGCCATTTCCACTGCCCATTCTCATCTATTACTTCTGCCACCGTGGCTTGAAGGTTAAACCCCGCGTTCGCAATGTGTCTTGGTGTTATAAAAGACCTAAGAGGACTCAAGTGACACCAATTATCGCTCCACACATTCGTTTGCTTACCACTCCGAATGATGCTCCAAAAAGACGGCCGAACCGCATTCCGAATGGATAAGATCTTCCTCCAACCCCACGTCATACTACCTTTACCTTGTACCTCCCAAAAATTCTGATTTTTCAATTTATGAGTATAGATCCACTGCACCCATAATGAGTTCCTTTTTGAGAGGATACTCCAAATATGCTTAGTAATGAGGGCCTTGTTGACATCCGCAATACATCTAATACCCAAACCACCTTCCGCTTTTGGCAAACATATATCATTCCACGCCACCTTTGCTTTGATTCTCCCACTCGTTCCCGCATTCCAAAGAAAGCGCCGCATACGCTTTTCTAACTCCTTGGTAACACGAGCCGGGATCATGAAAACGGAAGCCCAATATAAATGCATGGCTGAAAGAACAGAGTTAACTAGCTGCAACCTACCCGCAAACGAGAGAGTCTTTGTCATCCAGTTATCAATTTTCTTCTCCATACGATCCACCAGCAACTTACAATCTTTTGCCATTAACCTCGTGGTAATCAACGGCACACCAAGATACCGAACAGGCAAAGTACCTTCCTGAAACGGCATAATGTTGAGAATATGCTGCCTAACCTGCTGACTAACATTACAGAAAAAAACCGTACTCTTTGCAGGGCTCGGAACTAGTCCCGAGATATTAGTGAATAACTCCAACACCTCCTTGATGTGGTTAATTATGAGGGGTAAACTGCTTACTCAAGATAAGATTTTGCAATGGGGGATAGAGCGAAGAAAGAATATGAATATGATGTGCTGCATGTTATGTTATCAGAATAATGATTCTCACAGTCATTTGTTTTTTGAGTGCCCTTTCTCGGCTCAGGTTTGGATATCGGTCAGACAGAAGGTTGATATGGTTTCTGTTCAGCCTAAGTGGACAGATATTATAGATTGGTTATTGCCACGGGCTAGGTCGAGGTCGGTGGCTAACTATGCGGCTCGTCTTCTGGTTGCGGCTAGTGCTTACATTATTTGGCAGGAGCGTAATGCGAGAATTTTTAAGAATCAAATGAGACCACCGGAAGTGATAAGTGAAGTCATTCTCAATACGGTTCGGTACAAACTCATGGGTGCGAAGCTGCGAAAGACTGCTAAGGTGCAACGGTGGCTTGGGGAATGGAAGATCGGCTCAAACACAATCAGTGATGACGGTGGCTAGTGTGTTTTAAAGTTGTGTTTGTGTTTGTGTTTTGTTTTCCTAGGTTGGTTGGCTAGGTGTTTTCTTTTGATTGTATCTGTTTTGTTTTGATGTACTTTCATGAGGTATGCCTCATGTTAGAACTAGTGTAGGCTTCTCTACACTACTTGGTTTTTTCGTTGTGAATATATAGAATCACCGGGGTAACCCTTTACCCAAAAAAAACTCCAACACCTCCTTGATTCTGTTAACCGGAGAGACACTCCCATGAACAAAAATAAACAAATCATCAGCGAAAGAGACATTAATAATTTTCTGCTTCACACATTTTGCATGATACTTGAATGTTGTGCTTGAACGAGCATTATGTTGAAGGAGTAAAGTGAGCACCTCCATGACAAGAGTGAACAAATAAGGAGACATTGGATCTCCTTGACGAAGCCCCCTTCTCCCCTTAAAAAACCCATGGAGATTACCGTTTATACTCAATGAATAGGTAGCCGTGGTAACACACGCCATAATCCAGTTCACCATCTTTCTATGCAAACCAAACTGACAAAGAATCTGTTCTAGAAACGACCAACTAACAGTGTCATACGCCTTTTGAATGTCAATTTTGAATGCACACCTTGGCGGGCCTTTGTTTAGATGGTAGTTATGCATCAGTTCTTGCGTCAAGAGGATATTATCCGAAATCCTCCTACCAGGCACAAACGCCGATTGATTAATACTAACTAGGGTCTCCAAACACCCCTTTAATCTCTCCGTTATAATTTTACTTATACATTTGTAGAGAACATTGCAACAAGAGATTGGACGGTAATCCAAAACCGAATCCGGGGTATCAACTTTAGGGATTAGAGCCAAAATTGTATGATTCAATTGCTTCAGAATTTTACCGTTCTCAAAGAATTCCAGAATCGCTTTTGTGACCTCAGCCCCCACAATATCCCATGCATGCTTGAAAAAGGCAGACGTGTAACCATCCGGTCCCGGAGCTTTGTTTTCACCAATACTGAACATAGCCTTTTTAATTTCTTCTGGAGTAACCTGTCTGACCATGTTGCTTGCCGCTTCCGGACCAAGCGTATTAACACAAACCTCCGACAAGTCAATACGAGCAACTTGATCCTCCATTCCTAAGAAACCCGCGTAATGATTTACTAACGCTTCCGAAGCCGCATCCCCTTCATATCGGGTTCCAGCCACATCCCGAATACAATGAATCTTGTTTCTAGCATTTCTACATTTCAGGCTATTATGAAAAAAGCTGTATTCGAATCCCCAGTACAAAGCCACTCAACCTTTGATTTTTGCTTCAAGAAACATTCTTCATCATACGCTGCAATCTGGAACTCCTTTAGGCACTCCGATTCGTTCATACGAAGCTCCACATCAAGAGGGTTCTTGTCTAGCAGGCATTGGATCTCATCAAGCTTTTTACGCAGCTCACTCACCTTTAAGTGTAAATTCCCTTGTTGGTTCAGGATTTTCCTAAGACCTGGCTTCAAGTTTTTTAACTTAGAGGTAACCGAGAACATAGAAATCCCATCAACCATCTTCACCCATTCTCGCTCGACACAAATTCTGAACTCCGGTTTAGAAGTAATAAAATTCGCGAACTTGAACGGTTTCGGCTTAGACCCTTTAGGCACATTTGTAAGCTTTAAAATGCAAGGAGTGTGGTCCGAGACCCGATACGCATGGTACAGAACATAGGCATCAGGAAACATGTCTAAACCCTTAACATTACACATGACCCTATCAATCTTACGAAGTAAACCAATACCCTCCTTCGGCTTCTGGTTCCAAGTGTATTGCATACCATGACCCTTCACATCAAACAGGTCCGAGTTCTTGACACATTCATAAAATTCACGCATTCCAATAGTTTGACTCGACGTACCAAACAGTGAATCCTCCATATAAAGCGCCGAGTTAAAATCGCCCATGACAAACCAAGGCTTATCCGTACACAATATTGCATGCCCAGCTAAGTTCTCCCAAAGAGCCCTACGGTCTTGATACTTATTTTTTGCATAAACAAAAGACCCGAAGACACTAGTGTTATCAGTTTTAGACCATAATTGCGCATGAATAACTTGATCAGATTGAGACAAAATCATAACATCCACAATATCACTATTCCATCCTAGGATAATTCTCGTACCCCGATCACAAAGACCCCCATTAGACGTCCAACTCCAATTTCTGAACACCTTGTTACAAACTTTATCCAGATTAGCAACCTCCACATGCGATTCAAGAATAGCACAAACAGACACCTTATTTTCCGACAGCATAAGACGAACCTCATTTTGTTTCAGGGGATGGTTCAAACCCCTTATATTCCATGAAAGAAAACTATCCATGAAGACCGCTCTGACCGGGAGTGCTTGCCCCCTCAGCTTTGCTTCCAATCGAATTACTACTCATAAACTTTGACACTTCAGTAGGCACCGCCTCAACAAATTCAGCTTCATAATCATCTAGCGGATCATTAGGACCGGCCACAGTTGGCCCCGTAGACTTCACATTACCCGGAGGGATATCCGCATCACCATCCGATTTAGATAAAACTTCGAAAGAATTTTTAGTTGCCACATTTGCATTCGCATTAGTATTCTGCTTGTCATCCTTCGTACCTGAAGTGCTAGCACCCGAGCTTCCTGTTTTCGGCCTATACACAAATTTTGCCCTTTGTTTCTTTTGCATACCTCCTTTTCTAGCCATTTTCCGCTCATCCGTAACGAACCCCTCATCATCAATAACAACCTGCTTAGCTTTTGAAACTATGTTCTTCGGACACGCTTGGTCACTATGACCAAAAACACAGCAAGACGAGCACCTCTGCGGCTTCCATTCATATTCAACTTTCACCTTATGAGTAACATAACCATCCGCTTCAAGCTTCGGAATTGCAACCGTAATATGATCTTTTAATTCATTATCCGCACTAATTTCAATTAACGCACGAGCAAAGCTACTTCTCCCCCAGTTATCAACACACATATCAGCCGTATAGCCATCCAAACGTTTAGGAGTACCCAACTTAGACGCTAATAAACTCAGCCCATCATCCGTGTATATAGCAATAGGAACATTATGGAGTTTCACCCATACCGGGACCGACTTAATACACTCCTTTATGAGGTTTACCGACGGCGACCAAACATTCAAGAATAAAGGAACTTTTCTAATTAACCAAGGCCCTCCGTCCAGCACTTTCATCATCCCCTCCTTAGAGTCAAACTTGAAAAAGAAAAACCCATCAGAGTTCATCATGATCTTCGTAAAACCATATTTCGACCAAACATTTTTTGCATAATACTCGACAACAGGAAAAGGCAGCCGATTGCCCAAGAAATAACCATATAAAACATTCTCAAATTTATCCTGGACCTTTTTTATAACCTCACGCGGGATCAGCACATCCGCATCCTGAACCGTCTCAGTTGCGTCCAGCTTACGAAAATTAACCTCTCTTTTCAGCGAATTCTGCGTTTTAACCTTATCAGCATACGACAAACTGGGAGCATCATTGACCACATTACTCGAACTGGGATTAGCTTGGCTATCCGTGTTGGCTGCCGAAGACCCATCTCCATAATCCCACACACTAGGCAATTCCACCGGCTTCGAGATTTCTAAGAGCCCATCTATGACCGATACATTATTCGTCGAGTACAAACCACGTCTCGGCATCATTGGATTACCCTCAATATTCCTAACTCGTAATCCAATCCCACGAACCGGAGGAGTATTATCATCAACCCCAGGTGATTGTTGATTCAAAGGTTTGACCCCGCCACTTTCACCCGCCATGCATGCAAAACGAAAGAACTAAAACAGCCGACAATGAAAGAAAACCAATCCAAAAACCCTAATCGGCCAAGAGAAAGGAAACAAACACAGAAAATCAGCGCCGAAAACAGAAACCTTCACAATACCAAACCCTAATCCGCCGTCAGAAGGAAACCAAATCTGAATGAACAAGAACACGTAAAGAAGAAAATAAAGCCCGAACTCCCTTAAACCCTAGAGGCAAAACTTCAACTCTTGATCGATTAATCCAGTGTCATCAATCTAGCTAAATTAAACTCAGTTAACCGCAATCAATGGCAACCAGATTAATAAATTAGAGAATCAGAATATGTTTCTAGAGTGGCGATTATATGAAAAACAAACGAAACCCTAATTCTGGATTGATCCTTGATGCTAACGAATTCGTTATGGATACTTGGAAGAAACAAGATCCAATCACAGATTGTTATACATCAGATCACAAAGAAGAACAAGGGAGATCAAGAACAAGCGCACGAAATCGCCAAGAAGGGAGAGAGAACCCCCATTAGTTTGTACCGGATAGTTTTAAGAATCGTGTCTCGTATCGTGTCCGGTGGTCTAGTTTGATTCCTGAATAATCTCGCATTACGCTCTTGCCAAATCACATAAGCCGTTGCTCCCACTACGAGTTTGCTAACAAAGTGAGCCGCAGTCTTCGATCTCCTTCTAGCCTTGAGCCAACTAATGATCGAGCTCCACTTCTGATCCACGTTAGCCATACCAGCCTTCTCACGAACCATGATCCAAACTTTAGAAGAGAAACTACATTCAAAGAAAAGATGCTCGTGTGAATCAACGTTTTCGTAGCAAAGAAGGCAGCACATCATGTTCATATTTTTCCTCCTGGACAGATCCCACTGGAGAATAATGTCTTGAGTCAAAAGTTTACGACGCATGATCAACCACATTAAGAACGCATGTCTGGGAATGCATTGGGCAAACCACACAATATTCACCCAGTCTATATCTTGTTCCCTAGATCGACACGAGTGCCAAGCTGTAGAGGACGAGAACTCTTTCATATCATCACCATCTTTCCAGCATAACCTGTCAATACTATTCGGTTGGAGCTGAATGGTATCCAGCTGATTCAAAAAAGGGAACCGATTCCTCCACTCTTACGGCCAAGCCCAAGAACCGTGTAAGTGAACATCTGCAACTTTAGCATTTAGCATGAAACCTGCATTTGTAATCACCCGAGGCGAAATGTAATTAGCGAGAGGCCCAATTTGACTCCAAGAATCGTACCAGGCCGATGTGTTTCTCCCATCCCCCAAGTCTGACCAAATATGATTTCTTAAGAAAGGCCTGATTTGAAGAAGCTTCCTCCATGACCAGCTACAATTCGTCACAATTTTACACGTCCAGAAATTGCACTGCTTTAAGCGATAAGAGTAAATCCAGGCCACCCATAATGAATCTTTCTTATTCAGAATGCTCCAAGCATGAGACGCCATAAGAGCCTTGTTGACATCTCCCACTCTACGAATACCAAGGCCACCTTCATATTTTGGGACACAAATAGCATTCCAAGCAACTTTAGCTTTCCCTCTATGAAACGAAGCTTCTTGAGACCATAAGAAATTTCGCATTTTAGCCTCCAACTCTTTAATGATACTAGCTGGCAGTATAAACACGGAGGACCAATACACGTGGAGAGCCGACAAAACAGAAATAATAAGTTGTAATCTACCCGCGAAGGAGAGCAGTTTGTTTTTCCAGTTACCAATGCGCTTCTCCATCCTTTCAACCAAAACATTACAATCTTTCGCTAGGAGTCTAGTCGATATTAGGGGAACCCCTAAATATCTAACCGGCAAAAGACCCGCTTCAAACGGCATGACATTCAAGATAGCCTCTCTGACATGATCAGAAACATTACAGAAAAAAGCAGTGCTCTTCTGGATACTAGGGACCAATCCCGACATGTTTGTAAAAAGCGTGAGCGAATCCATAATAAAAGAAGCCGATTGAACATCTCCACGAGCAAACAGAAATAAATCATCTGCAAAACAGAGGTTAATAATACGCTACTTTTCACATTTGTTATGGAATTTAAACGAAGAATCCACCCGAGAAGCATGCTGCAGAATGCAGGTTAGAATTTCCATGACAAGAGTGAAAAGATACGGAGATAACGGATCTCCTTGCCTCAATCCACGTCTACCCTTGAAGTAACCATGCACTTCCCCATTAACACAGAGAGAGTAAGCTGGTGTAGAAACACATGTCATAATCCAGTTTACAAACTTCGAATGGAAACCAAAACCAACGAGCACATCCTTGAGAAAACTTCAATGAACTGTGTCATAGGCTTTTTGAATATCAACTTTAAATGCACACCGGGGGGGACCATAGCTTCTATGATAATTGTGCATCAATTCTTGAGTGAGCACTATATTGTCCGAGATCTTCCTTCCCGGTATAAAGGCCGATTGGTTGATGCTAACAATTTGGTTCAAGTAACCCTTAATACGGTCCGCCACAATCTTGCTAATACATTTATAAACGACATTACAACAAGCAATGGGCCGATAATCCGTAACTGAAAGAGGAGTGGTCTTCTTTGGAATTAGAACAATAAGAGTATTATTCAACTCCCGAAGAAGCTTACCAGTATTGAAGAAATCAATTATGGCATTCGAGACGTCAACACCAATAATATCCCATGCACTCTTGAAAAACGCCGCTGAATACCCATCCGGACCAGGGGCTTTTTCATTCCCAATAGAAAACATGGCCAGCTTAACCTCTTGACTCGTGACCGGACGGATCATATGCAACGCATCAACTTCATTCAACTTGTTGGAAAACAGATCATGCGAAGGCCGAATAGCTATATCATCTTCACTTCCAAGGAATTTTTCATAATGAGCAACAATTGCCTTTGACACATTTTCGCCCTCAAACAGAATCCCTTCCGTATTAGTAATAACATCAATTATGGTAGTATGATTTCTGCTCTTCAAGGAAGCATGAAAGAAAGCCGTATTAGCATCCCCCGCGCGAAGCCAATCCACTTTTGATTTTTGTTTTAAGAACCCTTCCTCATCTAGACAAGCCTCTTGAAAATCAGCCGATATCTTCATCTCTAGCTCACGAAGAACAACATTTAACGGGTTACTATCAATATCCCGCTGAACCGCATCCAACTTAGACCGGAGCTCCTCCACTTTCTTGTGCAGATTACCTTGCTGAAACAGAAGATCACGAAGCGGCTTCTTTAGCAATCGAAGCTTTTTCACCACTCGAAATTGCTGAACTCCTTCAATATTAGTCTCCCAAACCTTTTTAACTGCTTCAATAAAGCCGGGCTTATAAACCAAGAAATTTGCGAATTTGAACGGTCTATGTTTATTTTTATCCGGCAAAGGGATCTTTAGCAAACAAGGAGAGTGATCCGATATACGATACGGATGGAAAAACACCACCGAATTGGGAAACATATCCACAAAGGGAATATTACCCATAATTCTGTCAATTTTCTTTAGCAACCCGGCTCCCTTTTTTGGTTTTTGGTTCCACGTGTAATGCAAACCCGAGCTATTTATGTCAAACACCTCCAAATCCGAAATGCAATCTTGAAAATCTCTCATTCCAATCGAAATGTTTGAAGCTCCCATAGACTTATCATCTAGGTTGAGAGCTGAATTGAAATCGCCCAAAATAACCCAAGGTTTATTCCCCACAAGCACTTTATGCTTAGATAAATGATACCATAACTCCCTACGCGTAATATAGTAATTAGCTGCATAGACAACGGAACAAAAAAACACTTTCTTATCTTGCTTAAATACGAGTTGAAAATGCATAACCTGCGAAGACTGAGAAAGCAACACGACATCAAATATACCCGGGTCCCAGCCTACTATAATCCTCGTGCCCTTGTCACAACTGTTCCCATTCGTGGTCCACTCCCAACGACGAAAAACCAAAGAACAAACCTTATTAAGATTATCTACATTCACATGAGATTCCAGAATAGCACAAAACGACAACTTATTCTCCTTTACAATCTGTCGAACCTCTTGTTGTTTCAGAGGGCGGTTCAACCCCCTAATGTTCCAAGACGCTAGACTAATCATTAGAAACAACTGAAAAAGGAGTGCTTGCCCCTTGTACTTTGTGCGTTCCTTCCATGAGGAATTCATCCATCTCGCTATAACCCTCCAACACCTTGTCTTCCACATAGTCTTACTAATAGTCTACTAGTGAATCATAGCAAGTATATGATATAAAAGCATGAAATCATGAAAGTAACAAGTAGGCACATGTGTTTCACCCCAAAATGTTTGGAAAACAGTAAAAGAGGGGTACTATGTACTCACTTGAGATTGCTTAGAAGTCCTAGGATAACCACCAAGCAATGCTAGAAGATCACGGAATCAAACGGCACCTATATAGGTATCTACATTAATAAACGGACCTATCGGAGGATCGGGTAGTACGAGGGTTCGTAAACCAAATAAGTATGGGAACTTATGTAATATGGTTTAACAAAGCCTACATACTAAAATGAAACCTATCCTAAGTGCTTTTGACCCATTACGACCCGTTTAGGTAGCTTATGCCACTTTAACGCGTCGTTTGCGTAAAACGCATTCGGAAAGCCTAACTAGTCCTATGACAAGTATTATATGCCTTATCATGTCTAATATTGTTGCTAAATCAGTTTAGATGTCAAAAATTAAGTTACATACGCTTAAAATGAATTTATGCGTAAAAAGGGCATTTTGGTAATTTACCTAAGGCATATAAACTACCTATCATACAACTACTTAAACGATGTGACCATAAGGTATAACCTCGAAAGGTTATTCTCTATACAACTATGGTCACTTAAAACGTTTGGTCGGATCCTAATGATCGACCAAATGGGTCGGGTTCGAAAGTATAGGCGATTGATTAGATCGCTTACCTTTACGACCCTAAACAAGCACAAATCTAAAAGTGACGAGCTAAACATGCTTAGTAAAGTTAGAAAACAGGTTTGGTATCAAAACAAACGGTTTTGATACCCTAGAGTAGTTTGGTTACAAAATACGCGAGGAAACGCATTTTGGCCGAAACTACGACTCGTCACTGAGCCTAGATAACGTGGTAATCAGTGGGTATAGTCACTAGGGACTATAACCATCGTGATTACACTCACGTTATGAAGTTCAAACGAACTTCGCATTGACCATAAACTGGTTAATGCAGAAAGTCAAACGCAGTTTGACTTTAACGCTAAAACGAATGAAAAACGCGAAAGAATACTTACAGAAGGTCCCCGCAAGATTCGAACCCGATTCACTCTCAGGTAGGAAGCTTATAAACTTCCACTTAGAGAGTGTTGAATCAGATTCAAATGTGAGGGAAAAAATGAGCAAACATGGGGGGGGTATTTATAGGAAACGTAGGAGGGTTAGGATCGTTTCTTGTTCCCCAAGCAATAAATCTGAGCCGTACAACACACACCCACTGAATTACAAACCCATGGGAGCCCCTAGGATTGCTAGAAACCAGTTGCAAGTGGTTTTGATGTGTTAAACAGCTGTAAACAGCTGTTTGCAACAAAAATGCAGAACTGGGAGTCTGATGCGGCCGGCTTGAGAGTTACCAGAAGTGTAGGCGGGCCGCCTGGCCATGTCAGATCAGCAGCAACTTTGAAAAATGACAGTTTTGGACCCTGCATGCTTTTAAGTCCATTTTCGACACGTTTAAGGCCCGTTAAGCCAACCTTAAGGCCCTAAAATGATGCCTAAGTATGAGGGACATGAAACATGCTCAAAAATATGCCGGATGTTGGTTCGTTTGGTCGTACGATCGCAATGTTCGTTTAATTACGACGGAATGCGCATAAGCGCGAAAGACGATCCAAATTGCGGGACGAATGGATTTTTCTCATGCCAAACACATAGGCATAATATAAGGATGCTTAGATAAATTTTTGAAAGTCCGGAAGTATTCAGAACGTAAAATATGCGCGAAAATGCAAACTTATGCACTTTTTGACGCTTTTAGTCCTTGAATGAGCATAAAGTTTATTTTTGCGCACCAAACACCTCAAAGCCTATTTCTAAGCTATGTAAAGGATATTTAGGGCATATTTAACTTATGATCAAGTTCCGAAAGGTCTGTTGGGTAAAGGGTTACCCCGGTAAATTTTATAAATCACCAAACCAAATAAAACAGGGTGTGCCAAGACATTGACACACACTACTAGTCAAGACAAACCAAGACTAGAACATCCAAGAAACAACCAAACCACAAAACAACATACAACCCGAAAAAAGAAACAAAGCCCGACAAACTAAGTCTCTAACAACAGGCTAGCCGAACAAAAACAAGCACTAGCCCGGATCACAATCCAAACTCTTCACCGAAATCTGCCAGGTGTCCAAAAGGTGACGATGCTTCCGGTCACTCCGAAGCTTGAATCCCATAATCTTCAAACGTACCGTACTGATAATAACATGTGAGAGCATCTCAGGGGATCGTTGGACACTAGAAAATAACCGGTTATTCCTCTCCTGCCATACATAGTACGAAGTAGCCGCAATAAGGATCTTACCCACAATCCGGTCTAGAGTTCTATAGTTTGCGTTTTGAATCATCCACTGCATAACCGAGGACCATGTGTTATTGACACTCTCCATGTTGACCATTTTCCTCACTGCTTCCCAAACTTTCGTGGCAAAGGAGCATTGAAAGAAAAGGTGGTCTCTAGAATCACGATCATGGTAACAAAGAGGGCAACACATAAGAATCAGATTCGTAGTACTACCCGCTTCCCAAGCAGCCATCCTGTCTTGTGTCTTTAATTTATTAGTCATCACTAACCACATATGAAATGAATGCCGCGGGATGCATTGGCTGAACCAAATTGAGTCAACCCAAGCAACCCTATCACCCCTATGCCGCAAAGAGTTCCAAACATCCCAAGACCGAAAGTGACAAAGGTTCCCTTCCATATCTTTCCAACTACACCGATCAGCCATATCAACTAAAGGATGCGGAGAAGGAATGTTTATAAGAACCGGAAAAAGATCGAACCAAGCTTGAGGCCATTTCCATTGTCCGATATCATCAATAATATCCGCAACAGTAGACCGAAGGTTGAAACCTGCATTGGCTATAGCCCGAGGAGAAATAAAGGATCTAAGAGGGCTACAAGAACACCAGTTATCACTCCAAGCATTCGTTTGCCGACCACTCAGGATAGACATCCAAATATAAGGTCTGATGTGGTTACGAATTGCAAGAATATGTCTCCATCCCCAGCTTACACTACCCCGTTTCGTCACCTCCCAGAAGTTCGTACCTTTCAATTTGTAGGAATGAATCCATTGCACCCAAAGAGAAGGACGATGATTAATAATACTCCATACATGGCCAGCAAGTAAAGCAATATTCACATCCTTAATACTGCGAATACCCAACCCCCCCTCTT
The DNA here is from genome assembly GCF_002127325.2 of Helianthus annuus. Taxonomy (NCBI): domain Eukaryota; kingdom Viridiplantae; phylum Streptophyta; class Magnoliopsida; order Asterales; family Asteraceae; genus Helianthus; species Helianthus annuus. Next base: position 164,933,643 of record NC_035447.2, on the reverse strand, counting down.
CCTTCGGCAGGCAAACATTGGACCAAGCTACTTTTGAACGAACTTTCCCCTGAATGCCACCATTCCAAAGAAACCGACGCATAGACTTTTCAAGCTCTTTAACTATACGAACCGGAAGCATAAAGACAGAAGCCCAATAAGTGTACATAGAAGCCAGAACCGAATTGATCAGTTGAAGCCTTCCTGCAAAAGATAACGATCTAGACATCCAATTGTCAATTCGACGTTTAACTCTCTCAATCAGGATTTTACAATCCCTATAAGCAAGACGGGTCGAAATCAGCGGAACTCCAAGGTAGCGAACCGGAAGGGAACCCTCCTGAAAAGGCATCAACCCTAGAATTTGCGTTTTCACATGGTTAGGAACATTGCAAAAGAAGATCGTACTCTTAGGCGCACTAGGAACCAAACCCGAAATCTTTGTAAAGCAGCCCAAAGCATCCCTTAAAACTTTAACCGAGGGCCGATCACCATGAGCAAAAATGAATAAGTCATCCGCAAATGACACATTTATAATTCTTTGCTTAGCACATTGAGAATGGAATTTGAATGATGCATGAGTTCTCGCTGCATGCTGAAGGAGAAGAGATAAGACTTCCATAACTAGCGTAAACAAATACGGAGACAAGGGGTCCCCTTGTCTAAGGCCCCGCTTCCCATAAAAGAAACCATGAATGTTGCCATTGATGCAAAGAGAATACGAAACCGTAGAAACGCATGTCATAATCCACTTTACCATTTTACGATGAAAACCAAACCTCATTAAGACAGTTTCCAGGAAAGACCAGTTAACTGTATCATATGCCTTCTGAATATCAATTTTCAAAGCACATCTAGAGGGACCTGTATTGATATGATAATTGTGCATAAGTTCTTGCGTGAGGAGGATGTTATCAGATATCTTACGACCAGGAACGAAAGCCGATTGGTTAATGCTAACCAAGCTATCCAGCTTGCCTTTCAGTCTATCCGTGATGATCTTGCTGATACATTTGAAGAGCACGTTACAACAGGAAATCGGCCTGTAGTCAAGGACCGAATTAGGAGCCTCCTTTTTAGGAACCAAAGCAATGATCGTGTGATTGATCTGTTTAAGCAATTGACCATTATCAAAGAAGGTAAGAACAGCGTTCGTAACTTCCTCACCCACCGTCTCCCAAGCATGTTTAAAAAAAGCTGACGTGTAACCATCCGGCCCCGGAGCTTTGTTTTCCCCAATGCTAAACATAGCCTTTTTAACTTCCTCTCTAGTCACCGGACGAACCATATGATTTGCAGCATTAGTAGAGAGAGTATTAATAAACAAGTTATCAATATCAAGCTGGTCAACGTGGTCCGGAGTACCCAAAAAATCCGTGTAATGATTAACAAAAACAGCGGGGACATCATCACCCTCAAATTGGTTACCCTGAGCATCTTTTATACACGAGATTTTACTTCTCGCATTCCTGCTTTTCACACACTTGTGGAAATAAGACGTATTAGCATCACCCGCACTAAGCCACTCAACCTTAGCTTTCTGCTTAAGAAAGCATTCCTCATCATAAGCCGCAACTTGAAAATCACGAAGACATGAAGCTTGCAACTCACGAAGGCAAGAGTCCGACGGGTTAGTGTCAATTTGCAACTGAATATCATCCAGTTGCTTTCGAAGAGAAGACACTCGATCATGAAGGTTACCCTGATTATGAAGAATCTTGCGAAAAGCTGGTTTGAGATTTTTCATTTTCTTGACCACCGAATACATGGCATGTCCCGTAACACTATTAGACCATTCCTTAACAACAGCTTGCAAAAACTCCGGTTTGGACGTAATAAAGTTCGGGAATTTAAAAGGTCTCGGTTTATGACTAATAGCCGAAGACGATTTAAACACACAAGGAGTATGATCCGAAATGCGAGGCGGATGAAAAAAAGCAAAGCCCTCCGGAAATAAAGAAAGGAGATGAATATTACCCATAATCCGATCTAGCTTTTTCAAGACACCAATACCCTCTCTCGGCTTCTGGTTCCATGTGAAATGCATACCATGACAAGGAATATCAAGAACCTCCAATTGTTTGACACAATCATCAAACTCCCTCATGCCAATAGTAAGACTAGACGAACCAGAAGAACAATCATCAAGACTAAGAGCCACATTAAAATCACCAAGAATCAGCCACGGCTTATCTCGAGCCAAACTATTATGCTTGAAAAGATCATCCCATAGCACCCGCCTCGCTTGATAAGAGTTTTCTGCATAAACAAACGAACAGAGAAGCACTTTTCTGTCAGCCTTAAAGTGGAGCTGAGTGTGGATAACTTGGTCCGATTGGGAGAGAACCATTAAATCCACATCATCCGCATTCCATCCAAGAATTATACGGGTACCCCTAGCACACAAACCCCCATTAGACGTCCAATTCCAAGAACGAAAAACTTTTTTACAAATTCTATCTAAGTTATTCACTTGGACATGAGATTCCAAAACCGCACAAACACTAAGCTGATTTTCAGTAATAAGAACCCGAATCTCGTTTTGTTTCAGGGGACGATTCAAACCCCTAATGTTCCATGCAGCTATACTACCCATTTAAACCTTTTAAACCGGGAGTGCTTGCCCCCTCAGCGTGTGTTCCCACCGATTTACTCGACATAAAATCAGCCATTTCCGTTTGAACCCTGTTAACAACTTCCTCTTCCTGAAAAGAACCATTTTTATTACCAACATTAGCTTGACCCGAATCATGTTGTTTCTCAGTGTCAACAAACCGAGCATCCCCCTCCGTGTTTTTAAGGGCTTCAAAAGAGTTCCTAATCTCCACACTATTCCGGTTAGTATTATTAGGCTTATCATGCTTTGTACCCGAGGAACTGGCACCCATAGTAACTACCTTTGGTCTATAAATGAATTTTTGTTTCTGCTTCTTCGGCATCGTTCCAAACCTAGCCGTTTTCCTTTTGTCAGTAACAAAACCATCCTCATCTATCACAACTTGCTTATCTTTCTTATTGTTCACGTTTTTAACACAAGTCTGATCATTATGACCAAAAACACAACAGCCCGAACACCGTTGAGGCTTCCATTCATATTCAACTTTGATTCTTTCAGTAACATAACCATCCTCATCAAGCTTCGGAATAGCCACAGTGATATACTCTTTAATATCAGCATCCGCATTGATTTCAATTAAGGCCCTAGCAAAACTACTCCGACCCCAGTGATCAGAACACATATCAGCAGTATAACCATCAAGCCGCTTGGGAGAACCTAATTTGGACGCTAACAAACTCAACCCGTCATCCGTATACACCGCAAGGGGAACATTATGCAACTTCACCCAAACTGGAACCGTCTTAATACCCTCCTTTCTAAGGCTGACCGAAGGAGTCCAAACATTCAAAAACAAAGGCACTTTCCTGATCAGCCACGGACCATTTTCTAGCACTTTAGACATACCCTCCTTAGTGTCAAATTTAAAGAAAAAGAATCCTTCCGAATTCATCATAAGTTTAGAGAACCCATGCCTAGCCCAAACGTTTTTAGCATAATACTCCACCACCTGAAACGGAAGCCGATTACCCAAAAAATAACCATACAAAACATTTTCAAATTTATCCTGAACTTTCCGAATTACCTCACGGGGTATGACTACATCAGCATCTTGACATGTTTCAGTCGTTTCCATCCACCTGAAGTTGACTTCCCTCTTCGTATGAACATTATTCTTGACCTTGTCCGCATACGAGTTGAGACTTGACCTAAAAACACTCGTATCTTCCCTACGGTCCATGTTACTCCCCTCAGATTGAACAGGAACAGTAATCTTTTCTAGTTCATCAATGACATTCATCACATTCGTATTACCACGACGGGGTAAAACAGGGTTGCCGTCAATATTGAGAGGCTTACCAAACAAAGACGACTTCCCTATAGAATCCGGAATACCCACCACCTTCGGATCATTAGCACGAATGAAAACATCCCCATGCAAGCGTTCTGAAAATGACTGAAACCCTAGATCCTCTAACCCCGGATCATGATTTCTCTCCATGAATGCAGCCGCCAATATCTTTCACATGCACACGTAAAATCTAAACAGCCGATAAAGAAACCAGAACCCAAACAGCCAACTAGACGCAAATCGTAGAACCCTAATAGCCGACACAACAAATCCAATGAATTAGAAGCTGAAATCCGCAAAAGATTACCAAAACCCTAGCCGTAAATAGGAAATCTTCTCCCAAAAACAACCAGAATTCGCAAACAGAAGACAAAGAACCAGCAATCCTTAAACCCTAGAACATAAACCTCAACCCTTGGTCCATTAATCCAGCGTCATCAATCTAGCTAAATTAATCTCAGTTAACCGCAATCAATGGCTTCCAGATTAATAGATTAGGGTTTCAGAAAATATTGCTAGAGCGGCGATTTAAGAAAAACAAGAAACGAAAACCCTAGTAGTTAATTGATCCCTAATGCTAACGAGTTCGTTATAGATACTTGCAAGAACAAGATCCAATCACAGACTGTTATGCATAAGATCACAAGAAAAACAAGGGAATGTTGAGCAAGAAGAAACTTGAAAATCGCCTGGATGGTAAAGATAGTTATTTCAGCTCTAAGGAAGTTTGGAATAATATTAGGAGTCGGGGTGATACGGTCTCTTGGTTCAATATGATATGGTTTTCCCAATTACAGTACAAATTGACATACTTTCGCAGTTTGTCGAATTTAGTCCCTGTAAGCGAATACACTTGATTTCGGCATACCAAACCATCCAAAACTTATTTCTAAGTTATGTAAGGGTTATTTAAGATATGTTAAGCCTATGACACTATTCCGGAGTGTTTGTTGCATTAAACTGGTTATATTTACGAATCAGATCGCGTATAACCTTCCAGAAAGCGATTTAAAGCCCGAAATCGAACAAGAATTAATATGTGCAAATGATACACATATTTACACAAAATCCCAAGTATGAAATACAATATTTCATTGGTTTGGTATTTGTTTGATGGTCGTGGTGACACAGGTGTCACAGTCTCCCCTACTTTAGGAAATTTCGTCCCGAAATTTATTCGTAGGAGTCTGTCCGTGACTTTGTGTCAAATAACCACCAGAGATATGCAAGGGATAATCCTATCATTTCCTTAACGGATATGCTTCAGAAACGAAAATGAATGGACGGAGTCATTTTCAACAGATGCTTCCTCAGAAACAGAAATGAAAGGATAATCAAACGGATATTCATTTCCTTCAACGGATATTCTTCAGAAACGAAAATGAACAAACGGAGTCATTTCCAACGGTTGCTTCATCAGAAACGGAAACGAAGGGATAATCAAACGAATATTCATTTCCTTAACGGATAATCTTCAGAAACGAAAATGAACAAACGGAGTCATTTCCAACGGTTGCTTCCTCAGAAACGGAAATGAAGGGATAATCAAACGGATATTCATTTCCTTAACGGATAATCTTCAGAAACGAAAATGAACAAACGGAATCATTTCCAACGGTTGCTTCCTCAGAAACGGAAACGAAGGGATAATCAAACGGATATTCATTTCCTTAACGGATAATCTTCAGAAACGAAAATGAACAAACGGAGTCATTTCCAACGGTTGCTTCCTCAGAAACGGAAATGATGGGATAATCAAACGGATATTCATTTCCTTAACGGATAATCTTCAGAAACAAAAATGAACAAACGGAGTCATTTCCAACGGTTGCTTTCTTAGAAACGAAAATGAAGGATTAAACAAACGGATATTCATTTCCATCAACGGATATTCTTTCAGAAGTGAAAAATGAATAGCTAGTTCATTTTTCTTCAACGGGTGCTTCATCAGAATTGGAAATGAACAGGGTTCACTCTAGACTCATGACAAAACTCGCTGTGGTTTCTGGGCACTAAATTCCATAATTATGTACGCGTCCATAATTATGTGATTCCTTGCATAGTTCGCACAGTGCGTTTCATAATGTGTAGGGGAATAAAATCAAACCTGTGATGAGTGTGACTAAACCACCATAGGGTCCTTTCAGCTATATCATCACATGATATTCCTAACCAGATTTTTGGATCAATCTGTTTAACTAGACCACTCAAGGGGTCTAATTTATGGAATAGTACTTCACAACCCCAGGTACTTAACTACAACGTAGAAGTCCATTAAGGATTTAAGATAGTACCTTTTGATATCCTACTATGAATCCCTTATAGAAGATTCTACGAGGATTTGGATAACAACAAAGAAAATTGGATCACACCAAGAACGTAAAGGGAGAACATAAGCACATAATCACAAAGTTGTTTAGTTTGACTTTTAATTTGTTACCTTTGGACGCGGATACTTAAAGTACACCAGGAATCCAATCCGTGGATTTCATTTGGCACTTTAATCATTTTCAAGAATCTATCTATAAAGATAGAATGATCTACCAAATATTCGATTTCGTTTTCAAGAAAGCGCAATAGATCATAATGACTTGACAAAAGATTTTTAAAACAACCCCGAGTTTAGGACCACGTATCTCGTCCAGGATTAAGATACGCCTCCTAAGCCCTAATGACTTGGATGACATCTTTATTCACAACGCAGCTTAAAAACTCCAACGCCCGCCAGATCCATTTACTAATACCCTGAAATACATGTAGTTTGAAAAATCAACAAAAGTTGAGCGAGTTCATGTGTAAGTAAGTATGTATAAAACTTTGTAAAAATGTCTGTATGTATGAAAATCGTTGGTATGAAAATCCCTGGTATGTAGCAATAAGTAAAAACCATCATTGGGTTGCAAAGCCAATGATAAGTGTGAAGTGATGCAGGAAGACTCAACCCTAGCGGATTTGTGCGTCGGGCACTTAGTCAACTCATGGTCCACTCAACAGACTCAGGAGTGGGGCTCGCTACACCCAAATAGATCTATCACTAATGTCCCTCGGTCCTACAACGAGGATTAATGGCCTTAAGTGTCATGCCCACCACTCACATGTTCGCGTAATAAAAACCCTCCTTAAGCTAACCATACCATGTAAATAAATGTCTGTAATGTCTGTAAATGTCTGTAAATGTATGTAACATGTATTTCACCCCCGAGGTGTAAAACTGAAAATAGTTAAGAGAAAAGGGGGACATGAACTCACAATATTGCTTCTTCGGTACTCGTAACCCAAATCTCCTCAGCGAACACGACTACCTACAATGGTCTAACGTCTATTAGACGAACGGGTCGTGCCTTGTCTTAGTATTGATTAGTGCCTTTGAGTTACGTTTTAAAGTGTCTTTAATATTTTAGTAATAATACTTCTCATGCTTGTGTATTCGTATTTCCTTCCCAAGGATGGGATATTTTACATGTGTCTGTTCATATTGGGATTATATTTTTAAGTCCCATTTTAGAGAATACATATATTTAACCATGTTCGTGTATGAAACCAACCCCCAATATTCCGTATTTTGTTATAAAAGTTATGGCGAGTTTTATGCTTGAAAAACTTAGTCTAGAATATACTAGTAACGCTTGTCCCGAAAATATTTACGAAGTGTTAGGATTTTCGGAAAATTTCGCCATAGTATCTTTTGTAAATAGAGGTGTCCATGCTTTAATAGCATATCATTTTCTTTTACATATACCCCGTTGTTCATTTTCAATAACCAAACCGACATATAGACATACAAAGCCTTACTTACTTTATTTCAGCTTAATCACCCAAAACTGGACTGTTTTCGAGGATTTTTATAAAATAGTTAACCTTTTCCAAAAATTCCCAAATTTTTACAGAATGACTCATACGATCCAAATTTTATTGTGTAAAAATATCAGCGTCCAGTTCGTTACCAATATTTTATAGAAATTCATTTACCCAACTGCAATCAGATTTGTTACTTTCTGATTGCAGTTTACAGAATAATTCACTAAAATTTAACCGTAAGTCCGATTGACGAAATTCTAGTTGGAGGGTCGTCCTGACAATGGTGTCCATCTACTGTAAAAATTCCATGAGTCGGTTTCACTCAGGTTTCAGGTTATGACTTCGAAAACAACACACTTTTTCTGCAGTAAAAATGCAGCTTAGGCTGCTGTCCAGAAATAGTCTTCTAAAAATAGTAAACGGTCTCGAAAAATTACGATTCCAGTGCCATTTGTTTAGTTATTCCAAAATACTCATTTTAGCCTTCAGAAAATCCGTTTTTCGATTTAAAATGATCCCGTTACAGCCTGTTGAAGTTGGCTGGAAATCCAACTCAGCAAGCTGTTTACATTGTAGAAGTGACTAAAAACGCGTAAACAAGGACCCTAACCATGGTTTATTGATGAACAAATGTTAAAACTTCAATCATGCTTTAACCAACCCTAAACCATCCAGATTTCAACTTCACACAACCCTTTTATCTTTGGTTTTTATGCAGAATTTCAAGTTCAACATTTTAGTGTTTTAGCTTTTGTGTGTCATGAACATTCTTTTTTTTTTTTGGGTAAAGGGTTACCCCGGTGATTCTATTAAAAACAACCGCAATTAAGTACAAGTAGTGAGGATGTCTTCCACACTAGTTCATATACGGGACATGCCCCATATATGTATATCAAACAAAAACAAATAAACCTATGACACCCCATAACCTAGCCTACTATACATCATGAAAAGATATCTAGTAGACAAGACAAAAAACAAAATAACATAAAACCCTCAACCGCCATCATCAAAGATGAAGCTGCCACACACAGGCAACCCCTTCACACGAACCAAGAAAAGCCTATCCATTTGAGAACTTTGTGGAAGAGGTGCTTGCCCCTGCTCTCGAAGATGAAGGATGAGTACCCGATGTCATAAATTGACTAGTTTCATTATAAACTTCAACGACCTCCTCCTCATCATCCGAATTCTGCCTATCACTTGACTTCGTAGCCTTCTTCTCCACTCGACCCACAGTGACACCTCCCTGACTTCCGTCATCGTCCTTAAGGATGTCAAAAGGGTTCGACGTTGAAACCTGGTTAATCAGCGGACTCCTCAAGGACGATTTTGGTTTAGGCTTGACAACTGGTCTATAGACCAACTTAGGCTTCTGATTTTTCATATGAAGACCTTGGTTATTAGCTTTCTTCTCTTTGGCACCCACAACCTGAAAGTCTTCATTATTCTTCTCAACATCCCCAACCGGACTTATCTGGGGGTTCTTAGGACATGAGCTATCATCATGACCGAAAACACAGCAAGATGAACACCTTAAAGGCTCCCAATCATACTCAATTTTTACCTCCACCATTGAATGACCATTGCCATCCAAAGATGGGATTGCAACAGTTACACTCTTCTTTAACTCAACCCCTGCCTGAACTTCAATAAGAGCTCTAGCATAGCTGCTTCTACCCCACGACTCCGCACACATTGTGGTAGTATATGAATCCAACATCTTAGGCACCCCAATCCTAGATGCAAGCAAACTAAGACCATCCTCAGTAAATGCCGCTAACGGCACATCATGCATCTTGACCCAAACTGGAATAGCGTTTATATCCTCTTTTTCCAACTTGATGGAAGCCGACCACTCTTTCAATATTATTGGTACATTTCTTATCATCCAAGGTCCATCCTCTAACATCTGGTCCATCCCTTCCTTAGTCTTGAACTTAAAGAAAAAGAACCCGTTCGCATTCATCATAAGTCTAGACAAACCATATTTCACCCAGTTGTTCTTTGCAAAGAAATCCACCACAGGAAATGCCAAACGTTTACCCAGAAAATACCCATACAAAGTGTTTGCATACCTGTCTGTAACTTTTTTAACCGAAGACAAAGGAATCACCACATCTGCTCCGTCTACAACCTCACTAGACTCCATAGCCCTAAAATTCACTTTTACATTCTCTTTAGAGTTTGTAACCACTTTAGCGAAAGATACCCAATCCGCAACCCCCGGTTTCCCTCGATCAGCCGACACATTCAAACCATTGGAACCAGATAATGGCGTGAACCCCATGTTCGGGTAACCAGACCCTTCACAATCCGAAACCCTAATATCTGGCTGCAATTTCTCCATGTGAATTGGAGCAGACAATTTCGCAAGTTCATCAATTACATTGAATTTTGTGGAAGTGACTAAAAACGCGTAAACAAGGAGGTAATGGAAGGTGATGGTGGTGGTTTAGGATTGTGAAGGGTCTGGTTACCCGAACATTAATGGAAGCTATGTAAGAGCTTTTAGTGCAGAAAATGGAGGTAATGGAAGGTGATGGTGGTGGTTTCGGTTATGGAGAACCGAAATAGGGGAGAGAGAGTGAGGTGGGGTGTGAATCTTAAGGTCATGATGAGAAATCTTGGAACCATGAACCTCCTACGCTATTGTGATAATTACATAGATCTTTGGCCAATCAAATGAAGATTACAAGGAATAAAGATCTCAACAAAATATATGGTAATAATTAGGCTGCAAATTCGGTTGGGGGGGTAAAGTGTAAAATTTTGGTAACTAATAGGTAAATAATTAGGAGGTTAAGGGTATTTACTAGAATAGTGGGTGTATGCCATGTTTCTATAGTGTGGGGATTTTTATGACCATAATTATTTAAGAATAATAAAATAATGTTTCTGACAAAATTTTGGTGTCCCGGTTAATGTCTGGTTGTTCGGTTACGTATCGTTCCGTTAAAGCGTTTAATGGTACCGTATAGCGTCTTTTGTGCATCTTTTTATAACGAAATTAATTCCAGCACTTAGGAAAGTGTCCAGGACCATTTAGTCAATACTCTGTATAATATGAGTGTGTTAAAAGCTGAATTGTTACTAAAAATGCGGAATTCTGTAATTAAATTGCGTTTTAGGCACTTTCCGGCACTCCAACTATCACCTAGTGACATAGTCTTATGGTCCTCACTTCCCTACACTCCATACTGGTGTAGTGTTTTATCCCTGGCCCATACTGGCCTAAAAATAGTGTATGTCTATGTGCTGGCATTGTCAGCATGTGTCTGAGTTACCCGCTCACTGTGCTAACTGTGCTTTGTGCATCAGGTTTGTCACTAAGAGTCTGTATGAAATGAATGGAGTGACTGTATGTAAAGTGACGCACATGTATGTATGTAACATAAATTAGTAAGCAGTTTAAAATGTCAGTTGTAATCAAGCACAGTCATTAAGCTCATAATTAAAATTAATTAATTGTACGGATGCATGCAAATTTGACGGTTGTCACACCAGTTTGCACGTATTCACACTATTTAGAACCCAAAACTTTGACGAGATTTTGAAAACTTGGAAGGCACAAGGCCAAAAGAATCATTCAAAACAAATGATAAAATTTCAAAATGAATTTGAAAAATCAAAAGGGGTTCAAAACCATATAAGATATCATTTAAAAACAGAAGATTGTTTTTCAAAAATCGTTTCAGAAAACTGGGTTTACGTTTTGGTGATCACCTAAGGATAGGTGAAGTGCATGTTTTAAGATCTAAACACAAGATAACTTGTGTTGGGGTCCTAGAAAGGTTATAGTCTAGGTCAAAGCATTACTAATAACCTAATTCCCTATAACCATTGGCTCTGATACCAACTCTTCTGTCACACCCCGACCACGTAAAACATCAAACCGTGGCGGAAACGTCGGGGAGTGTTGTAACAGAATTATTGTTTCACAACCATGGCATACAAAGTTATATTTTATTGATCAAACAAACGAGTTACATTGTCTTAAAAAAACTGAAATAAAGAGTACATAAAAAGTTTAAACTAGTCTAGCTCCATTTTTATGTCACTAAGGCCCAAGTCCACCCTAGCGTGTCACGAACATCCTATGCATTAGCTCCTGAAACACATGTGAAAATACATACGTCAACATAAAAATGCCTGTGAGTAACATAGGTTTTGTGAAAATAGGATCCATGACATAGGTTTTAGAAAAATGTTTAATGAAATGCAGTCATTAACCTTGTTAATTGTATTGTTTGTAAATCATTTGAAAAGCGATGATAGATATGTAATTTTGAATGAATAATGTATGGTTAAATGAATAACCAATAAAAATGAGTTTGTATAAGATAAGTTGTTTGTAAAACAATGTATTGTGAAAAATATGTTATATATTTGAAATGATTTAAACAACGCTGCGCTATGTAATATCATACAAACACTTATATATGGAAGTACCAGCGGCGTATCCACCATGCTTGTATCATATTACACACGCCTCGTTACTTGAATCATTTACCCAAACAAACCACCAATGTAAACATGTTTATGTATAACCAAATGTTGAAATGTTTATGTGAAAACCATGTCTAATGTCAAGTGTAAATCATGAAATGCGTATAACAATGTCAAAATGTCTATGTCAAATGTCAATTATGTCATGTGGTAAACAAAATGTCATGTATGGCAAGTGAAATATGTATCAACTAAACCATAGGTGAAAAAAGCACAAAACAATGTATTGAAGTAAAACATGGTTTAAATCAATGTTATGTTTTGTGGAAATGCATGCTATACTGAATACAAACATTTATGCGGTATTGTGAAAATGCATACATCCAAGCCTTGCGACCGTGGTGATAAACCTTTAAACAAATTAAAGGTCTATCTGTGTTATGTTTTATCGAATTCGGTCATTCCTTCCATCCAAACATACCTAGGATGTCAGGAACGGAGTTGTCAATTCCTATGGTACCATTACCTACTAACGAGCGGCGTGATCAAAGTTAATGAATGTATATGGTCCCACTTAAACAAACCAAATGTCATACCCAAAATGTAGCATGTGGTGAAAAATGTACTAAGCATGATGAACATACATAGCATGTGATGTAAAACAAATGTACTAAGTATGATGAACATACATAGCATGAAAAGGTAATGTAAAACAATGCACTAGGTATGCACTAAATTGACATACATAGCCTGAAATGTCATGTAAAACGATGTACTAAGTATGCTACAAAGGACATACATAGCAAAAACACAATGAAATCATGTACTATAAGTGTACTAGAGAACATAGCAAGCATATGATGTGAAAACAGGAAAGCATGAAAGTAACAAGTAGGCACATGTGTTTCACCCCAAAATGTTTGATAAACAGTAAAAGAGGGGTACTATGTACTCACTTGAGATTGCTCAATAGACTTTAGATATCCACCAAGCAAAGCTAGAAGATCACGGATTCAAACGGCACCTAATATAGGCATCTATATTAATAAACGGACCTATCGGAGGATCGGGTAGTACGAGGGTTCGTAAACCAAATAAGTATGGGAAGTTATGTAATATGGATTAACAAAGCCTACATACTAAAACGAAACTTATTCTATGTGCTTTTGACCCATTACGACCCGTTTAGGTAGCTTATGCTACTTTAACACGTCCTCTGCGTAAAACGCGTTCGGAATGCCTAACTAGTCCTATGACAAGCAAGATATGCCTTAACACGTTTAATATTGTTGCCAAATCAGTTTATATGTCAAAAGTTATGTTTTTTTTGGGTAAAGGGTTACCCCGGTGAAATTTTATATCAACCAAATAATAAAAACAGGGTGCATCGTGACACCGATACACACTTCTAGTCTTGACAAACCAAGACTAGGACAACAAAACAAACCAAACTCGACAATAGTCACAACCAAAACAAACTGAAAAAACAAGAGAATCAAACACAGCCCAACAACAAACACGCCTAAATGCCCAAAACTAGAAGAAACGCTCTAGCCGGGATCAACGTCCATGTTCTTCTTCGAGATCAGCCACCTGTCCAAGATCTTCTGTTGTTTCGGACATCTACCAAATCGGAACCCCATAATTTTGAGCCGAACAGTGTCGATGATAACCTTTGCAAGCACAGTAGCACTTCGCTGATTCTGAGTAAATAATCTGCTGTTCCTTTCCTGCCAAACAAAGTATGTTGAAGCCGCAACCACAATCCTGCAAATAATACTCTCCATAGTTCTAGAGTTAGCATTAAGATCCATCCATTGTATGATAGAATCCCATGTGTCCGTTACATCTTCCATATCAACCAAGCTCTTGACCAATCATTACAATCTTTAATGTTTTGGTTGAGAGGATGGAGAAACGCATAGCTAATTGGAGAAACAAGCTTCTTTCGTTTGCAGGGAGATTACAGCTTATTATCTCTGTTTTGGCTGCTTTGCATGTGTATTGGTCCTCCGTTTTCATTTTACCTGCTAGCATCGTTAAAGATTTGGAGGCTAAAATGCGGAATTTTTTATGGTCTCAAGAAGCTTCCTTTCACAGAGGGAAAGCTAAAGTTTCTTGGAGTTCTATTTGTGTCCCAAAGTATGAAGGGGGGCTTGGTATTCGCAGAGTGGGGGATGTAAACAAGGCGCTTATGGCGTCTCATGTCTGGAGCATTCTGAACAAGAGGGATTCGTTATGGGTTGCTTGGATTTATTCATATAGATTAAAGCACCATAATTTCTGGACGTGTAGAGAAGGGTCGAATTGTACTTGGTCTTGGAGGAAGCTTCTTCAAATCAGACCGTTATTGAGAAGTCACGTTTGGTCGAAGTTGGGGAATGGGAATGATACTTCAGCCTGGTACGACTTATGGAGTCACCTTGGGCCTCTCGCCAACATTATTTCGCCTCGTGTGATCACTAATGCAGGGTTTATGCTTAATGATAAAGTTGCGGATGTTTTTCTAGACACCTCTTGGGCGTGGCCGGAGGAGTGGAGGTCTCGGTTCCCTATGTTAGATCAGCTGGATAATATTCGTTTGGATCCGAATAGTTCTGACAGGTTATGTTGGAAGGAAGGTGATGTTACGCATGATTTTTCGTCCTCTATAGCTTGGCATTCGGTTCGGTCTAGGGAGCAAGAGATAGACTGGGTTAATATAGTGTGGTTTCCTCAATGTATTCCCAGACACGCGTTCTTAATGTGGCTTATCATGCGTCGGAAGCTTCTGACACAGGATATTATTCTTCAGTGGGATATATCTAGGAGGAAAAATATGAACATGATGTGCTGTCTGCTTTGTTACGAAAATGTTGATTCACATGAGCACCTTTTCTTTGAATGTAGTTTTTCTGCTAAAATTTGGCTCATGGTTCGAGAAAAGGCGGGTATGGCTAGAGTGGAGCCGAAGTGGAGCTCGATTATTGGCTGGCTAAAGGCTCGAGGAAGATCGAAATCCGCAGATATATATGTTAGTAAACTCTTGGTTGGAGCGACCGCTTATGTGATTTGGCAAGAGCGAAACGCGAGATTATTTAGAAATCAAACGAGACCACCGGATACTATATGTGATACAATTCTGAAAACTATCCGATACAAACTTATGGGCGCTAAATTCAGGCAATGCATCAATGTTAATAGATTGCGAGACAAATGGGGGATTGCGGAGGAAACCGTGAACGACGATGGAGGCTAATCGGATCTAACGTGTTCTTTTATTTTGCTGTTTCTAGTTGTTAGACTAGTTGTTTTTTAATGTGTTGGTTGGTTGTTTTGGTTTCCTTGCATGGGGCATGTCTCATGTAAGAACTAGTGAGGACGTCTCCTCACTACTTGTTTTATTGGTTGTGAATATATAAAATCACCGGGGTAAACCCTTTACCCAAAAAAAAAAAAAAAAAAAAAAAAAAGCTCTTGACCAATCTCCAAACCTCTGAAGCATATACACATTGAAAGAAAAGGTGGTTTCTTGAATCACGATCATACTTGCAAAGCGGGCAGCACATAAGCCGTAAATTAGTATCACTACCCGCTTCCCAAACGGCCATCCTGTCTTGAGTTTTCAACTTATTCTTTACAACCAACCACAAGTGAAAAGAGTGTCGGGGAATACATTGACTGAACCAAACTGAAGAGGCCCATGTTACCCTTTGACACCGATTTCGTAAACAATTCCACACTTCCCAAGAACTAAAGCCTTGAAGGTTACCTTCCAAATCTTTCCAGCAAAATCGGTCATTCATATCAGGAGTAATCTGGATCGGATTAATGTTGATAAGAACCGGAAATAGATCATACCACGCTTGAGGCCACAGCCAATGGCCATCATCTGCTATAACATCAGCCACCGTCGCATCTAAAGAAAAACCCGCATTCGCAATAGCTCTAGGAGGTATAAAAGATCTGATCAGACTTAACGTGCACCAGTTATCACTCCATACGTTAGTTTGGCGCCCACTACGAATGGACATCCAAAAAAACGACCGAACGCTCGACCGGATGGATAGGAGTTTCCTCCAACCCCAGCTTACGTTATTACTATGATGCACTTCCCAAAAGCTTTTACCCTTCAGTTTGTGAGTGTGAATCCATTGGACCCAAAGAGAAGGACGATTTGTGACTAAGCTCCATATGTGAGTTGTCAAAAGAGCCTTATTGACATCCACAATGCTCCGAATACCTAGACCACCCTCATCTTTTGGCATACAAACATCCCTCCAGGCAACTTTAGCACGAACCGAGCCCTGATTGCCACCATTCCAAAGGAATCTACGAAGACGTTTCTCCAAATCCTTTAAGATACTAGCTGGAAGCATCATCACCGACGCCCAATAGGAGTATAAGGCCACAAGAACCGAATTAATAAGTTGGAGTCTCCCAGCAAACGATAGAGATTTTGTCATCCAATTATCAATTCGCCTATCCATACGATCCAAAAGGATTTTGCAATCCTTGGCAGCCAATCTCGTAGATATCAGTGGCACCCCAAGATAACGAACCGGAAAAGAGCCTTCTTGAAAGGGCATAATGTGCGAAATCTGATCTTTGATGGCACGAGGGATATTACAAAAGAAAGCAGTACTCTTAGTCAGATTAGGATGCAAACCCGATGCAAGAGAAAATTTTTCAAGGGCCTCTCTAAGGAACTTCACCGAACTACCATCACCATGAGCAAAAAGAAATAAATCATCAGCAAACGAAAGACTAATGATCTTCTGTTTAGAGCATCTAGCATGAAATTTAAATGACCCATGAGATGAAGTTTGACGTAACAGCAGGGTTAGGACTTCCATGACGAGCGTAAATAAGTAAGGGGACATAGGATCCCCTTGCCTAAGACCTCGCTTACCCGCAAAATAACCATGGATCTCTCCATTAATACTTAGCGAATAGGATACCGTTGAAACGCATGTCATTATCCAATTAACCATTTTATGATGAAACCCAAATCCATGCAGAATGAAGTCAAGGAACTGCCAACTTACGGTATCATAAGCCTTTTGAATATCTATTTTGAAAGCACATCTTGGAGGCCCTCTATTGAGATGATAATTGTGCATGAGTTCCTGAGTAAGGAGGATATTGTCCGTTATTTTCCTGCCCGGAATAAAAGCCGATTGGTTTATACTGACCAACCTATTCAAACTTCCTTTGAGCCTATCCGTTATAATCTTGCTCACGCACTTAAACAAAACATTACAACAGGATATGGGCCGGTAGTCTAAAACGGAATTAGGGGTGTCCTTCTTTGGAATTAAGGCAATAATGGTGTGATTGACTTGTTTAAGGAGCTTACCATTATCAAAGAAATCAAGTACCGGTTTTGTCACCTCATCACCAATAATATCCCAAGCATTCTTAAAGAACGCAGACGTGAATCCATCCGGCCCAGGCGCCTTATTCTCACCAATGCTGAAAATGGCCTTTTTAACTTCATCTCTAGTCACCTGTCTAACCATATGAGTCGCTATATCATTGCTCAGCGTGTTGACGAACAGATCATAATCATTAAGAGGTTGCACGGGCTGTTCATTACCCAAGAACTTTGTGTAATGATCCACAAGAGCGGCTGGAACTTCAGTACCCTCAAAAACATTACCATGCACGTCACTAATGCACAAGATCTTATTCCTAGCATTCCGGCTTTTCACAGAATTGTGAAAGAAAGCAGGTATTCGAATCACCCGCACAGAGCCACTCAACCTTCGATTTTTGTTTAAGAAAACATTCCTCATCATAGGCCGCTTCTTGGAACTGGCGAAGACATTTTGCGGCTGCATCACGGGCTTCTGAATCATGAGGATTTACATCAACCTGCTTCTGGCAAATATCCAATTCAGTACGAAGTCTAGCCACTTTATCATGAAGGTTACCTTGCTGATGTAAAAGCTTACGAAAGCAAGGCTTGAGGTTCCTCATTTTCTTGACCACTGAGAACATTGCAAAACCATTGATTTCCTTAGCCCATTCAGCCGCGACAAGATGCTTGAACTCAGCCTTAGAAGTTAGGAAATTTGCAAATTTGAAAGGCTTAGGTTTAGCGTGGATGATATTTGGCAGCTTTAGAATACACGGCGAGTGATCAGAAACACGAGGGGGCTGGAAATTTGCATAAGCATTCGGAAAAAGGTCCATGAATTTGATATTACCCATAACCCGATCAAGCTTTTTAAAAACACCTATACCTTCTTTCGGCTTCTGGTTCCATGTGAAATGGCACCCATGATGATTAATATCTGTTATTTCCGCCACTTGAATACAGTCGTAGAACTCTCGCATTCCTATCGTATGACTGGAGGGACCATGAAGACAATCTTCCATGTTGAGGGCTGTGTTAAAATCCCCAAGAACCACCCAAGAGTGCTCCTTAGCTACAATACTATGGCTACATAGATCCTCCCATAAAGCACGACGCTCTTGATACCTATTTTCAGCATAAACGAAAGAGCAAAAGAAATCCTTGGATTCAGCTTTTAATCGGACCTGAGTATGAACAACATGATCAGACTGGTATAGCACCATAAGGTCGACATCATCTGGATTCCATCCCAAGATAATTCTAGTGCCTCTCTGACATAGATTCCCATTCGATGTCCAATTCCACCTACGAAAAACACTCTTGCATACTTTCAGCAGATTATTAACATTAACATGCGTCTCCAAGATTGCACAAACGCTCAAATGACACTCAGCAATAAGAACACGGACTTCGTTTTGTTTCAGGGGACGATTCAAACCCCTTATGTTCCAAGCAGCGATGCTACCCATTAAAACCCATTGAACCGGGAGTGCTTGCCCCCTCAGATTTTCTGCCATCGAGATTACTTCCCATATATTTAGACATTTCAGTAGGAACGGATTCTAGAACCTCTTCATGAACCGTATTAACTTTTCCTGTTCCACCATCCTTTCTAGCCGAATCATTACCATCACCTGGAACTCCATCATCCTTATCACTAGCTAGGGCCTGAAAAGGGTTAGACACTTTAACAGTTGGATGTCCAGAATTCGAGCATCCATCCGTCTTTGTTCCAGAAGTACTTGGAGCATCCTTGTTAACCTTTGGTTTATACATAAATTTAGGCTTTGGCTTCTTTTGCGGAAAACCTTGTTTGGCCATTCTTCTTCGGTCTGTAACGAAACCTTCCTCATCTACCACAACTTGCTTTGCCTTATCCCTGATAACCTTGCTACACGAAGAGTAATCATGACCGAACAAACAACAAGTGGGGCAACGTAAAGGTTTCCATTCATACTCAACTTTAACTCGTTCCATAATCCCTAATGCTCTGTTTGAGGCGACTTGGGCGATTTGGGCGATTTGGGGTTTCTAGTAACCCTAAACGATTTCAAGCTACTTCATGGTCTGATTTGATATTGATTTGTCTCTAAGAATTCGTTTCTTTAGGATTCAATCAATTGATATCAGATTAATCTAGGGTTCGGTTTCTTTAATTCGCTTTTCTTCCTGATTGTTCTTCGCTTGACGGCACTATTTGGCGGATTAAATTCGTTTGGTTTGTTGAAGGGGGTCTTGGCTGAATCAATAATCAGGTTTAGGGTTTGTGGCGAATCAGAGTTCTTTCCTCTTGGTTTCAGTTTAGGGTTTGCGGCTGCATTACCGGCTTCCGATTGGATTCTGCTTGGTGTAACGGCGCTAGGGTTTTCAATCGTGTAGGCGGCTAGGGTTCCTAGTTGTGTTCGGCTAAGGTTTATCTCATCAGCCGATATTCCTTGGCTGTATCTCTAGTGAACGGCTGCTAGGGTTTGCCAACTTGGGGATGGATGATGTTAGTGGTTCTGGTGGAAAACAACAGGTTCATGCGACACCCAGGGCAACGTTTGAAGAAATTGCAGCAAGGTTTAAAATCATAGACGATCTCTCGGCTCAAACTGAACCTCGTAATGTTAACATAATTGATGAATTGGTTAAGAATTCAGTTCCAATTGAAGCTGAAAACTTGCGGTCAGCAACTAGGGTTTCTAATTGGGAAGGGATTAAGCAAGCTACCAAGAGATATGCGCAAAGATTGGAATTCAATGCGGCGGTTTTGGCAGGTCAGGGGAATTTGCAACCTTCAGTGACAACGGAACCGGTATCTTTTGCAAATGCAGTAAAGAACTTGAAGGAGAAGGTGCCGGTGAATTTTAGGGAGATGGAGTCTTCTGAGGTTGTTGATGGAGCTGATGTTGTTATTCCGTTGGCTTCGGTTAAGCAAGTCACGGACAGGTATGCAAACACTCTATATGGGTATTTCTTGGGTAAAAGGCTAGCGTTTCCGGTGGTGGATTACTTTGCTAAGAATAATTGGGTTAAGTACGGTCTGGATAGATTGATGATGAATGCGAATGGCTTCTTCTTCTTTAAGTTTAAAACTAAGGAAGGGATGGATAAAATGTTAGAGGATGGGCCATGGATGATAAGAAATGTTCCGATTATCTTGAAGATGTGGTCGGCCTCTATCAAACTAGAAAAAGAGGATCTTAAAGCTATTCCGGTGTGGGTAAAGATGCACGATGTACCGCTTACAGCTTATACTGAGGATGGTCTTAGTTTGATTGCATCAAAGATAGGGGTGCCTAAGTTGTTGGATACGTATACTGCTACGATGTGTGCTGATTCTTGGGGAAGAAGTAGTTACGCTAGAGCTCTTATTGAAGTGCAGGCGGGGGCTGAATTAAAAAGAAGTGTCACTGTTGCCATTCCATCTTTAGATGGTAATGGTTATTCTAAGGTGGAAGTCAAAATTGATTATGATTGGGAGCCTTTAAGGTGTTCGGGTTGCTGCGTTTTTGGTCATGATGATAGTTCGTGCCCAAAGAACCCTCAGGTTGCTCCAATTGGGGATTATGGGAAAAAAGGTGACGATTTTCAGGTTGTGGGTGCAAAAAAAAAGAAAGCTACTACTCAAGGGCTTCATATAAAAAATCAAAAACCTAAGGTAGTCTATCGTCCGGTTGTCAAACCTAAACCGAATACGGCTGTGAAAAATTCGAATCAGGTTTCAACGTCGAACCCCTTTGATAGTCTTAAAGATGACGATGGTAACGGTAACATGGGGGGTCGAGTGGCTGGTAATCAGGGGGTACCACAGTGGGCCGGGTTGAGAAGAAACCTTCGAGGGACGAGCAGGAATCGGATGAGGAGGAAGTCGAAGAAGTCTACAACGAAACTAGTGCATTTATGACATCGGGTACTCATCCTTTTTCTTCAAAAGCAGGGGCAAGCACCTCTTCTTCCAAGTTCTCGAATGGATAGACTGTCTGCTTTTCGGCTGAAGGGGCTGCGGTTTTGTGGCCACTTTATTTTTGATGATGGTGGTTGACATTTGTGTTTGTCTTTTGCATTGTTTGTCTACTAGATGTCGAGTCATGATGTATAGTAGACTAGGTCTTTGGGATTTTATAGGTATTTGGTTTTGTTTTGTTTTACATATATGGGGCATGTCCTGTATATGAACTAGTGTGGAACACATCCTCACTACTTGTTCTTTATTGCGGTTTGGTGATTTATAAAATTTACCGGGGTAACCCTTTACCCAAAAAAAAAAAAAAAACTCGTTCCATAATGTATCCCTCCTCATCCATCTTAGGAATAGCTATCGTAATATGGTCCTTAAGCTCCTCATCCGCATTCACTTCAATCATTGCCCGTGCATAGCTGCTCCTGCCCCAATTCTCTACACACATATCAGCAGTATATGAGTCAAGTCTCTTCGGGACACCTAATTTAGAAGCTAACAAACTTAATCCGTCATCCGTGTACACCGAAATTGGAACATTGTGCAATTTAACCCAAAGGGGTATAGTTTTAACACCCTCTTTCTTCAAGCTAACCTTTGGTGACCATAAACTCAAAAAGATCGGAATTTTCCTTATCAACCAAGGACCTCCTTCCAGCACCTTCAATAACCCATCCCTTGAATCAAACTTGAAAAAGAAGAAGCCATCCGAGTTCATCATAATCTTTTGACATCCAAACTTTGCCCATACATTCTTTGCATAATATTCTACTACAGGGAATGGTAATCGAGTTCCTAAAAAATAACCATAGATAACATTTTCAAACTTATCTTGTACCTGCTGAACCACCTCTTTCGGAATAACTAAATCAGCATCTTCTCTCGTTTCTAAAGGCTTCATGAGTCTGAAGTTAACTTCTCTCTTGTTTACAGTAGCCTGAACTTTCTCCGCATAAGAAACTGATTTTGTTGGCTGCCCATGCTGATTATTGTGAATATTAGAAAAACTCGTTGTCGGCGGCACTGGAACGGTGACTTTCTGCAGTTCATCGATAATATTAATGATTTTAGGTTCTTTCTGCACAACACCTCGGGCAGGCACCACGGGATTCCCATCTATCCGGATTGGCTTGCTTAACAAAGAAGACGTTTGACGTAAATCCTGGACATTCATTGAACCTTTAGACGTAATAAATACATCCGCATGCATCCTTTCTGAGAACGATTGAAACCCAAGATCCTCCAAACTACTATCACAATTATCCTCCATGCAAAAGGATGAGACTATAACCAGATTGAACGATCATGCAAAAACAAAACAAGCAACAGAAAAAAGAAAGGCAAGATCCCAGCGATCAAGAACGGCAGAAACCCTAGCAGAAAAGAAACGAAAAACAACCCTAATATCAACTTCAAAAGATTAGAAACCAGGATGAAGTCTAGAACCTTACTCAGAAGGATCGACAACACCCCAATACCTAACCCAAATCGATTGAAATCAAGGAAGAAATCAAGAACTAGGGTTTCTAGATGTGTCGCCCAAATCGCCTAGACCAGAGAGAAGCCATCAATATCGTTCCCTTATTACCCTCAATATTCGTCACCCGCTGTCAAAAGTTATGTTACATAGGCTTAAAATGAATTTTGACGTAAAAAGGGTATTTTGGTAATTTTCCTAAGGCATAAGAACTACTTATTATACAACTACTTAAATGATGTGACCATAAGGTATAACCTCAGAAGGTTATTCCCTATACAACTATGGTCACCTAAAGTATTTGGTCGGATCCTAATGATCGACCAAATGGGTCGGGTTCGAAAGTATAAGCGATTGATTAGATCGCTTACCTTTACGATCCTAAACAAGCACCAATCTAAAAGCGACGAGCTAAACATGCTAGAACATGTCTAGTAACGTTAGAAAACAGGTTTGGTATTAAAACAAATGGTTTTAATACCCTAGAGTAGTTTGGTTACAAAACACGCGAGGAAACGCATTTTGGCCGAAACTACGACTCGTCACTGGACCTAGATAACGTGGTAATCAGTAGGTATAGTCACTAGGGACTATAACCATCGTGATTACGCTCACGTTATGAAGTTCAAACGAACTTTGCGTTGACCATAAACTGATCAATGCAGAAAGTCAAACGCAGTTTGACTTTAACGCTAAAACGAACGAAAAACACGAAAGAATACTTACAGAAGGTCCCCGCAAGCTTTGATTCTCCAAGTAATCTCAGGTATGAAGTGATTAGCACTTCAACTTAGAGATAGCTCAGAAAATCAAATGTAGGTTTTGCAAGTGAAGGGGTGGGGGGTATTTATAGGATTTCTAGAACCGTTAGGATCGTTTATCGGGAAACGAGCTTCGATCTAGACCCTCCACTTGGGCCCATTGTTTTGTAATACTAGGGGTACTAGAAAACCATCAAAGTTTGCCCCTAGATTGACCAAAAGCATGTCCAAATTCACTGAATACTAGCTGCTGTTTCAGAAAATGGTTTTCGGTCACTGGGCCTCTCACACGGCCCGCGTAAGATACACATAAAAACTTACGCGGCCCGCCTAGCTGACTATTTAGAAATTACAGTTTTGGTCCCTGAACTTCAGAAACATGTATTTCGGCCCATTTTTGGCACGTTTGAAGTTATAGTGTAGGGAACTCGAAACATGCTCAAAAATATTTCGGATGTCGGTTCGTTTGGTCGTATGAACACGATGTTTGCTTAATTACGACGGAATGCACATAAGTGCGAAAAACGATCCAAATTGCGCGACGAATGGATTTTTCTCATGCCAAACACTAAAATAAAATATTTTAATGCTTGCATAAATTTTTGGATCTCCGGATATATTCAGAACGTAAGTTATGCGCGAAAATGCAAACTTATGCACTTTTTGACGCTTCTAGTCCCTGAATGAGCATAAAGTTTATTTTAGTATACCGAACCCCTCAAAGCCTATTTCTAAGCTATGTAAAGGATATTTAGGGTGTGTTTAACTTATGGCCATGTTCCGGAATGTTCGTTACAGTTCAGATTGGCATACTTTCGCAGTTTGTCAATTTTAGTCCCTGTAAGCGAATAAACTAGATTTTGCCATACCAAAGCCTTCAAAACTTATTTCTAAGTTATGTAAAGGTTATTTAAGGTATGTTAAGCATAAATTGATGTTTCGGAGTATTTGTCGCATTTAACTGATTACGTTTTTTTTTTGGGTAAAGGGTTACCCCAGTGATTCTATATATTCACAACCAAAACGCACAAGTAGTGTAGAGAGCCTACACTAGTTCAATCACAGGACATGCCCCATGAAAGTAGAAACAAAATAGAACAAAAAAAACCACCAAATAGGAACAAACAACTAGACTGCGCTCTAGAAAATAAGCAAAAAACAACTTTGTCAGCCGCCATCATCATGCAAATCAGTTTCGTTAATCTCCCACTCCCTTAGTAGCCGACGCACGTTGTCACAATTCTTCAACTTCGCTCCCATCAATTTATACCGCACCTGTTGGATAATAATTTCACTTATCATTTCATGAGGTCTCAACTGGTTCTTGAATAACCTGGCGTTACGCTCCTGCCAAATAAAATAAGCACTAGCCGCCACCACCAATCTCGCAATATAGTTAGCCGTAGATTTCGACTTGGATCGCAACAGAAGCCAATTAACGATATCATCCCACTTGGGCTGAACCGAAACCATACCCACTTTGCGCCTAACCATATGCCAAACTTGAGCAGAAAACTTGCATTCGAAGAACAGATGACTGTGAGAATCGTGGTTAGCATAACAGAGCAAACAACACATCATATCCATATTCTTTCTACGCGAGATATCCCAAGACAAAATTTTGTCCTGAGTGAGTAATTTTCGTCTCATGATCAGCCACATTAAAAAAGCATGACGCGGGACGCATTGACCGAACCAAACAATACGACTCCACTCTATCTCCAATTCTCGGTGCCTAATCGATTCCCAAGCACGAGATGTAGAGAATTCATGAATCTGATCTCCTTGTCGCCACATGAGTTTATCAGGTTTGTGCGTATTAAAGGACATCTGATCCAGTTGTATAAGAACCGGATATAAATCCCTCCAAGCTGCTGGCCATCTCCACGAATTGTCTAAAAACACATCCGAAACCTTAGACTCCATATTAAATCCCGCATTGGCAATAGATCTAGGCGAAATGAATTGCTGAAGCGGACCCAGAAGACTCCAAGTATCGAACCAAGCTGACGTACTTAAACCATTACCAATATCTGACCAAACGAAACTCCTCATAGTCGGACGAATCTGAAGAAGCTTCCTCCAAGACAAGCAACAACTAGCAGGAACTCTACAAGCCCAAAAACTTTTACCTTTCAACCTGTATGAGTGAACCCACTGAACCCACAAGGAATCACGTCTCGAAATAATACTCCAAATATGCGCTGTCATAAGAGCTTTATTAACATCGCTAATCCGACGGATGCCTAACCCACCCTCATATTTAGGCACACAGACCGCTTTCCAAGAAACCTTGGCCCGACCTTTTTGAAACGCAGTGTCATGAGACCATAAAAAATTCCGCATCAACGCCTCCAAATCGAGAATCACCCGTGCAGGCAAAATAAACACTGAAGACCAGAAAATATGCATCGAAGACAAGACTGAAACAATGAGTTGAACCCTGCCCGCAAAAGAAAGAAGCTTATTCCTCCAATGCATGATACGTTTTTCAAGCTTCTCCACCATCACTTGACAGTCTTTATACAGCAAACGAGAAGATATAAGAGGCACACCCAAATATCTCACAGGCAAATTACCCTCCTTAAACGGCATAATATTCAAAATCGCAGTTTTAATATAAGATGGCACATTAGAGAAAAAAACTGTACTTTTCTGAATATTAGGTAATAATCCCGACATCTTTGTAAACGAATCGAGGGACTTCATGATACACCTGGCCGACACAATCTCCCCTTTTGAAAAGATAAACAAGTCATCCGCAAAGCAGAGGTTGATAATCTGTTGGCGTTCGCATTTATTATGAAATTTAAACGAAGAGTCAATCCTGACCGCATGGTGTAAAATGGCCGTAAGAATCTCCATAACAAGCGTGAATAAGTATGGAGAAATCGGATCACCCTGTCTTAGCCCCTGGTTACCCTTGAGAAAACCATGAACATCACCATTAATACACACATAAAATGTGGTAGTAGAGACACATACCATAATCCAGTGAACCATATTGGAATGAAACCCGAAACCAAGCAATATATTCTTGAGAAAACTCCAATCCACAGTATCATACGCCTTTTGAATGTCAACTTTGAACGAACACTTAGGGGGACCGATATTCCAGTGATAGTTATGCATCAACTCTTGCGTTAACAAAATATTATCAGAAATTTTTCTACCCGGCACAAAAGCTGATTGGTTGACACTGACAATATCATTCAACACCACTTTAATTCTCTCGGCAACAATCTTACTAATGCATTTGTACATGACATTGCAACAAGCAATCGGACGGTAATCCGTGACCACAGAAGGGGACGTAACTTTAGGGATCAGAACAATGAGCGTATGGTTTAATTCCCTAAGGAGCCTCCCTGTATCAAAAAAAATCAATAACGGCATTCGACACATCATTACCAACGATAGGCCAAGCACTTTTAAAAAAACAGCAGTAAAACCATCAGGCCCGGTTCCTTATCCGAACCAATCGAAAATAGAGCCTTTCTAACCTCATCAGACGTGACCGATCTAACCATGTGAGTAGCAACATCCCTATCCAGCGTTTTAGAAAACAACTCAGGAGATGGAGTAAGCGACGTTACACCCTTGCATCCCAAGAATTTCTCATAGTGCTCAACAAACGCTTTTTGGACCAATTCATCCTCAAACACATTCCCACTAGCATCCCGAATAACATCAATCCAACTATAGTGAATTTTATTCTTAAGCGCTGAATGAAAGAAGGCCGAATTCATGTCACCAGCTGCTAACCAGTCCACCTTGGACTTTTGCTTCAAAAACCTCTCCTCGTCTAGTAAGGCCTCCTGATATGCACGCCGTGTATTAGTTTCCTCAACCCGAAGTCTTTCACTATTCAGATCCTTATCAAGATCACGCTGGATCCCATCGAGCCTATCACGCAAACGTTGCACCTTCTTGTGTAAGTTCCCTTGCTGAAAAAGTAATCCGCGTAATGGAGACTTAAGCAGCCGAAGTTTCTTAACGACAGAAAACTGATACACACCACTAATACTCGTATCCCACACCTGCTTGACAATCCCCATGAATTCAGGTTTATGAACCAGAAAATTAGCAAATTTGAAAGACCGATGTTTAGGTTTGTTAACTTCCGGAACCTTGAGAACACACGGGCAGTGGTCCGATAACCGGGACGGGTAGAACATCGCCACAGCACTTGGCAAACTGGCAATGAACTGGGTATTTCCCATAACTCTATCAATCTTTTTCATTAACCCAATCCCCTTTTTTGGCTTTTGATTCCACGTAAAATGGATACCAGATCGATTTAAGTCAACCATCTCAATGTCATCAACGCAAGCTTGAAAATCTTTCATAGTAGTAGAGACCGAAGAGCACCCCATAGATTTATCTTCAAGGTTTAAGTCAGAATTAAAATCGCCTAAGATAACCCAAGGCTCATTCCGAACGAAATGTTTGTGCATTGAGAGGTTATTCCAAAGCTCCCTACGAGTGACATAATAATTCGCCGCATAAATTATTGAACAAAAAACCATTTTTTTCACCTGTTTAAAAAACAGTTGCAGGTGCATAACTTGATCAGACTCCGAGAGCACCATAACATCCAAAATATTAGGATTCCACCCGACAATAATTCTCGTGCCCTTATTGCATTGAGCCCCATTAGACGTCCATTGCCAAGAACGAAAAATAGCCTTGCAAACTTTAGAAAGATTACTCACCTCAACGTGTGATTCAAGAATTGCACATAAACTTCAATTAAACTCCTTTACAGCCTGTCGAACCTCAGTTTGCTTAATGGGGCGGTTCAAACCCCTAATATTCCAAGATGCAATACTAACCATGGTTCACCGACGAAGAAGGAGTGCTTGCCCCTTTGTTTCCACCCGCTTTAACAGTTCCTTTCCTCAAAAAATCATCCATCTCATATCCATCCGTTTTGTTAAGAACCTCAACAACCTCTTCATCCTCCTCATCTTGTTGGGCCGACCCTGATGTGTTACCATTCTCAACCACATTAACACTAGGATCATTAAGAGCATCAAAAGAGTTCGAAACCTGAACCGACGCAATAGCCGGCTCATCTTTTTTCGTGGAACCGACCGGATTAGAATTAGGATCCCCACCCTTACCCTTAGATGCAACAGGCCTATATTCAAATTTTTGCTTTGGTTTGTTGACATTGAATCCAACCTTCCTAGCTACCTTCTTGCCTTGAACAGTGGTGTAACCATCGTCATCCACAATGGGTTGCCTCTTTGAAATTCCCCTGTGCTGAATTGGCTGCTTAAACTTCTTATCATTACCAGGGAACTTGCCATGTTGAGGATTTCCATTAGAAACTTTCGAAGCCTGCTTAGGACAACAATCCTCATTGTGACCAAAAACACATCAACGACCACATCTATGAGGACACCATTCATATTCGACATAAACTTTCTCCTTGATAAAACCATCGCCATCAAGACGAGGGACAGCAATAGTTTTTTTTTTGGGTAAAGGGTTACCCCGGTAAATTTTATAATTCAACCAAAATAGTACAAGGGTGTGCCAAAACGAACACACCTACTAGACTTGGCATACCAAGACTAGGAAAACAAATGAAAAACAGCCAAACTACACAACCAAAACAAAAACAGCCAAAAAGACAACCACGACAAACAGTTACTAACTAGACTCGACTAAATGAACTTCTCAGCCCGGGTCTTCATCCGCACCCCTTGACGGGATCTGCCACTTCTTCAGCACTCGCTTGTGATCCGTTTGACCTTGGAACTTGAATCCCATCAACCGGAGACGCACGGAGCTTTTGATCTTCTCTGACACTTGATTAGGTGAACATTGAATTCGAGAGAATAATCGGTTGTTCCTTTCTTGCCAAATAAAATAAACCGAAGCCGATAGTACCAGCTTGCTAACAATATGCTCCAATTTGGCTGAGTTCGAGTATTGGTCCATCCAAGCCAAAACTGACGTCCACAACTCATTAACATACTTCATATCCACCATAGATTTCACATTCATCCAAACCTGCAAAGAGAACTTGCATGCGAAAAAAAGATGGTCTCTAGAATCACGATCATGCTGGCATAAAGGGCAGCACATTAATCTTAGGTTTGTTTCACTACCTGCTTCCCAGACTTTCAGCCGGTCTTGAGTTTTCAACTTATTTTTGAGCACTAACCAAAGCTGAAAAGAGTGTCTCGGAATACACTGACTGAACCAGACCATGTTTGCCCAGCTAACTGTATTGCTACGCAAACGAATGGTATGCCAAACTTCCAACGAGCTAAACTGCCGTTCATTCCCCTCCAAATCTTTCCATACTATGCGGTCATGTAATTGGGAATTATCCCGAACAATAGTTAAGCCGATTAAAACTGGGTATATATCATACCAAGCTTGGGGCCATCTCCATTGACCGTTAGCATCTAAGATATCCGCCACAGAAGCCTGAAGGTTGAAACCAGCATTTGCAATGTGCCGCGGAGTTATAAATGCCCTAAGAGGGCTCAAGTGACACCAGTTGTCACTCCATGCATTTGTTCGAGCTCCATTCCGAATGACGTTCCAAATGAAAGGCCGAACCAAATTTCGAATCCATAAGAGCTTCCTCCAACTCCAACTAACGGAACCCCTACATTGGATATCCCAAAAATTTTGATGCTTTATTTTGTGAGCATAAATCCATTGCACCCATAGAGACTTCCGTTTAACAAGAATACTCCATATATGTCTCGTAATAAGGGCCCTATTCACATCACAAATTCTCCGAATTCCTAAGCCACCCTCCATTTTAGGAAGACAAATATCGGACCACGCCACTTTAGCTTTAATTCTCCCAGCACCCCCGGCATTCCAAAGGAACCTCCGTATACGTTTTTCCAGCTCAGTAACAACCCTAGCCGGAATAACAAAAACCGAAGCCCAATATATATGCATCGAAGACAGGACGGAGTTGATAAGCTGGAGCCTACCCGCAAAGGATAGCGTTTTTGTCATCCAATTATTAACTTTCTTGTCCAATCGATCCACTAACAGTTTACAATCCCCAGCACTCAGCTTAGACGAGATTAGCGGCACTCCTAAATATCGAACAGGCAAGGATCCCTCCTGAAACGGCATTTCATTCAGGATCTCAGCTTTTACCTGTTGAGCAACATTACAAAAGAAAACCGTA
Source organism: Helianthus annuus (assembly GCF_002127325.2). Lineage (NCBI taxonomy): Eukaryota > Viridiplantae > Streptophyta > Magnoliopsida > Asterales > Asteraceae > Helianthus > Helianthus annuus. The sequence continues at coordinate 164,902,813 of NC_035447.2, read as the reverse complement.
CTCTTAGCCTGACTCGGAACAAGCCCCGACATACTCGTGAATAACTCCAAAGCAGCTTTGATCTTTCTAACCGAATGGACACTCCCATGAACGAAAATAAAGAGGTCATCAGCAAATGAGACATTTATAATGCGTTGCTTCAAACACTGCGCGTGGAACTTAAAAGAAGTACCCGAAGCATTCTTTTGAAGCAATAAGGTAAGGACTTCCATAACGAGAGTAAACAGGTATGGAGACATAGGATCCCCTTGACGAAGACCCCTGTTACCTTTAAAAAACCCATGAAGATTACCGTTGATACTCAAAGAATACGTAGCCGTAGTGACACACGCCATAATCCATTTCACCATCGTCTTATGAAAACCAAACATATTAAGAATCTTCTCTAGAAACACCCAACTTACCGTGTCATACGCCTTTTGAATGTCAATTTTAAACGCACATCTAGGAGGACCTTTATTCAAGTGGTAGTTGTGCATCAACTCTTGAGTTAACAGAATGTTGTCAGAGATCTGTCTACCTGGGACGAAAGCAGATTGGTTGATACTAACCAATGAGTCCAAGCTCCCTTTAACCCTATCCGTGATAATCTTGCTAATGCATTTGTAAAGAACATTACAGCATGAAATAGGCCGATAATCAAGAACGGAGTTAGGGGTTTCAACTTTAGGGATAAGGGCCAAGACTGTGTGATTTAACTGTTTCAGGATCTTGCCATTTCCAAAAAAATCAAGAACTGCATTCGTAACCTCATTACCCACAATATCCCAAGCATTCTTAAAGAAAGCTGACGTGTACCCATCAGGCCCCGGGGCTTTGTTTTCGCTTATACTGAACATAGCATTCTTTACTTCTTCCCGCGTTACATGTCGAACCATATTAGCTGCGTCCACCGAATTTAGAACATTGACAAAAACATCATCCATGTTCACAGTGATAACCGGATCCTCCTTTCCCAAAAACGCTGAATAATGGTCAACTAGAGCGGTCACAGCCTCGTCCCCTTCAAACCTCCTGCCAGCCACATCCGTAATGCATTGAATTTTGGTACGATTGTTCCTGCATTTAACCGTGTTGTGAAAGAATGCCGTGTTGGAGTCCCCCGCACAAAGCCATTCCACCTTCGACTTTTGTTTCAAAAAACATTCCTCATCGTAGGCAGCAGTTTTAAAATCCTGAAGGCACTCGAGCTCCAGTTTCCGAATATTCACATCCATCGGATTAGCATCAACCTTTTCCTGGATCTCATCCAGCTTCAAACGAAGCTCAAGAACTCTTTTATGAAGGTTTCCTTGTTGGAAAAGGATTTTTCGAAGGTCCGGCTTCAAGTTTCTAAGCTTACTAACAACCGAGAACATAGCAAACCCGTCAATCTTCTTCGCCCATTGTTTCTCCACACATACTTTAAATTCAGGTTTTGAGACAATAAAATTTGCAAACTTAAATGGCTTTGGCCGAGAGTTGTTAGACTCATTAGACAGCTTCAAAATGCACGGCGTATGATCAGAGACTCGATAAGGGTGATAAATAACGTAAGCATCCGGAAATAAATCTAGGCACTTAACGTTACTCATTACTCTATCAATTTTCCTCATTAAACCGACCCCTTCCTTCGGCTTCTGGTTCCATGTGAAATGGATACCATGGCCCTTAACATCAATAGTTAATTCCTCCTTAAAATCAGAATCGGCTGAAATCTCAACCAGAGCACGAGCAAAACTGCTTCTACCCCACATATCTACACACATTGAGGTGGTGAACGAATCCAAAGCTTTCGGCTCCCCGATAGTTGTAGCAATCAAACTTAAACCATCCTCCGTATATGCCGCTATAGGAACTTCATGGAGTTTAACCCAAACCTGAACCTTTTTCACTTCCTTCTTCTCTAACTTTACTGACGGTGACCAACGTTCCAAAAACAACGGCTGTGAACGAATAATCCACGGTCCCTCAGTAAGAGCATTCATCATACCTGCATGATCCGCAAACTTGAAAAAGAAATAACCATTGGCGTTCATCATTGATTTCTGTAAACCAAATCGTTTCCAATTATTCTTAACATAGTAGTCCACAACCGGAAACGCAACACGATCCCCCAAAAAGTATCCATACAAAGTGTTTGCTAGCTTATCTTGCACTACTCTGACTGAATCCCTAGATAAGACAACATCACATCCATCCTGCTTCTCATCAGTTAACTGATTACGTTCACGCACCAGTTTACGTATAATTCTCCAGAAAGCGATATAGAGTTTTGAAATTGAATAAAAGTCAAAACATGAAAAACATCAAACACAAATAAACAAACATTGGGATCAAATAACTTTATTTCATTGATAACTGAATTGTTTACAATGATTACAAGCACAGAAGTCACAATCATGGACTTCTGTAGACCAAATTTCTTCCAGTTATTTCTCACAAAGTAATCGACAACCGGGAAAGCTACTCTATCCCCCAAAAAGTATCCGTACAGCGTGTTCGATAACTTTTCTTTAACTGCTCTAACAGATTCCTTAGGAAGCACTACATCACAACCATCATGCACAATCGGACAAGCAAGGGGTCTGAAATTAACCTGAGTAGTCTGGTGTTTAGACTGATCAGCCGTAATAGATTCCGCATAAGACATAGGATTCAAAATAGAAGTCTCTCCATCCCGGATCGAAGCATCCTCATCAAGGCCGACATGCAGGCTACTCCCTTGTTGTTTATCAGAACCATGACTAGGGTTTGCATGGGCGGGAGTTCTAAAATCCGCGAAGGTAGGAAACGATTTCGTCTGATCTCCCACGGGTACAGAAATCTTAGATAAACCATCCGGAACTGACGACCCAGATGTCGAATATAGACCTCTTCTCGGCATCAGCGGGTTACTCTCCATATTCGACACACTCAATCGAATACCACGCGAAGACAATGTACCACCATCATCCTTGTTCAGACCCTGAGTATTAACGAGACCATCAAAGCCACTCCCTTTTTTCCGAGTAGAGTTAGTACCACCATCATCAGGTGGCTTATCTCTGCATAACAGAGTATTTTCCTTATCATCAACTCTCTCTTTTTTTTTGGGTAAAGGGTTACCCCGGTGAATTTTATATATAAAGAATAAAGAATCACACGAGCGTGCCAGAGAAGCACACTAGGGCTAGACTTGGCATACCAAGACTAGCAAAACCAAAAAACCAACAAACATCCACGACCAAGCAAAACAAACAACCAACAGAAAACCAACCAGAAGCCGAAACAATGGCAACAAAACAGACTAACAGCAAAAACAACGTAAAGAACAAGACTTCCAGCAAAAACCGATCACAAGCAAAACCCTTTTCCTTTAACCCTAAGATCAATCTTCCACCCTTAACTGATTATAAAAGCGTTATCGATCTAGCTAAGTTAATCTCAGTTAACCGCAATCAACAACAACTAGTTTAATCAATCAGGGTTTCGTATAGAAACACTAGGGCGGCGATTGAAAGAGAAAAAACAAGCACAACCCTAATTCCTAATCGGTCACTAATGCTAACTAGTTCGTTCTAGAGTCTTGATAAATCAAAACCTCCATAAACAGGCTGTTATACATAAGATCATGAAGAAGAATCTAGGGTTTCATGAAGAACCAAAATCGCCTGAAGGAGAGAGAGAAAGGGTTAATTCGCCGCTGGTCTAAATCTCCTTCTTCCTATATTATAAAAAGAATGAATAAGAGCCTTTCATAACTCCTGAATTGTGTAAGGCATTTAGGAGCGCTCTTTGAATCCAACTAGAAATATCATAAGAGAAGAAAGCAACTTCACCGAAAGGGTGCTTCGATAAGCCACCGCCCAATAGAGCTTAGTCATTTGTAGATCGAAAAGGTCTCGCGAAGCTGGTCACCGGTAGGTCTAAGAACGGATTGAAAGCTTGATAAGCTGCAAACTATAGACTAATGATAAAATAGATAGATTATACTAATGATAAAATAGATAGATTATACTAATGATAAAATCGATGAAAGTGCAAATGATACGGGTTGGATCTTCAGTGAGAATGAATTGATTTCGCAGTGCTAGGGCGTTCATTCCGTTTCTCTTATTCATCGCTCTTCTGATGCTTTTCTATCTTCTCTGTCTTTCGATAGGGGGAATCTCGTTTTTTATTGATGTACTTTCAAAAGTAGCGGGCTTCATAGGGGTGAAGGCCCTCTCTTTGCTTTTTAGCAAGATGGGCTGCTCCTCCGCTCTGGCCTTCGTGATTGGCTGTGCTTTTCGAGCACTCGTCACTACGGAAGCAAGCCCCTCTCTGGCGCATTGGATGCTTCCCGGACCTTCTCACCAGCCTCACGTGGCAGAAGAGGATTACCTGCGGGACCATCCTGTAGCGCACCGAAGCGCCCCTCCTGTAGGTCTTGAGGTGATCAAACCGGTTATAGAAGACGGGCAGCGTTACGACGAACTTGAGGGTCGCCTCAATCGGCACCTCTTGGAGAATAGTGATCAAATCAGTACAACAGCTTATCATGATTTGGTGGACAAACAGCATATCATAGAAAAAAGCATAGAGGAAGAGCTGCTCCACGATGAGTATAGTAGAGATCGCATTTACACGAATCGGTATGAGATAAGGGAATGTCTCTTTTATAAAAAGGGAGGAGTTCCACTGAAGGAAAAAACTTTGGATCTTTATTTAAAAGAGATTCAAAGGAACCCTTCTCACAGTATCCCGTATCGAAAGATACAAAAGAAAATAAAATCTTTTAAGATTGATTTTTTTTTCTAAATAGCTCATTTGGAAGAGAACTTTCCTTAGAGACAATTTCCTTAGTCCCCACTCTTCCACATAGTGCGATTAGTGTGTGAGACCGCGATCCACAAACTGACGCATGGGACGTAGCCTTCCTAGCCGCGTGCAGCCTACCTTCTTCTTCAGACCGTAACGTAAGTAACTCAGTGCTCCATACGTGGGAAATGAAAGCAGAATTCGTTCGGATCCTCCCACATGTTCAATCTTTTTTTAGCGGTTTCCCCAGAGATCTTTCTCATTAATGCAACCTTCATTTTGCTCATTCATGGAGTTGTCTTTAGTACGTCTAAGAAATTTGATTATCCACCGTTAGTCAGTAATGTGGGTTGGCTTGGATTACTTAGTGTTGCGCGCCTAGGAGGGCAGCGCGCTTTGGGATGCGGAGGAGCTATTATCGCCCAGTTCCCTAACCTAATGCGGCACCGGGTTCGGACCGTAGGGAACCGTACCATGGGGGGCTTAGAATCCTTTTGCCGCCGCAAGGCTGGCTAATCGTACGCAGCAGGCTCGAAGACCCCTGGTTCTGGAAGGCACATGAGTCCGAACGCTATGTTGAATGTGCGACCGACACTAGGTAGGTACCTGTGCAGGTGAGGCGTCGGTCGGTCCTAGAAACGGCGGCAGCGGCGCGAGGAGTTAACGACCGAACGTGCTGCAACCTAGGGATCACCAGGCAGCTCTTTCGCTCTATAGGGATCGGGGGGGCATAGCACAATTCTTCTTGGAGGAGGGTTGGTTTGCCCGGGTGACGGATCCTGCCATAATGTACTCCTACCTATAGTATAGCACCGACACTTGAAGTCTAGCATACATACGACGATCTTCATGCGTGAATAGCGGGGAGGAAAGAAAGGGCGGTAGATGATAATGAGAAAAGGCGCCGCGTTTGGGCGGGCGGGCGGAATGGATGAGCGAAAGGTGCTGCCTCGAGGTGCTGCCGAGGAACGGAGGGACCTTCTCGAACACAGGATAGGTAATTGAGAGATAGAGCTAGCCTATTCGTTATGGGGAATCAGTGCTCCGGGCCGAATAGAGATTACCTACGGCACCTGGCTTTCTCCGGCACATATTAGCTTAGCTGCGCTTAATAGGCCGGTTTGCCTTCCTCTCTAGCGGCCTCCTTAACTTACCCCGCTACACTCGCACTCCAAGCTACGCCTGCTGACCAAGATGCATTGCGACTTCCTCTTATGTGGACGCACCTATGACCCGGGACGGGAAGAGAAAGACTTTTTTCTACGGCGAGCTTTCTCTCGTAAAGCCAAAGACGCCCCAAGACAAGTTCCAACTGTTGGGAAGGGGACATGATCAATAGAACCTGGTTGGATCCGGGCTGGGAGAGGGGCGCCCATTCCTAACCACTTTCGAAAAGGTTCGCTCATGCTGGAGGGAGCATCCCCACTTAGTGATCGGTCCGCTAGTTCACGCAAATCCGAAGAAGTTATCACGGACGAGCCACATGCAGGGAAACTTGCACGTGTGGTTCTGGCCGGGCTTTCCTGAGGTATCTAATAACCTTGCTTCTGCTCGCCGCTGGCGCACCTCTCCTAACTATTGCCCATTTATTCTGGAATAATCTTTTTAGGAGGGACAATTTTACATATTTCTGCCAAATCCTTCTATTATTAAGTACGGCTGGTACCATTTCGATGTGTTTCGATTCTTCCGAACAAGAGAGGTTTGATGCTTCTGAATCCATTGTATTAATTCCACTTCCTACTCGCAGTATGCTCTTTATGATCTCGGCTTATGATTCAATTGCCATGTATTTAGCTATTGAGCCTCAAAGTTTATGTTTTTATGTGATCGCAGCATCAAAAAGAAAGTCTGAATTTTCCACGGAAGCCGGCTCGAAATATTTGATCTTAGGTGCATTTTCCTCAGGAATCTTATTGTTTGGGTACGACCGGACAACTACCGATATCTATTAATATCTTTTCTTATAATGTTGCTGTTAAATATATATCTATCTATATCGTAAACTATCGGATCGAGTATTACTTAGATGTGAAACTTGCGGACTCATTGGTTGTGATATTGATCTTACGGGGGGAACGAAATCAAAGAATATATAGACTGACTTGTAGAGACCCTCTATGTAGTTGTCTATCTAGGGTGATCGATCTACATCTTTCCCCATAGCCCTGGGGCTGTGTCTCGATCTCCTATGTGCGAAATCTAAGGGACTTGTTCCTATGGATATTCCCCTTGGTCTAATTCCACGCCTTATGACGAAAGGGGAGTCGGCGTGGCATAAAGTGAACAAAAAAGGGGCCCGATACTTCAACTAGAGGAGCGACCTGTTGGTTCACCAAACCCCGACTCAACGTCACACGTTCTCCAGGTCCGAAGGGATCCAGTGCCCAATTACCGACTCCTCCCGGAATTGCGTTATCGGAGCCAAGCCAGGAATGGCCGTTAGTGGACACCCACCTTCATCGGTCAGAGAGGCCCTCTTTAAAACATTAATAAAAGATGTTCACAGGGGCCAGATAGACTCGGTCATAGGAACTTAGACCACCTACGCGCTGGTGAAAACCACCTCAACCGGATCAGAGTAAACAACAATGTCGAATCAGGCCACCCCTTGCCTTGAAAGAATTCACACGCGGCCACCAGCTTTCCCAAAATAAGGGGGATCTGCTGCTTACTGCTCACGGAAACATCCGACCTATACTATAAGTCGTCCGCCTATTTTTCTGATCTCCTTTCCTTCTATTCATCAGATTTTTGGCTTTGACCCATTCAAGGTGAAAAATGGTTGATGATGTTGGCTAAAAAAGAGGGAGAGAGGAGAGCCTTGGGGTACGCTCACTTCTGCATTTTTTTTTTGGGTAAAGGGTTACCCCGGTGAATTTTATAAATCAAACAATAAAACAGAAGTGTGGCTGAGTTACCACACCCAAACTAGCGTTGGCATACCAACACTAGGAACAAGCATCCCAACAAAACACAACATTTTTGTTTAGTGGGGAGGAAGAGTGCGTGAATGACGATTCTCAGACGAGGGAATCGTTCTTCTCTAAATAAAAAGAAGTTAGTTCTCTTGATAGAGCTTTCACGTCTGCGCATATCATTTTTTTCCTTTCCATTCCGTTCTTACCATATCATGGGCAGTTGGGCTGGAATCCGTGTGATGGTTCGAAAGTGCTTTCAAAGATTCTTCGCATCCCCAGAGAGATACATTGTTTCCATTGTGACTTGGTCGTCAAAAGGGGCACTACTAGTGTTGTGTACTTTTAATTGGAGCACACCTTTCGCTAGGAAGAGATCAGTTACGAGTACGAAATGCTTTTCACATACAAGTCGGATAGCGCGATAAGGCAGTTACACTCCTCCGCCTGGCATTCCAGTTCAAATACTAGTGAGGTAGACAACCTTATGTCATGCATGCAAATAGTAAGGACCTTGCCTACGGGCTCATTGCGACACTTAAGTACGAAGGAATTCTCCACTTCATTAAGGAAGGTTTCAAAGACAGAGGATCAAAGCAAGCGAACGAGGCGACCGGAGGGAGGGTTTGGTATGGTAGTGAGACCAATAGGGAAACATAATAAATAGGGAGTCTGTGAAAGATCCATTGACACACGAAGGTAGAAGTCAGGTGTGTATTAAATAGCATAGCTACTAAATTCGCAAAGACTCCTTCCTCTTTTCAATTAAGTGAGGAACTCGCCTGAGGGAAAGGGACTGCGACCTTCAACTCCCAAGATATATCATATAATATAGCATGTTGCCATGAAGAAGGATTGGAGTTATTTTCCTTCGGTCCATAAACGCAAGAATCGCGAGATGGCAGACATCGGCCGATGAGGCTAGTAGGGCCCTAGTCCTGTAACCGGGAAATGATAATTCCTAACTGAGAAGTCACCATGAGCATAACATTCTTATTGGAACTTGAAAGAAGTGAATTTGTGAATGCCTAACTGAACATTCAAGATTGAATTCAGAAGCTGAGGCGACCGGAAGGGAGGCGAGCGAAGTGAGGCGTCCAGAATTTCATAGAGATAAACGGTTCAGCTCCCTTCTAAGCCTTTAGAGGATTAGAGGAATCATCGATGAAAGTGTTACTTACTTACTTACTTACGAAGATCGACTGGATAACCTTCTACTGACAAAGTGGTGGGTGCTACTGTCTTATCTTATCCATTCTTCTTTTACCCCGCTGGTCATTCAGTTCAGTCAAGTTCATATGCTTTCCAATGCGGGAGTAAAGGGAGTTGGTAGCATTCCCCTGGCTTTCCATTTCCAATAAGTCTGGGATAAACTAGAAGACTAACTCCTTCCCCTCCTAGGGCTTCAGCAAGGTGTCTATTCTGAGGCTTAGGAGAATGAAGCAGCCCTGGCTGTGAGTGAACTCCCCTATACTTCCAGGCAATAGGACTAAACCTAAAGTATCTTCTCTTCTCCGGTTCTAGCTTACGTTTGAGTTTCCTCTAACTACAAGGTAATTTCTCAGCTGGAGCAGAAGTGGACGAACAACACCTCCTTTCCTTGCATTAGCGCTCGCTTTTCCACATCCACTTCAGGGAGAGAGCAAGTATAAATCATAGCTTTAGGCTTTCGAGCCTTTCATACTAGGACAGAAGCCTTTACTTGAACTTGAGCGGTTGTCTGGAACTGATGCTACACCTTGGGGCTGCAGTCCCTTCTTCTTAGCAGGGATGTCCCTCTTCAATCCCCTGCTCCTACCATTAAAACAGCTAGGGGCTAGTAAGTCCTGCCAATATCTGGGAAAGAATAGCTCCCGAAGGGCTTCCTTCTTTATCTAAGCGACTAATAGGCTTGGGTGGCTAGGGCACATGCTATCGAGGTTACACGCCTGGTCCCGAAACCACATCTGGCAGATGCGATTCCTGGATGTAGTTGGATGTGATTATCGGTGAAAGCATAGAAGGATCTCATGTCAATAGTCACAGGGAATTACACTATAGCTTTAGGACCTGGCCTGTAATAGGTGGTGTAAATGTCCTTATTTATTATAGGATGAAGATGATTCACTCACCAAGAAGACCGTCTACTCGAGCAGTAAGAGTTGATTCAATTGCCAACAGAAGACCGTCTGCGACAACAAGACCATCAGCAGCAGATGATTGAACAGTGGATGCATTGAGGAGATCAGCCCTAATTGAAGACCCGATACTCTCAACCAAGAACTTCTATATATAACACCAACCGCAGAACAGGAGCATGCGTTACACACGTCGTCAGCTAGCGGATGCAAGCAGAGTGGGACCTTCTCCGATAGTCTCTTTCATCATAATATTGAAAGCTTCCCCGCCCGATGGTTTGTTAATGTCCGAGTTGATATCAAGATGAAAGGGAAATACAATAAGAAAGATGCAAGATAAAGACTAGAAGAAGGGGTTTTCTTAGAAGAATTCCCACTTGTACTGGTAGTGAGCACCCGATCTCCAGAAGCTAATTGGCAAGGTTCGACTTGACCGGAGCGGATTGCAACTCAAGAACAACTAGAGTTCACTCACCCACGTGCCCAATACTTGATGTGATGACTCTAGCCCCATGTCGGCTTCATTGACGAGTCACGATGCTGCGATATAGGATCAAAATCGACTTTCATTTCACTTAACTCATCAAAGCAAGAGTGGCTACTAGATAGACGGTATCAGTTGAAGTCAAAAAGAAGGAAAGCCTTCCCCCAATCCAACATTTTCAGGTGAAAAGAAGATAGATGACTGAGAGTCACGGGATTTTGAAAGCGCCGCATCTAGCTCAGCAGCTTCTTCAAAAGAGATGACGGATACAGAGCGGTTACCACTTGTAGGCTCATTCATGAACTAGGCCATGAGTTTGCTTTAACGAGTGCACGAGCAGAAGCAGAGACAGAGTCGTCCCCCGATCTGAGATATTAGCGAGATTAGCTACACGCCACTTAACCTAAAGAAAGGTCGACTTGAGAAAGCCCTTTTTAAGATGATAGGAGAACTTCACTTACTCAAGAAATTGAGTAGTGAGAATGTTTCCTCAGAGGCACGGAAAGGGTCCAAGCCATAGGAAAGACAGCAACTTGAGTGCGGAGAAGGGGAAAGGGCGCTCGAAGCAAAAGGAAAGAAAAGCACACCATATAGGTCAGCGGCATCAGCAGTTGAAGAAGTTGACGACCGGATTCAAGCAAAAATGGGATAACCTGAGAAGGAGAGGTCTCCTTTCTATATGAAAGATGAAGATCTGGCTTTGAAGCCTCTTTGAGTCCGGCTTAGCTTCAGGTACGAGTCAAGAACAGAAGAAGGGGATCGCCACAATCAAGAAGCAAGCTTAAAGCTGTTGTTTAGATGACTTTATGTTATGAAATAACCCAGAAAAACAGTAATGATTGGAGTAGCCCGCCCAGTAGAGGCTTTCTTAGTGAAAAAAGTATATTCATGGATGGATTAGGGGAAAGAGTCTTCACCTTACTTTCAAGTGTCAATCATTTTTATTGAACTTTCTTTCAGGCTAGCTCTGGGCAGGGCGCATACACACGAACTTTGAGTCGGATCCGAGCTCCAGTAGACAGCGTTGTGACAACTGTGTTCAGTAGTCGTGGTTCAATGTAAAACAATGTTGATTATTAATAAAACAATGTGCTTTGGTGTTATTATATATGTTTTTGTGTTATTATGTGTGTATTTATGTTTGGTAAGTTTTCAATTCGATTCGATTCCGATTTCAAGCTCTAAATCGCTTTCTGGAAGGTTACATGCGCACCGATGCGTAAATATAACCAGTTTAATGCAACAAACACTCCGGAATAGTGACATAGGCTTAACATACCTTTAAATAACCTCCACATAACTTAGAAATAAGTTTTGAATGGTTTGGTGTGTCGAAATCAACTTTGTTTGGTCGCAGGGACTATTTGTGTCAAACTGCGAAACTATGCCGATTTGTATAGTAACGAACATTCCGGAACTTGATCATAAGTTAAACATACCCTAAATAACCTTTACATAGCTTATAAATAGGCTTTGAGGGGTTCGGTATGTTTTTTTTTTTTTTTTTTTTTTGGGTAAAGGGTTACCCCGGTAAATTTTATATCAACCAAAAAAGCACAAAAGTGCAACTGAAATGTTACACACCCGCTAGCCTTGACAAACCAAGGCTAGGACAACCAAACAAAAACACAACCAAAACAGAAAACAACAACCACACAAACAACCTAGCAAACACGGCCCTAACCATAAAACCATTAAACCGGCCTAAACAATCCGCATCTAGCCAGGATCAATGACCAAGTTCCTATCCGGAATCTTCCACTTCTCGAGAAAAAATCTGCTCACAAAACCCATCTTGAACTTTAGTGTCATGAGACGCATACGAACAATATTAATGATCTCCTCAGCCAGAATCTTCGCCGTACGCTGGTTCCGAGAGAACAGCCTAGAATTCCTTTCTTGCCACACAAAATAAGAAGCCGCCGAGACCACCAGCCTACTCGTTACGTTGGCCGGTTGCTGCATATTCGAGTTCACCGTCATCCATTGCATTATGTCAGACCATCGGCCACTAACATCGCCCATACCTGCCATATCCCTGATACTATCCCAAACCTTTGTAGAGTAGAAGCATTCAAAAAACAAATGGTCCCTCGAGTCCTTTCCATAGTTACACAAGGGGCAACACATGAGGTTCAAGTTCGTAGCACTTCCCGCCTCCCAAACAGACAATCTATCTTGGGTTTTAAGTTTGTTGCTAATAACCAGCCACAAGTTGAAAGAGTGCCGCGGAATACACTGTTTAAACCAAACCATATTAAACCAATCAACAATATTCTCGCGATGCCGGAGATTATTCCATACCTCCCACGAAGAAAAGTGAACCGCTTTACCTTCAATGTCAATCCAAACCAAACGATCTGGAGCTTCATGAAGTACCGGAGCCTGAATATTGATTAAGATGGGAAACAAATCAAACCAAGCAACCGGCCACTTCCAATGGCCACTAGAATCCACCAACTCTGCCACAGTAGCTTGCAAGTTAAAACCTGCATTTGCTATGTTTCTCGGACTGACATAAGCACGGATCGGACAATTAGAACACCACGTGTCACTCCAAACATTCGTATTAGTACCATTACCAATAGCCTTCCACATATAAGGCCTAAGCAAATCACGTAATGCAAGAATTTTCCTCCAACCCCATGTCATACTCCCCCTACAAGGAATCTCCCAAAAACTTCTACCCTTCAGTTTATAGATGTGAACCCATTGAACCCATAGAGACTTCCTGTTGGTCAACACACTCCAAACATGAGACGAAATGAGCGCTTTATTGACATCCGCAATGCATCGAATACCCAGCCCACCCTCATTTTTTGGAAGACAAACAATCTTCCAAGCAACCTTAGGTTTAACGTTCTGCTGATACTTACCAGTCCATAAGAAAGCACGCATACGTCTTTCAAGATCACTCACTAATTTAGCTGGTAAGAGAAAAACTGTAGCCCAATAAATGTGCATAGCTGATAGGACCGAGTTAACCAGTTGCAACCGACCAGCAAATGACAATGATCTCGTCATCCAGTTATCAATCTTCTTCTCCATTTTCTCAACTAGGATTTTACAATCCTTATAAGAAAGCCTGGACGAAATTAAAGGAATCCCCAAATAACGGACAGGAAGCGTACCCTCTTTGAAAGGCATAATATGAAGAATACCTTGTTTAATCGACTGTGGAACATTCCCGAAATAAACCGTACTCTTTGGCATACTAGGGACGAGACCCGACATGTTTGTGAAATTCAGAAGAGCGTCTCTTAACACCTTGACCGAAGCTAAGTCACCATTTGCAAACAAAAACAGGTCATCCGCAAACGAGACATTAATAATCTTTTGCTTTTTGCAATGAAGATGATATCTAAAAGCGTTGCTTTTGGTGGCTGCATCTTTAAGAAGTAACGATAAGACCTCCATTACCAAAGTAAAAAGATAAGGCGATATTGGATCCCCCTGCCTCAACCCTCTTTTACCCTTGAAAAACCCATACAGATTACCATTAATGCTTAACGAATAAGACACAGTGGTAACACAAATCATGATCCAATTCACCATCTTGTGGTGAAAACCAAAAGCACGAAGAATACTTTCCAAGAAAGACCAGCTAACCGTATCATAGGCTTTTTGTATGTCAATTTTGAACGCACACCGTGAAGGCCCAATCCTTAGGTGGTAGTTATGCATCAGCTCTTGGGTCAGTAAAATATTGTCCGAGATCTTTCTTCCTGGCACAAATGCCGACTGGTTAATGTCAACAAGTACATCCAAACTACCTTTAATTCTGTCTGTTAAGATCTTACTAATGCATTTATAAATCACATTGCAGCACGAAATCGGCCGGTAATCAACCACAGTGTTCGGAGTAGCCACTTTTGGGACAAGGGCTATAATAGTATGATTGATTTGCTGCAAGAGTTTTCCATTATCGAAGAAATCCCTGATTGCTTTTGTAACCTCACTGCCCACAATCTCCCAAGAATTTTTAAAGAAAGCCGAAGTATACCCATCCGGCCCTGGAGCCTTATTCTCACCAATAGAAAAAATAGCATTTTTTACCTCCTCTATAGACACTGGACGCACCATATTGCTGGCCACGTTCGGATCCAAGACATTCGGGAAAGTAAAAGTACCAGGTAAAGGGTCCACCTGATCTTGCACACCCAAAAACTGAGAATAGTGCGAAACCAGCACACCATACACTTCGTCACCATGGAATCGATCACCAGAAGCATCTTGAATGCTATGTATTTTCATGCAAGCATTTCTCACCTTGATACAATTATGAAAATACTTTGTGTTCGAGTCACCAGCAGCCAACCAATCCGCTTTAGATTTCTGCTTTAAGAAGCATTCCTCATCATACGAAGCAGATTGGAACTCTTGAAGACATGTAGCTTCAGCTTCTCTAAGAGAAACATCCATCGGGTTGGCATCAATGGCCAACTGCATTTCGTCCAGTTTTTTCCGTAAAAGAGAAACCCGCTCATGAAGATTACCTTGCAAGAACAGAAGCCGTCTCAACGCAGATTTCAATAACGCTAGTTTCTTTACAACCGAGTACATAGTAGCACCGTGCACCGTTGTACCCCAAACTTTAGCCACACTATCCAAGAAACCATCTTTTTTAACCAGGAAGTTTGCAAATTTAAAGGGTTTGGGCCGATTATTTTTTAGGACCTGGAGGTTCACAATACATGGGGTATGGTCCGATATCCGAAACGGGTGAAAGAGAACAAAAGCATCCGGATAAGCATCTAGAAAGTGAATGTTGCCCATGACTCTATCGATCTTCTTTAGAATACCCACACCATTTTTCGGTTTTTGGTTCCAAGTATACTGCATACCATGGCTTTTAATGTCTATCAACTCATTATGCTGGACACATTGAAAAAACTCACTCATACCGATCGGCATGTTGGACGACCCAGCCAAGCAATCATCCTGTGACAGAGCAGAGTTGAAGTCTCCTAGCACAACCCAAGGCCTATCAGCATAAATGAACGAACAAAACATAATTTTGGCATCCGATTTAGAGCGTATAAGAACATGTATTACCTGATCCGTTTGATCAATAACCACGAGATCCACGACATTATTATCCCAACCCACAATAATCCTAGTACCACGATCACAACAAGCACCATTCGAAGTCCAATCCCATGAACGAAAAACATTTTTACATACCCTATCCAGATTAGCAACAGACACGTGCGATTCCAGAATAGCACAAACTTTTAGACTCCTTTCAGACATAAGCATCCGAACCTCTCTTTGTTTCAGGGGAAGGTTCAATCCCCTTATGTTCCAAACGGCCAAACTATCCATTAACACCAGTAAATCCGGGAGTGCTTGCCCCCTCAGAAGTTCTTCCATGCGTATCAGCACTCATATAGTCAGATATTTCCGTTTGAAATTGCTCCATGACCTCATCACTCTTTTTACGACTTCCACTCGGACCCGACTTAGTAGCCTCATTATCAACCTTTAAGCCCTCTCCATCTCCATCCATATCTAAAGCCTGAAATGAGTTAGCTACTTTCACCGCTGGCTGCCCTCCATTAGTAACATGATCATCCTTTTTCGTGCCAGAAGTACTAGCTCCAGATTTGTTCAACTTTGGTCTATATATTACCCTAGCCTTTTGCTTTTTCTGAGGAAAAGATTGTCTTGCCATACGCTTCCTATCCGTAACAAATCTCTCGTCATCAATGACCACCTGTTTAGCTTTACCTTTATCCCCTTTACTACATGTAGCCGCATCATGACCAAACAAGCAACAAGTAGCACAACGTAACGGTTTCCATTCATATTCTACTTTCACTCGTTCCATAATATAACCTTCCTCATCCATTTTAGGGATAGCAATAGTGATATGATCTTTAAGCTCTTTCTCTGCACTGACCTCAATCAAAGCACGGGCATAACTACTCCTACCCCAAAAATCAGCACACATATCCGCCGTATACGAGTCTAGACTTTTTGGAACACCCAACTTAGAAGCCAGTAAACTTAAACCATCATCAGTGTATATCGATATTGGCACATTGTGCATTTTAACCCAAATAGGAACAGATTTGATACCCTCTTTTCTTAGGCTGACCTTCGGAGACCAAATATTCAAAAATAACGGCATTTTCCTTATCAACCATGGCCCTCCTTCAAGAACTTTCATAAGTCCCTCTTTAGAATCAAACTTGAAAAAAAAAGAAACCATTAGTGTTCATCATGAGTTTAGAGAACCCATACTTAGCCCAGACATTTTTCGCATAGTATTCAACTACAGGAAATGGGAGACGATTCCCTAGGAAATAGCCATATAACACATTGTCAAACTTATCTTGAACCTTTTTAACAACCTCTCTAGGGATAACCACATCAGCATCTTCTCGTGTCTCCACCGGCTCCATCAAACGGAAATTAACTTCCTTTTTGGTCCGTATATTAGATTGAAGCTTTTCAGCATAAGAGAACCTCATCGAGCTATCCTGATCATCATCCGATTTAGGGGCAACACTATCCAAATCATTCAGGTCAAGGTTTGTATTTATATTACGAGTAGGCAAACCACTTGTCCCTTGTACAGGCACAGATACCTTCTCTAATTCATCAATGATATTAATGACTTTCGGGCTCTGCTGACCAACACCCCGTCTCGGCAACAACGGGTTCCCATCAATGTTCAACGGCTTAGTAAACATGGTAGGTTTGTTTCGCAAATCCTGAACACTCACAGGTTTCGAACTAATGAATATATCCCCATACATCTTTTCAGAAAAAGACTGAAACCCTAGATTCTCCAAACTGTTATCTCGACTAGCACTATCAGTAGGTAACGGCGGCTTACCCCTATCATCCTTTGGCATATTGACCGATTTCAGACGTTCATCCTGGACAGGAACGTTCCTTGAATCCATAGTAGAAAGATCAGCAAACCATGCAAAAGAAAACAAACATGCAACAGAAAAAAGACCACGGCGACTAGAAACTAAGAAACCCTAACAAAAAAGAAACGAAAACCCTAATCTCAAAATCAAAAGACTAGAAACCAAGGTAAAATCTAGTAACCTTACTCAGAAGGCACGATAAAACCTCAATCCCTAACCCAGATCAGTCGAAATTAAGGTTGAAAATCAAGAACTAGGGTTTCACAAGAAAAGTCGCCAAAATCGCCAGAGAGAAAAGCCATTTACACACGGCTGGGGGTTCGGTATGTTAAATAAACTTTATGCTCATTCAGGGACTAAAAGCGTCAAAAAGTGCATAAGTTTGCATTTTTGCGCATAACTTACGTTCTGAATACATCCGGACATCCAAAAAAAATTTATGTAAGCATTAAAATATTTTAATTTTAGTGTTTGGCATGATAAAATTCCATTCGTCGCTTAATTTGGATCGTTTTTGCGTTCGTTACGAGTTCCGTCGTAATTAAGCGAATAACGCAACCGTACGACCAAACGAACCAACATCCGAGATGTTTTTGAGCATATTTTAAGTTCCCTATACTTTAACTTTATTTTAGAGCCTTGAAATGGGGTTAACGGGGCTTAAAAGTGCCAAAAACAAATCAAGTTTTACAAGTACAGGGACCATTTTTGAAATTTCTGGCAGATTCAATGAACCTAGTCCATTTTTAAGTGTGATGGTTTTCACCCATGGTTTTGCAAAACCATGGGCTGGTATTCAATGAACATAGTCCATATTAGGGGCTCCCATGGTTTTAGAAAACCATGGGCACACATGTATGGTCCAGATCAAAGCTCAGTTTTCGAGGAACGATCTTAACGGTTCTAGAAATCCTATATATACCCCATCCATTTCACTTCAAAAGCCACAATTTGAAATCTGATTTATGCTCTCTAAGTGGAAGTATATGCTTCCTACCTGAGAGAAAAATCGGAATCAAATCTTGCGGGGACCTTCTGTAAGTGTTCTTTCGTTCTTTTTATTCGTTTTAGCGTTAAAGTCAAACTGCGTTTGACTTTCTGCATTGACCAATTTATGGTCAATGTGAAGTTCGTTTAAACTTCATAACGTGAGTGTAATCACAATGGTTATAGCCCCTAGTGACTATACCTACTGATTACCACGTTATCTAGGCTCAGTGACGAGTCGTAGTTTCGACCAAAATACGCATTTACGCGTATTTTGTAACCAAACTACTCTTAGGTATCAAAACCGTTTGTTTTGATCCAAACTTGTTTTCTAATTTAGTTAAGCATGTTTTAACATGTTTAGCTCGTCACTTTTTAGTTTAGTGCTTGTGTAGAGTCGTAAGTCAAGCGGACTAAACACCCGCTTAGACTTTCGAACACGACCCGTTTGGTCGATCGTTAGGATCCGACCAAACCTGTTTAGTGACCATAATAGCATAGGGAATAACCTTCCGAGGTTATGCCTTATGGTCACCTAGGTTTAATTAGTCGCATGATAGGTAATTTATATGCCCTTGGTAAATTACCAAAATACCCTTTTCATACATAATTGGTAATTAAGCATATGTAACCAAAACTTTGGTCACGTAACTGATTATGTAACATAATTAAACATGTATGGGCATATAATACTTGTCATAGTACTAATTAGACGTCTCTAATGCGCATTGCGCGCACGACGCGTTAAAGTAGCGTAAGCTACCCTAATGGGTCGCAATTGGTCGAAAGCACTTAGGTTAGGTTCCGATTTAGGATGTAGGCTTTATTAAACCATATCACATGAGTTCCAACACTCAATTGGTTTACAATACCTCATTCTATCCGGTCTTCCGATTTAGGTGTCTATTGTTGACTAGTGATTCGATTACTAGGTGTTGTTTGATTTCTCTGGTTGCTCGAGTTTGTTGAAGTTCTATTGATTGAGGATACTTTGCACTCCATGTGAGTACATAGTTCCCCTATTTTACTGTTTTTAAATGTTTTGGGGTGATTCATATGTACGAAATGTTTTCAAGGTTTAAACGATGATTTCAAAAACGATTAAAACGATTTTTACTAGACTAATAACGATTTCAATAATGTGAACAAAACTTGATGGTTGTAGTTACATAACAAATGACATTCATTAATTTTGGCCCAACCGACCAGTATTAGGTTATGGTACCATAGGATCTGACAAATCCCGTTACTTTACTACACCCATGGTTATGTGTGGGGGTTGTGGGTAGCGACTGAATCTGATGTTTGTTAACTTACCCTTTGGTGGTTTGTTAATTCGAGAAGCGAGAAGCAAGGTGATCGAGTCATGAAGGTTTGAATGTTATTAGCGAGGCAACCACAAATAGTTTTTTTACAATTAAAACGAGGACGATTTAAACGAGTTAACGGTTTGGAAAAACGATTTTAACGAGTTAAACGATTTGGGTAAACGATTCGTTTTTGGTTAGTGTTTAGATAACGGGACGGGTGTAATGTGATGAAAGCATGGTGGATACGCCGCTGGTACTTCCTATATATAAGTGTTTTCATCATATTACATACCGTGGTGTTATTTAATTCACTTGTGTAAACGATTTTGAAACGATGTCACACAACAATGTTTTCTTAAAGATATAAACCATACGAGTTTTAGCAAGTTTTTACAAGATGTTTTACAAGTTGGTTTTCTAAAACAAATGTTTTTGGGGTTAAGAAGCATGGCTACGAGATTTTATAAATTATAACCCACCTGATTTGAGTTGGTTAAATATGTTGCAATACACTTTTTAAAACAAGGTTTATATTTTGACTCATGCAGTCTAATAAAGTACTGCAACATAAACGAGCCATGATTCCGATACTCTTATAAAAACCTATGTACTCGCCAGCATTTCTTTGCTGACTAAGTTTTTACATATGTTTCAGGTGTTGATGCTTGATTGATTTCTAGGATGCATGCGTCACGTAGGATCTGGACAAGGCCTTAGTGACAAAATAACTATGATAGTCAATAAGAAACTTGTTTGTTATGTGATAAGAAAATGTTAATATTTAATGTTATCAATAAAACGAAACACTTTTTGTATCCATAGTTATGAAACAATAGCTTCTGTTACAACACTCCCCGACGTTTCTGTGACACCTGTGTCACTTCAGCCATCAAACAAATACCAAACCAATGAAATATTGTATTTCATACTTAGGATTTGTATAAATATGTGTATCATTTGCACATATTAATTCTTGTTCGCTTTCGGGCTTTAAATCACTTTCTGGAAGGTTATACGCGACCTGATGCGTAAATATAACCAGTTTAATGCAACAAACACTCCGGAACAGTGAAATAGGCTTGACATACCTTAAATAACCCTTACATAATTTAGAAATAAGTTTTGGATGGTTTGGTATGCCGAAATCAAGTTTATTCGCTTACAGGGACTAAATTCGACAAACTGCGAAATTATGTCAATTTGTACTGTAACAAACCTTCCGGAACTTGATCATAAGTTAAATAGGCCCTAAATACCCTTTACATAGCTTAGAAGTAGGCTTTGAGGTGTTTGGTGCGCAAAAATAAACTTTATGCTCATTCAAGGACTAAAAGCGTCAAAAAGTGCATAAGTTTGCATTTTCGCGCATATTTTACGTTCTGAATACTTCCGGACTTCAAAAATTTATGCAAGCATTAAAATATTTTATTTTAGTGTTTGGCATGAGAAAAACCCATTCGTCGCGTAATTTGGATCGTCTTTCGCGCTTATGCGCATTCCGTCGTAATTAAGCGAACATCGCGATCGTATGGCCAAACGAACCGACATCCGGAATATTTTTGAGCATGTTTCAAGTCCCCTACACTTTAACTTCATCTTAGAGCCTTGAAATGAGGTTAACGGGGCTTAAACGTGCCAAAAATGGGCCAAATTGCATGTTTCTGAAGTGTAGGGACTAAAACTGCAATTTCTGAACTGTGACCCTCAGGCGGGGCGCGTAAGATCCCATGTATGTCTTACGCGAGCCGCGTGGCCTCCCCAGATGTGCAAAATCAGTTTTAACAGTTGTTAACAGTTGTTATGCACTCCAAACCCAATTGCAAATGGTATTTTCAATCCATGGGCTGAATCTAGGGGTGCCCAAGGCTTACCAAAACAATGGGCCCATGTGTACGGCCGAGATCGAAGCACGTTTCGCGATGAACGATCCTAACGGTTGTGCCATGCCTATATAAACCCAACCCATTTCATTTCTTCCTCACATTTGAATCTGATTCAAGCTCTCTAAGTGGAAGTATATGCTTCCTACCTGAGAGAGAATCAGGTTCAAATCTTGCGGGGACCTTATGTAAGTATTCTTTCGCGTTTTTCGTTCGTTTTAGCGTTAAAGTCAAACTGTGTTTGACTTTCTGCATTAACCAGTTTATGGTCATTGCGAAGTTCGTTTGAACTTCATAACGTGAGCGTAATCACGATGGTCATAGTCCCTAGTGACTATACCTACTGATTACCACGTTATCTAGGCTCAGTGACGAGTCGTAGTTTTGGCCAAAATGAGTTTTCTCGCGTATTTTGTAACCAAACTACTCTAGGATATCAAAACCGTTTGTTTTGATATCAAAACCTGTTTTCTAACTTTACTAAACATGTTCTAGCATGTTTAGCTCGTCGCTTTTAGATTTGTGCTTGTTTAGGGTCGTAAAGGTAAGCGATCTAATCAATCACTTATACTTTCGAACCCGACCCATTTGGTCAATCATTAGGATCCGACCAAAGACTTTAGGTGACCATAGTTGTATAGGGAATAACCTTCCGAGGTTATACATTATGGTCACGTCGTTTAAGTAGTTGTATGATAGGTAGTTTATATGCCTTAGGTAAATTACCAAAATACCCTTTTTACGCATAAATTCAGTTAAAGCATATGTAACCTAAATTTTGACATCTAAACTGATTAGGTAACTATATTAGACATGTTAAGGCATATTTTACTTGTCATAGGACTAGTTAAGCGGTCTGAACGCGTTTTACACGAACGACGCATTAAAGTAAACGGGTCGTAATGGGTCGTAAGCACTTAGGTTAGGTTTCATTTTAGTATGTGGGCTTTGTTTAACCATATTATATGAGTTCCAATACTCATTTGGTTTACGAAACCTCATACTATCCAATCCCCCGATTTAGGTCCGGTTATTTATGTAGTTATCTATATAGGGTGCCGTTTGATTCCGTGATCCCTCTAGCTTTGCTTGGTTGTTGTTCAAGACTTCTAAGCACCCACAAGTGAGTACATAGTCCCCTCTTTTACTGTTTTTCAAACATTTTGGGGGTGAAACACATGTGCCTACTTGTTACTTTCGTGCTTTCCATGTTTTATATCATACACTTGCTATTTTCATTAGTACACTATTAGTACACGATTTCATTATGTTTTGCTATGTATGTTTACTTAACATGCTAGCACATTGTTTTACATCACATTTCTTTTGCTATGTATGTTTACTTAACATGCTAGCACATTGTTTTACATCACATTTCTTTTGCTATGTATGTTTACTTGACATGCTAGCACATTGTTTTACATCACATTTCTTTTGCTATGTATGTTTACTTAACATGCTAGCACATTGTTTTACATGACTTTTCTGCTTCGTATGTTAACTTAGCATACTTAGTACATTTGATTTACACCTTTTCATGCTATGTATGTTCATTTAGTCCATACTTAGTACATTCACATCACATCACATGCTTACATTCGGTATAACATTTGGTTTGTAAAAACGGGACTTATATACATTCATTAACATTAGCTACGCCGCTCGGTAGTAAGTAATGGTACCATAGGACTTGACAAATACCGTTCCTGACATCCTAGGTTTGTTTGGATGAAAGGAATGACTGAATCCGAAAACATTTCACATTGATAACCTTTACTTAAGGTTATCCGTCTGTCTCAAGGCTTGAATGTATGCATTTAACATACCGCATAAGTGTTTGTATCAGTATAGCATGCATTTCCACAAAACATAACATTGATTTAAACTGAGTTTTACTTCAATACTTTGTTTTGTGCATTTTTCACCTATGGTTTAGTTGATACATATTTCACTTGCCATACATGACATTTTGTTTACACATTACATGATTGACATTTGACATAGACATTTTGACATGGTTTTCACAATGACATTTGACAATTGGTTTAGACATGGGCAATTTACATTGGTGGTTTGTTTGGGTAAGTGACTTAAGTAACGAGACGTGTGTAATGTGATACAAGCATGGTGGATACGCCGCTGGTACTTCCTATATATAAGTGCTTGTACTATATTACATGTCGTAGCGTTATTTAAATCATTTAATTTTGATTTACACATTTTTACACAAATAACATATTTTTCACAAGACATTGTTTTACAAAATAGTTTGTTTTATACAAATTCGTTTTACTTGATTATTCATTTAACCTTACAATCATTCTATTAACTATACATATCTATCATCGCTTTTCAAACGATTTATAAAACAAAACATTTTATAAGGATCATGACTGATTTTTGTTAAACAACTTTTTCTAAACTTATAAGTCATGAATCCTAACTCAATAAAACCTATGTACTCGCCGGCATTTTTATGCTGACGTACCTATTTTCACATGTGTTTCAGGAGATGATGCATAGGATTGATCAAGATACACATAGGCGAACTTGGGCCTTAGTGACATTAAAAGATGCAAGACAAGTTAATTTTGTTATTCTTCTTTGTTTGTTAAGACATTGTAACTCTTTTTATTAATAAAACAACATTTCAATTTTCCATGTGTTATGAAACAATGATTCTGTTACAACACTCCCCGACGATTCCGCCACGTTTTGTTGTTTTACGTGGTCGGGGTGTGACAGAAAAGTTGATATCAGAGCTCATGGTTATAGGGAATTAGGTTATTAGTAATGCTTTGACCTAGTCTATAACCTTCCTAGGACCCTAACGCGAGTTTACTTGCGTTTAGTCATAAAACAATACCGTCACCTATCCTTAGGCGACAGCCACAATAAGAACATAAATTTCAAAACCGCTTTGAAAACTAATCATCTGTTCTAGGATGATTGATTACTAGGTTTTGAGCCCTCTAAATTTTCAAATCTCGTCAAAGTTTGGGTCTTATAATGTGAACACATGCAAACTGGAAGGGTGAATGCCTGTACTCTGAGTTTTCTGTCTAAGGCTAGAGTGTTCGTACAAATCCGCAGTATTGGACCAGTCACTCTTACCTGGGAACTCTTGGGGTGAGTGTCCACTTATAGGCAAGCATGTCTTCAGCGATGCATTATTATGACCCGTTTGCTTTGATTTGTCACCATCTCATTTGTTTGCCTTAGGTAACAAACAAATGATCGCAATTCGTATGCCTTTCTGTTTTGTTTATCCGATAACATTCCATTTGTTGCTTCCTATGTCTTTCATTTTCTTCTAGAATGTCTCTTCATCTCAACAACGATCAGATGTCCGAGCAAACAGCCAAATTTGCCCAGCAAATAGGAGAAGTAATTCTGAAATCTATGGATCTAGGCATTGCCATGTCTCGTCTCAAAAATGGAGCCACTCAAGAGTCACCGAAGGAAGAAGAAGTCAGGCCTGCACCAAAATCAAGAAAGCGTAAGGCTTCAGAGAAACCCGCAGCAGTTACACCTAATCAAGCGGGACCTAGCCAGGTAATGACGCCACCAGCTAGGAAGCCATACTTGGGAGTTGCCCCATGGTGCAAGCGATGCAACCGTCATCATTTTAAACCTCATACCCCGCTCCAAATGTACCTACTGTGGACGGTGGGGACATTTAATTAACATATGCCGCTTTGTCATCCAAAACAAAGCTGCTATAAACCTTGCTGCTACCCAACGCCAAGTCAACCCTACTCAAGCTCGTTTCCCGTTTGGTGCTTGCTACAACTGTGGCGAGACGAGCCATTTCAGGAACAACTGCCCGAAGATTGTCAATGCAAATTCAACCCTTGGATGAGCATTTGGCTAAACAAAAGATGTTGCTGTCTTATGCCTTTGTTTCCTTTGTTTTCTTGTATTGTGAAACAATCTGCCTTGTTCATAAATAAAAGTATCTGTTCGCAATTCTGATGTACAAGTGTAGTTACATGTATGGCATTTCCCTATGATGTCTACATCAAGGAACTATGTTCCTTACGAACTACTCTTGTGATTCTCCCTTCCAAGTGATCGCTCATGATTTCCTCAAAAATTTTAAGTACTCGTTTCATTCTAGAGACGAAGTACAAGAAATAAAGCGAAATTATGAGTAATCATGCTTCTGCACATCTGTGCCTTTGAACCTTGGTTAGATAACTAAGGTTATTTTCAAATCTCATACCCATTACGTTCTGATTTTTCAACATGCATAACATAAGTTTTCAAAACAACCTTCATGATTTCAAAAACATTTTATATAGTCGAAAACATTTTTAATATAGTGTATTTACTTAATATATCAAATGCATGATTTCAAAAACATTGCCTATATTTTCAAAAAACAACCTTCATGATTTCAAAATGTTATTAATACAATATAACTACTTATATCAAGTGCATGACTTCAAAAGCATCATTCATGTTTTCAAAAACCTTATACATAATTTCAAAATTTATCTCGCATGAGTTACCTGACGGACCATATGAGACGCTACATCCGAATCCAACGACTTCGTGAATAAATCTGGCGAAGGCATGAGGGACGAGCTATGAGTGGGTGGAACCCTATGCTCTCTCTCCTAAGGCGATTTCTTTGTTCTTCATGAATCCTATGTTTTTCTTCGTAATCTTGTGTATAACAGTCTGTGATTAGGGATTTGTTTACTGTGAATCTCTATAACGAACTCGTTAGCACTAGGGATCGATTTAGAACTAGGATTTTTTCGGTTTTCCTTCATTAATCGCCGCTCTGGATTTGATTCAAGAACCCTGATTTATTAAGCTGGTAGTCGTTGATTGCGGTTAACTGAGATTAATTTAGCTAGATTGATGCTCAGGTTTAATCGATTAAGGGTTCAGGTTTCAATCTAGGGTTTTTAGGATTAGGGTTTTGTGTTTCTTGGTCATCGTTGCTGGTTGCGGCTCTAGGGTTTTCGGGATACGGGTGCATGTTTCTTGGTTTTCTGGTTTCAAGTGAGAGTTGTTACTGTTGTCATGGATGATCATTCTAAGCCGTTGCAGGAGGGTGCCACTCCGGGGACGGATGAGAAAACGCCACCAGTTCGTGGTATTGGGTTGCGAGTGACTAACATTGAGGGTAATAATCGGATTCCGAGGCGAGGTATGTACTCAACTAATAATACTTCGGTTATTGACGGTTTGATCGAAATATCCAAGCCGGTAGAATTGAATGCTGATCATGCATGTGGAGTGAATTATGTGTCGGCTATGGGGGCTCCCCATGCAAACCCTAATTCGGCTGGTAAAGGTGTGACAATCAATCCGGTTGAGTCTAGGGCTGCTCATGTCTTTCAGGGTTCTCTTAATGGTCAGAGTAGTAGTTCTACCCCAAAGTCTTATGCGGATTCGGTTGCAGCCAGTAGTGGTCAGAAGGTTAATTTCCGTTCGTTGGCGAGTCCGGGTGTGCATGAAGGTTGTGATATCGTGCTTCCCAAAGAATTTGTCCGAACCGTGCAGGAGAAGTTGTCTAATACTATTTACGGGTATTTTCTGGGGGACCGGGTTGCCTTCCCGGTTGTTGACTACTTTGTTAAAGTTCATTGGAAGAAATATGGTCTGCAGAAGTCGATGATGAATGCTAATGGTTTTTTCTTCTTTAAGTTCAATGATGAAGGTGGGATGTTGAATGTCCTCAAGGATGGCCCGTGGATTATTAGGTCGCAACCGTTGTTTCTTAACACATGGACCCCCACGACCAAGCTAGAAAAGAAAGAAGTTAAGAAGGTGCAGGTTTGGGTTAAAATTCTTGAGGTTCCTATTGTGGCTTACACGGAAGATGGTCTTAGTCTGATAGCTACAACAATCGGGGAGCCTAAGATGCTGGATTCTCTTACAACTTCTATGTGTACCGATTTGTGGGGTCGTAGCAGCTATGCTAGAGCGTTGGTGGAAATTTCAGCTGATACGGAGTTTCATGAAGAGATTGCTATGGCGATACCTGAACCGGAAGGGGAGGGTTTTATTAAAGAAACTATGTATGTGGAGTATGAATGGAGTCCGCACCGTTGCCACACTTGTTGTGTTTTTGGTCATACGGCTGATTTGTGTCCAAAAAGACCGGTGAAAATTGTTAGGAATGATGTGCCGAATCGTAATCTTCAAAAGAATACGCATATGAAAAAGGGTCCGACTGTTGATCAGGATGGGTATACTGAAGTTCATGGTAAGAAAGTCGCTAGAAAAATGGGTATTCCAGTGAACAAACAGAAAAGCAAATTTGAATATCGGCCGGTGGCTCCAAAACCTCAGCCGAAGGGTAATAATGGATCTACTTCGTTGCCAATTAAATTGAACAATCCTTTTGATGTCTTAAACCAAGCTGATTCGGGAGAAGGTACGAGCAAGAAATCCTCGGGTTCAGCCCTGGAGGATTCGGATAATGAAGTTGAAGAAGTTTACAACGAAATGGATGATTTTATTCTGCAAGGGACGTGTAAAATTCAGAGCAAACAAGGGGCAAGCACTCCTTCTCAGGCAGTTGCTGATGATTAGTCTCGCGGTTTGGAACATAAGGGGGTTGAACCGCCCGCTTCAACAAATGGAGGTTCGGCAGGCTGTAAAAGATTATAAGTTGAGTCTGTGTGCTGTTTTAGAGTCCCATGTTAATGTTGCTAATTTGGCGAGTGTGTGTAAGTCCGTGTTTCATTCGTGGGACTGGACTTCGAATGGTAGGTGTTGTGATAAAGGCACTCGAATCATTGTGGGTTGGAATCCGGCAGTCTTTGATGTGATGATTTTGGCTCAGTCGGATCAGGTTATGCACCTTCAACTCGTGTTTAAATTGGATAAAAGGAGGGTCTTCTGTTCTATTGTTTATGCTGCCAATTATTATGTGACCCGTAGGGATTTGTGGCATCAACTTTCGATGCACAAAACCCTTGTTGCGGATAGTCCGTGGTTTATTATGGGTGATTTTAACTCGGCTCTGAATATAGAGGATAGTTCCATGGGCACGTCGTCCTGTTCAACCGGTATGAGGGAGTTCCAGGCATGTGTAGATGACATTGAAGTGGTCGATATTAATCGGTCAGGTATTCATTTTACTTGGAACCAAAAGCCAAAGAAAGGGATTGGATTACTTAGGAAAATTGATCGGGTGATGGGGAACACCTCTTTTCTAGCTGAATATCCGAACTCGGTGGCTATTTTCAAGCCATATCGTCTGTCGGATCACTGCCCGTGTATTTTATCATTCCCGGATGCTATGAAAGTGAAACCGAGGTCTTTCAAGTTCGCTAACTTTCTGGTTTTCAAACCAGAAGTTTTAGAGATTGTCACTAAATGTTGGGATACTCATGTTGATGGTGTGTACCAGTTTCGAGTCGTAAAAAAACTTCGTTTGCTAAAAAACCCGCTAAGGTCGCTGCTATTTAAGCAAGGAAATCTCCATAAGAAAGTTGATAACCTTAGATTGAAGTTGGATGGGATTCAACAAAATTTGGATCTAGACCCGTCTAATGTGGATATCCGTGCGGATGAGGCTTCAACTAGCCGCGAGTTACAGGCGGCTTTACTAGATGAGGAGCGGTTCCTGAAACAAAAATCGAAAGTGGATTGGTTAGCTGCTGGCGATATGAACACGGCATTCTTTCATTCTTCTTTGAAAGCCAGAAACCATTTTTCCAGAATAGAAGTTGTTACGGATTCGGGTGGGGTTACTTATGAAGGTGACATGGTTTATAAAGCGTTTGTTCAGCACTATGAAAGGTTTTTCGGATCTCAAGGGGATATATCACTTGAACCGGCTGCGGATTTATTCCCGAAAATGTTATCTCATGATGTGGCGTCCAACATGGTTCGGCAGGTATTGACGGAGGAGGTCAAAAAGGCAATGTTTTCTATTGGTAACGACAAAGCACCTGGACCGGATGGTTATACGGCAGCCTTTTTTAAAAGTGCTTGGTCTTTAGTTGGCAATGATGTTTCTAATGCGATTAAGGATTTCTTTGATACGGGTAACCTACTACGGGAATTGAATCATACGCTAATTGTTCTCATTCCAAAGGTTTCGACCCCTATGCTTGTTACTGATTTTCGTCTGATTGCTTGCTGTAATGTTGTTTACAAATGTATCAGTAAGATTATTGCGGATAGAATTAAAGGTGCCCTTAATGATATTGTTAGCATCAATCAATCGGCCTTTGTTCCTGGTCGGAAAATCTCGGATAACATTCTGTTAACCCAAGAATTAATGCATAATTATCATAGAGAGGTGGGTCCCCCTAGGTGTGCGTTTAAATTCGATAT
Organism: Helianthus annuus; assembly: GCF_002127325.2. Classification (NCBI taxonomy): domain Eukaryota; kingdom Viridiplantae; phylum Streptophyta; class Magnoliopsida; order Asterales; family Asteraceae; genus Helianthus; species Helianthus annuus. The sequence goes on along the minus strand of NC_035447.2, from coordinate 164,873,162 downwards.
TCAGAAAGCTTATGATACTGTGGATTGGGGGTTTTTGAGAAAAGTGCTGATTGGGTTTGGATTTAACATCAAAATGGTGGAGTGGATTATGGTATGTGTCGCTACTACCTCGTTCTCGGTTTGTGTTAATGGCTCAGTGCATGGTTTCTTTAAAGGAAAACGTGGGTTAAGGCAGGGTGATCCAATGTCCCCGTATTTATTTACTTTAGTTATGGAGGTCTTAACGAGTATTTTGCAGCATTCGGTTCGTATTGATTCTTCTTTCAGGTTCCATAATAGGTGTGAAAGACAGCGAATTATTAATCTTTGCTTTGCAGATGACTTGTTTTTGTTCGCTAGAGGGGAAGTTAATTCGGCTAATTGCATTATGTCTTCCCTCTCGAGATTCACTAAGATGTCGGGGTTGGTCCCTAGCAACCAGAAAAGCACGGTCTTCTTTTGCAATGTCAAAAATCATACTAAACAAGCTATTCTGGATATCATGCCTTTTAAGGAAGGAAAGTTGCCTGTCAAGTACTTGGGGGTCCCCTTGATTTCGGCTAGGCTTGGGTACAATGACTGTCGAGTTCTAGTGGAGAGGTTAGAAAAGAGGATCATGCATTGGAGAAATAAGCTTTTATCGTTCGCAGGAAGACTTCAGCTTATTAATTCTGTTCTATCGTCCATGCATATCTATTGGTCCTCAGTGTTTATTTTGCCGGTTCGGATAATCAAGGATCTTGAAGCTAAAATGAGAAACTTTTTATGGTCTCAAGAGTCTGCTTTCAGTAAAGGTAAATCTAAAGTCTCTTGGAAATTGGTTTGTACGCCTAAATATGAAGGGGGCTTGGGTATTAGACGTGTGGGGGATATGAATAAAGCGTTGATGACGTCCCATATTTGGAGCATTTTTTCTAAACGGGATTCCTTGTGGGTTGATTGGGTGCACTCGTATCGGTTAAAGGGTAAGAGTTTTTGGGTATGTAAAACGCCCGCAAATAGCTGTTGGTCGTGGCGTAAGCTTTCTCAGTTAGGGCCGCTGGTTAGAAAACATGTTTGGTCGGATGTTGGTAATGGTGCTTCTACTTCAGCTTGGTATGATACATGAACCGAGTTAGGGCCTCTGGCCGATTTTCTTTCGTCTAGAGTTATCACCGACGCTGATTTTAGGTTGGAGGATTCGGTGGCCGACGTGCATTCGAATGGTGGTTGGAGGTGGCCTATGGCGTGGAGGGATTTATTCCCTGTTCTTATTCAGATTGATCAAATCCTATTGGATCCGTTGAAAAATGATAGGCTTCTATGGAAGGATGGTAATGATCTTAATGGGTTTTCGTCGTCTGGGGTTTGGCACTCGTTGCGTCATAGGGAGCCGGATGTTGATTGGTGCAATATTGTGTGGTTCGCCCAGTGTATTCCGAGGCACGCTTTCATGATGTGGCTGATTATGAAACGTAAGCTCCTTACTCAGGATAAAATTCTGCAATGGGATATGTCTCGTAGGAAAAACATGAATATGATGTGTTGCTTAATGTGTTTTGAGAACTTTGATTCCCACCCACACTTGTTCTTTGAGTGCAAGTATTCTTCTCAGGTGTGGACGCTAATCCGGGGTCGGGGGGGGGGGGATGAACTCGGTCAGCCCGAAATGGTCGGACATTGTTCAATGGCTTAATGCTCGTATCCATCATAAGAGGGCTGATACTTATGTTGCTAAGCTTCTTGTTGCGGCGACTGCATACAACATTTGGCAAGAGAGGAATGCTAGGTTGTTTAAAAATCAACTGAGACCTCCTGAGACGGTGAGTGATGTTATTATCAAAACAGTGCGATACAAATTGATGGGTGCTAAGTTGAAGGATACCGTGAGGGTGCGAAAGATTCTTGTAGAATGGGAGATCCATGCGGATGACAAAGGCGACGATGGGGGCTGATTAGTTGTGTTTGGTTGTTCTTTTTCTAGATTTTAGTCTAGTGGTCGTTTCCTTTTGTTGGTTGTTTTCATTTGGTTTGGTTTTTGGTTTGACTTTCATGAGGTGTGTCTCATGATTGAACTAGTGTAGACTCTCTACACTACTTGTATTTTTTGGTTGTGAATATATAGAATCACCGGGGTAACCCTTTACCCAAAAAAAAAAAAATTATCTCGCATGATTTTAAAACATTTTTATAAATATACCTACCTAATACACCTACTTTATGTTTTCAAAAGTATTATATATAAGGTTTCCAAAAACATTGAACACATTTTAGAACCCCATGCATAGTTTTCAAAGTATTTTCCTCATACATTGACTTAACCTTCAAATTCCGCTTCATATGTCACCTTGGCATATTTAGCATCTCAATTTCATAAGCATTTTTACTTCATGTTTTAACTTAAGCACATCCAGTGCAAGGTTTCAAAACATCTTCAACTTCTAAAATCCATATGGGATCTTTTTATCTTCACAATTAGTGTGACACCTGTGTCACCGCGACCATCAAACAAATACCAAGCCGATGAAATATTGTATTTCATACTTGGGATCTTGTATAAATATGTGTATCTTTTGCACATATCAATTCTTGTTCAATTTCAAACCCTACAACGCTTTCTGGAGAATTATACGCAAATTGGTGCGTAAACGTACTCAGTTTAATGCGACAAATACTCCAGGACGCCATCATATACTTAACATACCTTAAATAACCCTTACATAACTTAGAAATAAGTTTTGAAGGCTTTGGTATGGCAAAAACAAGTTAATTCGCTTACAGGGACTAAACTTGACAAACTGCGAAAGTATGCCAATTTGAACTGTAACGAACATTCCGGAACATGTCCATAAGTTAAACATACCCTAAATATCCTTTACATAGCTTAGAAATAGGCTTTGAGGGGTTCGGTATGCTATAATAAACTTTTGGATCATTCAGGGGCTAAAAGCGTCAAAAAGTGCACAAGTTTGCACTTTCGCGCATAACTTACGTTCTGAATACATCCGGACATCCAAAAATTTATGTAAGCATCCTAATATTATGCCTTAGTGTTTGGCATGAGAAAAATCCATTCGTCACGTCATTTGGATCGTTTTTCGCGCTTATGCGCATTCCGTCGTAATTAACCGAACATCGCATTCGTACGGCCAAACGAACCAACACCCGACATATTTTCGAGCATTTTTCATGTCCACAATGTTTAGGCATCATTTTAGGGCCTTAAAGTTGGCTTTACGGGCCTTAGAAGTGTCGGAAATGGCTTAAACATGCAACAGGGACCAAAACTGCCATTTCTGTAAAAGTGTGCAGATCAGGCATACCCAGGCGGCCCACCTGAGTTTGGTGCATATCCTGACGCGGGCCGTGTGGCCCCTACAGATGCAGAAAAATGTTTTCTTGGCTGAACTTGGCCTTTCAAACACTTCAAAGGGCAATGCCCTTTCACAATCTGTCGAGTTAGGGTCATTTTGAGCCACCACAACTTTGCGACAAGTGTACGCATAAGATCGTGGCACGATATTCAAGAAACGATCCTAACGGCTTTACTTTTCCTATAAATACCCCCCCCCTTTGGTTAAAATCTCACAAAATCTGATCTAAAGCTCTAAGTTGAGGCCTTTGCTTCATACCTGAGCTCCTGGATCGAGATTAGCTTTCGGGGACCCTTCTTTTTTTTTGGGTAAAGGGTTACCCCGGTGATTCTATTAAAATGCAACCGCAAATAAGAACAAGTAGTGAGGATGTGTTCCACACTAGTTCATATATAGGACATGCCCCATATATGTATGACCCAGCAAAAACAAAACAACTATGACACCCCGTAACCTAGCCTACTATACATCATGATCTAGTAGACAAAACAATGGAAAAAAACAAAATCCTCAACCGCCATCATCAAAAATAAAGTTGCCACAAACCGGCAACCCCTTCAAACGAACCAAAAGTAGCCTATCCATTTGAGAATTTTGTGGAAGAGGTGCTTGCCCCTGCTTTCGAAGAGAACGGATGAGTACCCAATGTCATAAATGCACTAGTTTCATTGTAGACTTCTTCGACCTCCTCTTCATCTGAATCCTGCCTGTCACTCGACTTTTTCTCCTTCTTCTCTATACGACCCACAGTACTACCTCCCTGTCCACCATCATCGTCCTTAAGAGCATCAAAGGGGTTTGACGTTGATACCTGGTTGTTCACCGGCTTCTTCAAGGACGAGATTGGTTTAGGGTTTACAACTGGTCTGTACACTACCTTAGGCTTCTGATTTTTCATGTGAAGACCTTGGTTAGTAGATTTCTTCTTCTTTGCACCCACAACCTGAAAATCATCAATTTTCTTACTAGACTCCCCACTCGAAACGACCTAAGGCCTCTTTGGACACGAGTTATCCTCATGACCAAACACGCAACAAGAAGAGCACCTTAAAGGCTCCCAATCATAATCGATTTTCAACTCCTCCATTGAGTGACCATTACCCTGTAAAGAAGGGATTGCAACTGTAACACTCCTCTTTAACTCAGCCCCGGCTTGAATTTCAATGAGAGCTCTAGCATAACTGCTTCTTCCCCATGACTCAGCACACATTGTAGCAGTGTATGAATTCGTAAGTGCTCTTTCGTTCTTTTATTCGCTTTTCGAGTCTGAAAGTCAACGTTTTGTTTGACTTTCTGCGTGACCAGCCTATGGTCAACACGAAGTTCGTAGGAACTTCATAACGTGAGCGTGATCACGATGGTTATAGTCCGTAGTGACTATACCTACTGATTACCAAGTTATCTAGGCTCAGTGACGAGTCGTAGTTTCGGCCAAAATGCGCATTCTTGCGTATTTTGTAACCAGACTACTCATGAGCATCAAAGTCGCTTGTTTTGATGCCAAACCTGTTTTCTAAACTTAGTTAAGCATGTTCTAACATGCTTAGCTCGTCACTTTTAGTTTAGTGCTTATATAGGGTCGTAAGGTAAGCGATCTAAACCATCGCTTATACTTTCGAACCCGACCCATTTGGTCGATCATTAGGATCCGACCAAACACATTAGGTGACCATAGCTATAACCTTCCGAGGTTATACCTTATGGCCACGATGTTAGGCGTTCCAACGCGTTCTACGCGAACGACGCGTTAAGGTAACATAAGCTACCTAAACGGGTCGTAATGGGTCATAAGCACCTAGGCTAGGTTTCATTTTAGTATGTAGGCTTTGTTAAACCACATTACACGAGTCTCCATACTCGTTTGGTTTACGAACCCGCATACTATCCGATCCTTCCGATTTAGGTCCGGTATATTAACATAGCTACCTATTAGGTGCCGTTTGATATTCCATGATCTCTAGCATTATTTGGTTATTATACAAGAACTACAAAGCAATCTCAGGTGAGTACATTGAACCCCATCTTTTACTGTTTTCCAAACTGTTTTGGGGTGAAACGCATGTGCCTACTTGTTACTTTCATGCTTTCCGGTTTTCACATCATATACTTGCTATGTTCGATAGTACATATATAGTACATGATTTCATTGTGTCTATGCTATGTATGTCCATTGTGTGCATACTTAGTACATCACTTTACAATACATTTCATGCTATGTATGCCCATTGTGTGCGTACTTAGTACATTGCTTTATATTACATGCTATGTATGCCCATTGTGTGCGTACTTAGTACATTGCTTTACATTACATGATATGTATGCCCATTGTGTGCGTACTTAGTACATGGTGTTACATTACATTACATGCTATGTATGCCCATTGTGTGCGTACTTAGTACATTGTTTTACATTGCATTTCCGTTGCATATGCTCATCCAGCATATGAACACATTATACTACATTTTGAACCGTTGTAACCATTTGACTATGTGAACCGTCTTAACCCTTGGATTATGTGAATCGTTTGTAACCATTGAACCGTGTAAACCAGTTGTATCCGTTGACATGATTTACATTTGACAATAGACATTTGACTATACATAACATTTCCACAATTGTTAAACATTTCATCTTGATGGTTTGGTTTGAGTAAGTGATTAAGTAACGAGGCGTGTGTAATATGATACAAGCATGGTGGATACGCCGCTGGTACTTCCTATATATAAGTGTTTGTATGGTATTACATATCGTAGCGTTATTTGAATCATTTCAATTTGAGACATATGACATTTTATACAAATAACACACTTTTCACAAGACATTGTTTTACAAACGACTTATCTTATACAAACACATTTTACATGGTTATCTGTTTAACCATACAGTGTTCTCTTATTTATACATATCATCTGATCTTATCGTTTTTCAAATGATTTACAAGACAAAGCAAATTACAAGGTTCATGACTAAACATTTTCTCAAACATAAGTCATGAATTCCGTTTTCACAAAACCAATGTATCTCACAGGCATTTTTATGCTGACTTACCTATTTTCACATGTGTTTTCAGGAGATGATGCATAGGACTTATCAAGACATACTTAGGCGGACCTGTGCCTTAGTGACTTAAAACGAGACAAGAACTAGTTAAATTATCTTATGTACTCTTTGGTTCTTGTTTAAAACAATGTAAACTTTCTTGTTTGATTAATAAAACGAAACTTCAATTGCCATGGATTTGAAACAATTGATTCTGTTACAACACTCCCCGATGTTTCCGCCACGTTTTGTATGTTCTTCGTGGTCGGGGTGTGACAGTAAAGTTGGTATCAGAGCCAATGGTTATAGGGAATTAGGTTATTAATAATGCTCTGACCTAGTCTATAACCTTCCTAGGACCCTAACGCGAGTTTACTTGCGTTTAGTCATAAAACAATACCGTCACCTATCCTTAGGCGATGACCACAACAAGAACATAAATTTCAAAACCGCTTTGAAAACTAATCATCTATTCTAGGATGACTGATTACTAGGTTCTGAACCCTCTGTTATAAGGTTTTGAACCCCTTTGAGTTTCAAAACTCTCGTCAAAGACTTGGGTCCTAAATAGTGTGAACACGTGCAAACTGGAAGAGTGAATGCCTGTACTCTGGGTTTTCTGTCTAAGGCAAGAGTGTTCGTACAAATCCACATAATCGGACCAGTCACTCTTACTTGGGAACTCTTGGGGTGAGTGTCCACTTATAGGCGAGCATGTCTTCTCGATATACTATGAGGTTCTATTTGCTTTGATTCAGCCTAGGTGTTGTTTGTTTGCTTCGTGGTTCAAACAAATGACCATCAACCATGACTATGGTCGGTAATTGTAACATCCTATTCTTACCCAGTGCCATTTCATTTGTTTTCTCTCTTGTTTCTCTCTTAGAATGCCTCCTCGACGCGAAAACCAGATAGCAACTGCCGAACTGGCAGAGATCATTGCACAGCAAATGGCTGCTCAATTCCCAAACTTCTTTGCTCAATGGAACCAAGCCAACAACAACAATCATGCCCCCTGCAACTTCAAGACGTTCAACTCGGCTAAGCCATCAAAGTTTTCTTGGTCTCAAGGAGCGACTGCACTTCTGCAATGGTTCGAGAGTTTAGAGAGCACCTTCAGACATGTTCAATGTCCAAACGAGCGAAAGGTAGAATTCGCATCTAGCATCTTTGAGAAACGAGCTTTGACATGGTGGAATGGTGTGATGAGAGATAGGGGTGCCGATGTGGCACTGGCTCAAACATGGCAAGAGCTTCGAGCTCTGATGATGAAGGAATTCTGTCCTCGTCACGATCTAGACCTTGGAAACGGAGTTCGACGATCTTAAGCAAGTTAGCGGTGAGCATCGAGCCTACACGGATCGTTATGAGGAGTTAAGTTTGTTATGCCAGGATATGGTTACACCTTTGGATAAGGCAATCGAAAAGTAAATTGGTGGCCTCCCTGACTCAATACAAGACATTGTGACTGGTAGCAACCCTACTACAGTTAGACAGGCCATTGAGCTATCTGCAACCTTGACTGAATCAAAGATCAGGAAAGGTAAACTTTTCCGAAAAGGTGACAAGAAACCGGTCGGGGAATCGAACCCAATCGAGGAATCAAAGACCATGGATGAACAGACTGAATTCTCTAAAAAGTCAAAGAAGCGAAAGGCTTCTCAGAACTTCGTCGTGGTCGCTCACAATGGTCAAGCCGTCCCCAACCAACCAGCTCAACCCCCTGCTAGAAAACCATACAATGGAACTGCACCCTTGTGCAACCAATGTAGCCTCCATCATCACGCCAATGTACAGTCCCGCAAATGCCAAACTTGTGGACTTATAGGCCACACCGCAAGAGTCTGCCCAACTGCAGCTACGCCAAACCAAGTTGGCAACAATCCTGCTCAAGGTCGTTTTCTACCAGGTTCTTGTTTCCACTGTGGCGAGATGGGTCATTTCCGAAGAAATTGCCCAAAGCTTGCTAATGCAAATCCAGCACAGGGATGAGCATCTGACTGACTAGAAGACAACATTGTTTAGAAATAATCACGTCTTATGTATTATTTTCTTTTGTTGTCAAGATCCAAGAAAACAGTTGTTATCGTTGTTTATAAATAAATCTTTTATTTACATTGCAATGTATTTCTATGGTTGTATGTATAAACGACATATCCCTTACAATACCGACAATCAAGGAACCGTGTTCCTTAAAGAACAAACTACCCCCAAAATTCTCCCATTCTATGATCTCTTGCGTCTTCCACGTAATTCCTAAGTACCCGTTTCTTCTAAGAAAAACGAAGTACAAGGCGCAAGTTACAACACATGACGAATACCCAAAGTACCACTATAAATCCTTAATAGGGTACCTAAGGATTTCCCGCGAGTCCTTAATTGTTGTATACCTTAATTCGAATGTGATAATTCCTTGTAATCAAAAATCGAATTTTGGGAGATCTTTCTATCTTCTCAGATAGATTCCAGTGAACATTGAGACCCGTCGACTGGTTTCCATATCTGTATTCAATCAATAACAAGTTAATAACAAATTATAATCAAGTTAAACAATTATGTGACTTTGTGCTTATGTGTTCCCTTATGTGTTGTTGTGTGATCCAAATTATGTTATCCAAATCCTCGTAGAATCCTACATCCTTGTACAAGAGATTCATAGTAGGATACCCAAAGGTATTACTTAAAATCCTCAATGGACTTCCTTGTTATAGTTAAGTCCCTTGGATTATAAAGTACTACTTCAAAATTTGACCCCTTGAGTGGTCTAGTTAAACAGATTGATCCAAAAATCTGGTTAGGGATATCATGTGATGATAAAGCTGAAAGGACTCCTTGGTGGCCTAACTAAGAAGATCCCATGTCGATCTAATTAAAAGGACCCGATGGAAGTCACCCTCATCACAAGTTTGATATCCTTCCCCAAAACATTACAAAACAAACTGTGCGGACTGTGCAAGGGATTACGTAATTATGGATGCATACAGAATTATGGAATTTAGTGTACAGAAATCACAGGAAGTCCTGTCATGTGTCTAGAGTTAACCCTATTCATTTCCAACTCTGATGAAGCAACCGTTGAAAATGACTCCGTTAGTTCATTTTCGTTTCTGAAGATTTACCCGTTGAGGAAATGAATATCCGTTGTGAAATCCTTCATTTCCAACTCTGAGGAAGCAACCGTTGAAAATGACTCCGTTAGTTCATTTTCGTTTCTGAAGATTTACCCGTTGAGGTAATGAATATCCGTTGTGTAATCCTTCATTTCCAACTCTGATGAAGCAACCGTTGAAAATGACTCCGTTAGTTCATTTTCGTTTCTGAAGATTTACCCGTTGAGGAAATGAATATCCGTTGTGTAATCCTTCATTTCCAACTCTGAGGAAGCAACCGTTGAAAATGACTCCGTTAGTTCATTTTCGTTTTTGAAGATTTACCCGTTGAGGAAATGAATATCCGTTGTGTAATCCTTCATTTCCAACTCTGATGAAGCAACCGTTGAAAATGACTCCGTTAGTTCATTTTCGTTTCTGAAGATTTACCCGTTGAGGAAATGAATATCCGTTATACTACGTAAATAAACCCTTCTCTCTCTCCTTATGGCGATCTTTGTTCTTCTTGAAACCCTAGGTTTTTCCTTGTAATCTGATGTATAACAGTCTGTGATTAGGGTTTGATCTTTCAAAACTCTATAACGAACTAGTTAGCATTAGTGACCGAGTAAAAGTTAGGGTTTTTTTTCGTTTCTGTTTCGATCGCCGCTCTAGTGATTCTGTACGAAACCCTGATTGATTATATTAGTTGTTATTGATTGCGGTTAACTGAGATTAATTTAGCTAGATTGATACGCTTCTATAATCAGTTAAGGGTGGAATATTGTTCCTAGGGTTTAAGGATAAGGGTTTACGAGTTTCTGTTGTTGGTGTGTTTGGTTTCTGTGGTTATTGTGCATGTTTTGATTTCTTACGTGTTAATGGAGAGAGTTGATGTGTTTGATGGGGATGGGAATTCCAAGTCGAATGAGGATACTGAATCCACTCCTGGGACGGCGCCGGTAAAAGGGATTGGACTTAAAGTAACGAACATTGAAGGGAATTCTTTTATGCCAAGGAGAGGTATGTTCCAAACTAATAATGTTTCGGTTATTGATGGATTGTTTGAGATATCCAAACCTGTGGATATCGAATACAAAGGACGACAAAATGGGGATGGAGAGACGAATGGGAAACGATCCCATGCAAACCCTAATAGTAATATCGGTCATGTTGGTAGTAGTATGGACCCGTTTTCAACAGGGAATGAAAACAATGTGCAGCCTCAATCGTTTGCTAAAGTAGTTCAGAATCAAAAGGAATCGGTAAAAGTCAATTTTAGACACATGGAGACGGCTGATCGTTTGGAGGGGTTGACGTTGTGATTCCTGTAGCTTCGGTGAAACAGGTTAATGAGAGGTTTGCGAACACTCTGTATGGCTACTTCCTAGGTAAACGACTTGCTTTTCCAGTCGTGGAATACTTTGCAAAGAATCAATGGGCGAAATACGGATTAACTAAACTAATGATGAATGCTAGAGGCTTCTTTTTCTTCAAGTTTAAGACAAAACAAGGGGTGGAGCAATTACTGGAAGATGGCCCATGGATGATTCGGAACGTACCGATAATTCTGAATGAATGGTCCTCCTCGGCTAATCTTGTTAAAGAAGATATCACGGCTATTCCGGTGTGGGTGAAAATGCACGATGTGCCTTTACCAGCTTTTACAGAAGATGGTCTCAGCTTATTGGCGTCTAAGGTTGGAGTCCCAAAGATGCTAGATTCTTACACTGCTTCTATGTGTACTGAATCATGGGGAAGGAGTAGTTTTGCAAGGGCCCTAATTGAAGTGACTGCCAATACTGAGTTAAAGAGAAGCGTTATGGTAGCAGTTCCGTCGCTGGAAGGCAATGGATTCTCAAAAGTTGAAGTTAAGGTTGAGTATGACTAGGAGCCATTACGGTGTGCCACATGTTGTGTTTTTGGACATGAGGATAGTGCTTGCTTGAAGAAACCGAAACCAGTGCCTATTGAGGGTGAAAAGAAGAAAGTTGATAACTTTCAGGAAGTTAAAGGTAAGTTTAAAAAAGGGGGGCAGCAGGGGATTCCAGTTAAACCGCAGAAACAAAAGTTTATTTATAAACCAATTATCAAAAGTAAAGCTGATGGAGAGATAGCATCGTCATCTAGTATTCCTCTGTCAAACCCGTTTGATGCTCTTAGAGAGGAGGAAGGGCCTATAATGGATGTGCATAGTAACAAGGGAGAACATGCTGGTGATACTAGAAAGCATTCGAAACAAAATAAAAAAGGAGGACCTGATAAGAGCGAAGAGATTATCGATGATGGAGTGGAAGTGGATGAGTTGTTAGCTGAAATTCCGAATTCTTTTGGTATCATGAAGGAACAAACTGGGGCTGAGGGTGCAAGCACACCCAGAATAATTGGTTTAAATGGGTAGCATAGCTTCTTGGAACATCAGGGGCTTGAATCAACCCCTAAAGCAAAAAGAGGTTCGCCAGATAGTGAAGGACAATAATATTAACGTGTGTGCTATAATGGAGACTCATGTAGATGCGTCTAAGGTGTCGGATGTTTGTAAAAAGGTGTGTAACTCTTGGAGTTGGGCCTCTAACGCTGTTTGCTGCTCTAAGCGAACGCGTATAATGGTGGGATGGGATGCTAATTTAGTGGATGTTATGGTTTTATCGCAGTCTGATCAAGTTATGCATACCCAGGTTATTTTTAAACTTGACCAAAAATTGTTGTTTTGTTCTTTTGTGTATGCTGATAATCATTACAAGAATAGACGTTTATTATGGAGTAATTTGTGCATTCACCACTCGTTTATGAAGGATAACCCTTGGGTTGTTATGGGCAACTTTAACTCATCTTTATTTCTTGAAGATTCTCTAGCGAGCACATCTTCAAGTAGTATAGGGATGAGGGAATTTCAAGAGTGTGTTAACAAGATAGAGGTGTTCGATATAAACAGTTCAAGTCTGCATTATATGTGGACGAATAAACAGAAGCAAGGGGCTGTTTTCAAGAAGATCGATAGAATCCTGGGTAATAATGCGTTTATTGATAAGTTCCCTACGGCTGCGGCTTCGTTTCATCCGTACCGTATCTCGGATCACTCCCCGTGTATTCTGGTTTTGCCGAGTGTCACTAGGGAGAAGCCAAAACCGTTTAAATTTGTTAACCTCCTGGTTAACAAGAAAGGGTTTTCGGATGAGGTAAAACGTGTGTGGAACTCTGAAGTTCAAGGTTTTATGATGTACCAAGTTGTTCAGAAACTTAAGACTCTTAAAAGGCCGATGCGGAAACTCTTTAAACAACAAGGTAACTTACATGAGAAGGTTAAAGTCGCTCGGAAAAATCTGGATGATTGTCAACGTGCTTTAGATGCTGATCCTATAAGTTTGGAGCTGAAAAATCAACATGCTACGTTTGTTAGCATGTACATGGATGCGGTTAAGGATGAAGCGTTATTTATGCAACAGAAATCGAAAGTTGATTGGCTCTCGCTTGGTGATTCTAATACAAAGTTTTTTCATAATGTGGTGAAAGCGAAAAATAATAAAAGCAGAATTTATGCTATTCGAGATGTAAACGGTAATCTGTATGAGGGAGGCAAGGTTCCTAGTGTTATGGTAGATCATTATACGCAATTTTTTTGGGAACGAGAGTACCTTAGAGCTGGTTCCGTCTCCTGATTTGTTCGTGAGCAGGTTATCTAATCAGAAAGCGGATGCTATGGTTCGAGATGTTACGGATGAAGAAATTAAAGGGGCTATGTTTTCTATTGATGGGAACAAAGCTCTGGGTCCGGATGGTTACACTTCGGTGTTCTTTAAAAAGTCATGGGATATTGTAGGGAATGATGTTTGCAAAGCGGTAAAAGATTTTTTCTTGAATGGTCGATTACTTGCTCAACTTAATCACACAATTATTTCATTGATTCCGAAAGTAACCACTCCTCTGTCTATAACGGATTATCGCCCTATCTCGTGTTGCAATACTTTCACAAATGTATTAGCAAAATTATTTCTAATCGCATTAAGGAGGGGTTATGTGATATTGTGAGTATTAATCAGTCTGCGTTTGTCCCGGGGAGAAGAATTTCTGATAATATTCTTCTAACGCAAGAGTTGATGCATAACTATCATCGGAATGTTGGTCAGCCTAGATGTGCTTTTAAAGTTGACATTCAGAAGGCATATGATACGGTTGATTGGAATTTTTTACAAAAGGCTTTGATGGGGTTCGGTTTTCATGAGAAGATGATCAAATGGGTTTTGGCTTGCGTGGCTTCTACTTCTTTCTCTTTGGCTATTAACGGTAATCTCTATGGATTCTTTAAAGGGAAACGAGGACTTAGACAGGGAGACCCTATGTCACCGTATTTGTTTATTCTGGTTATGGAGGTACTCACTCTGATTTTACAAAAACAGGTGTCTATATCTAATGACTTCAGATTCCATAGTAAGTGTGATAAGCAACGAATTGTTAATCTATGTTTTGCGGATGATCTATTTCTTTTTGCTAGAGGAGATAATAGATCAGCAAAAATTATTATGGAAGCGTTGAATATGTTCAAGAATATGTCGGGCCTGGTCCCGAGTATGGCTAAGAGCACAGTGTTCTTTTGTAATGTTACGGAAGAGGTGAAGCAACGTATTCTTGCTATAATGCCATTTGAAGAGGGGAGTTTGCCAGTTCGATACTTGGGTGTGCCGCTTATGGTCCCGAGTATGGCTAAGAGCACAGTGTTCTTTTGTAATGTTACGGAAGAGGTGAAGCAACGTATTCTTGCTATAATGCCATTTGAAGAGGGGAGTTTGCCAGTTCGATACTTGGGTGTGCCGCTTATATCTTCTCGGTTGCATTACAAAGATTGCAAACAACTTGTGGAAAGAATGGAAATGAGGATTACTGACTGGAAAACCAAATGCTTGTCCTTTGCAGGAAGACTCCAGTTGATTCGATCAGTTCTATCATCTCTTCACATCTACTGGGCATCGGTTTTTATATTACCAAAACGGCTTATAGTCGAATTAGAAAACAAGATGAAGCATTTTTTGTGGGCCCAAGGAGACAGTATTAAAGGAAAAGCAAAAGTTAAATGGAGATCTGTTTGTCGTCCTAAATGTGAAGGCGGTCTAGGAATTCGTAGAGTGGGGGATATGAATAATGCTTTGATGACTGTGCATGCATGGAGTGTGTTGACTCATAGAGAATCGTTATGGGTTAAATGGATTCATGCGTATCGCCTTCGGAATAGATCTTTCTGGGAAATACCAAGTCGTGGGAATATGACATGGAGTTGGAGGAAGATGCTCAATCTGCGACTCACCATTCGGAATCACGTGTGGACCGTCGTGGGAAATGGAGCTGATACATCGGCATGGTTTGATAAATGGGACGATGTATGCCCTATTCACTTGATACTTACGCCAAGACTTATAGCTAATGCGGGTTTTAATATGGAGACAAAGTTGGCGGATGTGTGTTGTCAAGAGGGATGGAGGTGGCCGAGTCTTTGGATTGATCGATTTCCAGTCTTGGCTAATCTTCGTCAGATATCGTTGGTTGCAACAAAGAGAGATAAACTTGTATGGAAAAATAGATCTGGAATGCAAGTGGAGTTTTGTACTTCAGCGGTTTGGGATGATATTCGAAATGCACATGATTTGGTTCCTTGGAATAATGCAATATGGTTTCCTCAAGCTATTCCGAGACATGCCTTCATAATGTGGCTCATTGTCAACAAGAAGCTCGAGACGCAAGATGTTATGAGTATGTGGAACTCTTCGGGGAATGCTAACTATAATCTTCTATGTTGTTCTTTATGTACATCGGGCCCGGATTCTCATGAGCATCTCTTTTTCGAATGCGCGTTTGGGAAGCAAATATGGAATGGAGTGAAAGTCTTAGCTGGTATGGAAGATGTGTGCAATAGGTGGGATAGTATATACGAGTAGTTGGTGCGATTTGGCAGCTCTAAAAGTGCGAGGAATGTTATTGGAAAGCTAGTGGTGGGAGCAGCAACATACTTTGTATGGCAAGAACGGAACATGCGTCTGTTTTCAACAAAGAAGAGGAGTCCTTCGCGGCTAGTAGAGATTATTTTGGCAACAGTAAGGATGAAACTTCACACAATGCGGTTCAAAAGAACGGGTCAGGTGGAGCGAACTTTACAAGATTGGAGCATGCCGAGAGGGCTTCTTTTTGAAGATGATGATTGTGGTTGATACTTTATAGTTTTGTAGATTGATCGAATGTTTTTGTTCGATCTTGTTTATGATATTTTTGCGTTGTCGCTTGTAAACTCTAGGATGGCATGTCATGCTAGAGAATTGGGGATTATTTTTTTTCCCACTTGTTTTAATTGGTTGATGATATAAAATTTACCGGGGTAACCCTTTACCCAAAAAAGAAATGAATATCCGTTGTGTAATTCTTCATTTCCAACTCTGATGAAACAACCGTTGAAAATGACTCCGTTAGTTCATTTTCGTTTCTGAAGATTTACCCGTTGAGGAAATGAATATCCGTTGTGTAATCCTTCATTTCCAACTCTGAGGAAGCAACCGTTGAAAATGACTCCGTTAGTTCATTTTCGTTTCTGAAGATTTACCCGTTGAGGAAATGAATATCCGTTGTGTAATCCTTCATTTCCAACTCTGATGAAGCAACCGTTGAAAATGACTCCGTTAGTTCATTTTCGTTTCTGAAGATTTACCCGTTGAGGAAATGAATATCCGTTGTGTAATCCTTCATTTCCAACTCTGATGAAGCAACCGTTGAAAATGACTCCGTTAGTTCATTTTCGTTTCTGAAAATTTATCCGTTGAGGAAATCAATATCCATTGTGTAATCCTTCATTTCCATTTCTGATGAAGCAAGCATTGAAAATGACTCCTCTGTTCATTTTTCATTTCTGAGGATTTGTCCATTGAAGAAACGAACATCCGTTTGCTTATTCCGTCATTTCCATTTCTGAAGAATACTCGTTGAGGAAAATGACTCCGTCTGTTCATTTTCGTTTCTGAAGAACGATCGTCAAGGAAATGACAGGATATTGCCTTGCATATCGTTGGTGGGTATTTGGAAAAGTCACTAATAGACTCATACGAATAGATTTCGGGACGAAATTTCCTAAGGTAGGGGAGACTGTGACACCTGTGTCACCGCGACCATCAAACAAATACCAAGCCGATGAAATATTGTATTTCATACTTGGGATCTTGTATAAATATGTGTATCTTTTGCACATATCAATTCTTGTTCAATTTCAAACCCTACAACGCTTTCTGGAGAATTATACGCAAACTGGTGCGTAAACGTACTCAGTTTAATGCGACAAATATTCCGGAATGCCATCATATACTTAACATACCTTAAATAACCCTTACATAACTTAGAAATAAGTTTTGAAGGCTTTGGTATGGCGAAAACAAGTCAATTCGCTTACAGGGACTAAACTTGACAATAAGTTTTGTAAACGTACTCAGTTTAATGCGACAAATACTCCGGAACGCCATCATATACTTAACATACCTTAAATAACCCTTACATAACTTAGAAATAAGTTTTGAAGGCTTTGGTATGGCGAAAATAAGTTTTGAAGGCTTTGGTGCATATCCTGACGCAGGCTGCGTGGCCCCTAAAGATGCAGAAACATGTTTTCTTGGTTGAACTTGGCCTTTCAAACACTCCAAAGGGCAATGCCCTTTCACAATCTGTAGAGTTATGGTCATTTTGAGCCACCACAACTTTGCGACAAGTGTACGCATAAGATCGTGGCACGATATTCAAGAAACGATCCTAACGGCTTTACTTTTCCTATAAATACCCCCCCTTTTGGTTAAAATCTCACAAAATCTGATCTAAAGCTCTAAGTTGAGGCCTTTGCTTCATACCTGAGCTCCTGGATCGAGATTAGCTTTCGGGGACCCTTTGTAAGTGCTCTTTCGTTCTTTTATTCGCTTTTCGAGTCCGAAAGTCAACGTTTTGTTTGACTTTCTGCGTGACCAGCCTATGGTCAACACGAAGTTCGTTGGAACTTCATAACGTGAGCGTGATCACGATGGTTATAGTCCGTAGTGACTATACCTAATGATTACCACGTTATCTAGGCTCAGTGACGAGTCGTAGTTTCGGCCAAAATGCGCATTCTTGCGTATTTTGTAACCAAACTACTCATGAGCATCAAAGCCGTTTGTTTTGATGCCAAACCTGTTTTCTAAACTTAGTTAAGCATGTTCTAACATGCTTAGCTCGTCACTTTTAGTTTAGTGCTTATATAGGGTCGTAAGGTAAGCGATCTAAACCATCGCTTATACTTTCGAACCCGACCCATTTGGTCGATCATTAGGATCCGACCAAACACATTAGGTGACCATAGCTATAACCTTCCGAGGTTATACCTTATGGCCACGATGTTAGGCGTTCCAACGCGTTCTACGCGAACGACGCGTTAAGGTAACATAAGCTACCTAAACGGGTCGTAATGGGTCATAAGCACCTAGGTTAGGTTTCATTTTAGTATGTAGGCTTTGTTAAACCACATTACACGAGTCTCCATACTCGTTTGGTTTACGAACCCGCATACTATCCGATCCTTCCGATTTAGGTCCGGTATATTAACATAGCTACCTATTAGGTGTCGTTTGATATTCCGTGATCTCTAGCATTATTTGGTTATTATACAAGAACTACAAAGAATCTCAGGTGAGTACATTGAACCCCATCTTTTACTGTTTTCCAAACTGTTTTGGGGTGAAACGCATGTGCCTACTTGTTACTTTCATGCTTTCCGGTTTTCACATCATATACTTGCTATGTTCGATAGTACATATATAGTACATGATTTCATTGTGTCTATGCTATGTATGTCCATTGTGTGCATACTTAGTACATCACTTTACAATACATTTCATGCTATGTATGCCCATTGTGTGCGTACTTAGTACATTGCTTTACATTACATGCTATGTATGCCCATTGTGTGCGTACTTAGTACATGGTGTTACATTACATTACATGCTATGTATGCCCATTGTGTGCGTACTTAGTACATTGTTTTACATTGCATTTCCGTTGCATATGCTCATCCAGCATATGAACACATTATACTACATTTTGAACCGTTGTAACCATTTGACTATGTGAACCATCTTAACCCTTCGATTATATGAACCGTTTGTAACCATTGAACCGTGTAAACCAGTTGTATCCGTTGACATGATTTACATTTGACAATAGACATTTGACTATACATAACATTTCCACAATTGTTAAACATTTCATCTTGATGGTTTGGTTTGAGTAAGTGATTAAGTAACGAGGCGTGTGTAATATGATACAAGCATGGTGGATACGCCGCTGGTACTTCCTATATATAAGTGTTTGTATGGTATTACATATCGTAGCGTTATTTGAATCATTTCAATTTGAGACATATGACATTTTATACAAATAACACACTTTTAACGAGACATTGTTTTACAAACGACTTATCTTATACAAACACATTTTACATGGTTATCCGTTTAACCATACAGTGTTCTCTTATTTATACATATCATCTGATCTTATCGTTTTTCAAATGATTTACAAGACAAAGCAAATTACAAGGTTCATGACTAAACATTTTCTCAAACATAAGTCATGAATTCCGTTTTCACAAACCAATGTATCTCACAGGCATTTTTATGCTGACGTACCTATTTTCACATGTGTTCTCAATCGCCGCCATAGTTGCTGTTTGGAGATCCTGACTTATTAATCCGGTTGTTATTGGTCGCGGTTAATTGAGTTTAATTTAGCTAGATTGATACCCCGGGTTAATGTGTTAAGGATTGAATTTCGGCTCTAGGGTTTCAGGATTAGGGTTCTTCTGTCTTCGTGTTTTTGGCCGGCTGGGGTTTTTGTTTTGATTTGGTGATACGTGTGCATGGAGGGTAGTAGTGGTGGTCACAATCCGCTGAAGGAGGGTGTCACTCCGGGGACGGATGATAAGTCACCACCGGTTCGTGGTATTGGGCTGAGGGTAACTAATATTGAGGGAAATAATCTGTTTCCCAGGCGGGGTATGTATTCAACCAATAATAGTTCGATCCTTGATGGTTCATTCGAAATTTCTAAGCCTGTGGAGTTGGATGTTGATTCTGCATGTGGAGGGAATTACACGGCGGCGATGAAAGCTTCCCATGCAAACCCTAGTGGAGTATCTAATGTAAACCCTAGCACGGCCGATAAGAGTTTGTTGAGCAATCAGATTGGTGTGCAAGATAGTCAGAATGTTCGTAGGGAATCAGGTAAGCCTCCGTTATCTTATGCTGATTCTATTGGGGCATCTAGTTCCAGGAAGGTCAATTTTAGAACGCTTGCAAGTCCGGTAGCTCATGAGGGTTGTGATGTAGTTCTGCCGAAAGAATCTGTTAGGGTTGTTAAAGATAAGCTTGCTAATACGTTATATGGATACTTCCTTGGTGATCGTGTTGCCTACCCGGTAGTCGAGTATTTTGTGAGGAATAATTGGAAGAAATTTGGCCTCCAAAAGTCTATGATGAATGCGAGTGGTTTTTTCTTTTTTAAGTTTGCTGATGAAACTGGTATGATGAATGCTATGAAAGAAGGTCCTTGTATCATTCGTTCACAACCGCTTTTTCTTAATGTATGGTCACCATCTTCGAAACTGGAAAAGAAGGAAGTTAAAACTGTGCAACTTTGGGTTAAAATACACGATGTTCCTCTTGCTGCGTATACAGAGGATGGATTAAGCATGATTGCAACGGCTATTGGTAATCCTATAGTTTTAGACACGTATACTACCTCAATGTGCTTAGATTCTTGGGGTCGGAGCAGCTTTGCTAGAGCTTTGGTTGAAATCTCGGCTGACAAAGAGTTCAAAGAGGAAATTGTGATTGCAGTCCCAGATTTGGAAGGGGATGGTTTTGTTAAGGAAAAGGTGTATGTGGAGTCCGAATGGAGCCCTCATCGATGCTCCTTTTGCAAGGTTTTTTGGAATAACGATGGGGATTGTCCGAGGCAAATCAGGCAGGTCACGAAGGCTCCGGCCATTATTCAAAAAGCTCCTAAAGTTCCTAACTCTAAAAGGCCTTCGAAAAAACCAGTGGTAGACAAAGACTAGTGGAGGGGCTAATAAATCAACCCCAACATCGAGCTTTACCTCAAATAACCCCTTTGACGTGTTAAATGATACGAGGAATGACCATGAAGCTAGTGGAAGCGGAGTAGGGGATGTGAAAGATGATTCGGATGATGAAGAGGTACAGGAAGTTTATAATGAGACGGCTGAATTTCTTGTCAATGACGCTAGGAAACCTGAAACTAAACAAGGGGCAAGCACTCCTTCTTCAGCGGTTAACAATGGTTAGTCTTGCTTCGTGGAATATAAGGGGGTTGAACCGCCCTCTGAAACAAACGGAGGTTCGACAGGCTGTGAAGGATTATAATTTGAGTTTATGTGCTATTCTAGAGTCGCATGTTGATGTTAGTAGGCTGAGTCATGTGTGCAGATCTGTGTTTCGATCCTGGGATTGGACGTCCAATGGGGCTCACTGTAGCAAGGGTACAAGGATTATTATAGGCTGGAATCCAGCCGTTTTTGATGTTATGGTTCTGTCTCAGACCGATCAGGTTATTCATTTACAACTCTTTTTCAAGAAAGATAACAAAATAGCCTTTTGTTCGGTTATCTACGCGGCTAATTATTATGTGACCCGTAGGGAGTTATGGCACCATTTGTCTATGCACAAAATATTTGTTGGCAATAATCCATGGTTTCTAATGGGTGATTTCAACTCGGCTTTAAACCTAGAAGATAAATCGGTGGGGGCCTCATCTGTTTCTCTTAGTATGAAAGAATTCCAAGCGTGTGTGGATGATATTGAAATGTTCGATATTAATCGGTCCGGTCTCCATTTTACATGGAGCCAGAAGCCCAATAAGGGGATTGGCTTGCTGAAAAAGATTGATAGAGTGTTGGGTAATACCCACTTCATAACTAATTTTCCGAATGTTGTTGCTCTTTTCCAGCCGTATCGGATATCGGATCATTGCCCCTGTGTTTTAAAGCTCCCAGATGCTGGTATTTTGAAACCTCGGTCGTTTAAATTTGCAAATTTTCTGTTGTTTAAGCCTGAATTTTTAGAAATTGTGAAGCGGGTGTGGGACACTAGAGTTAATGGAGTGCACCAGTTCTGTGTTGTCAAACGTCTTCGGCTGCTGAAAAAGCCTCTTCGTGCACTGTTATTTAAGCAAGGTAACTTGCATAAAAAAGTGGAAAGTCTCCGTGAGAAACTTGATGTCATTCAGAGTTCTATTGATAAACAGCCAAATATTGAGAGTCTTCGGGTTGAAGAAGCTACTTTAAGTGCTGAATACCAAGAAGCGTTATTGGATGAGGAGCGTTTTCTAAAACAGAAATCCAAAGTGGACTGGTTGAGGGCTGGGGATATGAACACGGCTTTTTTCCATTCTTCGTTAAAAAACAGAAATCATCGTAGCCGTATTGATGTTATTCGTGACAATGGGGGTGTTATCTTTGAGGGCAATCATGTTCATCAAGCTTTTGTCGATCACTACGAGAACTTTTTGGGTTGCCGGGGTGATACGTCTGTAACACCTCGAAAAATTTCGTCCAATAATGTATTGACACGTGTCATAAGGTTCCGGTATGTGAAAACAAACTTTAGAGGGACTAAAGTTGACAAACGGTGAAAACTATGGAACGTAAGGGTCCAAAATGTCAACAATGGATAAATAGACTCTATGATAACCCTACATAATGTTTATAACCTTAAACGGATGGATCATGGATCATACGAAGCGGAAAATGCACAAAAGTGAGGAATTACAAACTATAGGGGCCAAAAGTGTCAACATGTTGAATTTATACCTCTGAGTGAACTTTTGGCAGACCCGAAGCCTTGTAATTCTAAAATATACTCACTAGAATATGTGGTAAAAATTTCGTGAAGTTTCGATAACGTATGAGAAAGTTATGGCCAAAACCGTACTTGAGGGGTTAAAAGCGTCAACGTCGAATTTCATGGCTTTTCGGTTGAGCGCAAAGTTATCCGAGGACATTACCATGTTGGTAAATGTCCCAAGGTTCTTAGAAACCAAGTTTGGGGGTTTACGAGTCAAAATAACTAGCCAAAACATCGCGTGCAAGGACAGGGACCAAAGCTGCCAAGTATGGAAATTGTTTGGCTGATCAGCAGCCCAGGCGACCCGCCTGGACAGGCCTAAGCGGGCCGCGACCCCCTATCAGATGCAGAATTCGCGAATTGTGTCATTTTGGGTCCGAATTTTGAATGGGAAACAGCTCATACCACCTCCTAAATGCACCAATGGATGGTCTTGCATGCCTAAGCTACTGTGACCTCCCTTTAACATCTGAATTGCCATAAATTAGATCAATTGTTCTCATTTTTGAGGCACTTGCATTGTGATCAAGAACACCAAACTTGCAAAACTCTCAAGGCAACTTCTGGAGCATTTCTGAACGACAAGGCAGCCTCCTAGTGTTAACAAAGCTTCATTAGGACCTTTGTAAGCTTTCATATCAGTCTATAATTCGTTTTGCTTTGATTATTAGTTAAAAGTCAAACCGTTGATCATATAGTTTGACTTTTCAATTAAACGAGTTTAGCTCTGTCATTTCTCAAATTGAAACCACTGATATGTTGGTATTTATGTGGGAAACAAACCCTCAAAAGGGTATTCTCTGATTCCCACTCTAAGCATGCTATTTGTCGAGTCAAAGTTGTTTCTAAAAAGTCAACAGAAATCGTTTTTGCGAAAAATAGCTTAAATGGTAATGTAGATGACATGCAATCAGTTTGATCATCATAAATGACTTATAATGAATATAAGAATGTGTTTTATCATAATCAACTCGACAATCTTTAGTATAAATACGAATCGGAACCGAAAGTCTTGTAAAACGACTTTTTCATAGACTATCGATTCGGATCCGTACATGCATGTTTGAGATCTGTATTGGAACTTATTTTTGACCATTTTTATTTTAGTATAACTTTCTGGAATTTTTACATCTTGAGTCTATGCTTAGCCGATTCATTTGCATGTTTCCGATTTATGCTTAAAATTGACTATTTTGCCCTTTTTGATATAAAACGTGATTTTTGGAAAAGTGAAAGAGTAGAAATCTTTATTTCTAATATATACACTTGCACCGAAAATTTGAGATCAGTTAGTGGTCCAGATTTTGAGTTATGGCCAATAGCGTAAAACTATATCTTAAAGTTACATAAACGGCGCATTTCGCGTATAACCTATTTCAGGCCACGTTTTGATATAAAACTTTTTACCCACTGATATTATATAATATTATGGGATTTTTGAAGATTTTTATTTGATTTTTGGCTGAACGGATCATACGTCGCTAAGTCGATTCGGTTAATGGCGGTTTTGACCGTTTAAGCCATAAAATGAGTTTTATACATTCTTTTGACCCCAAATCTTTTTCTACTGATTTTATATGTTAAATAAATTATTTTGAGCATTCTGGAAATATAAAAATCTCAGCTTTCCTTTGAAAACCCGGAAACGGCGTTAAATCGCATTTTAAGCGTTTTTAGCGTATAGTAGGCGTTATACTCATTTTAAACATATAAGACTCATACCTACTGATGTAATTAGTATATTTTCATATAATAACAGTAAGTATAAATGTTTGAACTCAGATTCCCAGTTTTGGCAGTTTTAGCCCTTGTGAAATTACTAAAATACCCCTACGGTGCATAGTTTGATTTTAAAAGATGAGTTTCGTATACGGGTCATACCCTACTGTTTTAACATGTCATATTAAGTATATTTACTGTATAATTCAGACCCGTAACTCAGATTTCCAATTTGACTCTTTTATAATCTTTTAAATGACCAAAATGCCCTTCTAAGGCATAAATTGAGTTTAAAATCATTCGGGGCATAATAGAACATAACATACTGATATTATATCATATTTAAAGCATATTATCTCAGGGAACTTGCATTTGACTCTTTTGGCTACCCGTAACGCCCTTTTTGCGTTCGGTTCGGTTTACGTAACTAGTTTGCGTAAATTGACCGAAACGGGTCAAACGTTATCATTTTTGTCTCAAAATCCAGAATGTATTTAGTATACCCATATTATACAAGTATTCAAACTTGTCGGGTCTAAATCACATTCTATCCGGTCTTTCGCTTAATCGTGCGCTTGTACCGTATCGTCCTTAAAACTAACCGGTCTAAGCTAAAGCTTAAATAAAAGACCCGTTAGGAATCTAATAGGTTATTATAAACCTTTGTGCCAGATTAGGAGGCCCAGTAAAAGCTACCTACACTTACCAATTGTGATTCATACTTGCTCAGGTAAATACATTTTGACTTATTTTCCCTATACGGGCTTGGGGTACGGTATATAGAATACCGCTTGATCGAGCGCACAAATCCTGCGCCCTTGGGTGTACAGTCTTGAATAGTTTGTGCGACTCGTTTAAACAGTCTTGTTTTACTTTAAGGGTTTGGGGGGTTATTGACCGTGTCCCGGATATCCTTGGCATTATCTTACGAGATGGCCACGACCAGAGCACGGGGTGTAGGCGTACACCCGACGTGTATAACTCTTTAATGTGGTGTGTCATTTAATCTTTAGCCCGGACAGCAGATCCCGGGCCACCAAATGTACGAGTAACATGTAATTCGTTCACAAGTTTATATTGCATAATTATCCCAAGTTAATAAAAAAATATTTATGCCTTGTGCATTTAAATAAATTTTCAATCATTTTCAAAATGAGTCAGTTGATTTGTATTTACCAGTGTAAACTGACGTATTTTCCCAAAAGGTTAAGTGCAGGTACTATACGAACTAGGCTGGCTGTTTTCCTAAGAGCGTCCACTATAGTCTCGCAAGCTCGGACGACAAATAAACTGTTGAACAATTTATCTTATTTTATTGATCCGCCTGTGGATCCGTTTCAACTACTTATGATGTTTATTATTACATTTTAATTAAAGTTGAAATGAATCTATTTCTGCTTCCGCTGTGCATTATTATATTGTGTTGTTTGTCTATGACGATGCCAACCACGTCACTGTACCCCACACCGGGCCCACCGGTGACACGTGGAGATCGGGGTGTGACAGGTTGGTATCAGAGCCAACGCTGAGTGAATTAAACACTAGTCTTTTGTGTTTGATCTCAGTTACATAATTGCACATTCCTCGATTTTCGAGTCTAGATAAAGAACTTAGGAAATGTTCAAAATTTCGTTTGTTTTATTTTTATTTATTATTAGCTTTGTCTTATATATTTTGTTGTGCAACTTGTTTGATTTTTGACA
Organism: Helianthus annuus; assembly: GCF_002127325.2. Lineage (NCBI taxonomy): Eukaryota > Viridiplantae > Streptophyta > Magnoliopsida > Asterales > Asteraceae > Helianthus > Helianthus annuus. Next base: position 164,847,372 of record NC_035447.2, on the reverse strand, counting down.
GGTTCATCATGACGCCACGTATGCGAGGACGAGGAGGATTTGCCACATCACATGACCACGAGGCAGGGCCTTCACACAGGCGAGCCCCATCGGCATCCCACAACACTGCTGCCCACGATCTTTGGAGATCATTTGCTGAACCAGCCAGGCACTCGGTATCATTGAGTACCTCGCCATCCCTACCCCACTCATTTGGGCCCCACTCTGAAAATGGGCCCCATGACTCCCATGGATCTTTCATACCCCTACACCAGTCACCTCACCACTACCCAGCACCAGTTTATCAGGGCCTGTATAACCCTGATGCCTACTTGGATGAACCAGTGGGTCATAACCCACTAGGACCTGAAGACCACTTCTCAGGTGGCAACGAGATGGAGGTCGACGAGGACACCGATCCCTCCATGCCACCGTCCGGCACTCCCAACCATCCCATTGAGATATCGGACGGATTCAATGGTGTTGACAGCTACGAGGAGAGGTTTAAGCAGCACGACTGGGTCTATACCCCCAGCTACCATAACTCCCCCATGCACCAGTCTTACCACGGTTCTCCCGTGCACTCTCAGCACCACTCCCAGCAGCAGCTTCAGCAGCAGCCTCAGCAGCAGGACCCATCTGAGGCCTTCTGGCGCGACGTAGCCACTCCGTCGCCACCACCACCACCGGTTTTGCCTCCTCCGCCTCAGAGGCTAAGGAGGAACGCGCGTATGTCTACGCGAGGAGGGATTCGCATTGGCACCCCTCGACATTCAGGTAGCGGCCGCTACCCGCCGCTCCACGAGGAGTCAGAGATGGGAGAATCTCAGCATCCCGTCTCAGAGGTTTCTTCTGCGCCTATTGCGCCACCGCCACCACAGAACTTTGGAGAGCCAATCCCTGCGTATGCTAGCGCAGCACAGTTCAACCTTTCGAGCCGACTTTTCCTCCCGGTTATGATTATACGGGAGATCCCTACTGGTTAGCTTCAGGCTACAACCCTCTCAACCAGGAGAGTGCTTTTGGAGGTCCCTGGGCTACGGGACAATCAGCTTTTGGGTACTTACCGCAAGGGTACCAGCAGCCGCAGCCTCCACAGCCACCGCAGTATCAGCCACCGCCGCCGGCGCCGATGATGTCGCCACCGCAAGTCCAAGAAATCCTGCAAGGGATACACGACGTGCGACGGGAATTGCAACATGATCGCCGACACAACCGCGGTATGTTCAAGAAGATGGTTGACTTGATCAAGGGTAAGAGTAAGAAGGATTATTAAATCCTTTGGTTGTTAGCTCATTTACTCATGTCCCTGCGAGGACATTCATTCCTGTATTCTACCCCTGCGTGAGTATATTTCTCTTATTCTACCCCTGCGTGGGTATGTTATTTCTGTTTAACCCCTGCGTTGGTTTGTTTTGTTTGTTTTGTCTGTTATTTGGTTTAGCCCCTGCGTGGGCATGCTAGTTGAGAAAGGTCCCGTTTAGGGCAAAAGTTGTACTAGTTTACTTTAATTTAAATGGTTAATTTAAATTTTTCATTTTATCTATGTGCATGAATATAATATTCAAATAAATGGAAAATATCAATTTTTATTTGATTTGCCATTTTAATAAGAATCTTAGTAAGGTAGAACCTAGCTTGAATGTCTTATTAAAAGGCCTAGCCAATATGGTAAAACCTGGTTGAAAAGATTCAAATCTCTGTTAACATCTGAAAACATGTTAACATTCTTGACTAAGCGTGATTCGTAAAATCACACATGTCACCCTTTTTAATAAATTATCTACAGATTATATCTGTATACAAGTCTGATTGTGACTTGATACCTACGGGTTATGACTATGTCGTATAAAGCAAAAAGGCAGTTGTGGACTATGACTCCCTGCCAAGTAAAGGATTATTTGTTTAATTATACAATGCTAATCCTATAAAAATCTAAATTTATAATTTAGAAGTTGTCCGAAGTGACCAGGCCTATTGTGCCAATATATATATTTCATTCCATAATATAGTTGCTAATAAAAGCCCTGAATGAAATTAAATAAATTAACTATTATGGTTCTTAATATCATGATTAATAAATCGTCTAGAACGATAATACTGTTAGGTTTCTAAATAAGACCTTGTCCTTTTATGTAGCTTAAAGCTACATGGCCAAATCGGAGGAGACCAACAGTCATTCTGGAGAACACCCAGATGATACAAAGATTCACGTCACTAGTGCGGAACTGCAAGCACTGGTTGAAAACGCTGTTGCCAAAGCTATGGATAGACAATTCAGGGAATCTAGCGGGACTCGGAGTAGAACCCGAACCGTATCGCACGTCAAGCCCAAGACTCATTCAGAGGCTCATAGTAAGCCGCCTTCTAAGAAGAATGAGCCGAAGAAGGATGAGGGGGATAATCACTCCTCCAACCACAGCAGTATTCCTAAGCAAGAAATCAAGCTGAAGCATGATACGCACAGCAAGTCCTGTACGTACAAGTATTTCGTTTCATGCAAACCCAGGGATTTTACTGGGGAAAAAGGAGCAGTTGACTGCATGACATGGATTGATGAGATGGATACAGTTGTTGACATCAGCGGGTGTGCTGATAGGGACGTTGTGAAGTACGTGTCCCAGTCATTCAAGGGAGATGCGCTTGCATGGTGGAAGTTACTCCTACAAGCTACCGGTAAAGCCACACTGTACAGCATGACATGGGATCAGTTTGTAGCCCTAATCAAAGAGAATTTCTGCCCGCAGCACGAGGTCGAAAGGATTGAGTCGGATTTCGTATCCCTGGTAATGAAAAACCTCGATTGTCAGGCATATCTCACCACGTTCAACACCTTATCTCGATTAGTGTCGTATTTGGTGACCCCGGAGCCGCGAAGGATTGCTCGATTTATTGGGGGTCTGGCACCAGAGATCAAAGCGAGCGTTAAGGCATCAAGGCCTACGACATTCAGATCCGTAGCTGATCTATCCCTCTCCCTCACTCAAGATGTAGTCAGATTAAGAGCAATTAAGAGCTCGGAGGAAAACAAAAGGAAACGTGAGGACGACACCTCGCGAAGATCGGAGAAACGACACAGAGGGAACAACGACCATAGGAAAGGGTCGGGATCCAAGAAAGGAGATCATCAGTCGGGTGAGAAACCCAGATGCAAGACCTGCAAGAGACACCATTTTGGGAAATGTCGTTTGGAAGCGAAATCCCAGTCTCACGAGAAACGATGTGGAATCTGCAAGTCCACAGACCATAAAGCTTTAGATTGCAAGAAGATTAAGGATGCAACTTGTTTTGGTTGCAACGAGAAAGGGCACATCCGGCCAAATTGCCCAAAGAATGCTAAGAAAGCTGACGACGGAAAGAAGACTAATGCGAGAGTCTTCAGAATGGACGCCAAGGAAGCAGTCCTTGATGACAACGTCATTACAGGTACGTTTCTTGTAAATGATGTTTTTGCTAGAGTCTTGTTTGATTCAGGAGCTGATAAGTCATTTGTAGATGATAAGTTTTGTAAATTGTTAAACCTTCCTGTTAAAACCTTAAGTGTGAAATATGAGGTGGAATTAGCCGATGGAACCATAGAAACCGCCTCGACTGTTCTAGATGGATGTGTTATATCCATTAGGAATCATTCCTTCCCGTTATCCTTGCTTCCCTTTAAGCTAGCTGGATTCGATATAGTGATAGGCATGGATTGGTTATCGAGTAACCAAGCCCAGATTCTGTGCAACAGGAAGCAAGTGGTAGTTAAGACTCCGTCTGGTGAGTCACTCACTATTCAAGGAGATACCCAGCATGGATTGCCTGAGCAAGTGTCCATGCTCAAGGCATCCAGATGCATGCAGAAGGGATGTGTCATTTATATGGCACAAGTTACCATTGATGAGCCGAAGCCGAAGATTGAAGAGATCCCTGTTATCTCAGAATACCCTGAAGTATTCCCTGAATAACTACCCGGTTTGCCACCAGATAGGCAAGTGGAGTTTCGGATAGACATCATTCCAGGCGCTGCGCCTGTAGCAAGAGCACCATACAGATTGGCACCAACGGAGATGAAGGAGTTGAGGACGCAGTTGGATGATTTGTTAGCTAAAGGTTTTATTAGACCTAGCTCGTCTCCTTGGGGAGCGCCAATCTTGTTCGTTAAAAAGAAGGATGGATCGATGCGTCTGTGCATCGATTACCGTGAGCTTAACAAGGTCACTATCAAGAATAGGTACCCGTTACCCAGGATCGACGATCTGTTCGATCAGTTTTTTTTTTTTTTTTTTTTTTGGGTAAAGGGTTACCCCGGTGAAATTTTATACCAACCAAATAAACCAAGTGAGAGACAAAAACCTCCCAGTTCTCAAGTATGACAGGCCATACAAGATTTAACTACAAAAACAAGCCAAAAAAGCTAAACAACGAAACACCGCACTAAACGCGACACAAAACAATCATCTAACTCAAGACCTAGTTAACCGCAATCATCATCCGCCATAATAAGCCCTCGTGGTAAACTCCAGTCCTGCATAACACGAGCCATTTGGTTGGTTCTCTTAAATTTCATTGTGTGTAGCTTCATTCGAACAGTAGATAAGATGACCTCAATCAATTGATCTTCATTCCTCCTTTTTGTTGAAAAGAGCCTTCTATTCCTTTCTTCCCACACAAAGTAAGCCGTTGCAGCAACAACAATTTTTGCAATCACATGGGTAACCATCTTCGAGTTCGCTATACCAACCAGAAAATCAAAGATCTCGTTCCATTTGTTCTGAACAGATTCCATACCAGCTTTGTCACGAACCCCAAACCAAACCCTTTCCGCAAACTTACATTCAAAAAACAAGTGTTGGTGAGAATCTGGACCTCGAGTACATAAAGAGCAACACAGGAGATTAAAATTTGTATTATCTGAATTCCACTTGCTCATGATATCTTGCGTTTTTAATTTTTGGTGTATAATCAGCCACACAAGAAACGAATGTCTTGGGATAGCCTGTGGAAACCACACCACTCTTGACCAGCTTACCTCGTTTTGAGCTAGACGCAGATCCTCCCAAGCCGAGTAGGTAGAAAACTCCGTGAGCATACCTCTCCTTGTTCGCCACATTACTTTATCTTGTTTACTCGGATCCAACATGATATCTTTCAGATTCATCAGCCCTGGAAAACGACTAATCCAAGATATCGGCCAACCCCAATCACCATTCACATTAACATCGGCCAGCCTTGATCTCATATTAAAACCCGCATTTGCAATGCTTCGGGGGTTAACAATTGTGCTAAGAGGGCAAACCTCATCCCAAACATCAAACCAAGCAGAAGTATTCATCCCGTTTCCCACCATTGTCCATATATGACTACGAACAAGAGACCGGATACTCAACATTTTGCGCCAGCTCCAAGAAAGATTATTCTGCATGGGCACATCCCAAAAACATCGATCCCTGATACGGTAAGAATGGATCCACTTTACCCACAATGATTCCCGACCAGTAATCAGGCTCCATATATGGACAACCATGAGAGCGTTATTCATGTCCCCCACTCTCCAGATACCAAGACCCCCTTCGCTTCTTGGCAAACAAACCGAACGCCACTTCACTTTAGCCTTGCCTCTAATCTGATTACCCTGCGTCCACAAAAAAGCTCTCATACGATCCTCTAGCTCTTTAATAATACGTTTTGGCAAAATAAAAACCGATGCCCAGTACAAGTGCATAGAAGATAAAACTGATTTAATCAGTTGCACTCTACCCGCGAATGATAACGACTTGTTTTTCCAGTCCATAATTCTAGCATCCATACGCTCCACAAGGTTTTTACAATCCTTATAATGCAGCCGAGACGAGATAAGAGGGACACCAAGGTAACGAACCGGTAACACCCCCTCCTCAAAGTGTGTTATAGACCGAATACGACTTCTGACCGATTCCGCAACATTACCAAAAAACACTGTGCTTTTCACCATACTCGGAACCAGGCCCGACATATTACTAAACATCTTAAGGGATTCCATAATAACTTTCGCCGACTTATGGTCACCTCTCGCAAAGAGAAATAAATCATCTGCGAAACAAAGGTTAATAATTTTTTGTTTATCACATTTGTTATGGAACCTGAAGTCCGCAGAGCTCGACACTTGCTTTTGAAGAATCAACGTTAGCACTTCCATAACCAGAGTAAAAATATACGGGGACATTGGATCACCCTGTCGAAGACCCCTTTTACCTTTGAAATACCCATGGAGACTCCCATTTATAGCCAAAGAGAACGACGTCGAAGCAACACACGCCATGACCCATTTAACCATCTTAGGATGAAAACCAAATCCCTTCAAAATCTGCTCAATAAAGTCCCATTCTACCGTGTCATATGCCTTCTGAATGTCTACCTTAAATGCACATCTCGGTGGACCAACATTCTGATGGTAATTATGCATTAGCTCCTGAGTCAAAAGAATGTTATCAGAAATTCTTCGACCCGGAACGAACGCAGACTGGTTAACGCTAACAATATCCCCAAGCCCCTCTTTGATGCGGTTGGAAATAATCTTGCTGATGCACTTGTATAACGTGACTGATTAGTTGATCCTTTCACATTATGTATTGAATGATTTAGCTGACCCGTGTTTCCTCCAATATTGGTGACATTATCATCCTTCCGCACATCATGATCGTTCATCATAGCATCATCTTGAAGCACAGCAAACGGGTTGGACGTCCCACCCCGAGATGAAGAAGCTACATCCGTATCAGACTTTTTTGTAACAACCGGTCTATAGACCAATCTTTGTTTCTGTTTTTGCACATGAAAACCCGGTTGACCACCCTTCTTATTTTTGCCTTTTACATCTTGGAAATCATCGTTTCGCTTATTTCCATCATCAATAGCCGTATGTTTAGGATTTTTTGGACATGTAGAGCTGTCATGCCCAAACACACAACATTCAGAACATCGAAGTGGTTCCCAATCATATTCTATTCTCACCTCCGCCTTAGAAAACCCCTTACCATCCATAGACGGAACTGCCACCGAGACACTACGCTTTAACTCCTTCCCTGCATTAACTTCAATAAGAGTTCGTGCAAAGCTACTTCTACCCCAAGATTCCGAGCACATCGACGCCGTGTATGAATCAACCATTTTAGGCACACCGATCTTAGACGCCAGCAAACTTAAACCATCCTCCGTAAACGCTGGAAGCGGCACATCATGCATTTTAACCCACACCGGAATATCAGTAATTTCCTCCTTCATTAACGTAGCAGACGGGGTCCATTCTTTAAGGATAATCGGCACATTTCGAATCGTCCAAGGGCCATCCTCCATGAGTTGTTCCAGTCCCTTCTTCGTTTTAAACTTGAAGAAGAAAAATCCTTTCGCATTCATCATCATTCTTATTAAACCATATTTAGCCCAATTATTCTTCACATAATAGTCAACCACCGGATAAGCTAATCTCTTTCCCAAAAAATAACCATATAACGTGTTCTCAAATCTATCGTTAACTTCCTTAACCGATGAGACAGGAATAACTACATCCACTCCTTCAACAGTATCACTATCCTCTTGATCAGCCGATTTGGTATTTTCCAAGAATCGAAAATTAACCTTCCGCGAAGGTTTAACTGTTGATAATTTTTCCGCATACGTCTGATCTTTATTTACCCCACCATTCTGAGTAGAACCCGAAGCCTGCATAGATTCTACCCCCTTACCAGCCAAATTACCCTTATTAGCCATCGACGACAAATTTCCAGCAGCAAACAAATTATCCACAGGTATAGATATGGCCTCCAACCCATCAAGAATCGATGAACTATTCGTGGAATACAGCCCCCTCCTCGGCATCAATGTATTACCTTCAATGTTTGTTACCCGTAACCAAATGCCACGGATCGGAGCAGTACCTGGAGTTGAAACCGGAGTTGAATCAGCGTTTTCATTCGTCACAGCAAAACCCTTATTAGGGTTTATAGCAATATTCTCTATATCCGGCGGCTTGGACTGTTTTGGATCCATATCAGATTGCTTAACTTGTCTAACATCCATCCCTCCTCAGAACAAGAACCATGCAACGTAACAGAAAGACAAACACAGGAAATCCAGAGCGAATATGCGGTAAACCCTAGCAAGAAGGAAAACGAAAAAAACTAACCCTAATCCTGACGTCAGAAGATTAGAAACCACGGTAAAGTCAAGAATCCTTACTCAGAAGGAACGACAACACCACAATTGCTAACCCAAATCAATCAAGAACAAGATCATATCGAACAAGAAAGAACGAAGCTAGGGTTTCTCCAAGATCGACCTGAGGTCAGGTTATCATCAGCTGAAGGTCAAAGACGAAGATGTGCACAAGACATCGTTTAGGACTCGTTATAGACATTACGAGTTCCTAGTGATGCCGTTTGGGCTCACCAACGCACCAGCCGCATTCATGGATCTCATGAATCGTGTCTGCAAGCCCTATCTAGATAAATTCGTTATCGTCTTTATTGACGACATCCTTATCTACTCGAAGAGCCAAGCTGACCATGAGAAACACCTTCGTTGTATTCTCAAACTTCTGCATCAAGAAAAGCTTTATGCCAAATTTTCGAAGTGTGAATTTTGGCTTCGAGAAGTCCAATTTCTTGGACATGTAGTAAGCGAGCGTGGTATCCAAGTAGATCCCGCTAAAGTAGAAGCAGTCATGAACTGGCAGGAGCCGAAGACTCCTACCGAGATTCGCAGTTTCCTCGGATTGGCAGGATATTATAGGCGATTTATCGAGAACTTTTCAAGAATTGCTGCGCCCCTAACTTTTTTGGGTAAAGGGTTACCCCGGTGATTCTATTAAAATGCAACCGCAATTAAGTACAAGTAGTGAGGATATGTTCCACACTAGTTCATATACAGGACATGCCCCATATATGTAAAACAAAAAACCAAAGACCAATAACACCCCATATCCTAGTCTACTATACATCATGACACGACATCTAGTAGACAAACAATGCAAAAACAAAAAACAAAACCTCAACCACCATCATCAAATATAAAGTAGCCACAAAACAGCAGCCCCTTCAGACGAAAAACAGCTAGCCTATCCATTCGAGGACTTGGTAGAAGAGGTACTTGCCCCTGCTTTCGAGGAGAAGGGATGAGTGCCCGATGTCATAAATGCACTAGTTTCATTATAGACTTCTTCAACCTCCTCCTCATCCGATTCCTGCTGGTCATGCTGAGCTTCACCATTTTTACCTACATTCTTACCCGTATCCGAAAGAACTTCAAACGGATTGTGCGTTTTGACACTAGGTGGCGGACCTGTGGTAGTAGCCCCACCCTGCGGCTTGGAACCAATCGGCCGATACTCGAATTTCTGCTTCTGCTTATTAACAGGAAACCCTGATTTCCTAGCCGCTTTTTTGCGCTCCACATCCGTAAATCCCTCTTTGTCTACAGCCGGCTGTTTCACTTGCTTCCGGGAATTGCTTCCCTCTTGTTTGTTCTGGCCAGTGATCGGCCCCTTAGGAGCCCTCTTAGGCTGACTCGGGCATGAATCATCAGAATGACCAAACACCTTACAATGAGCACACCTAGGAGGACTCCATTCATATTCAACCGACAAAACCACTTTACTAAAGCCTTCACCTTCTGGCTCAGGCACCGCAATAACAACTTTCTCTTTAAAGGCATTTTCAGCTGAGATCTCAATCAAGGCTCTCGCATAGCTGCTCCTACCCCACGCATCCGTGCACATTGAGGTAGTATACGAATCCAACAATTTCGGTTCACCAATAGTTGTAGCAATCATACTCAAACCATCTTCTGTATAGGCAACTATGGGAACATCATGAATTTTAACCCAAACTAGAATCTTTTCAACTTCCTTCTTCTCTAGTTTTGCAGTAGGCGACCACACACTAAGGAAGAGAGGTTGAGAACGAATAATCCAGGGTCCCTCTTTAAGAACATTCAACATACCTTCTTTGTTCGCAAATTTGAAAAAGAAAAACCCGTTTGCATTCATCATAGACTTTTGCAAACCAAACTTCTTCCAATTGTTTTTCACAAAATATTCAACCACCGGATAAGCCACACGATCCCCCAAAAAATACCCATACAGAGTATTAGCTAATCGATCTTGAACCAGCTTAACCGATTCCCGAGACAGCACCACATCACAACCATCCTGCACCACCGGACTTACCAGAGTTCTGAAATTAACCTGTTTGTTGTTGGCTGCCACAACAGAATCAGCATAAGACCTCGGCTTTATTGCACTACCCAAATCAGAACGAGCCTGGGAACCTGGGATTCCAATGTTTGAGTAACCAGACCCTTCACATTCCGAAGACAATGGACCAGCCAATTTCACAAGTTTTTCCATTGAACTGAAAGTTGCAGATTCAATAGGGTTCTGAAGCGACCCTCTTCGGGGTAACCAAGTATTACCCTCAATATCAATGAACCGTTTAGCTAAATCTTCAAACGAACCTGATTGTTTGCCACGGTCTTGCGGAAAAACCCCATCTGATTTCCTTTCTTCCATACGGTACCGGCCACAGACGTAACTGGAAACAACCCTAAGCTGAACAGAAACAATAGATGTCGAACAGCCTTAAGCGACTGAAAACCCTAGCAGCCGTAAACTCCTTAGCGCCGACCTTATGAACCCTAATCTGATGTAAACCGATCAGATTAAGACTAAATCTAATCACGAAATCAACAGCCGTCTCCCGAATCCAATCAAACAATGAAAGATGGTCCGAAACAGAATCGGAACAGGAAAAAACGGCGGCAACAAACCTGCGTGTAAAACCTTAATCTTGTAAACCCTAACCTTTGACGGCCACACTTTGAACGAGGAGACTGGAACCCTAATCGAATGAGAGCAGCCCGCAAACTTCAAAGAAACGGAACCCTAGAACTCAAACCCTAATCTGATTTCACGTAATTAGATCTAAAGAATCCGATTAAGGATGAAATCAAGTTCCTTAGAAGCTGATCAAGAGCAATCGAAATCAGAAATTGGTAGGCTAGGGTTTCACCAAATCGCCAAGGTCGCCCCCAAAAGAATGGTCTTTTAATTATGCTGCGCCCCTAACTTCGTTGACTCATAAGAAGATTAAGTTCGATTGGGGCCCTAAGCAGCAGGAATCCTTCGATATTTTGAAGAAGAAGTTGAGCAATGCTCCAGTGTTGACATTGCCCGATGGCGTAGAAGAATTTGTGGTGTACTGTGATGCGTCACATACTGGTATGGGCTGTGTGCTCATGCAGAAAGGCTAAGTCATTGCCTACGCTTCTCGACAGTTAAAGGTGCACGAGAAGAACTACACCACCCACGATTTGGAATTGGGTGCGGTTGTATTTGCTTTGAAGCTATGGAGACATTACTTGTATGGAACCAAGTGTATAATATATTCAGATCACAAGAGTCTTCAGCATCTGTTCAATCAGAAGGAATTTTTTTGGGTAAAGGGTTACCCCGGTAAATTTTATAAATAACCAATAAGAACAAAGCATGTGCCTGACATAGCACACGCAACTAGACTTGGCATACCAAGACTAGGGCAACAAGAAAACAAGACCAACATCAAACGTTCAACCAAACACGACACACAGCCCAAACACTACCAACAAAACAAACAATTACAACCAAACGAAAAACACTAAAACTTGTTCCTTAGCCCGGGTCTTCATCCGATGCCCTACACAGGATCTGCCACTTTGTAAGCATCCTTTGATAATCCATATCTCCCTTGTAATCGAAACCCATTAGCCGAAGCCGGACAATGTTTTTAATCTTCGCGGTCACTTGTTTAGCCGTGCACTCCTTAGACGTAAACAGCCGATTATTCCGCTCTTGCCATATGTAGTAAGATGAGGCCGATATTGCTAGCTTACACATGATGTGTTTCAATCTTTTTGATTCCGCGTTGTGTTCCATCCAATCCGCAATAGAAGTCCACGAATCATTAACGTTATCCATTTCCACCAACATCCTTATGTTCGACCAGACTTGTGAAGCAAAACTACACACGAAAAATAAATGATCTCTAGAATCCGTACCATGCTTACAAAGAGGACAACACATGAGTCTCCGGTTCGTTTCGCTGCCCACTTCCCAAACCGCCAACCGATCTTGTGTTTTGAGCTTGTTTTTTATCACCAACCAAAGATGAAATGAGTGTCTCGGGATACATTGACTAAACCAAACCATACTAGCCCACTTAACTGGAATGTCACGTGTCCGTAATGTGTGCCACACTTCCAATGAGCTAAAGTGCTGATCGTGACCCTCCAAGTCCTTCCAAACCATTCGGTCCGCTAACTGGGGGTCCTGTTGATTAACAGTTAACCCAATCAGAACCGGGTAGATATCATACCATGCTTAGGGCCATTTCCATTGCCCATTCTCATCTAGTAATTCTGCCACCGTGGATTGAAGATTAAAGCCCGCGTTCGCAATGTGTCTTGGTGTTATAAAAGACCTAAGAGGACTCAAATGACACCAATTATCACTCCACACGTTCGTTTGCATACCACTTCGAATGATGCTCCAAAAAAACGGCCGAACCGCATTCCGGATGGATAAAATCTTCCTCCAACCCCACGTCATACTACCTTTACCTTGTACTTCCCAAAAATTCTGATTCTTCAGTTTATGAGTATAGATCCACTGCACCCATAGCGAATTCCTTTTTGAGAGGATACTCCAAATATGCTTAGTAATCAGGGCCCTATTGACATCCGCAATACGTCTAATGCCCAATCCACCTTCCGCTTTTGGTAGGCATATATCGTTCCATGCCACCTTTGCTTTAACTCTCCCATCCGTACCCGCATTCCAAAGAAAACGCCGCATACGCTTTTCTAACTCATTGGTAACACGAGCCGGAATCATGAACACCGAAGCCCAATATAAATGCATGGCTGAAAGAACAGAGTTAACCAGCTGCAACCTACCCGCAAACGAAAGAGTCTTTGTCATCCAGTTATCAATTTTCTTCTCCATTCGATCCACCAGCAACTTACAATCTTTTGCCATTAACCTCGTGGTAATCAACGGCACACCAAGATACCGAACAGGCAAGATGCCTTCCTGAAACGGCATAATGTTGAGAATGTGCTGCCTTACCTGCTGACTAACATTACAGAAAAAAACCGTACTCTTCGCAGGGCTCGGAACTAGACCCGAAATATTAGTGAACAACTCCAACGCCTCCTTTATTCTGTTTACCGGAGAGACACTCCCATGAACAAAAATAAACAAATCATCAGCGAAAGAGACATTAATAATTTTCTGCTTCACACAATTTGCATGATACTTGAATGATGTGCTTGAACAAGCATTATGTTGAAGGAGTAATGTGAGCACCTCCATGACAAGAGTGAACAAATAAGGAGACATTGGATCTCCTTGACGAAGCCCCCTTCTCCCCTTAAAGAACCCATGGAGATTACCGTTTATACTCAATGAATAGGTAGCCGTGGTAACACACGCCATAATCCAGTTCACCATCTTTCTATGCAATCCAAAGTGACAAAGAATCTGTTCCAGAAACGACCAACTAACAGTGTCATACGCCTTTTGAATGTCAATTTTGAATGCACACCTTGGCGGGCCTTTGTTCAAATGGTAATTATGCATCAGTTCTTGCGTTAAGAGGATATTATCCGAAATCCTCCTACCAGGCACAAACGCCGATTGATTAATGCTAACCAGAGTCTCCAAACACCCCTTTAATCTCTCCGTTATAATTTTACTTATACATTTGTAGAGAACATTGCAACAAGAGATTGGACGGTAATCCAAAACCGAATCCGGGGTATCAACTTTAGGAATTAGAGCCAAAATTGTATGATTCAACTGTTTCAGAATTTTACCGTTATCAAAAAATTCCAGAATCGCTTTTGTAACCTCAGCCCCCACAATATCCCATGCATGCTTGAAAAAGGCAGACGTGTAACCATCCGGCCCAGGAGCTTTGTTTTCACCAATGCTGAACATAGCATTTTTAATTTCTTCTGGAGTAACTTGTCTGACCATGTTGCTTGCCACTTCCGGACTAAGCGTATTAACACATATATCCGTCAAGTCCATGCTAGCAACTTGATCCTCCGTGCCTAAGAAGCCCGCGTAGTGATTAACTAACGCGTCCGAAGCCTCATCCCCTTCATATCGGGTTCCAGCCACATCCCGAATACAATGAATCTTGTTTCTAGCGTTTCTACATTTCAGGCTATTATGGAAAAAGGCTGTATTCGAATCCCCGGCACAAAGCCACTCAACCTTTGATTTTTGTTTCAAGAAGCATTCCTCATCATAAGCCGCAATCTGGAACTCCTTTAGACACTCCGACTCGTTATTACGAAGCTCCACATCGAGAGGGTTCTTGTCTAGCAAGCTTTGGATCTCATCAAGCTTTTTACGCAGCTCACTCACCTTTAAATGTAAATTCCCTTGTTGGTTCAGGATTTTCCTAAGACCTGGCTTCAAGTTTTTTAACTTAGTGATAACCGAGTACATAGAAATCCCATCAACCGTCTTCACCCATTCTCGCTCGACACATATTCTGAAGTCCGGTTTAGAAGTAAGAAAATTCGCGAACTTGAACGGCTTCGGCTTAGACCCTTTAGGCACCTTTGTAAGCTTTAAAATACAGGGGGTGTGGTCCGAGACCCGATACGCATGATACAAAACATAAGCGTCAGGAAACATGTCTAAACCCTTAACATTACACATGACCCTATCAATCTTACGAAGTAAACCAATTCCCTCCTTCGGCTTCTGGTTCCAAGTGTATTGCATACCATGACCCTTAACATCAAGCAGGTCCGAATTTTTGACACATTCATAAAATTCTCGCATACCTATAGTTTGAGTTGACGTACCAAACAGCGAATCCTCCATATGAAGAGCCGAGTTAAAATCGCCCATGACAAACCAAGGCTTATCCCTACACAGAATCGCATGCCCAGCTAAGTTCTCCCAAAGAGCCCTACGGTCTTGATATTTATTTTTTGCATAAACAAAAGACCCGAAGACACTAGTATTATCAGTTTTTGACCATAATTGAGCATGAATAACTTGATCAGACTGAGACAGAATCATGACATCCACAATATCACTATTCCACCCTAGTATAACTCTAGCACCCCGATCACACAGGCCCCCATTAGACGTCCAACTCCAATTTCTGAACACCTTCTTACAAACTCTATCCAGATTGGCCACCTCCACATGCGATTCTAGAATGGCACAAACAGACACCTTATTTTCCGTCAGCATAAGACGAACCTCATTTTGTTTCAGGGGTTGGTTCAAACCCCTTATATTTCAAGAAAGAAAACTATCCATGAATACCACTCTGACCGGGAGTGCTTGCCCCCTCAGCTTTGCTTCCAAGAGAAGTATTACTCATAAACTTTGACATTTCGGTAGGCACCGCCTCTACAAATTCTTCTTCATAGTCGTCACGCGGACCATTAGGATCAGCCACTTTTGGTCTCGTAGAATTCACATTAACAAGAGGAACATCCGCACCCCCATCTGATTTAGACAAAACTTCAAAAGAGTTTTTAGTCGCCACATTTGCATTCACATTAGAATTCTGCTTATCATCCTTCATACCTGAAGTGCTAGCACCCGAGCTTCCTGTTTTCGGCCTATACACAAATTTTGCCCTTTGTTTCTTTTGCATAACCCCTTTTCTAGCCATTTTCCTCTCATCCGTTATGAAACCCTCATCATCAATAACAACCTGCTTAGCTTTTGGAACTACATTCTTCGGACAAGCTTGATCACTATGACCAAAAACACAGCAAGACGAGCACCTCTGAGGCTTCCATTCATATTCAACCTTCACCTTTTGAGTAACATAACCATCCTCTTCAAGCTTTGGAATTGCAACCGTAATATGATCTTTTAATTCATTATCCGCACTAATCTCAATTAACGCACGAGCAAAACTACTTCTCCCCCAGTTATCAACACACATATCAGCCGTATATCCATCCAACCGTTTAGGAGTACCCAACTTAGACGCCAATAAACTCAGCCCATCATCCGTGTAAATAGCAATAGGAACATTATGTAGTTTTACCCAAACCGGAACCGACTTAATACACTCCTTTCTGAGATTGATCGAAGGAGACCAAACATTCAAGAAAAGCGGAATTTTCCTAATTAGCCATGGCCCTCCTTCAAGCACCTTCATCATCCCCTCCTTAGAGTCAAACTTGAAAAAGAAAAATCCTTCAGCATTCATCATTATCTTCACAAACCCATGTTTAGCCAAAACATTTTTTGCATAGTATTCCACAACAGGAAAAGGCAGCCGGTTGCCCAAGAAATATCCATAAAGAACATTTTCAAATTTATCCTGGACCTTTTGGATTACCTCACGGGGAATTAACACATCCGCATCCTGAACCGTCTTTGTAGCGTCCAACTTTCTGAAGTTAACCTCTCTTTTCAGCGACTTCTGCACTTTAACCTTGTCAGCATACGAAAATATGGAAGCATCATTTACCACGTTACTCGAGCTTGGATTAGCTTGACTATCCAAGTTAGCTGCCGAAGACCCACCTCCATAATCCCACGTGCTAGGCAAATCCACCGGTTTTGAAATTTCAAACAACCCATCTAGGACCGAAACATTACTAGTAGAGAACATACCACGACGCGGCATCAACGGATTACCCTCAATATTAGTAACTCGCAAACCAATCCCGCGAACCGGAGGAGTATTATCATCAATCCCAGGAGATTGTTGCTTCAAAGGTTGCACCCCGCCACTTTCACCCGCCATGCATGCAAAAGAATTCCTCAGCAGGCGACAAGGAAACAAACTATTCAAGAAACCCTAATCGGCTAATAAAAAGGAAACAATCACCGAGAATCAGCACCCGAAACAGAAGTCTTCACAAACCAAACCCTAATCAGCCGACAGAAAGAAACCAATTCCGAAAGATCAAGAATTCGCACACCAGGAAAATAGAGCCCGAACTCCCTTAAACCCTAGAAAGAAAACCTCAACGCTTGATCGGTTAATCCAGTATCATCAATCTAGCTAAATTAAACTCAGTTAACCGCAATCAATGGCAACCAGATTAACAGATTAGGGAATCAGAATATGTTTCTAGAGCGGCGATTGTAAGAAAACAAACGAAAAACCCTAATTCTTAAATGGTCCCTAATGCTAACGAGTTCGTTATGGATTCTTGGAATAACAAGATCCAATCACAGACTGTTATACATAAGATCACAAGAAAGAACAAGGGAAATCAAGAACAAGATGAACGAAATCGCCAAAGGGAGAGAGAGAACACGGCCCTGTTGATTGGATCCAAGATTAACTTCAATCAATCAGAAGGAATTGAACATGCGTCAAAGGCGATGGATGGAAACTTTAAATGATTATGACTGCGAGATAAGATACCATCCAGGCAAGGCAAATGTAGTTGCCGACGCCTTAAGCAGAAAGGAAAGGGTGAAACCAATCAGAATCAATGCCAAGCGCATTGAAATAAGAAATAATTTGAATGAAAGGGTGTTAGCTGCACAGAAGGAAGCTGTGTTGGAAACTAACTATCCTGCAGAGAAGTTAGGAGTAACTGAGGAGCAGTTATCCTACGACAAAGATGGAATGCTACGACTAAACGGACGAATATTGTCACACCCCCAAAATCCACACGCGGAGTACCACCGCTTGGGAGCGTGACGTGACCAGGATCAAGCCATCAATCATATTAAAGTCATTAAAGTAGTTCATCATGACATGATCGATGTTTCAAAACCAAACATTGTTTAAACAGCGGAAGCATTGTTATAAACCCAAATTAAATATACTGAAATGTCATAAGTGTCTAATTCAAGTAATACGTTCCTTGTCCACAACGTCCGGCTCCTCTTTGTGCAAGCTCCATGTACCTAACGATCTGCAAGGCATGTAACAGAATGATCAACAAACTAGTTGAGCGAGTTCACAGTAATTAAATGCGTAACAGTAAGTAACGGTGGCTCTACTGGGCCGATAGTAAGTTATACAGGTGGGGGCTTCCCATGTTATGTGACCACTAGACTATTCGTATCAACTACTCGTATCATCCCTGTTCTTCTTCCGAGAACAGTAGCGCGTATGGGGTGTACGTAGGTCTTACGTACGTATCCTTCATAACCGAGGATAGGAGACGCGGGGGTGTACGTGGGTTTCACGTACGTATCCTTTGTACCGAGGATAGAAGTAAGTAATGCGTACACGTAGGTTTTACGTGCGTGCCTGACATCCGAGGCAGTAATTGGCATATGACCACGTAGGTGTTATCCTAACCTACGGAACCGTCCTGACATCCGAGGATCATGGTAGGTGATAGTCTAGGAAAGCATATGTACGTTCTTAGTCAAGTGTAACCTTTATCCCATTCCCACTACCCGGGAATCCCATGCCTTAGTAGGAGTGTGAACTCACCTGGGTTTGCTCGGCAGACAGTATAATGCTCAAGTATACAAGTAAGGAATCAACCACGTCCTATCATGGTTACTATGCAAGTTAGGTTCGTATGTAGCACGTTTGTATCACGTATGGTATCAAGTATGATCATGGCAATTCACATAAACGTATCAGCAGTTCATATCAAGTAACGAGTCCAAGTAATCAGCCCAAACAGATTAGCAGTCCAATTAGCAGTCAAGAGCACACTTGTGCGTGTTAACCCTGGCCCAACATAACCCGGCCCAAATAGTAAACACATACTGGTCCAATTATCAAACAGTCCACAAATCAAATCATTGGGCTCGTGACAGTGGAGGCCCAAACAGTGTGCGTGTAAATGATGGTCTCGAGTCGCAACGGAGATCTCGAGTCGCAACCGGAGATTACGAGTCGCAACAGCTGGTTGCGAGTCGCAATGGTGATCTCGGTTCATCATGGTCTGGTTACGAGTCGCAACGGGACTCGCAACCATGGTCTCGGCTTGTGCTGTTATGGTCTCGAGTGGGGTTCCGACTCGCAATGAGTGGTTCCGAGTCGCAACCGTGTGTGTAACTGGTTTCCATAATTCCTGTAACAATCATCCCGTGATTCTAGCAAACAACTTAGGCAGTTTCGGAAATCAGATCAAACAATAATTATTCAACATTCAATCATATTCATAATATCTTCAAATCATCACCATTTAGCATGATCATAACAGCATCAAATCAAAAATCGGATTATCACACAAATCTAAACCGGGTCATAAACATATCATCGAACTAGCATGCAACCTATCCGATTATCATTCATACAGAACCTGATTATAACTATCATCATGAAATCAATCCGAAGACCAATCATAAACAACATAATCTAACCGGCCCTAGTTCACAATCATGCGGATTCTAATCGGTTTCATCTAAACATGAAATCATAACATCACTTATCACAAAAACATAAACAAAACACTAACCGATTACGAGTAAAGAAGGGTGATCCGAACCAGAGAATGATCGGATGTTCTTGTGCCTTCGGTTTCCAAGCAACGAGAGAGAGAGAGAGTTTGTGTGTGTGTTTCTTGGTTGCAATGTTGTAAAAACTAGAACCCTAAGGTGTGTGTGAGTATAAATACGTAGAGGGGATGTGGGCCGAAAACCCCACATGGGCTGTGTCATGGTCTCGAGTCCACTAAATGGACCGAGTGGGTTTGTGTTCGATGTGGTTCGGTAATTATAACATTAAATCACATAATTCACGTAATACGTATCATTCAAACAATCACTTAATCGCAATAATTCACATAGTTACACGTAACATCATAACATTCGTTAACTCAAAGTGTCGTATCAGCACGTAACGTTACATCCAAGTAAGTCTAAAGTCTGAGTTGTCACATTATCCCCAACTAATTGGAAATTTCGTCCCGAAATTTGGTATGCACTCACTGAGGAAGCTAGGTAAGTTATAGTATTCACTGGTTTTCCTGGGGTGTCACATCCTCCCCCCGTTGATCTGGAATTTCGTCCCGAAATTCCGAAGTAGTAGCTTCATCCTCAGTAGTGGTAGCATTGGTTTCGAATAACTTGGGGTACTTTTCTGTCATTCTGTCTTCGCGTTCCCAGGTGTACTCTGGGCCACGTTTGGAGTTCCAACGAACTCGAACAAGAGGGATTCTCTTGCTTTTGAGGACCTTCACATCCCGGTCCGTGATTTCTACTGGTTCCTCAACGAACTGCAACTGCTCGTCGATAGTGAGTTCCTTAAAAGGAATGATGAGGTTTTCGTCTGATAAGCACTTCTTTAAGTTCGATACGTGAAAGACATTGTGAACTGCTCCGAGTTCAGCTGGTAGGTTCAACTTGTAGGCTACTTTGCCAATCTTTTCTATGATTTCGAATGGTCCGACGTACCGCGGATTCAGTTTGCCCCGTTTGCCAAAACGTACCACACCCTTCCAGGGTGAAACTTTCAATAAAACCCGGTCTCCGACCTCAAATTCTAAAGGCTTTCTACGCTTGTCCGCGTAGGCTTTCTGACGGTCGCGTGCTGCCGCCATGCGTTGCCGTATCTGTGCTATCTTTTCTGTGGCGTCCACTACAATCTCTGGACCCGTAATCTGACTATCCCCCACCTCTGCCCAACAGAGAGGTGACCGGCATTTACGTCCGTACAATGCCTCGAATGGAGCGGCTTGAATGCTGGTATGGTAACTGTTATTGTATGAAAACTCCACCAAAGGGAGGTGTTTTTCCCAGCCGTTGCAGAAATCGATAACGCATGCCCTAAGCATGTCTTCAAGTGTTTGAATCGTTCGCTCAGACTGTCCATCCGTCTGAGGGTGATAAGCCGTGCTCATGTCTAATCGTGAGCCGAAAGATTTATGCATTGCTTGCCAAAGCTCTGACGTGAATCGTGCATCGCGATCCGAAATAATAGAGGTGGGCACTCCGTGCCTCGAAACAACTTCTTTAAGATAGATGTCTGCGAGAGTGGAGAACTTGTCCGTTTCCTTGATCGGCAGGAAGTGTGCAGACTTGGTGAGTCGATCAACTATGACCCATATTGTATCGTTCCCACGCTGGGATCTAGGTAAGCCTGTAACAAAATCCATGGAAATTTCTTCCCATTTCCATTGTGGTATCTTAGGCTGCTGAAGTAGACCAGCTGGTTTCTGATATTCAACCTTGACTCTCGCACAGGTCAAGCATTTTCCAACGTACGTAGCGATGTGGGCCTTCATGCTAGGCCACCAATAAGTAGTGCTGATGTCGTGGTACATTTTATCTGACCCTGGATGTACCGAATAGCGAGACTTGTGTGCTTCGTCCATCACAAGTTCGCGTAGACCGCCATAAAGTGGGACCCAAATCCGGCCCGTTACATAGTAGGCGCCGTCTGCCTTCTGTTCCATTTGCTGTCGTGAGCCGCGTAAGGCTTCAGCCTTAACATTTTCGGGCTTCAATGCTTCTACCTGAGCATTTCGTATCTGTGCAGGAAGGCTAGACTGAATCGTAAGCTGTAGCGCTCGCACGCGCTTCGGTAAGGTGTCCTTTCGACTAAGGGCATCAGCCACAACATTGGCTTTGCCTGGATGATACTTGATGGCGCATTCGTAATCGTTGAGTAACTCGACCCATCGTCGTTGACGCATATTCAAATCCTTCTGCTTAAGGATATGCTCGAGACTCCTGTGATCGGTGTAAATCGTGCATCTGGTACCGTACAGGTAGTGTCGCCATATCTTAAGCGCGAAAACAACAGCTCCCAGCTCTAAATCGTGCGTCGTGTAGTTTCGTTCATGAACCTTTAGTTGACGAGAAGCGTAGGCTATCACTTTATCACGTTGCATCAATACACAACCCAGACCCTGTATTGATGCGTCACAGTATACCACGAAGTCTTCTGTGCCTTCTGGCAATGAAAGAATAGGTGCGCTGCAGAGCCTATCCTTTAGATACTGAAAAGCAGTTTCTTGCGTGTTGCCCCAACGGTAGGTGACACCCTTCTGTGTCAGTAGCGTAAGCGGCTGAGCAATCTTTGAAAAGTCTTTGATGAATCGCCGATAATAACCAGCCAAACCCAAGAATTGGCGTATTTCTGTCGGTGTACGCGGTGCAGGCCAGTTTCTGATCGAATCTACCTTGGATGGATCGACGTGAATCCCATCCTTGTTTACCACGTGGCCTAAGAAGTGGACTTCACGAAGCCAGAAGTCGCATTTAGAAAGCTTGGCGTACAACTGTTCCTTCCGAAGGAGTTCCAAAATAAGGCGAAGATGCTGCTCGTGCTCTTCCTGACTCTTGGAGTAAATCAGAATGTCGTCGATGAATACAATGACGAACTTGTCGAGATAGGGTTTGCACACCCTGTTCATAAGATCCATGAATACCGCAGGTGCGTTCGTAAGTCCGAACGGCATAACCAAGAACTCGTAGTGACCATAGCGAGTTCTGAATGCTGTCTTAGAGACGTCCTCCTCGCGGACTCTCAGTTGATGGTAACCTGACCGTAGGTCGATCTTGGAATAGTAACACGACCCTTGCAACTGGTCGAATAAGTCGTCTATGCGTGGAAGAGGATAACGGTTCTTCACCGTCACCTTGTTCAGTTCCCTGTAGTCTATACACATCCTGAACGTACCGTCTTTCTTTTTCACGAAAAGCACTGGAGCTCCCCAAGGCGAAGAGCTTGGACGAATGAAACCCTTTTCCAAGAGCTCTTGTAGCTGCTTTGACAATTCTTCCAATTCTGATGGAGCTAGACGATATGGTGCGCGAGCTATGGGTGCTGCTCCTGGAGCGAGCTCGATCTGAAATTCGACCTGACGATGAGGCGGTAAGCCAGGTAAATCTTCAGGAAACACCTGAGGGTAATCACGTACAATTGGAATATCCTCCAATTTCTTTTCCTTTACTGATGCGTCTGAAACAAGAGCCAAAATGGCTGTGTGACCTTTACGTAAGCACTTCTGAGCCTTCAAGAATGAGATGATGCCAACCACAGCACCACTCTTGTCGCCTTGAACTTTGAGAGGTTCTTGACCAGAACGAGGAATGCGAATAATCTTCTCGCTGCATAGGATTTCTGCCTGGTGTTGGGATAACCAATCCATCCCAATCACGACGTCGAAACTTCCCAAAACTATGGGAATGAGATCAGTAGGAAAGGCTTGACCAGCTAGAATAAGGTTACAACCCTGAACTACGTGCGTGGCTTCTAGACTTTTACCGTTAGCTAACTCTACTACATGTTTGGTGGGTAAAGGTGTTGGTGCACGTTTTAGCAGTTGACACATTTTCACAGACATATAGCTTGTATCCGCACCTGAATCAAACAAAACAGTAACGTAAATATTGTCGAGGAGAAACTTACCCATAACAACGTTGGGATCGTTCACTGCGTCGCCACGACCTAGTACGAATGCACGGCCCCTTGCCTCGTTGCCGTTGTTGTTTCCCCCATTGTTGTTGTTGCCATTGCCCTGATTGTTGTTGTTGTTGTTCTGGTTCCTGTTGAGCTGTGGGCAGTGTCTCTTGATGTGGCCTTCAGCACCACAATTGTAGCATCCCTTGTTGCCCTGTTGTTGGTTGGGCTGTGCGTGAGGCTGCTGCCGATTCTGGTTCGCAGGACGAAGGCTTCTACAGTCTTTGGCCTCGTGACCCATCTTGAGGCATCTTTGGCAACGACCCTTGTTACACTGACCGTTGTGGTGCTTGTTGCAGTTGTTGCACTTTGGAAGATTTCCGCGATATCCACCCTGCCTGTGGCTACCTGACGACTGCTGGTTGGGGCTTTGATAGTTGTCAGTCTTTCGCTGCTGATTCTGGGACTGAACCGAAACTGATGCTTTGCTTGAATCCCCCTCCCATTTCCTCTTGTTGTCACTGAGGGTAACGGGAGTAGCTGAAGGAGTGACTGTAGTAGTAGCGCTGACACGCTTAGGCAGTTTATTCTGTTCCACTGCCTGATCGGTGATGCGATGAGCGAGGCGTTGGATTTCCTGGATATTTTCGAGGTTAGCCGACGTCACGTGGCTCTGAATTTCTGGCGCCAATCCCTTGAGATACAACTCAATGCGCTTGTATGGAGGGTCTACCATAGTTGGACACAGAACGGCCAGCTCGTTCGACCGTACGCTTCAATCTCCGACCCAACCATTTTCAGATTGTACAGCTCGTCTTCTAGCTTGTGAATGTCTTCACGCGTGCAATACTCACGCTTGATGAGTTCCTTAAAATCGTTCCATGGGGTGGCGTTAGCAGCTGCCAACCCAAGAATCTGCACCTGCGCGTTCCACCAGGTTAGCGCGATTCCTTCCAAGGTGCCAGTAGCAAACTTGACCTTGCGAGCCTCAGGGCACTCGCACATCTCGAATACTGATTCTAGCTTCTCGAACCAGTGGAGGAGTCCAACCGCTCCTTCTGTGCCGCTGAAAGAGTTGGGACGACAGTCCATGAAGTTCTTGAAAGTGCAGACAGGCTGCTGCGCGTGTTGACCTATTGTGTACGAATAGGACGAAGTTAAATACAAGAGTGAATGTAGGATCTAGGGATCCTAGTGTGTGCCTATACTGCAGGATATACTACCTGCTTGAGCTGCTGCAACTGCCGCAGCAACTTGGGCTTGAACAAGAGCCTCTAACTGGGCTTGTGTCATGTTAATTCTTCCAGCCATTGATCTTCATGTCAAAGGCGAAATAGGTGAGAAAAGTTCGCGAATAGTGCGATGACAGAAAAGCGTAAACACGTAAGGGTTCTTAAGCAATAGCAAATAGTGAGCATTGTAGTCCAAGCATACCACGAGCAAAGTTCTAAGTAATTCTAGCAAGTAGGCAATAAACATAAACCTTATTACCTAAAGTGTCGAGTCTTGCACGTGGAGCGAAGCGTCGTTGTGGATCGTTGAGAGCACTGTTCTGGTTATAGTCCGGTTTTAATAAAAACGTTTTCCCATATTAAAACCAAGTTCTCTATAACCAATGGCTCTGATACCAATCTGTCACACCCCCAAAATCCACACGCGGAGTACCACCGCTTGGGAGCGTGACGTGACCAGGATCAAGCCATCAATCATATTAAAGTCATTAAAGTAGTTCATCATGACATGATCGATGTTTCAAAACCAAACATTGTTTAAATAGCGGAAGCATTGTTATAAACCCAAATTAAATATACTGAAATGTCATAAGTGTCTAATTCAAGTAATACGTTCCTTGTCCACAACGTCCGGCTCCTCTTTGTGCAAGCTCCATGTACCTAACGATCTGCAAGGCATGTAACAGAATGATCAACAAACTAGTTGAGCGAGTTCACAGTAATTAAATGCGTAACAGTAAGTAACGGTGGCTCTACTGGGCCGATAGTAAGTTATACAGGTGGGGGCTTCCCATGTTATGTGACCACTAGACTATTCGTATCAACTACTCGTATCATCCCTGTTCTTCTTCCGAGAACAGTAGCGCGTATGGGGTGTACGTAGGTCTTACGTACGTATCCTTTATAACCGAGGATAGGAGACGCGGGGGTGTACGTGGGTTTCACGTACGTATCCTTTGTACCGAGGATAGAAGTAAGTAATGCGTACACGTAGGTTTTACGTGCGTGCCTGACATCCGAGGAAGTAATTGGCATATGACCACGTAGGTGTTATCCTAACCTACGGAACCGTCCTGACATCCGAGAATCATGGTAGGTGATAGTCTAGGAAAGCATATGTACGTTCTTAGTCAAGTGTAACCTTTATCCCAAAAAAAAAAACCTTTACCCAAAAAAAAAAACCTTTATCCCATTCCCACTACCCGGGAATCCCATGCCTTAGTAGGAGTGTGAACTCACCTGGGTTTGCTCGGCAGACAGTATAATGCTCAAGTATACAAGTAAGGAATCAACCACGTCCTATCATGGTTACTATGCAAGTTAGGTTCGTATGTAGCACGTTTGTATCACGTATGGTATCAAGTATGATCATGGCAATTCACATAAACGTATCAGCAGTTCATATCAAGTAACGAGTCCAAGTAATCAGCCCAAACAGATTAGCAGTCCAATTAGCAGTCAAGAGCACACTTGTGCGTGTTAACCCTGGCCCAACATAACCCGGCCCAAATAGTAAACACATACTGGTCCAATTATCAAACAGTCCACAAATCAAATCATTGGGCTCGTGACAGTGGAGGCCCAAACAGTGTGCGTGTAAATGATGGTCTCGAGTCGCAACGGAGATCTCGAGTCGCAACCGGAGATTACGAGTCGCAACAGCTGGTTGCGAGTCGCAATGGTGATCTCAGTTCATCATGGTCTGGTTACGAGTCGCAACGGGACTCGCAACCATGGTCTCGGCTTGTGCTGTTGTGGTCTCGAGTGGGGTTCCGACTCGCAATGAGTGGTTCCGAATCGCAACCGTGTGTGTAACTGGTTTCCATAATTCCTGTAACAATCATCCCGTGATTCTAGCAAACAACTTAGGCAGTTTCGGAAATCAGATCAAACAATAATTATTCAACATTCAATCATATTCATAATATCTTCAAATCATCACCATTTAGCATGATCATAACAGCATCAAATCAAAAATCGGATTATCACACAAATCTAAACCGGGTCATAAACATATCATCGAACTAGCATGCAACCTATCCGATTATCATTCATACAGAACCTGATTATATCTATCATCATGAAATCAATCCGAAGACCAATCATAAACAACATAATCTAACCGGCCCTAGTTCACAATCATGCGGATTCTAATCGGTTTCATCTAAACATGAAATCATAACATCACTTATCACAAAAACATAAACAAAACACTAACCGATTACGAGTAAAGAAGGGTGATCCGAACCAGAGAATGATCGGATGTTCTTGTGCCTTCGGTTTCCAAGCAACGAGAGAGAGAGAGAGTTTGTGTGTGTGTTTCTTGGTTGCAATGTTGTAAAAACTAGAACCCTAAGGTGTGTGTGAGTATAAATACGTAGAGGGGATGTGGGCCGAAAACCCCACATGGGCTGTGTCATGGTCTCGAGTCCACTAAATGGACCGAGTGGGTTTGTGTTCGATGTGGTTCGGTAATTATAACATTAAATCACATAATTCACGTAATACGTATCATTCAAACAATCACTTAATCGCAATAATTCACATAGTTACACGTAACATCATAACATTCGTTAACTCAAAGTGTCGTATCAGCACGTAACGTTACATCCAAGTAAGTCTAAAGTCTGAGTTGTCACAAATATGGGTTCCAGTTTATGGAGGACTTCGGGATGTTATCCTCCAGGAAGCCCACAGCTCTAAATATTCCGTTCATCCTGAGGCTGATAAGATGTACCAGGATTTGAAAGCAAACTACTGGTGGATTGGTTTGAAAAAGTCAGTAGCTGAGCATGTAGCTAAATGTTTGACTTGTGCGCAAGTCAAGGCTGAGCATCAGAAGCCGTCAGGTTTGCTTCAACAACCTGAAATTCCCAAGTGGAAATGGGAAATGGTGACAATGGATTTCATCACCAAGTTGCCGAAGACGAAAAAGGGAAATGATACCATATGGGTCATAGTAGATAGACTGACTAAGTCAGCTCATTTTCTACCCATCAAGGAGACGTATAGCTCCGATATGTTAGCTCAATTATACGTCGATAAGATTGTAGCATTGTATGGTATACCTGTATCTATTATCTCCGATAGAGATACTAGATATACATCGCATTTTTGGAAGAGTTTCCAACAATCGTTGGGCACTCGTTTGAATTTTAGTACGGCTTATCATCCTCAGACCGATGGTCAGAGCGAGCGTACTATTCAAACTTTGGAAGACATGCTGCGAGCATGTGCGATCGACTTGGGTGGTAGTTGGGATAAGAACCTACCACTGATTGAATTCTCCTACAACAATAGCTACCATTCCAGCATAAAGGCTGCGCCTTTTGAGGCCTTATACGGTAGAAAGTGTAGATCGCCCATTTGTTGGGCAGAAGTTGGAGATGTCCAGTTGTCAGGACCAGATATCGTTTTTGAGACGACGGACAAGATCGTGCAGATACGCGATCGTTTGAAAGCTGCCAGGGATAGGCAGAAAAGTTATGCGGATCCTAAGCGCAAAGATTTTCACTTCGATGTAGGTGATAAAGTATTGCTTAAAGTATCGCCCTGGAAGGGTGTGATGCGATTTGGAAAGAAAGGCAAGCTAAGCCCGAGATATATAGGACCTTTCGAGATTATCGAACGTGTCGGGTCAGTTGCTTATAAGTTAAACTTGCCTGAAGAACTTAGCGCTATTCATAATGTGTTCCACATCTGTAATTTGAAGAAGTGTTTCGCTGACGAATCACTGGTTATACCGCATGCGGATATACACATAGATGAGAGTTTGAAGTTCGTGGAAAAACCATTGTCGATCGAGGATCGACAGGTAAAGAAGCTTCGACGGAAGTATATACCTATTGTAAAGGTCAAATGGGATGCCCGTAGAGGTCCCGAATATACGTGGGAAGTGGAATCCACGATGCAAGAGAAATATCCTCATTTGTTTCAGTAAATCTCGAGATCGAGATTTCTTTTAAGGGGGTGAGGATGTAACACCTCGAAAAACTTCGTCCAATAATGTATTGACACGTGTCATAAGGTTCCGGTATGTGAAAACAAACTTTAGAGGGACTAAAGTTGACAAATGGTGAAAACTATGGAACGTAAGGGTCCAAAATGTCAACAATGGATAAATAGACTCTATGATAACCCTACATAATGTTTATAACCTTAAACGGATGGATCATGGATCATACGAAGCGGAAAATGCACAAATGTGAGGAATTACAAACTATAGGGGCCAAAAGTGTCAACATGTTGAATTTATACCTCTGAATGAACTTTTGGCAGACCCGAAGCCTTGTAATGCTAAAATATACTCACTAGAATATGTGGTAAAAATTTCGTGAAGTTTCGATAATGTATGAGAAAGTTATGGCCAAAACCGTACTTGAGGGGTTAAAAGCGTCAACGTCGAATTTCATGGCTTTTCGGTTGAGCGCAAAGTTATCCGAGGACATTACCATGTTGGTAAATGTCCCAAGGTTCTTAGAAACCAAGTTTGGGGGTTTACGAGTCAAAATAACTAGCCAAAACATCGCGTGCAAGGACAGGGACCAAAGCTGCCAAGTATGGAAATTGTTTGGCTGATCAGCAGCCCAGGCGACCCGCCTGGACAGGCCTAAGCGGGCCGCGACCCCCTATCAGATGCAGAATTCGCGAATTGTGTCATTTTGGGTCCGAATTTTGAATGGGAAACAACTCATACCACCTCCTAAATGCACCAATGGATGGTCTTGCATGCCTAAGCTACTGTGACCTCCCTTTAACATCTGAATTGCCATAAATTAGATCAATTGTTCTCATTTTTGAGGCACTTGCATTGTGATCAAGAACACCAAACTTGCAAAACTCTCAAGGCAACTTCTGGAGCATTTCTGAACGACAAGGCAGCCTCCTAGTGTTAACAAAGCTTCATTAGGACCTTTGTAAACTTTCATATCAGTCTATAATTCGTTTTGCTTTGATTATTAGTTAAAAGTCAAACCGTTGATCATATAGTTTGACTTTTCAATTAAACGAGTTTAGCTCTGTCATTTCTCAAATTGAAACCACTGATATGTTGGTATTTATGTGGGAAACAAACCCTCAAAAGGGTATTCTCTGATTCCCACTCTAAGCATGCTATTTGTCGAGCCAAAGTTGTTTCTAAAAAGTCAACAGAAATCGTTTTTGTGAAAAATAGCTTAAATGGTAATGTAGATGACATGCAATCAGTTTGATCATCATAAATGACTTATAATGAATATAAGAATGTGTTTTATCATAATCAACTCGACAATCTTTAGTATAAATACGAATCGGAACCGAAAGTCTTGTAAAACGACTTTTTCATAGACTATCGATTCGGATCCGTACATGCATGTTTGAGATCTGTATTGGAACTTATTTTTGACCATTTTTATTTTAGTATAACTTTCTGGAATTTTTACATCTTGAGTCTATGCTTAGCCGATTCATTTGCATGTTTCCGATTTATGCTTAAAGTTGACTATTTTGCCCTTTTTGATATAAAACGTGATTTTTGGAAAAGTGAAAGAGTAGAAATCTTTATTTCTAATATATAAACTTGCACCGAAAATTTGAGATCAGTTAGTGGTCCAGATTTTGAGTTATGGCCAATAGCGTAAAACTATATCTTAAAGTTACATAAACGGCGCATTTCGCGTATAACCTATTTCAGGCCACGTTTTGATATAAAACTTTTTACCCACTGATATTATATAATATTTTGGGATTTTTGATGATTTTTATTTGATTTTTGGCTGAACGGATCATACGTCGCTAAGTCGATTCGGTTAATGCCGGTTTTGACCGTTTAAGCCATAAAATGAGTTTTATACATTCTTTTGACCCCAAATCTTTTTCTACTGATTTTATATGTTAAATAAATTATTTTGAGCATTCTGGAAATATAAAAATCTCAGCTTTCCTTTGAAAACCCGGAAACGGCGTTAAATCGCATTTTAAGCGTTTTTAGCGTATAGTAGGCGTTATACTCATTTTAAACATATAAGACTCATACCTACTGATGTAATTAGTATATTTTCATATAATAACAGTAAGTATAAATGTTTGAACTCAGATTCCCAGTTTTGGCAGTTTTAGCCCTTGTGAAATTACTAAAATACCCCTACGGTGCATAGTTTGATTTTAAAAGATGAGTTTCGTATACGGGTCATACCCTACTGTTTTAACATGTCATATTAAGTATATTTACTGTATAATTCAGACCCGTAACTCAGATTTCCAATTTGACTCTTTTATAATCTTTTAAATGACCAAAATGCCCTTCTAAGGCATAAATTGAGTTTAAAATCATTCGGGGCATAATAGAACATAACTTACTGATATTATATCATATTTAAAGCATATTATCTCAGAGAACTTGCATTTGACTCTTTTGGCTACCCGTAACGCCCTTTTTGCGTTCGGTTCGGTTTACGTAACTAGTTTGCGTAAATTGACCGAAACGGGTCAAACGTTATCATTTTTGTCTCAAAATCCAGAATGTATTTAGTATACCCATATTATACAAGTATTCAAACTTGTCGGGTCTAAATCACATTCTATCCGGTCTTTCGCTTAATCGTGCGCTTGTACCGTATCGTCCTTAAAACTAACCGGTCTAAGCTAAAGCTTAAATAAAAGACCCGTTAGGAATCTAATAGGTTATTATAAACCTTTGTGCCAGATTAGGAGGCCCAGTAAAAGCTACCTACACTTACCAATTGTGATTCATACTTGCTCAGGTAAATACATTTTGACTTATTTTCCCTATACGGGCTTGGGGTACGGTATATAGAATACCGCTTGATCGAGCGCACAAATCCTGCGCCCTTGGGTGTACAGTCTTGAATAGTTTGTGCGACTCGTTTAAACAGTCTTGTTTTACTTTAAGGGTTTGGGGGGTTATTGACCGTGTCCCGGATATCCTTGGCATTATCTTACGAGATGGCCACGACCAGAGCACGGGGTGTAGGCGTACACCCGACGTGTATAACTCTTTAATGCGGTGTGTCATTTAATCTTTAGCCCGGACAGCAGATCCCGGGCCACCAAATGTACGAGTAACATGTAATTCGTTCACAAGTTTATATTGCATAATTATCCCAAGTTAATAAAAAAATATTTATGCCTTGTGCATTTAAATAAATTTTCAATCATTTTCAAAATGAGTCAGTTGATTTGTATTTACCAGTGTAAACTGACGTATTTTCCCAAAAGGTTAAGTGCAGGTACTATACGAACTAGGCTGGCTGTTTTCCTAAGAGCGTCCACTATAGTCTCGCAAGCTCGGACGACAAATAAACTGTTGAACAATTTATCTTATTTTATTGATCCGCCTGTGGATCCGTTTCAACTACTTATGATGTTTATTATTACATTTTAATTAAAGTTGAAATGAATCTATTTCTGCTTCCGCTGTGCATTATTATATTGTGTTGTTTGTCTATGACGATGCCAACCACGTCACTGTACCCCACACCGGGCCCACCGGTGACACGTGGAGATCGGGGTGTGACAGGTTGGTATCAGAGCCAACGCTGAGTGAATTAAACACTAGTCTTTTGTGTTTGATCTCAGTTACATAATTGCACATTCCTCGATTTTCGAGTCTAGATAAAGAACTTAGGAAATGTTCAAAATTTCGTTTGTTTTATTTTTATTTATTATTAGCTTTGTCTTATATATTTTGTTGTGCAACTTGTTTGATTTTTGACAGGTTCATCATGCCGCCACGTATGCGAGGACGAGGAGGATTTGCCACATCACATGACCACGAGGCAGGGCCTTCACACAGGCGAGCCCCATCGGCATCCCACAACACTGCTGCCCACGATCTTTGGAGATCATTTGCTGAACCAGCCAGGCACTCGGTATCATTGAGTACCTCGCCATCCCTACCCCACTCATTTGGGCCCCACTCTGAAAATGGGCCCCATGACTCCCATGGATCTTTCATACCCCTACACCAGTCACCTCACCACTACCCAGCACCAGTTTATCAGGGCCTGTATAACCCTGATGCCTACTTGGATGAACCAGTGGGTCATAACCCACTAGGACCTGAAGACCACTTCTCAGGTGGCAACGAGATGGAGGTCGACGAGGACACCGATCCCTCCATGCCACCGTCCGGCACTCCCAACCATCCCATTGAGATATCGGACGGGTCACCATACAGGGGATCACCTTTCAATGGTGTTGACAGCTACGAGGAGAGGTTTAAGCAGCACGACTGGGTCTATACCCCCAGCTACCATAACTCCCCCATGCACCAGTCTTACCACGGTTCTCCCGTGCACTCTCAGCACCACTCCCAGCAGCAGCTTCAGCAGCAGCCTCAGCAGCAGGACCCATCTGAGGCCTTCTGGCGCGACGTAGTCACTCCGTCGCCACCACCACCACCGGTTTTGCCTCCTCCGCCTCAGAGGCCAAGGAGGAACGCGCGTATGTCTACGCGAGGAGGGATTCGCATTGGCACCCCTCGACATTCAGGTAGCGGCCGCTACTCGCCGCTCCACGAGGAGTCAGAGATGGGAGAATCTCAGCATCCCGTCTCAGAGGTTTCTTCTGCGCCTATTGCGCCACCGCCACCACAGAACTTTGGAGAGCCAATCCCTGCGTATGCTAGCGCAGCACAGTTCAACCCTTTCGAGCCGACTTTTCCTCCCGGTTATGATTATACGGGAGATCCCTACTGGTTAGCTTCAGGCTACAACCCTCTCAACCAGGAGAGTGCTTTTGGAGGTCCCTGGGCTACGGGACAATCAGCTTTTGGGTACTTACCGCAAGGGTACCAGCAGCCGCAGCCTCCACAGCCACCACAGTATCAGCCACCGCCGCCGGCGCCGATGATGTCGCCACCGCAAGATAGTTGCGGACAGAGTGAAGGTGGCATTGAATGATATTGTCAGCATAAACCAATCTGCGTTTGTTCCAGGAAGGAAGATTTCTGATAATATTCTGTTAACCCAAGAACTGATGCACAATTATCATAGAAATTCGGGTCCCCCAAGATGTGCTTTTAAAGTGGATATCCAAAAGGCCTATGATACGGTTGATTGGAAGTTCCTTAAAAATATTTTGCTTGGGTTTGGGTTTAGCAACAAGATGGTCGATTGGATCATGGTTTGTGTCTCTACTGCATCGTACTCTGTCTGTGTCAATGGTAATGTGCACGGGTATTTTAAAGGTAATCGGGGTCTTCGTCTGGGAGATCCGTTGTCCCCGTATTTATTTACTCTTGTTATGGAGGTTCTCACGGGCATTCTGCATCATATGATCAGGATCGACTCTTCTTTTAAATTTCATAACAAATGTGAGAAGCAGCAAATTATCAACCTATGTTTTGCAGATGATTTGTTCCTTTTTGCTAGAGGGGAAATTGCTTCGGCTAGATGTATTATGAATTCTCTCTCTAAGTTTTCTAAAATGTCGGGGTTGGTGCCTAGTATCCAGAAAAGTACGGTGTTCTTTTGTAATGTCCCAAGTTATATTAAAAATGCTATTCTGAACATTATGCCGTTTAAGGAGGGATCCTTGCCTGTGCGCTATCTTGGTGTGCCTCTAATTTCGTCAGGGCTTCTTTATAAAGACTGTAGTGCTATGATGGAAAAGCTTGACAAACGTATCATGCATTGGAGAAACAAATTACTCTCGTTTGCTGGTAGATTGCAACTAATTATTTCCGTCTTGTCTTATATGCATATTTACTGGTCTTCTGTCTTTATATTGCCGACACGGGTCATTCATGAATTGGAGGCGAAGATGCGGAATTTTCTTTGGTCCCAAGACTCTGCGTTCCAAAAAGGTAAAGCGAAGGTTTCTTGGAAAGTAGTTTGTCTCCCTAAATATGAAGGCGGATTGGGGATTCGGCGGTTAGGGGACGTAAATAAAGCTCTCATGACTAATCATATTTGGAGTATTGTCACGAAAAGAAATTCATTGTGGGTGGAGTGGGTGCACAGCTACAGGTTAAAAGGTAATAATTTCTGGATTTCTAAAATTATTTCGAATAGCTGCTACTCTTGGAGAAAGCTTCTTCAGCTTAGACCGCAAATGAGAGAGTATTTTTGGTCGGATATCGGTGATGGTACTAGGACCTCGGCTTGGTATGATTCTTGGTGCGATATAGGGCCTCTCGGTAATTTTATTTCGCCTAGAACCATTGCTAATGCAGGATTTCGATTGGAGGACTCTGTGTCTGACATTCAGTTAAATGGAGAGTGGAAATGGTCGGTTGCTTGGAGGGATTTATTCCCAGTTTTAATCCAGCTAGATCAGTTCCACTTTACCCCGAACAAAATTGACAGATTCATGTGGCGTGATGGTAGTGATCGGAATGGTTTTTCGACTTCGTGTGTGTGGAATTCGATTCGGTATAGGGAAACGGAAGTAGAATGGAGCACTATTGTCTGGTTTGCCCAATGTATCCCACGGCACGCGTTTCTCATGTGGCTGATCATGCGAGGTAAATTGCTTACGCAGGATAAAATTCTAAACTGGGATTTCTCTCGACGGAAAAATATGAACATGATGTGTTGTTTATTATGCTATGCAAATCATGATTCCCATAGTCATTTGTTTTTTGAGTGTAACTACTCGGCAAAAGTTTGGGATATGGTGAAACGAAAGGTGGGTATGGATTCGGTTCAACCTAAATGGGCTGATATTGTGACTTGGTTACTTGTTCGGTCCAAATCAAAACTAGCTGCGGATTATGTTGCTAGAGTGGTGGTGGCGGCTACGGCTTACGTTATTTGGCAGGAGTGCAATGCTAGGATTTTCAAGAATCAGCTAAGACCGCCAGAGACTGTTGGTGCTCATATAATACAACTGGTTTGATACAAGTTAATGGGAGCAAGACTGAAGAATACTGGTAATGTTCGCAGGCTTTTAAGCGAATGGGAAGTCCATGGCAAAGAGATATTGGATGATGGGGGCTGATTAGTTTTGATTTGTATTTCGTTTTCCTAGTTGTCAGGCTAGTTGTTTTGTGTTGATTTGTAGTTTGTTTGAGTTTGGTATTTTGGCTTACTTTCATGGGGTATGCCTCATGATCGAACTAGTGTAGACTCTCTACACTACTTGGTTTGTATTTGTTTGTGTTGATATATAAGATCACCGGGGTAACCCTTTACCCAAAAAAAAGACATACTTAGGCGGACCTGTGCCTTAGTGACTTAAAACGAGACAAGAACTAGTTAAATTATGTTATGTACTCTTTGGTTCTTGTTTAAAACAATGTAAACTTTCATGTTTGATTAATAAAAGGAAACTTCAATTGCCATGGATTTGAAACAATTGATTCTGTTACAACACTCCCTGTGACAACCCTCACTAAACCAGGTATCCGTACGACTTAATTAATAATTAATTACTGCTTAATTACTGTGCTTGCTTGAAATTGTGGATAAACTGCTACTTGAAAAACTGATACATGTACATACTTGCATCATACTCTATTTGCTGTCACTCCATTATTTACATACTGAACTCTAGTGACAATCTTGATGCACAAAAGCACAGTAGCACTATGAACGGATAACCTATTAAACATGCTGATATAGCCAGCATCAGGCAGACACTGCCTCTAAGTCCTGTATGAGCCTGAGATATTTTGCTACACTAGTAGAGAGTGTAGGGATATAAGGGTTGTAGAACTGTGTCACTAGGAATAAGTTACAGTGACCGGATGTGCCTAAAACGTACACTAAGTACAAAATTCGGCACTTTAACTAAAAATTCAGCATTTGGTTAACTAATAAAGTGCCAAAACATGAGAAAAATATTACTAGACACTTTCCAAAGTGTCGGGAATAAGTTGTGTCACTAAAAATAGTAATAACGACACTTTAAAGCTTTGTTAAGCGCTTTAACGGATCACTATCCAACCGAACAACCGGACTTTACCCGGAACATAAAAATATTGCCATTAACATTGTTTTTCTTTTTCTGAGCCAGTTAGGGTCCCTGAATACCCTAACACCCGCTATAACGCATAACACGCTAGTAACCGAGTTAACCTCCAAATCACCTAACTATATCTTAACTACATGGTTGAAATTGAACTAGGTGACCCCCCCCCTAACCGATTCGGTCACATTGTGACCCTCCCATTTGTACTTATTGATTAAAATAATCAAGGTTGTCCCATATCAAGGTTACACTAAATCCTATGGTTAATGAACTTGAGTTTGTCTATAAGTAGTTCACTCACCACAACAACTCTCTCTCCCTCTCCCAAAGCTCTCGGCCGAACACCCCTCATCCATCCATCCATTTTTCAGTTTTGATCTTCTCATTCCAAGGGCATACAAGTGTTAGGGATCTCACACAAAGGAGCTTGGTGCATTCGGAACGTGAAGGACCTCTCCTCATTGCTTTTATCCACCCAATCTTCGACTAGTTTCTCCCCTAGCCTCGAGCTAGTAGTAAGTTGCTATAAACGCCCTCTTGATCTATTTTAAAGTGGTTAAAATGAAATGTGACGGTTAAAACTCATGAACCTACAAGATGATATGTAAAAGTCTACTAAAATGCTAAAGATGTTGGTTAAAAGCGAAGTTGTTGTGTAAATCTTGTAAGACTTGTCTTGTGATGATTATTTAGTGCCGATCTATGTTGTGGTAGCTCGGATCATCATCTAACCCAGATGGTCATGTTCATGGATCATGGTATGGAGTATGTTCAAGAGTATAAAAAGGGTTAAATGATGAAACACTACCACACACTAAGCATGAACTTGTGTAAAATCGATTTTACTTATGAAATAGTGTTCAAAACTAGTAGATCTACGGATCTACAAGTGGTATTTTCAAAGAACCAAGTGTCAAGTGAAATCATATTTTCTAAACCGGATCCTTACTAAACAAAAGTGATTTTTGTAAGCACTCAAGTGTGTATACACTTGTGTAACACTAAGTTTCGACAAAGAAGTATTTTTGTCAAATTTTACAAGAAGATGTGAAAGTATATTTTCTTTAAAAACGAGATTCACAAGAAACCGAGTTGATTATACGAAGATCCACTGAAAATAATGGAAATTACTACGTATTTTTGGACAAACCACAAGTTCATGTAATCTTTGCGATTTACATATATATTGACTAGTTTGATGGTTCGGAAATTGTTATTGTGAATGAGAAAATTGTTGATTTGAATTATAAAAGAAAATGATACGCTTGAAAGCGTGGCCACCTCCAGTTACAGGGGAAACTCTGGCGAAATTTTTCCAAAAACCTAACACTTGGAAAATATTTTCATCACAAGTATTATAAATGCATTTTTAACTTGTTTTCAAAAATATAAAATT
The DNA here is from genome assembly GCF_002127325.2 of Helianthus annuus. NCBI lineage: Eukaryota > Viridiplantae > Streptophyta > Magnoliopsida > Asterales > Asteraceae > Helianthus > Helianthus annuus. Next base: position 164,809,531 of record NC_035447.2, on the reverse strand, counting down.
TCGCCACGACTTTATTTACAAAATATCGGAGGTGGGATTTTCACAAAATAAAACGGGGTATATATATATGTATTTTTCATAGCGTCACTTGTATAAATGATTATGATTATTTTGTGAACTATACAAATATTATTTTTAGGGTAAAAATAATATTACCAAATGTTAACGACTCCAAAATAATACGAACGCCTTTACGATAAATATTTAAGTTACAACGGTATAGTTAATACCACCCGACCTTTAAAACGTAACTTACGCATTTTAAGAACTATTTATGAACGCGTATTTTGTCAAGGTATTATTTATGGGAAAATTATATATATTAAAATATAATATTTTTGGGAAGAATATTTATATTTTGGAGTTAGAAATAAAATATATTTTAAGTGAGACTTAATAATATATTTCGAATTTTACGAACGCACATGTATTAAATCCCCCATCCTTGGGAAGGAAAATAATTACCAAGTATTTACAAAATGTAAACACGAAATAGTTGTCTAACTATTTCCCAAAAACTTAAACCACGAAGCTAAGGCACGGCCGTCCGTCTAATAGAGTTAGTACGTGTAGGTCGTCCCACAGCTGCTTGATCAGGAGATATACTTGGTAGAGACGCACCACTGTGAGTTCATGTCCCCCTTTTCTCTTAACTGTTTTCAGTTTTCTAAACTGCGGGGGTGAAATACATGTTACTTTGATTACGAATACTTTATACATGGTATGGTTAGCGTAAGTAGGCTTACTACTTAAGATCATGTGAGTGGGTAGGCGGAAACTTGAGGCCATTAATGCTCAGGGTAGGACCGAGGGACAGGAGCGGTAGATCTATCTGGGTGTAGCGAGCCCAGCCACAGGCCCAACAGTACGGACCTCGGGGTGACTTTGTGCCCAACGCATAAATCCGCTAGGTTTGAGTCTTCCTACTTGCACTTCACACATATCAATGGCCTTGCTAACCATTGGTGATCTCTTTTTTCCTTATTTGCTACATACCAGGATTTTTATATATATAAAGGTTTTACTTACTCACTTACACATGAACTCGCTCAACATTATTGTTGATTTTTCTAACTTACATGTATTTCAGGGAACTAAAGATCTGGCGCAGTATGTTATGTTTTCCCGCTGCATAGGAGTTACGAGGTCATCCGGGTTTAGGGGATGTGACTTTTTCCTGGACGAGTCACAGTCCTTAAATTGCGTTTATATCTTGTTGATGTTTTTTTTTTGGGTAAAGGGTTACCCCGGTGATTCTATATATTCACAACGAAAAAACCAAGTAGTGTAGAGAAGCCTACACTAGTTCTAACATGAGGCATACCTCATGAAAGTACATCAAAACAAAACAGATACAATCAAAAGAAAACACCTAGCCAACCAACCTAGGAAAACAAAACACAAACACAAACACAACTTTAAAACACACTAGCCACCGTCATCACTGATTGTGTTTGAGCCGATCTTCCATTCCCCAAGCCACCGTTGCACCTTAGCAGTCTTTCGCAGCTTCGCACCCATGAGTTTGTACCGAACCGTATTGAGAATGACTTCACTTATCACTTCCGGTGGTCTCATTTGATTCTTAAAAATTCTCGCATTACGCTCCTGCCAAATAATGTAAGCACTAGCCGCAACCAGAAGACGAGCCGCATAGTTAGCCACCGACCTCGACCTAGCCCGTGGCAATAACCAATCTATAATATCTGTCCACTTAGGCTGAACAGAAACCATATCAACCTTCTGTCTGACCGATATCCAAACCTGAGCCGAGAAAGGGCACTCAAAAAACAAATGACTGTGAGAATCATTATTCTGATAACATAACATGCAGCACATCATATTCATATTCTTTCTTCGCTCTATCCCCCATTGCAAAATCTTATCTTGAGTAAGCAGTTTACCCCTCATAATTAACCACATCAAGAAAGCATGCCTTGGAATACATTGCGCAAACCACACTAGACTACCCCATTCTACCTCCGGACTACGGTAGCGAATGGAGTTCCACACCCCCGAAGTCGTTACCTCGTCAAAATCATCACCATCCCGCCATAAAAGCTTGTCCTGTTTGTTCAGCTCAATGTGGACGTTATCAATCTGGTTAAGGACTGGAAAAAGATCCCTCCAAGCAACCGGCCAAGACCATACACCATTAGTTTGAACATCTACAACTTTATTATCCAAACGAAACCCCGCATTAGTGATTGTGCGAGGCGTCAGAAAGTTACCTAACGGCCCAATATCACACCATTTATCATACCAAGCTGAAGTGTCCTCCCCATTGCCTATCTTAGTCCACATATAAGGTCTTAGGGACTGCCGCAATTGCAAGAGTTTCCTCCAAGACCACGAGGAGTTCGAAGGAATCTTACACATCCAGAAATTTTTATCTTTCAATCTATGATCGTGCACCCAGTCGACCCATAACGAGTTTCTTCTAGAGAGAATACTACCCACATGAGAAGTCATAAGGGCCACATTCATGTCCCCAATGCGCCTAATACCCAAACCACCTTCAAATTTCGGAGTACAAACAGTTTTCCAAGAAACTTTGGCCTTACCTCTATGGAATGACGCATCTTGAGACCATAAAAAATTCCGCATTCTAGTCTCCAAATCTTTTATTACACGGCTCGGAAGGACAAAAACAGAAGACCAGTACACATGCATCGAAGACAAAACAGAACTAATCAACTGCAATCTTCCAGCAAACGACAGAAGTTTATTCCTCCAGTTCGTAATCCGTTTCTCGAGCATCTCCACTAAACTACTACAATCTTTATAACTAAGCTTTGAGCATATCAGAGGAACCCCCAAATACCTCACAGGAAGCTTACCCTCCACAAATGGCAGCACATCTAAGATCGCATTTTTAGCAGAAATCGGCACGTTACAGAAGAAGACCGTACTCTTATGCGAGTTCGGAGCTAGCCCCGACATCTTCGTAAATTTGTTTAGAGAACTCATTATGCACTTTGCAGAATTAACATCACCTCTAGCAAAGAGGAAGAGGTCATCCGCAAAACAAAGGTTAACAATTTGTTGCCGTTCACATTTGTTGTGAAATCTAAACGAGGAGTCAATACGGATCGTCTCGTGAAGGATACGGGTCAAGACCTCCATCACCAATGTAAAAAGATATGGGGACATTGGATCCCCTTGTCTAAGACCCCGGTTGCCCTTGAAAAATCCATGCACGTTACCATTCACACACACCGAATAGGTGGTAGTAGATACGCAAACCATAATCCATTCAACCATCTTCACATTAAACCCAAACCCAATCAGAACACTTCGGAGAAACTTCCAATCCACAGTATCATAAGCCTTTTGAATATCAACTTTGAACGCACACCTAGGAGGACCCACATTCCTATGATAATTATGCATGAGTTCTTGGGTTAACAGAATATTGTCCGTAATCTTTCTACCTGGCACAAAAGCAGACTGGTTGACACTAACAATCTCATTCAGCCCCTTCTTTATCCTGTCTGCTATGATTTTACTGATGCACTTGTAAAGAACATTACAACACGCAATAGGCCGGTAATCAGTGACAGCTAAGGGAGTAGGGATTTTAGGAATCAGGACAAGCATCGTGTGATTAAGCTCTCGCAGGAGCTTACCAGAACCGAAAAAATCAATAATAGCATTCGAAATATCATCCCCAATAACAGGCCACGCAGACTTGAAAAACGCAGCCGTAAACCCATCAGGGCCAGGGGCTTTATCAATACCAATAGAAAACATAGCAGCTTTTACCTCCTCCTGTGTAACCGATCTGACCATGTGAGCAGCAGTGGTAGGACTCAAACCCATAGAAAAGAGATCCGGACCAGGACTAAGCGAAGTAACACATTGGGAGCCCAAAAAATTTTCGTAATGGGAGACAAAGGCGTGAGGGACATCATCATTTTCATGAAGAACTCCTAGAGAGTCCTTTATAATCTCAATATGGCTGTAATGATTCCGAACCTTTAAAGACGAGTGAAAATAAGCTGAGTTCATATCCCCAGCTATCAACCAATCGACTTTGGATTTTTGCTTGAGGAAACGCTCCTCATCTAGAGCAGCAGCTTGAAAATCTCGGTTTAAAACCGCTTCTTCAGCCCGAAGATCCGAGTTCAAAGGGTCCCCATCAATACGAAGCTGAATATGGTCCAATCTTTGACGAATCACTTCCACTTTCTGATGAAGGTTACCTTGCTTATACAACAAAGCTCGCAGAGGACTTTTAAGCATACGAAGCCGCTTAACAACTTGGAATTGGAACACACCATCCACTCTAGACTCCCAAGCCTTTTTAACAATGTCAATAAATTCCGGCTTATGCACTAGGAAATTAGCAAATTTAAACGACCTGGGTTTAGAACTACCAGCTTCAGGAAGCTTTAGGATACACGGGCAATGGTCCGAAATTCTATAAGGGTGGAACATAGCAACCGAATTCGGAAAAGCTGTGACAAAAGGGGTATTCCCTAGCACACGATCAATCTTTTTCAATAAACCGATTCCCTCCTTCGGCTTTTGGGACCACGTGAAATGAAGACCAGATTTATTGATGTCAAACATCTCCAGCGAGTCGATACATTCCCGAAATTCTCTCATTCCCACTGAAATAGACGAGGAACCCAACGAACAATCCTCCAGGTTCAAAGCAGAATTGAAGTCTCCCATAATAGTCCACGGCCGATTACCAACAAAAGCTTTATGCATAGATAATTGCTGCCATAGTTCTCTCCGAGTAACATAGTAGTTAGCCGCATACACTATCGAACAAAACACAACCCGCTTATCCAACTTGAAAGAGAGCTGGATATGCATCACTTGGGACGATTGAAATAGCACCATGACATCGAGAACTCTTGGATTCCAACCCACAATAATCCTTGTCCCCTTGTTACAACAAGCACCATTGGAGGTCCAATCCCAAGACCTAAAGACCGATTTGCATACCATACCCAGCTTATCAATACTCACGTGAGACTCCAAAATTGCACACAAACTAAGCTTCGAATCCTTTACAATCTGACGAACCTCCATTTGCTTGAGAGGGCGGTTCAACCCCCTTATGTTCCAGGACGCAAGACTAACCATTGTAACCCGCCGTTGAAGGAGTGCTTGCCCCTTTTTTATCATTCTGTTTCTTTGTGCCTTGAAGAATAAACGGATCCATATCACTATACACTTCCTCAACCTCCTCATCGTCAAGGTCTTCGTAGTCGTAGTCATGCCCCGAGTGTTTACTACGCTCCGTACCATCCGCATCAGTATCATTTAAGACAGAAAACGGGTTTGAGGTGAAGATACCACTCGATGTTGAAGCTTTATTCCCATCCCCTTTCGGTTTCGATATCGGCATTGGAGTAGGTTTACTCCCCCCACCCCCAGTTTTTAAGCCAACCGGTCTGTATTCAAACTTCTGCTTTTGCTTATTAACAGGAATTCCCGGTCTCCTTGCCACTTTCCTAGCATCCACCATAAAGCCATCTTTGTCTACCACTGGTTGTTTCGATGGCCCTTTAGGCTTTGACGTCTGACCAGTTGCCACCGGAACTTTCTTGACCTGCTTATTTTGTATCGGGCAATCCCCATCATGATGTCCAAACACCTTACATACAGCACAACGATGAGGACTCCATTCATACTCCACATAAACTTTCTCCTTAGTAAAGCCATCCCCTTCCAACTTTGGAACTGCTATCACAATTTCCTCCTTGAACTCATTTTCAGCCGATATCTCAACCAATGCTCTAGCAAAACTGCTCCTACCCCACGAATCTAAACACATTGCAGTAGTATACGAGTCTAATGCTACCGGATTACCTATAGCCGTTGCAATCATGCTTAACCCATCCTCAGTATACGCCACAATAGGGACATCGTGAATTTTTACCCACAGTTGCACAGTTTTAACCTCCTTTTTCACCAACTTTGCCGATGGGGACCAAACATTAAGAAAGAGTGGTTGGGATCGAATAATCCACGGCCCCTCTGTCATCGCCTTCATCATACCATTCTCATCGGCAAATTTAAAAAAGAAAAATCCATTGGCATTCATCATAGTTCTTTGCAGGCCAAATTTCTTCCAGTTATTTTTCACGAAGTAATCGACTACCGGGTATGCCACACGGTCACCAAGGAAGTAGCCATAAAGCGTGTTAATCAGCTTATCTTTGACAACTCTAATCGATTCCTTAGGCAAGACAACATCGCATCCCTCGTGAGCTTCCGGGCTAGCAAGATTTCTAAAATTGACCTTCCTGGTCGTGGCAACTCCAACAGTATCCGCAAACGAAACAGGAAATTTACCTGGATCCCTTTCAGCACTCTGATTACCTTGTACCCCAACCTGGTTGCACATGGAATCTTGAACAGCCGCACTAGGGTTTGCATGAGAGTCCATTGCCGCCGTAAACCTTCCTCCAGAATCCGGATTAGTATGCAATTCGACCGGTTTAGAGATTTCCAATAACCCGTCAATAACCGAATGATTGTTAGACGAGTAAATACCACGCCTGGGAAACAGATTATTACCCTCTATGTTCGTCACCCGCAATCCTATACCACGTACCGGTTCCGTTCCTGGAGTGCCACCATCCTCCGTCATACCATTACCATCACTCCTACCCTCCATGCACACGTAAATCCAGAATAAACCTCAACTTCAGCCACCCACAATCAAAATCCGAAAAACCCTAATCCTGTAACCCTAGCGCCGAATGTCAAACCTTAACGCATTAATCCAGTGTATCAATCTAGCTAAATTAAACTTAGTTAACCGCGACCAATAACACCCAGAGTAATACGTCAGGATCTCTACACAGCAACTAAGGCGGCGATTTGAAAAAGAAACGAAAAAAACCCTACTAAACAATTCGATTACTATTGCTAACGAGTACGTTATAGAGATTGCATGAACAATCCCTAATCACAGACTGTTATACAACGAATCTCAATGAAAATTAGGGTTCATGTTGAGCAAGAAATCGCCCAGGAGAGAGGGAGGTAAGTGGTGCCCGTTAATGGTTCTTAAGAGAAAGATGGTGACTCGTATTGCAGGTCAGAGTAGTATGCGTTAGATGGTAGCTTAGAAAAATAATCCTAAAGACTTTTTCAAAGAAGATTGAAGCCTAGTCATGCTTTGTCTGCGGTTTATCTTGTTGATGTTTGTGTTTTCTGAACAATGTTCTATGTTATTAAGTTGTAATGTTCGTTGCATGAGTCAACGCCGTAAGACAATGTTGTGTTACGTTTGTTTTAAAACTTAATCCTATGGATGATCTTGCATGGATTTTATTTCATATAGCTTGTTATGGTTAAGCTATGGTATTAAGAAGTCACACCAAAATTTACCACGCTTCCGCAAAGCCAGGGTGTGATAGCTTGGTATCAGAGCTCTGATCATAGCGAACTAGGATTCCTTCTCGAGTCTAGACTATGATCACTAGGGCTCTCACGAAAACATTTTTACACTGCATATCACTTAAGTCCGGATCCAAAACGTTTTTACAAACAAATGTTGAGCACATTTCATTTATTATTATAGGCTCAGTCTGGGAGGCTGAGGCTCAGTCTGAGAGGCTGAGGCTCGGTCTGGAAGGCTGAGGAAGTAGGCTAGTGGGACTAGGAAGAACAATCCGAAAGGCTGGGAAGGTAGTTTGAGAGACTAGGAGATTCAGTCTGGAAGACTGGGAGGCTAGTGGGACTAGGAGAACTATATGATTGCTTATTGGTGACTAATATGTTTATTTGACTATATGATTGATTATTTGTGCATATGTGTGTTTGTATTACAAAACGTCATGCCTTCAATCAGATACTGGAGAATCGGACACTACAGATTCCATGGCCATAGTATCAGGCGACATAGTTTCATCAAAGCACGAGGTGTACGTTTCCGATGTCACACCCCCAAAATCCACCTGCGGAGTATCACCGCTTGGGAGCGTGACTGACCAGGATCAAGCCACCAATCATATAGAATAATACATATAGTAAAAGTAATTGCCATTAAACCAAACCAAATTTATATGAAAGGTGTTCCAAAACGTAAGTAAGTTATCATTGTTTAGCGGAAGCGTATAATCAAACCCAACATAATTAAGTACGTAATGTCATATGTGTTTAATAAGATAATCACAATCCAAGCCCACAACGACCAGCTCCTCCATGTGCAAGCTCCATGTATCTAACGACCTGCAAGGCATGAACAGAGGATCAACAACTAGTTGAGCGAGTTCACAGAAAGTAAATGCGTAATAGTAAGTTTGTTTGTAACATGTGGCTCTACTGGGCCGATAATACGTTCTATTAGTGGGGGCTTCCCATGTTGTATATCCACTAGACTATTCGTAACCATAAGTGTTCTACATATCCCGAGAACAGTAACACGTACAAGTTTACGTAGGTTTTACGTAAGTAATCCTTCACAACCGAGGATAGGGGTACGCGGGGGTTTACGTAGGTTTTACGTAAGTGCCTGACACAACCGAGGCAGTAGTGAGTATAAGTTCACGTAGGTTTTACGTGAGTATCCTTCACAACCGAGGATAGCGAGTAGCATAAGTATACGTAGGTTTTACGTATGTGTCCTGCACAACCGAGGACGATGGTATGGTAGTCTGGTAACAGTGTATGTACGAATCTAGTCAATCTCATTCCTTTAATCCCATTCCCAAGCCCTTGGGAATCCCATGCCTTAGTAAGGGTGTGAACTCACCTTGATTTGCTCGGTATGCTAGGTTATGCACTCACAAGTATTCAATCAAGTCCTTGTGTTGATTCTAGAGAAAATGTGAAATCGAAAGTGATGAATAGCTTGCCAATGATGATGGTGATGATTGCTAGAGAGAACCCAAGAAGTGAAAGTACGTGCTTTGTTTTGTGTGCAAAATGATTAGTGAAAAGGGATTAGGGTTAAGTATCTCTAGAATTTCACTAATTACCCTCTACCTCCCTAAGTATCATATTTTACACATGTACACCATCTCATAACCATTTCATAGTTTCACCACCAAGTTCATATATTTACCAAGTCTTTCACAATTAACAAACAACCATGCACAATCACACAATACGATTCATTGCATCAAAACGTATATAATTCCATGGCAATTAATTGTGCAAATAATCAACTAAACAATGCAAGAACGTGCAATAAATACGAAATAGAAATCTTGGAAATTCGAGTTGTCACATTATCCCCAACTTAAAAGAAATTTCGTCCCGAAATTTGGTACGCGCTCACTGAGGAAGCTAGGTAAGTTGTAGCGTTTACTGGTTTTCCTGGGGTGTCACATCATCTCCCCGTTGATTTGGAATTTCGTCCCGAAATTCCGCAGTAGTAGCTTCAGTCTCAGTAGTGGATGCATTGGTTCCGAATAACTGGGGGTACTTTTCTTTCATTTGGTCTTCGCGTTCCCAGGTGTACTCTGGGCCACGTCGGGAGTTCCAACGAACTCGAACAAGAGGGATTCTCTTGCTTTTGAGGACCTTAACATCCCGGTCCGTGATTTCAACTGGCTCCTCGACGAACTGCAACCGCTCGTCGATAGTGAGTTCCTTAAAAGGAACTATGAGGGTCTCATCTGACAGGCACTTCTTCAGATTCGACACGTGAAATACATTGTGAACTGCACCGAGTTCAGCTGGTAGGTTTAGCTTGTAGGCCACTTTGCCTATTTTCTCAATGATCTCGAACGGTCCGACATACCACGGATTTAATTTGCCCCGTTTGCCAAAACGAACCACACCCTTCCAGGGTGAGACTTTTAGTAAAACCCGGTCCCCGACCTGAAATTCCAACGGTTTCCTACGCTTATCCGCGTATGCTTTCTGACGATCGCGTGCTGCCGCCATGCGTTGTCGTATTTGAGCAATCTTTTCTGTGGCGTCCACTACAATCTCTGGACCCGTGATCTGACTATCCCCCACCTCTGCCCAACAGAGAGGTGACCGGCATTTACGTCCGTACAACGCCTCGAATGGAGCGGCTTGTATGCTGGTGTGATAACTGTTATTATTCAAAAACTCCACTAATGGGAGATGCTTTTCCCAGCCGTTGCCGAAATCGATAACACATGCCCGAAGCATGTCTTCAAGAGTTTGGATCGTTCGCTCAGACTGCCCATCCGTCTGAGGATGATACGCTGTACTCATGTCTAGACGAGAGCCAAAGGCTTTGTGCATCGCTTGCCATAGTTCTGAAGTGAATCGTGCATCCCGATCCGAAATGATGGAGGTGGGCACCCCGTGCCTCGAAACAACTTCTTTAAGATAAACGTCTGCGAGAGTGGAGAACTTATCCGTTTCCTTAATAGCCAGGAAGTGTGCAGACTTCGTGAGTCGATCCACGATTACCCATATGGTATCATTCCCACGCTGGGATCTAGGTAGGCCTGTAACAAAATCCATGGAAATTTCTTCCTATTTCCATTGCGGTATCTTGGGTTGCTGAAGTAGGCCCGCTGGTTTCTGATACTCCACTTTAACTATTGCACAAGTCAAACACTTGCCGACGTAAGTAGCAATGTGGGCTTTCATGCTAGGCCACCAATATGTTGTTTTGAGGTCGTGGTACATTTTATCCGAACCTGGATGTACCGAGTAGCGAGACTTGTGAGCTTCATCCATTACAAGTTCTCGTAAACCGCCGTATAGTGAGACCCAAATACGCCCCGTTACATAATAGGCACCGTCTTCCTTTTGTTCCAATCGTTGCCTTGAGCCGCGTAAGGCTTCAGCCTTTACGTTTTCTGGTTTCAATGCTTCCACCTGAGCATCTCGTATCTGTGCAGGAAGACTGGACTGGATAGTGAGCTGCAAGGCTCGTACGCGTCTAGGTAGAGTGTCTTTCCGGCTGAGAGCGTCAGCCACAACATTGGCCTTGCCTGGATGGTACTTGATGGCGCATTCGTAATCATTAAGCAGTTCGACCCATCGTCGTTGACGCATGTTCAATTCCTTCTGCTTGAAAATATGCTCGAGACTCCTGTGATCGGTGTAAATAGTGCACTTGGTACCGTACAGGTAGTGTCGCCATATCTTAAGCGCGAAAACAACAGCTCCCAGCTCTAAATCGTGCGTCGTGTAGTTCTGTTCATGTACCTTGAGTTGACGAGAGGCGTAGGCAATAACTTTATCCCGCTGCATCAATACACAACCAAGCCCATGTATCGATGCGTCACAATAGACTACAAAATCATCCGTGCCCTCTGGCAATGAGAGAATAGGTGCGCTGCAAAGCCTATCCTTTAAGTACTGAAAAGCCGTTTCTTGTGTATTACCCCAACGATAGGTAACACCTTTCTGTGTCAACATAGTAAGCGGCTGTGCGATCTTGGAGAAGTCTTTGATAAACCGCCTGTAGTATCCCGCCAAACCCAAGAATTAGCGTATTTCTGTTGGTGTACGCGGTGCAGGCCAGTTCCTGATCGAATCTACCATGGATGGATCGACATGAATCCCATCCCTGTTCACCACATGGCCTAGAAAGTGGACTTCACGAAGCCAGAAGTCGCATTTTGAAAACTTTGCGTACAGTTGCTCCTTTCGAAGAAGTTCCAAGATAAGACGTAAGTGCTGCTCGTGCTCCTCCTGACTCTTGGAGTAGATCAGAATGTCGTCGATGAAGACGATGACGAACTTGTCAAGATAAGGTTTGCACACCCTGTTCATAAGATCCATGAAGACTGCAGGCGCGTTCGTAAGCCCGAATGGCATGACTAGAAATTCGTAGTGGCCGTAGCGAGTTCTGAATGCTGTCTTGGAGACGTCCTCATCCCGGACTCTCAGCTGATGATAACCAGACCTTAGATCAATCTTGGAGTAGTAACTCGACCCTTGCAACTGGTCGAATAAGTCGTCAATGCGTGGAAGAGGATAACGGTTCTTCACTGTGACCTTGTTCAATTCGCGGTAATCGATGCACATCCTGAAAGTGCCATCCTTCTTTTTCACGAATAGTACTGGAGCTCCCCAAGGCGAAGAGCTTGGACGAATGAAGCCCTTATCCAAGAGCTCTTGTAGTTGCTTAGACAGTTCCTCCAGTTCAGATGGAGCTAAACGATAAGGTGCGCGAGCTATAGGTGCTGCTCCTGGAGCTAGCTCGACTTGGAATTCGACCTGACGATGAGGCGGTAGACCAGGTAAATCTTCAGGAAACACTTGAGGAAATTCGCGTACAACTGGAATATCCTCTATTCTTTTCTCTTTCGAAGCTGCATCAGTAACTAGCGCCAAGATAGCCGTATGACCCTTTCGTAAGCATTTCTGAGCCTTCAAGAAAGAGATGATGCCAACCACAGCACCACTCTTGTCGCCTTGAACTTCGAGAGGTTCCTTACCAGCACGAGGAATACGAATGATCTTCTCCTTGCATAGGATCTCCGCCTGCTGCTTGGATAACCAATCCATGCCGATGACAATGTCGAAACTACCCAGAACTATTGGAATAAGATCAATCGAGAAGATCTGACCCGCTAGAATGATGTTACAACCCTTGACTACATGCGTGGCTTCTACACTCTTACCATTTGCTAGTTCTACGACATGTTTGGTGTTTAGAGGCGTTGGTGTACGTTTTAACAATTTACTCATTTTCAAAGACATATAGCTCGTATCCGCACCCGAATCAAACAAAACAGTAACATAAATATCGTCGAGAAGAAACTTACCCATAACGACGTTGGGATCATTTCTGGCATCACCCTGCCCCAACACAAACGCACGACCCCTTGCTTCATTGCCGTTGTTGTTCCCACCATTGTTGTTGTTGTTGCCATTACCCTGATTGTTGTTATGGTTGTTGTTGTTCTGGTTCCTGTTCAGCTGAGGGCAGTGCCTTTTGAAGTGACCATCTGCACCGCAATGAAAACACCCTTTGTTGCCCTGCTGCTGATTCTGCTGTGCTTGTGGCTGCTGCTGGTTCTGGTTTGCAGGTCGAGGGCTTCTACAATCTTTGGCCTCATGGCCCATCTTGAGGCACCTTTGACAGCGACCCTTGTTACACTGGCCACTGTGGTGTCTGTTGCAGGTGTTACACTTTGGGAGGTTCCCTCGATATCCCCCCTGCCTGTGACTGCCTGAAGAATGCTGACTGGGACTCTGGTAACTGTCAGTCTTTCGCTGCTGAACCTGTGACTGAACTGAAGCTGATCCCTTGCTGGAATCCCCATCCCATTTTCTCTTATTGTCACTGGGAGTAGCAAGTGTAGTAGAAGCAGTAGCGGTAGCAGTAGCGCTGATACGCTTAGGCAGCCTATTCTGATCCACTGCCTGATCTGTGATGCGATGAGCGAGGCGCTGAATAGCCTGAATGTTGTCAAGATTAGCCGATGTCACATGGCTCTGAATCTCTGGTGCTAATCCCTTGAGGTACAACTCGATGCGCTTGTATGGAGGGTCCACCATGGTTGGACACAGCACGGCCAGCTCGTTTGACCGTTTAGTATAAGCTTCGATTTCTGACCCAGTCATTTTCAAATGATAAAACTCATCCTCCAGCTTGTGGATGTCTTCCCGAGTGCAGTATTCACGTTTAATCAGTTCTTTGAAGTCATTCCAAGGGGTGGCGTTAGCAGCTGCCAACCCTAAGATCTGCACTTGCGCGTTCCACCAAGTTAACGCGATTCCTTCCAAAGTACCAGTGGCATACTTGACCCTGCGAGCCTCAGGGCATTCACACATCTCGAACACAGACTCGAGCTTTTCAAACCAGTGGAGGAGTCCAACCGCTCCTTCAGTGCCACTAAATGTGCTAGGACGACAATCCATAAAGTTCTTGAAAGTGCAGACGGGCTGCTGAGCGTGTTGACCTATTGTGTACGAATAGGACAAGGTTAAACACATGAGTTAATGTAGGATCTAAAGATCCTAGTGTGAGTCTAAACTGCAGGGTATACTACCTGCTTGAGCAGCTGCAAGTGCCGCAGCAACTTGTTCATTAACGAAAGCCGTCAGCTGGGCTTGTGTCATGTTCACACGTCCGGACATGATCTTCATAGTAAAGGTAAAATAAGTGAGAATAGTTCGCGAGTAGTGCGATGACAGAAGAGTGTAAGCATACAAGTGTGTTCAAGCAATAACAAGTAGTGAGAATGTAATCTAAGCATACCATGAGCAAAGTTCTATGCAATTCTAGCAAGCAGGTAATAAACATAAACCTTATTACCTAGGATGTTGAGTCTTGCACGTGGAGCGAAGCGTCGTTGTGGATCGTTGAGAGCACTGTTCTGGTTATAGTCTGGTTTTAATAAAAACGTTTTCCCCATATTAAAACCAAGTTCTCTATAACCAATGGCTCTGATACCAATCTGTCACACCCCCAAAATCCACCTGTGGAGTATCACCGCTTGGGAGCGTGACTGACCAGGATCAAGCCACCAATCATATAGAATAATACATATAGTAAAAGTAATTGCCATTAAACCAAACCAAATTTATATGAAAGGTGTTCCAAAACGTAAGTAAGTTATCATTGTTTAGCGGAAGCGTATAATCAAACCCAACATAATTAAGTACGTAATGTCATAAGTGTTTAATAAGATAATCACAATCCAAGCCCACAACGACCAGCTCCTCCATGTGCAAGCTCCATGTATCTAACGACCTGCAAGGCATGAACAGAGGATCAAAAACTAGTTGAGCGAGTTCACAGAAAGTAAATGCGTAATAGTAAGTTCGTTTGTAACATGTGGCTCTACTGGGCCGATAATACGTTCTATTAGTGGGGGCTTCCCATGTTGTATATCCACTAGACTATTCGTAACCATAAGTGTTCTACATATCCCGAGAACAGTAACACGTACAAGTTTACGTAGGTTTTACGTAAGTAATCCTTCACAACCGAGGATAGGGGTACGCGGGGGTTTACGTAGGTTTTACGTAAGTGCCTGACACAACCGAGGCAGTAGTGAGTATAAGTTCACGTAGGTTTTACGTGAGTATCCTTCACAACCGAGGATAGCGAGTAGCATAAGTATACGTAGGTTTTACGTATGTGTCCTGCACAACCGAGGACGATGGTATGGTAGTCTAGTAACAGTGTATGTACGAATCTAGTCAATCTCATTCCTTTAATCCCATTCCCAAGCCCTTGGGAATCCCATGCCTTAGTAAGGGTGTGAACTCACCTTGATTTGCTCGGTATGCTAGGTTATGCACTCACAAGTATTCAATCAAGTTGAGGATTTGCGTGGAAAACTGGATCTTCTTCAACGGGAAATTGATGGTGACCCTTTGAATGCTGAGTTGAGGTTGCAAGAATCTAAAATTAGTGAAGAGTTCCTTGAAGTTTCTTTGGACGAAGAACGGTTCTTAAGGCAAAAGTCCAAAGTTCATTGGTTGATGGCGGGAGATGCTAATACCAAATTTTTCCATGCTACCCTGAATAGGATTGACGTTGTAACGAATTCGGAGGGGGTGTTAATGGAGGGTGAGGACGTTCAAAAAACTTTTGTGCAACACTATGAGCATTTTCTTGGTTGTGAAGGTAATGTTCCGCTGTCCGTTAATCAAGATTTGTTTACAAAGAAACTGAATCAGCATGATGCTTCTCATATGGTGCGTACGGTCACGGACGAGGAAATTAGGAAGGCGATGTTTGCTATTGGGAATGATAAGGCCCCGGGGCCAGATGGGTATTCGGCTGCGTTTTTTAAAAGCGCGTGGCAGATTGTTGGGAATGATGTTATTCGGGCCATCAGGGATTTTTTTGACACGGGTAAGCTGCTTCGTGAAATCAATAATACTCTTATTGTTCTCATCCCCAAAAAGTCTACGCCTTTGCTGGTTACGGACTATCGGCCGATAGCGTGTTGTAATGTGTTGTACAAATGCATAAGTAAAATTGTGGCTGATCGTATTAAAGGTGTTCTCAATGGAATTGTTAGTATTAATCAGTCAGCATTTGTCCCGGGGCGTAAAATTTCTGATAATATCCTCTTAACGCAAGAGCTTCTGCACAATTATCATAGAGATTATGGTCCCCCGCGTTGTGCATTCAAAGTGGATATTCAGAAAGCGTATGATACCGTTGATTGGCGTTTCCTCAAGGATGTCCTCATTGGGTTTGGTTTTAATAGCAAAATGGTTGAATGGATTATGATTTGTGTGGAGACAACATCATATTCTATTTGTATCAACGGGGATGTTCATGGTTACTTTAGGGGCAAGCGTGGTTTAAGGCAGGGCGATCCGTTATCCCCGTACTTGTTCACGATGGTCATGGAGGTATTGACATGTATTCTGCAACACAATGCTTCTCGGGACTTATCGTTCAAGTTCCATAATCGATGTGAAAAACAACGGATTATTAACCTGTGCTTTGCAGATGATCTTTTTCTCTTTGCTCGTGGGGATGTGAGGTCAGCTTCTTGTATTATGAGATCTTTAACCTCATTCACCAACATGTCTGGTTTAGTCCCTAGCATTCAGAAAAGTACAGCTTTTTTCTGCAATGTGACAACTCAGGCCAAAAGCTCTATTTTGGATATTTTGCCTTTTGAGGAGGGATCTCTCCCGGTCAGGTATTTGGGGGTGCCGTTAATTACTTCTCGGCTCTTGTTTAAAGATTGCAGTGTGCTGTTAGAGAAACTTGAGAGTCGGATCATGAATTGGCGGAACAGATTTTTATCTTTTGCTGGTAGATTGCAACTTATTTCTTCGGTTCTTTCGGCCATGCATGTTTATTGGTCATCTGTTTTTATATTGCCGGCCTGAATTATCAAGGAATTAGAAGCCAAAATGCGAAATTTTCTTTGGTCTCAGGAGAGCACTTTCCATAGGGGTAAGGCTAAAGTTTCTTGGAAATCTGTTTGTGTTCCAAAGTATGAGGGCGGGTTGGGTTTACGTAGGCTCGAAGACTTTAATAAAGCCCTTATGGTGTCCCATATCTGGAGCATTCTGACTAAGCGGGAGTCTTTGTGGGTAAGCTGGATTTATTCGTATAGACTTAAAGATCGAAGCTTTTGGGCATGCAAAGAGGTTGCTAATTGTAGTTGGAGCTGGAGGAAATTACTCCAACTTCGGCCTATGGTTAGAAATCATATATGGATGAAAGTGGGCGATGGTAGTAGAGTTTCAGCTTGGTATGATATATGGAATGATGTGGGTCCATTATCGAGTTTTTTGACTCCAAGAACTATCTCTAATGCGGGGTTTCGTTTGGATGCTAAAGTTAAAGATATTCATGAGAACGGTTCTTGGATCTGGCCGACCGCTTGGAGGGATACTTATCCAGTTTTAATTCAACTGGACCATTTCACGCTTAATCCAGATGTGAGGGACGAGATGTATTGGAAAGATGGGAGTGAACTTCTTCAGTATTCTTCCTCAAATGTATGGCACTCGATTCGGGTTAGAGAGCCGGATGTCAATTGGGTCAAAATCGTTTGGTTTCATCAGTGTATCCCTAAACACGCGTTCCTTATGTGGTTAATCGTTCGCCGTAAGCTGCTGACCCAGGATATAATTCTTCAATGGGATTCATCTAGACGGAAGAATATGAACATGATGTGCTGTGTGCTGTGTTTCGCGAACATTGATTCTCATAATCATTTGTTTTTTGAGTGCAAGTATTCATCACAGGTATGGGATAATGTTCGTCACAAGGCGGGTATGAGTGACGTCAAGGCCAGTTGGGGCGATATTATGGATTGGCTGCTAGTCCGAGTTCGTTCAAAGACAGCGGCCACATTTGTTAGCAAGTTGCTTGTTGCTACGGTTGCTTATTTTATTTGGCAGGAACGAAATGCTAGGCTTTTCAGGAACCAAACGAGACCTCCGGATACCATTTGTGGCTTAATTGTGGAAACGATGCGATTCAAGCTTATGGGAGTTAAGTTCAAGGATTGCGTGAGGACTAGGAGGTTGCTTGAAGATAATTGGGGAATTGGGGGAGCTAATGTCATCGATGATGGAGGCTAATTTTGATTACCGTTTTATGCTTGTCTAGATGTTAGTCTAGTGGTGTTTTTGTTTTGCCTTTGGTTTGTTTGGTTTGGTGTTTTGGTTTACATTCATGGGGCATGTCTCATGTTTGAACTAGTGAAGGTTTTGCTTCACTACTTGTTTTACTTTTTGTGAATATATAAAATCACCGGGGTAACCCTTTACCCAAAAAAAAAAAGTATTCAATCAAGTCCTTGTGTTTTTTTTTTGGGTAAAGGGTTACCCCGGTGAAATTTTATATCAATCAAATAAAACAGGGTGTATCGCGACATCGACACACACTACTAGACTTGACATGCCAAGCCTAGAGTAAACCAACCAAGACAAAACAAAACCCAACAAACAGCACAATCCAGAAAAAACTACCAAGAAATAACACAACCCAACACACACCCACTAGGCTACAGAAAACACATTAGACTCGATTAGCCCGGATTCAGCTCCATATTCTTCGAGATCAGCCATGTCTCCAATATCTTCCTATGCTTCGGCTCTCTACCAAGTTTGAAACCCATAATCCTCAGCCGAACCGAATCAATAATGGTCTTCGAGAGATCACACGTCTTCCTTTGAAGTTGCGAGAACAATCGACTATTCCTTTCTTGCCATATAAAGTACGTTGTAGCTGAAAGTAAGATCTTACAAATAATATGCTCTAAGGTCTTCAAATGAGCATTGAGTTCCATCCATAACATAATAGAGGACCACGAATCCGTAACACTTCCCATGTCTACCATATTCCTCACTAAGCCCCAAACCTCCGAAGCATAAGGGCACTGGAAGAAAAGATGATCTCTAGAATCACGGTCCTGTTTACACAAGGGGCAACACATGAGTCTCAGATTTGTAGCGCTGCCCGCTTCCCAATCTGCCAATCTGTCTTGAGTCTTCAGCTTGTTTTTGATGACTAACCACAAGTGGAAGGAATGTCGAGGGATGCATTGACTGAACCAGACCGCATTTACCCAGAACACCGTCCCCTCTCTATGTCTCAAGCTATTCCAAGCCTCCCAAGTTTTAAAATCTTGAAATCTACCATCTGTGTCCTTCCAGTGGAACCGATCTTCCACATCAGGAATGATCTGGGGAACATTGACATCAATAAGAACCGGAAATAGGTCATACCATGCTTGAGGCCATAACCATTGGCCATTTTCATCAATAAGATCAGCAACCATAGAGCGTAAAGATAACCCAGCATTAGCAATGACTCGAGGGGATATAAACGACCGAAGGGGACTATAATCACACCAATTATCACTCCACGCATTAGTGTTGCATCCGTTTCGAATAGACTTCCAAAAGCAAGATCGAACTCTAGTGCGAAGAGCCAATAGTTTCCTCCATCCCCAGCTGATGTTACAACGACTCTGGACATCCCAAAAGCTAGCACCTTTCAACTTGTATGAATGAATCCATTGTACCCAAAGGGACTTTCGATTGGTAATAATGCTCCAAATGTGAGATGTTAGAAGGGCTCTATTGACATCCATAATACTCCTGATGCCTAGGCCACCCTCCTCTTTGGGCAAGCAAACATCCTTCCAGGCAACTTTAGCACGGACCGATCCCTGCGTACCACCGTTCCATAAGAAAGAACGCATTCTCTTCTCCAAATCCTTAATAACTCCATTTGGGAGCATAAAAACTGAAGCCCAATACGAATACATGGCTGCCAAAACCGAATTGATCAGTTGTAGTCTCCCCGCAAAAGACAACGACTTGGTCATCCAGTTATCAATGCGTCTTTCTATCCGCTCCACAAGAGATTTACAATCACGCGCAGCCAATCTAGATGAGATAAGCGGCACACCAAGATAACGGACCGGCAGAGATCCCTCCTGAAACGGCATAACTGCCAGAATTTGCTCTTTTACATGTCGAGGTACGTTACTAAAGAATACGGTGCTTTTGGGCGAGCTAGGAACCAGACCCGAAATTTTTGTAAACTTGTCTAGGGCTTCTCTTATGTGTTTGACTGATGCACTATCACCATGCGAAAAAATGAACAAGTCATCCGCAAACGACACATTTATGATCTTTTGTTTTGTGCAACGAGCATGGAACTTGAAAGAATCATGAGCGGCAGCTTGTTGCAATAAAAGAGATAAGACCTCCATTACTAGTGTAAACAAATACGGAGACATAGGGTCTCCTTGCCTTAGACCCCGCTTCCCTGCAAAATAACCATGAAGCTCCCCATTAATACTCAATGAATATGTGACCGTTCTAACGCATGTCATAATCCAATTCACCATTTTTCTATGAAAACCAAATCGATGAAGAATAGTTTCCAAGAAGTGCCAGCTGACTGTGTCATACGCCTTCTGAATATCAATCTTAAAAGCACATCTTGCCGGTCCCCGATTAAGATGATAATTATGCATCAATTCCTGCGTAAGAAGAATATTATCCGAAATTTTCCTTCCCGGTACAAAGGCTGACTGATTTATGCTGACCAGATTATCCAAACTCCCTTTAATCCTATCCGTGATTATCTTACTGATGCACTTAAAAAGAACATTGCAGCAAGAGATAGGGCGGTAATCCGTAACCAAGTTTGGGGTGTCCTTTTTTGGAACCAGAGCGATAATCGTATGGTTAACCTGCTTCAAAAGTTTACCGTTATGAAAAAAATCCAGAATAGCATTAGTAACCTCCTCACCCACAATATCCCATGAATGTTTGAAGAAAGCAGACGTGAATCCATCCGGGTCCTTGTGTTGATTCTAGAGAAAATGTGAAATCGAAAGTGATGAATAGCTTGCCAATGATGATGGTGATGATTGCTAGAGAGAACCCAAGAAGTGAAAGTACGTGCTTTGTTTTGTGTGCAAAATGATTAGTGAAAAGGGATTAGGGTTAAGTATCTCTAGAATTTCACTAATTACCCTCTACCTCCCTAAGTATCATATTTTACACATGTACACCATCTCATAACCATTTCATAGTTTCACCACCAAGTTCATATATTTACCAAGTCTTTCACAATTAACAAACAACCATGCACAATCACACAATACGATTCATTGCATCAAAACGTATATAATTCCATGGCAATTAATTGTGCAAATAATCAACTAAACAATACAAGAACGTGCAATAAGTGCGAAATAGAAATCTTGGAAATTCGAGTTGTCACATCCGATACTACCAGCACAGACGATGACGACTTTCATCCCTTTGCGCTGCCCGATGTCATAGCAGAGCCTGCTGACGGCCATCTTGTTGGGGATTGCCACTCGTGGTGATCCCTGCTCCTGTGCCCCTTGCCACTTATCCCATTGTTGATATGCCCCCCGACGTTGTCTCCAACGACGATGTCGAACTATTAGAGGAGGACCCACTTGAGGGCGAGTGTAACACCCCAACCCGGAAGGGCTGACGTGTCACAATAACGGTAACATAAACAAAAGTCATAATTCCATTTATTTATTTGATAAGGATTCAACCACACGACCATTAAAATTAAGATTAATATACAAGCGGAGACATTCATCTTAATTAACTAACATCTTCAGATTTATTCCTAGGCTTTATTCTTCTCTCTTTTCCCCTCCCAAAATAATCTGTGGACCTGTATATACAAAAAGTTTACGGAATGAGCCGAATGCTCAGTACGGAATTTTAGGCTCAAATAACAAATAATGCTTCATATGAAATCTTATCCGGATGGAACTTTAGGCGAAAATGATACGATGCAAGAACAAAATTTCATAATCATATCTTACGGATGTACCCATGAGCAAACTTAAAACGTGACAATACACAGGTAGCTACTCCTGCATAATTATCACATGAGATGGCGAATTGGCATACCCGTTATCCACCTCCTTATACTTAAATCCTAGGATCGATCCATACGCCTCCTAATAGCCTTATGTACCACACTTGTACTTAAGAGACGCCGTGAACTGATCTCTCCGTCACGGATGGAGCACATGATGTCGATGCCACAACAACATGCTCGTGGGACACTCCACGAGAAGCGATACTCAGGGTATCAGAGTACAAATGGTCTTATTCACATAACTTATAAAACTTATTTTCATAACAAAACGAAACATATATTGGAACATGCGATAATGAGTATAACGACATAATACTATCGCATGACATGAAAGCTAAATCAAATGATTAGGATAGGAATTTAACGGACTTTCAAATGAATCGATAATCAAAGACATGAGGAGTTTTTAACAGATATAGTAATTTAGTGGTTTATAACAATTTGAATATGAAGCAATAAAGAGAGTGGGGTAAGGATCCGTACCTTAATAACTCCAAAGTGAAGCTACCTTGTGCTAATATTTTAGATTTATACGGGCAGAGTTTAGACTACTGATTAATCTTTTAACCTAATTTAATTAACATGCGCACAAACTAGGTTAGTAACTTAATACAGCATTTACGTCAATTCACGAGATTAAACCCTCACAATGATTAACAAGTGCAATACTTAACAATTCAATCGGATTCACAACGAATAACAGAGCATAGTCCGAATTCGAACAGCACTCAAATATTCAAGTTGAAATCACGACGAATAATCAAAGTACACTGATTTTATGGTTCGTAATGTGACTAATGAGGAAATTAAGAATGTCATGTTTTCTATTGCGGGAAACAAAGCGCCAGGCTCCGATGGTTATACGTCTGTCTTTTTCAAAAAGTCTTGGCATATTGTTGGTGAGGAAGTGTACAAAGCGGTTAGGGAATTTTTTAACAACGGTAGGCTTCTTCAGCAGCTTAACCATACCGTGATATCTTTAATCCCGAAGGTACCGACTCCGGCTCTAATTACTGATTTTAGACCTATATTGTGAGTATTAACCAATCAGCCTTTGTGCCGAGTAGAAGAATTTCTGATAATATCTTGTTGACCCAGGAGCTTATGCATAATTATCGTCGTAATATAGGTCCTCCTAGATGTGCGTTTAAGGTGGATATCCAAAAGGCTTACGATAAGGTTGAATGGAAATTCTTGGAAGAAGCGTTAGTGGGGTTTGGGTTTAATTCGAAAATGGTGAAATGGGTTATGGCTTGTGTCTCTTCCACTTCGTTTTCTATAGCGATTAATGGAAATATGCACGGCTACTTTAAAGGAAGACGCGGTCTGCGTCAGGGTGATCCTATGTCCCCTTATCTTTTTACATTGGTGATGGAGGTTTTGACCTTGGTTCTTCAGAAGCAGGTTATGGAATCTATGGAGTTTAGGTTTCATGCTAAATGTGAAAAGCAAAGAATCATTAATCTCTGTTTCGCGGATGATCTATTTTTATTTGCTCGAGGGGACCCGAAATCGGCTAGGGTGATTATGGATTCGCTGGATAAATTTAAGAACATGTCTGGTCTTGTCCCTAGTTTGCCAAAGAGTACGGTTTTTTTCGGTAACGTGGCGGATTCTGTGAAAGCTCGAATTTTAGCTATTATGCCTTTTGAGGAAGGGGTTCTTCCAGTGAAGTATCTTGGTGTTCCGCTTATATCGTCTCGTCTCTATTACAAAGATTGTAAAGTTTTGGTGGATAGAATGGAAGCTTGTCACACCCCGACCACGTGGAACATACAAAACGTGGCGGAAATGTCGGGGAGTGTTGTAACAGAATCAATTGTTTCAAATCCATGGTAAATGAAGTTTCGTTTTATTAATCAAACATGAAAGTTTACATTGTTTAATCTAGAACCAAAGAGTACATAACATAGATTAATTAGTTCTTGTCTTGTTTTAAGTCACTAAGGCACATGTCCGCCTAAGTATGTCTTGATAACTCCTATGCATCATCTCCTAAAAACACATGTGAAAATAGGTACGTCAGCATAAAAATGCCTGTGAGATACATTGGTTTTGTGAAAACGGGATTCATGACTTATGTTTGAGAAAATGTTTAGTCATGAACCTCGTATTTTGCTTTGTCTTGTAAATCATTTGAAAAACGGTAAGATCAAATGATATGTGTAAATAAGAGAACATTGTATGGTTTAAACGGGTAACCATGTAAAATGAGTTTGTAAAATAATGTCTCGTGAAAAGTGTGTTATTTGTATAAAATGTCATATGTCTCAAATTGAAATGATTCAAATAACGTTACAATATGTAATACCACACAAACACTTATATATAGGAAGTACCAGCGGCGTATCCACCATGCTTGTATCATATTACACACGCCTCATTACTTAATCACTTACTCAAACCAAACCATTAAG
Organism: Helianthus annuus; assembly: GCF_002127325.2. Classification (NCBI taxonomy): domain Eukaryota; kingdom Viridiplantae; phylum Streptophyta; class Magnoliopsida; order Asterales; family Asteraceae; genus Helianthus; species Helianthus annuus. Next base: position 164,785,369 of record NC_035447.2, on the reverse strand, counting down.
ATGGAATGTTTAACAACGGTAGAAATGTTTATGTATAGTCAAATGTCTATTGTCAAATGTAAATCATGTCAACGGATACAACTGGTTCACACGGTTCAATGGTTATAAACGGTTCATATAATCAAACGGGTTTAGACGGTTCACATAGTCAAATAGTCACAACGGTACAAAAGGTAGCAAAATGTGTTCATATGCTGGATGAGCATATGCAACAGAAATGCAATGTGAAACAATGTACTACGTATGCACACAATGGGCGTACGTAGCATGAAATGTATTGTAGAGTACAACGGTTCCAAATGTTGTATAATGCGTTCATATGCTGGATGAGCATATGCAACAGAAATGCAATGTGAAACAATGTACTACGTATGCACACAATGGGCGTACGTAGCATGAAATGTATTGTAGAGTACAACGGTTCAAAATGTAGTATAATGTGTTCATATGCTGGATGAGCATATGCAACAGAAATGAAATGTGAAACAATGTACTACGTATGCACATAATGGGCGTACGCAGCATGAAATGTGATGTAAAGCAATGTACTAAGTACGCACACAATGGGCATACATAGCATAAACACAATGAAATCATGTACTATATATGTACTATCGAACATAGCAAGTATATGATGTGAAAACAGGAAAGCATGAAAGTAACAGATAGGCACATGTGTTTCACCCCAAAACAGTTTGGAAAACAGTAAAAGAGGGGTTCAATGTACTCACATTGACTCCTCGAAAACATGTAAAAGATGGGGTTCAATGTACTCACCTGAGATTGCTTTGAGTTCCTTGTATAATAACCAGATATGCTAAAGATCACGGAATATCAACGGCACCTAATAGGTAGCTTATGTTAATATACCGGACCAAATCGGAAGGATCGGACAGTACGCGGGTTCGAAAACCAAACGAGTATGGAGACTCGTGTAATATGGTTTAACAAAGCCTACATACTAAAATGAAACTTAACCTAAGTGGTATTCTTGAGTCTCACATTGATCCGAGTAACCTTTCTAAAATTTGTAAGGCGGTCTTTCGGTCGTGGAGATGGACTTCTAATGGGTCTCTTTGTAATAAAGGTACGAGAATTATCGTTGGTTGGAATCCGTTAGTGTTTGATGTTATGGTGCTCTTTCAGTCAGATCAGGTTATGCACTTGCAGTTGTTTTTTAAACACGAGAAAAAAATGCTCTTTTGTTCTATCGTTTATGCTGCAAACTATTATATCTCTCGTAGGGAGTTATGGAACCACCTCGGCCTGCATAAGTCGCTTGTTCGTAATGATCCGTGGGTTATGCTAGGTGATTTTAACTCAGCGTTGTATCTTGAAGATAAGTCTATGGGATGTTCGTCAATTTCGGCTAGCATGAGAGACTTTCAAGCGTGTGTTAATGATATTGAGATGCTGGATTTGAATCAGTCCGGCTTACATTTTACGTGGAGTCAAAAACCAAAGAAGGGGATTGGTTTAATGAAAAAGATAGATAGAGTCATGGGGAATTCTCAGTTTTTAACCCTTTTCCCGAATGCGGTGGCTGTTTTTTGTCCAGCTCGGTTATCGGATCATAGTCCAAGTGTTCTCAAAATTCCGGTTATTGGGAAACTTAAACACAAGTCGTTCAAGTTTGCTAATTTTCTTGTTCATAAGCCTGAATTTTTAGACATTGTGAAGCGTATTTGGGAGACGGATGTTAGAGGGGTGTATCAGTTCTCGGTTGTGAAGAAGCTTCGGATGTTAAAGTCTCCTCTTCGGGTTTTACTCTTTCAGCAAGGCAATTTGCATAGAAAAGTGCAAGATTTACGTGAGAGACTTGATCAAATTCAGCGAGAGCTTGACAGTAATCCGGCTAGTTTGGCAATTAGTGAGGAGGAAACTACTACTCGCCGTTCTTATCAGGAAGCTTTATTGGATGAAGAGCGGTTCTTGAAACAGAAGTCGAAGGTGGACTGGTTGACGGTCGGAGACATGAATTCAGCGTTCTTTCATTCGTCCCTTAAAAATAGAGTTCATTTTAGTCGTATCAGTGTTATTCGGGACGCTAATGGTAAGGTGTATGAGGATGAGCATGTCCAGCTTGCTTTCGTTAATCATTACGAGAACTTCTTGGGTAATCAAGGTGACATTTCGCTTAGCCCGGCTCCAGAGTTATTCACAAACAGATTATCGAGTGAAGTTTCGGGTCTTATGGTGCGTCCGGTTACGCATGATGAGGTTAAAAAGGCGCTGTTCTCGATTGGGTCAGACAAAGCCCCGGGCCCTGATGGTTTTACTGCTGGTTTTTTTAAAGGTGCTTGGCCTATCATTGGTAGTGCAGTGTCGAATGCTGTGATTGATTTCTTTGTGACAGGTAAACTCCTTAGGGAATTGAACCACACGTTTCTTGTTCTTCTCCCCAAGACGTCCTCCCCGTCAGTGGTTACGGACTATCGTCCGATTGCTTGTTGCAATGTGTTGTACAAATGCATTAGCAAGATTGTAGCTGATAGAATAAAAGTGGGCTTGAATGATATAGTCAGTATCAACCAATCAGCTTTTGTGCCAGGTAGGAGAATATCGGACAACGTTTTACTTACACAAGAGTTGATGCATAACTATCATCGTAATGTTGGCCCTCCGAAATGTGCTTTCAAAGTGGATATTCAGAAGGCGTATGACACTGTCGATTGGAACTTTCTGAAGGGTATTTTGATGGGTTTTGGTTTTCATCCTACAATGATTCACTGGATTATGTTATGTGTTTCCACTACATCGTACTCGGTGTGTGTTAATGGCGAGGTTCATGGGTTCTTTAAGGGTAGAAGGGGATTGAGGCAAGGTGATCCGGTCTCTCCTTATTTATTTACGCTCGTCATGGAAGTTCTTACGGCCATCTTACAGCATACGGTCAGGATTGACAATTCGTTTAAATTTCATAATAAATGTGAACGTCAGCAAATTGTCAACTTGTGTTTTGCCGATGATTTGTTTATCTTCGCGAAGGGTGAGATTGCTTCAGCTAGATGTATTATGAAGGCGCTGGATTCATTTTCTAAAATGTCGGGGTTGTTACCTAGTGTTCAGAAAAGTACTGTTTTCTTCTCGAATGTTCCATCGTATGTGAAAGCTGCTATTCTAAAGTTAATGCCTTTTAAGGAAGGTTCGTTGCCTGTGAAATATTTGGGAGTGCCGCTTATCTCGACCCGTTTGCTCCAAAAGGATTGTCTTCTGTTAGTAGAGAAGATTGAAAATCGTATTATGCACTGGCGTAATAAACTTCTATCTTTTGCAGGTAGATTGCAACTTATAAATTCGGTTTTATCGTCCATGCATATTTACTGGTCTTCTGTGTTTATTTTACCGAACCGGGTGATTCAAAAGCTGGAGGCTTTGATGCGAAACTTTTTATGGTCTCATGATAGTGCGTTTCAAAAAGGCCGATCCAAAGTTTCTTGGAAAACGGTGTGTGTTCCTAAGTATGAGGGTGGTTTAGGTATTCGTCGGATCAGTGATGCTAATGTCGCCCTTATGACAAATCATATTTGGAGCATTCTTTCGAGGCGTAATTCAGTTTGGGTTGAGTGGGTTCACTCTTATAGGTTGAGAGGTAAAAGCTTTTGGGTTTGTAAAGTTCCAGCTTCCTGCTGTTGGTCTTGGAGAAAGATTCTTCAGCTCCGGCCGATTGTTAGGAAGTTTTTCTGGTCCGAGATTGGAAATGGTTCGGCTACCTCCGCTTGGCACGATAATTGGAGTGAGATAGGCCCGCTCGATCAGTTTCTTTCTCCCCGGATGATTGCTAGCGCGGGTTTTAATATGGAGTCCAAGGTGTCGGATGTCTATTCCGATACGTCTTGGAGCTGGCCGGTTGCGTGGCGGGACTTGTATCCGGTTCTTATTCAGCTCGATGGTATTTCTTTGCAGCCAAATAAGTTGGATAAAGTCTTGTGGCGTCATGGTAATCAAAAGCATGTGTTCTCGTCGTCTAGAGTTTGGGATTCGGTTCGGTTTCATGCTGTGGAGGTGGATTGGTGCCGTCTTGTGTGGTTTGGTCAGTGTATTCCGCGTCATGCTTTTCTTTTATGGCTTATCATGCGAAGGAAACTGCTTACTCAAGATAAGATCTTGAGTTGGGATTTATCGCGCAGGAAAAATATGAATATGATGTGCTGTTTGTTATGCTATGCCAATCATGACTCTCATACCCATTTGTTTTTTGAATGCAAATTCTCGTCCCAAGTGTGGCTGCTGGTTAGACAAAAAGCGGGTATGGGTTCGGTGCATGCTAAATGGGATGACATTGTTAACTGGTTACTTGATCGATCCAATTCAAAATTGGCGTCGGTTTACGTTGCTAAACTGATAGTGGCTGCTACGGCCTATTTCATTTGGCAAGAGCGGAATGCTAGATTATTCAGAAATCAGGTGAGGCCCCCGGAATCATTAAGTGACACCATTATACAACAAGTGCGGTACAAGCTGATTGGTGCAAAGTTGAAAAAGTGCGATAATGTTCGAAAGCTTTTAAGGGCTTGGGATATTGAAGCTTCAGATCTGCACGATGATGGCGGCTGATGATGCTTTTGTATTTTTTCTTGTTGAGTCTAGGTTTGTAGCCTAGTGGTTTGTTAGTCCAGTTTCGGTTGTCGTTTGTTTGGTTTTTCTCTGGTTTTTACTTTCATAGGGCATGTCCTATGATTGAACTAGTGTAGGCTCTCTACTCTACTTGTGTTTTTTTGGTTGTGAATATATAGTATCACCGGGGTAACCCTTTACCCAAAAAACTTAACCTAAGTGCTTACGGTCCATCACGACCCGTTGAGGTAGCTTATGCCACCCTAACGCGTCATTCGCGTAGAACGCGTATGGAACGCCTAACATTGCGACCACAAGGTATAACCTCGGAAGGTTATAGCTATGGTCACCTAATATGTTTGGTCGGATCCTAAAGATCGACCAAATGGGTCGGGTTCGAAAGTATAAGCGATGGTTTAGATCGCTTACCTTACGACCCTATATAAGCACTATACTAAACGTGACGAGCTAAGCATGTTAGAACATGCTTAGCTAAGTTTAGAAAACAGGTTGGGCATCAAAACAAACGGCTTTGATGCTCACGAGTAGTTTGGTTACAAAATACGCAAGAATGCGCATTTTGGCCGAAACTACGGCTCGTCACTGAGCCTAGATAACGTGGTAATCAGTAGGTATGGTCACTACGGACCATAACCATCGTGATCACGCTCACGTTATGAAGTTCCATGAACTTCGCATCGACCATAAGCTGGTCAATGCAGAAAGTCAACAAAACGTTGACTTTCTGACCCGAAAAGCGAATAAAAGAACGAAAGAAGACTTACGGAGGGTCCCCGAATGCTAATCTAGATCAAATAGCTCAGGTATGAAGCAATGGCATCAACTTAGAGCATTTTGATCAGATTTTGTGGGTTTTCACAACAAAGGGGGGGTATTTATAGGAAAAGCATAACCGTTAGGATCGTTTATCGAATATCGTGCCACGATCGGGAGCGTACACTTGTTAAAATATTGTGGTAAGTCAGAACTTGGCCCTTGGCTCCTGATTGGGTGAAAGGGCATTGCCCCTTGATCGAACGAAAGGCCAAACTGCATTAAATGCAAAGATTTTTGTGTCTGACAGTCTCACGCGCCCCGCGTAAGGATTTGGTAAATCCTTACGGGCCCCGCCTAAGGTTCCCAGATCAGATTTTACAATTTTGGTCCCTGCACTTCAGAAACACGTATTTTGGCACATTTTTGGCACGTTTAAGCCTCGTTAACCTCATTTCAAGGCTCTAAGATGAAGTTAAAGTGTAGGGGACATGAAATATGCTCAAAAATATTCCGGATGTCGGTTCGTTTGGCCGTACGATTGCGATGTTCGCTTAATTACGACGGAATACGCATAAGCGCGAAAGACGATCCAAATGACGCGACGAATGGATTTTTCTCATGCCCAACACTAAGGCATAATATAAGGATGCTTACATAAATTTTTGGATGTCCGGATGTATTCAGAACGTAAGTTATGCGCGAAAGTGCAAACTTGTGCACTTTTTGACACTTTTAGTCCCTGAATGATCCAAAAGTTTGTTTTAGCATACCAAACACCTCAAAGCCTATTTCTAAGCTATGTAGAGGATATTTAGGGTATGTTTAACTTATGAACATGTTCCGGAATGTTCGTTACAGTTCAAATTGGCATACTTTCGCAGTTTGTCAAGTTTAGTCCCTGTAAGCGAATTAACTTGTTTTTGCTATACCCAAGCCTTCAAAACTTATTTCTAAGTTATGTAAAGGTTATTTAAGGTATGTTGAGTATATGTTGATGTTCCGGAGTATTTTTCGCATTAAACTGAGTACGTTTACGCACCAGTTTGCGTATAATGCTCTAGAAAGCAATGTAGAGTTTGAAATTGAACAATAATTGATATGTGCAAAACATACACATATTTATACAAGATCCCAAGTATGAAATACAATATTTCATCGGCTTGGTATTTGTTTGATGGTCGCGGTGACACAGGTGTCACAGTCTCCCCTACTTTAGGAAATTTCGTCCCGAAATTTATTCGTAGGAGTCTATTTGTGAATTTGCCAAATAACCACCAATGATATGTAAGGCAATATCTTGTCATTTCCTTAACGGTCATTCTTCCGAAACGAAAATGAACAGACGGGTCATTTTCAATGGTTGCTTCATCAGAATTGGAAATGAAGGATTACACAACGGATATTCATTTCCTCAACGGATAATCTTCAGAAACGAAAATGAACAAACGGGGTCATCTTCAACGGTTGCTTCCTCAGAGTTGGAAATGAAGTATTACACAACGGATATTCATTTCCTCAACGGATAATCTTCAGAAACGAAAATGAACTAACGGAGTCATCTTCAACGGTTGCTTCATCAGAATTGGAAATGAAGGATTACACAACGGATATTCATTTCCTCAACGGATAATCTTCAGAAACGAAAATGAACAAACGGGGTCATCTTCAACGGTTGCTTCCTCAGAGTTGGAAATGAAGGATTACACAACGGATATTCATTTCCTCAACGGATAATCTTCAGAAACGAAAATGAACAAACGGGGTCATCTTCAACGGTTGCTTCCTCAGAGTTGGAAATGAAGTATTACACAACGGATATTCATTTCAAGCGGATATTCATAGAGAGGGGACGGTGTTCTGGGTAAATGCGGTCTGGTTCAGTCAATGCATCCCTCGACATTCCTTCCACTTGTGGTTAGTCATCAAAAACAAGCTGAAGACTCAAGACAGATTGGCAGATTGGGAAGCGGGCAGCGCTACAAATCTGAGACTCATGTGTTGCCCCTTGTGTAAACAGGACCGTGATTCTAGAGATCATCTTTTCTTCCAGTGCCCTTATGCTTCGGAGGTTTGGGGCTTAGTGAGGAATATGGTAGACATGGGAAGTGTTACGGATTCGTGGTCCTCTATTATGTTATGGATGGAACTCAATGCTCATTTGAAGACCTTAGAGCATATTATTTGTAAGATCTTACTATCAGCTACAACGTACTTTATATGGCAAGAAAGGAATAGTCGATTGTTCTCGCAACTTCAAAGGAAGACGTGTGATCTCTCGAAGACCATTATTGATTCGGTTCGGCTGAGGATTATGGGTTTCAAACTTGGTAGAGAGCCGAAGCATAGGAAGATATTGGAGACATGGCTGATCTCGAAGAATATGGAGCTGAATCCGGGCTAATCGAGTCTAATGTGTTTTCTGTAGCCTAGTGGGTGTGTGTTGGGTTGTGTTATTTCTTGGTAGTTTTTTCTGGATTGTGCTGTTTGTTGGGTTTTGTTTTGTCTTGGTTGGTTTACTCTAGGCTTGGCATGTCAAGTCTAGTAGTGTGTGTCGATGTCGCGATACACCCTGTTTTATTTGATTGATATAAAATTTCACCGGGGTAACCCTTTACCCAAAAAAAACGGATATTCATTTCCTCAATGGATAATCTTCAGAAACGAAAATGAACTAACAGAGTCATCTTCAACGGTTGCTTCCTCAGAGTTGGAAATGAAGGATTACACAACGGATATTCATTTCCTCAACGGATAATCTTCAGAAACGAAAATGAACAAACGGGGTCATCTTCAACGGTTGCTTCCTCAGAGTTGGAAATGAAGTATTACACAACGGATATTCATTTCCTCAACGGATAATCTTCAGAAACGAAAATGAACTAACGGAGTCATCTTCAACGGTTGCTTCCTCAGAGTTGGAAATAAAGGATTACACAACGGATATTCATTTCCTCAACGGATAATCTTCAGAAACGAAAATGAACAAACGGGGTCATCTTCAACGGTTGCTTCCTCAGAGTTGGAAATGAAGTATTACACAACGGATATTCATTTCCTCAACAGATAATCTTCAGAAACGAAAATGAACAAACGGGGTCATCTTCCTCAACGGGTATTCTTCAGATTTGGAAATGAAGGATAAACGGATATTCATTTCCTCAACGGATATTCTTCAGAAGTGAAAAATGAATAGCTAGTTCATTTTTCTTCAACGGATGCTTCATCAGAATTGGAAATGAATGGGGTTTACTCTAGACACATGACAGAACTTGCTGTGATTTCTGTGCACTAGATTCCATAATTATGTATGCATCCATAATTACGTAATCCCTTGCACAGTCCGCACAGTTTGTTTTGTAATGTTTTGGGGAAGGATATCAAACTTGTGATGAGGGTGACTAGACTTCCATCGGTTCCTTTTTAATTAGATCGACAGGGGATCTTCTTAGTTAGGCCACCAAGGAGTCCTTTCAGCTATATCATCACATGATATCCCTAACCAGATTTTTGGATGAATCTGTTTAGCTAGACCACTTAAGGGGTCTAATTATGAAGTAGTACTTTATAATCCGAGGGACTTAACTATAACATAGAAGTCCATTGAGGATTTTAAGTAATACCTTTGGGCACCCTACTATGAATCTCTTGTACACGGATACGTAAGATTCTACGAAGATTTGGATAACATAATTTGGATCACACAACAACACATAAGGAAACACATAAGCACATAGTCACATAATTGTTTAACTTGATCATAATTTGTTATTAACTTGTTATCGATCGAATACGGATATGGAAATCTGTCGACGGATCTCAATGTTCACTAGAATCTATCTGAGAAGATAGAAAGATCTCCCAAAATTCGATTTTTGATTACAAGGAATCACCACATTCGAATGAAGGTATATAACAATTAAAGACTTACGGAAAATCCCTAGGTACCCTATTAAGGATTTATAGTGGTACCTTGGGTATTCGTCTTGTGTTGTAACCTGCGCCTTGTACTTCGTTTCCTTAGAATAAACGGGTACTTAGGAATTCTGTGGAAGACGCAAGCGATTATAGAATGGGAGAATTTTGGGGGTAGTTTGTTCTTCAAGGAATACGGTTCCTTGATTGTCGGTATTGCAAGGGATATGTCGTTTATACATGCAACCATAGAAATACATTGCAATGTAAATGAAAGATTTATTTATAAACAACGATATCAATTGTTCCTTGGATCTTGACAACAAAAGAAACTTAATACATAAGACATGATTATTTCTAAACGATGTTGTCTTCTAGTCAGTCGGGTGATCATCCTTGTGCTGGATTTGCATTAGCAAGCTTTGGGCAATTTCTTCGGAAATGACCCATCTCGCCACAGTTGAAACAAGAACCTGGTAGGAAACGACCTTGAGCGGGATTGTTGCCAGCTTGGTTTGGTGCAGCTGCAGCTGGGCAGATTCTTGTTGTATGGCCTATGAGTCCACAAGTTTGGCATTTGCGGCACTGTACATTGGCGTGATGATGGAGGCTACATTGGTTGCACAAGGGTGCAGTTCCATTGTATGGTTTTCTAGCAGGGGGTTGAGCTGGTTGGTTGGCTTGACCATTGTGAGCGACCACGACGAAGTTCTGAGAAGCCTTTCGCTTCTTTGACTTTTTAGAGGATTCAGTCTGTTCATCCATGGTCTTTGATTCCCCGATTGGGTTCGATTCCCCGACCGGTTTCTTGTCACCTTTTCGGAAAAGTTTACCTTTCCTGATCTTTGATTCAGTCAAGGTTGCAGATAGCTCAATGGCCTGTCGGACTGTAGTAGGGTTGCTACCAATCACAATGTCTTGTATTGAGTCTGGGAGGCCATCAATGTACTTCTCGATTGCCTTATCCAAAGGTGTAACCATATCTGGGCATAACAAACTTAACTCCTCATAACGGTCTGTGTAGGCTCGATGCTCACCGCTAACTTGCTTAAGATCGTCGAACTCCGTTTCCAAAGCCCTGATCTCGTGACGAGGACAGAATTCCTTCATCATCAGAGCTCGAAGCTCTTGCCATGTTTGAGCTAGTGCCACATCGGCACCCCTATCTCTCATCACACCATTCCACCATGTCAAAGCTCGTTTCTCAAAGACGCTAGATGCGAATTCTACCTTTCGCTCGTTTGGACATTGAACATGTCTGAAGGTGTTCTCTAAACTCTCGAACCATTGCAGAAGGGTAGTCGCTCCTTGAGATCCAGAAAACTTTGATGGCTTAGCCGAGTTGAACGTCTTGAAGTTGCAGGGGGCATTATGGTTGTTGTTGGCCTGGTTCCATTGAGCAAAGAGGTTTGGGAATTGAGCAGCCATCTGCTGCGCAATGATCTCTGCCAGTTCTGCAGTCGCTATCTGGTTTTCGCGTCGAGGAGGCATTCTAAAAGAGGGACAAGAAAGAAAGTAAATGAAATGGCATTGGGTAAGAATAGGATGTTACAATTACCAGCCATAATCATGGTTGAGGGTCGTTTGTTTGAATCCACGAAGCAAACAAACAACACCAAGGCTGAATCAAAGCAAATAGATCCTCAAAGTGTATCGCGAAGACATGCTCGCCTATAAGTGGATACTCACCCCAAGAGTTCCCAGGTAAGAGTGACTGGTCCGATTATGTGGATTTGTACGAACACTCTACCCTTAGACAGAAAACCCAGGGTACAGGCATTCACTCTTCCAGTTCGCACGTGTTCACACTAGTTAGGACCCAAAACTTTGACGGGAGTTTTGAAAATTCAAAGGGGTTCAAAACCTTATAACAAAGGGTTCAAAACCTTACAATAGAGGGTTCAAAACCTAGTAATCAATCATCCTAGAACAGATGATTAGTTTTCAAGGCGGTTTTGAAATTTATGTTCTTGTTGTGGTCGTCGCCTAAGGATAGGTGACGGTATTGTTTTATGACTAAACGCAGGTGAACTCGCGTTAGGGTCCTAGGAAGGTTATAGACTAGGTCAAAGCATTACTAATAACCTAATTCCCTATAACCATTGGCTCTGATACCATCTTTTCTGTCACACCCCGACCACGTGGAACATACAAAACGTGGCGGAAATGTCGGGGAGTGTTGTAACAGAATCAATTGTTTCAAATCCATGGTAAATGAAGTTTCGTTTTATTAATCAAACATGAATGTTTACATTGTTTAATCTAGAACCAAAGAGTACATAACATAGATTAATTAGTTCTTGTCTTGTTTTAAGTCACTAAGGCACATGTCCGCCTAAGTATGTCTTGATAAGTCCTATGCATCATCTCCTGAAAACACATGTGAAAATAGGTACGTCAGCATAAAAATGCCTGTGAGATACATTGGTTTTGTGAAAACGGGATTCATGACTTATGTTTGAGAAAATGTTTAGTCATGAACCTCGTATTTTGCTTTGTCTTGTAAATCATTTGAAAAACGGTAAGATCAAATGATATGTGTAAATAAGAGAACATTGTATGGTTTAAACGGGTAACCATGTAAAATGAGTTTGTAAAATAATGTCTCGTGAAAAGTGTGTTATTTGTATAAAATGTCATATGTCTCAAATTGAAATGATTCAAATAACGTTACAATATGTAATACCACACAAACACTTATATATAGGAAGTACCAGCGGCGTATCCACCATGCTTGTATCATATTACACACGCCTCATTACTTAATCACTTACTCAAACCAAACCATTAAGATGGAATGTTTAACAACGGTAGAAATGTTTATGTATAGTCAAATGTCTATTGTCAAATGTAAATCATGTCAACGGATACAACTGGTTCACACGGTTCAATGGTTATAAACGGTTCATATAATCAAACGGGTTTAGACGGTTCACATAGTCAAATAGTCACAACGGTACAAAAGGTAGCAAAATGTGTTCATATGCTGGATGAGCATATGCAACAGAAATGCAATGCAATGGCCCTTAGAACCTTGGAAGCAAAGTGTCTTAAAGAGTTCAAGTCGGCAGCCTATGATGAGGAGTGTTTTTTGAAGCAAAAATCTAAAGTCCAATGGCTTTGTGCGGGTGATTCAAACACATCATACTTCCACAATTGTGTGAAGAGTAGGAATGCTAGGAGTAAAATCAACTGCATTAAAGACACTAAGGGGAACCAGTTTGAGGGTGAGGATGTGGCTACGGCTTTGGTTACGCACTACTCGGTGTTCATGGGCACTCAAGACCATGTTGCTACTGTGGATGATGCTGATTTGTTTGTCAATGTTTTGCAAACGGATGTGGCTGAAAGGATGGTTAGACAGGTTACAGAGGATGAAGTTAAACAGGCGATGTTCAGTATAGGTGAGAACAAGGCCCCGGGTCCAGATGGTTATACTTCAGCGTTTTTTAAAAAGTCTTGGGACGTTGTGGGGAATGAGGTTACTAAGGCAGTGCTTGATTTCTTCAGAAACGGTCAAATTCTTAAACAAATCAACCATACGATCCTAGCTTTGGTGCCTAAGGTTGATACCCCAAATACGGTGCTTGATTATAGGCCGATATCGTGCTGCAATGTGCTATATAAGTGTATTAGTAAAATAATCACTGATCGTCTTAAAGGGAGTTTGGGTTTACTAGTGAACATCAACCAATCTGCGTTTGTTCCGGGGAGGAAGATATCTGATAATATTTTGCTTACTCAGGAACTTATGCATAATTATCACGTTGAGCGAGGCCCTCCTAGATGTGCTTTGAAGATTGACATTCAGAAAGCATATGATACTGTAAGTTGGTCGTTTTTGAAAGATATTCTAAACCGGTTTGGGTTTCATCAAAAAATGATTTCATGGATTATGGCTTGTGTCACAACGGTTTCGTATTCGGTGAGCATTAATGGCGAGTTGCATGGTTATTTTAGAGGGAAACGGGGGCTAAGACAAGGAGACCCAATGTCTCCATACCTATTTACGTTAGTTATGGAGGTGTTATCTCTTATGTTTCAAAAGATGGCTCTTAATACTGCATTCAGATTCCATTTGTACTGCTCTAAACAAAAGATAATCAACGTTTCGTTTGCGGATGACCTGTTTGTTTTTGTTAATGGCGATGTGGGGTCGGTTCAGATTGTTCGAAATGTCTTGGAGAAATTTACTAGTGTCTCGGGTCTGGTCCCGAGTTTGCCGAAGAGTACGATTTTTTTCTGCAATGTCCCTTGCAATGTTAAAGCTGATATTCTAAGCCTTCTGCCGTTTCGTGAGGGCTCTCTTCCGGTACGTTATCTTGGAGTTCCCCTAATTTCCACTAAGCTCTCGTTTAGAGATTGCAGAATTCTCGTGGAGCGAATGGAGAGAAAAGTAGATAATTGGATGTCTAAAGCGTTATCTTTTGCGGGTAGATTGCAGCTTCTTAACTCCGTTCTTGCAGCAATGTATACGTATTGGGCGTCGGTTTTTATATTGCCTATGCGTATTGTTAAAGATCTGGAAAAGAGAATGAGAAGGTTCCTATGGAATGCGGGTAATTCTACGAGTATTCGGTCCAAAGTCGCATGGAAGGATGTTTGTAAGCCGAAGGAAGAAGGTGGTCTTGGTATCCGTAGTATATCAGATGTGAACAAAGCCCTCATAACATCGCATATTTGGAGTATAGTCACTGAGAGAGAGTCGTTGTGGGTTCGATGGATCCATTATCACAAATTGAAAGGCCGGAATTTTTGGGAGATTCAAAACCGAGGTAGTTTGACTTGGAGTTGGCGGAAAATATTATCAATGCGAGGTCTAGTTCGGCCGTTTATTTGGTCGTCTATAGGTAATGGCTCTCGGACAAATGCTTGGAGTGATAATTGGTGTTCGTGCAGTCCTATTCGTAATTTTATTACTCCAAGAATGATAGCTCGGGAAGGTTTTAGCCTGAATACTACAGTTGCGGATCTTATAGGTGAAGATGGGAATTGGAGGTGGCCGCAGGCTTGGCTGGATTTATTTCCGGTTCTGATAAATGTTCCAGGCCAAACGCTTGTGTCAGATTTGGATGATAGGCTTGGGTGGAAAAACATAGAAGGGAAGGTTGTTCACTTTACTACTTGGGATGCATGGAATAGCTTGCGGTTAAGTGAAAATAAGGTGACATGGGTAAACATGGTGTGGTATGGCCAATGTATACCAAGACATTCGTTTCATCTTTGGTTGGTTATAAAAAATAAGCTGAAAACTCAAGATAGACTGCAGGTGTGGGAAGCGGGAAGTGATACTAATTTGATTCTTATGTGTTGCCCCCTATGTAAGTATGGTCGCGACTCAAGAGATCATCTCTTCTTTCAATGTTGCTTTTCGGCTAAGGTTTGGAATGTTGTTAACAAAAGGGTTGATATGGGGATGATTAATGATACGTGGAGTTCGGTAATGGCGTGGGTTGATCAGCATGCGAACTCAAAGAAGCTGGAGCATATAGTGTGCAAGCTTGTTATAGCGGCGTCTACTTACTTCATATGGCAAGAACGTAATAACCGACTGTTTTCAAACCTTAAACGGAGTGAAGATACGGTAGCACAACTGATTCTTGATATAGTGCGGCTTCGGATAATGGGGTTCAAGGTTAGCGGTGATGTTAACCATCGGAAGCTATTAGAAAGATGGAAGATCAAGGAGGATGACCCGGGTTAATGGCTAGTGATAGTTGGCTAGTGTGGTTTAATTAGTAGTTTTTGTTGGGTCGTTTTGTGTTTTTCTTTTGGCTGTTTTTGTTTGGGTTGTGTTGGTTTGTGTTATCTAGGCTTGGGGTGTCAAGCCTAGTAGTGTGTGTCAGCTTTTGTCACACCCTGTTCTTGTTTATTTATAATATTCACCGGGGTAACCCTTTACCCAAAAAAAAACAGAAATGCAATGTGAAACAATGTACTACGTATGCACACAATGGGCGTACGTAGCATGAAATGTATTGTAGAGTACAACGGTTCAAAATGTTGTATAATGCGTTCATATGCTGGATGAGCATATGCAACAGAAATGCAATGTGAAACAATGTACTACGTATGCACACAATGGGCGTACGTAGCATGAAATGTATTGTAGAGTACAACGGTTCAAAATGTAGTATAATGTGTTCATATGCTGGATGAGCATATGCAACAGAAATGAAATGTGAAACAATGTACTACGTATGCACATAATGGGCGTACGCAGCATGAAATGTGATGTAAAGCAATGTACTAAGTACGCACACAATGGGCATACATAGCATAAACACAATGAAATCATGTACTATATATGTACTATCGAACATAGCAAGTATATGATGTGAAAACAGGAAAGCATGAAAGTAACAGATAGGCACATGTGTTTCACCCCAAAACAGTTTGGAAAACAGTAAAAGAGGGGTTCAATGTACTCACATTGACTCCTCGAAAACATGTAAAAGATGGGGTTCAATGTACTCACCTGAGATTGCTTTGAGTTCCTTGTATAATAACCAGATAATGCTAAAGATCACGGAATATCAACGGCACCTAATAGGTAGCTTATGTTAATATACCGGACCAAATCGGAAGGATCGGACAGTACGCGGGTTCGAAAACCAAACGAGTATGGAGACTCGTGTAATATGGTTTAACAAAGCCTACATACTAAAATGAAACTTAACCTAAGTGCTTACGGTCCATCACGACCCGTTGAGGTAGCTTATGCCACCCTAACGCGTCATTCGCGTAGAACGCGTATGGAACGCCTAACATTGCGACCACAAGGTATAACCTCGGAAGGTTATAGCTATGGTCACCTAATATGTTTGGTCGGATCCTAAAGATCGACCAAATGGGTCGGGTTCGAAAGTATAAGCGATGGTTTAGATCGCTTACCTTACGACCCTATATAAGCACTATACTAAACGTGACGAGCTAAGCATGTTAGAACATGCTTAGCTAAGTTTAGAAAACAGGTTGGGCATCAAAACAAACGGCTTTGATGCTCACGAGTAGTTTGGTTACAAAATACGCAAGAATGCGCATTTTGGCCGAAACTACGGCTCGTCACTGAGCCTAGATAACGTGGTAATCAGTAGGTATGGTCACTACGGACCATAACCATCGTGATCACGCTCACGTTATGAAGTTCCATGAACTTCGCATCGACCATAAGCTGGTCAATGCAGAAAGTCAACAAAACGTTGACTTTCGGACCCGAAAAGCGAATAACAGAACGAAAGAAGACTTACGGAGGGTCCCCGAATGCTAATCTAGATCAAATAGCTCAGGTATGAAGCAATGGCATCAACTTAGAGCATTTTGATCAGATTTTGTGGGTTTTCACAACAAAGGGGGGGGGGTATTTATAGGAAAAGCATAACCGTTAGGATCGTTTATCGAATATCGTGCCACGATCGGGAGCGTACACTTGTCAAAATATTGTGGTAAGTCAGAACTTGGCCCTTGGCTCCTGATTGGGTGAAAGGGCATTGCCCCTTGATCGAACGAAAGGCCAAACTGCATTAAATGCAAAGATTTTTCTGTCTGACAGTCTCACGCGCCCCGCGTAAGGATTTGGTAAATCCTTACGCGCCCCGCCTAAGGTTCCCAGATCAGATTTTACAATTTTGGTCCCTGCACTTCAGAAACACGTATTTTGGCCCATTTTTGGCACGTTTAAGCCTCGTTAACCTCATTTCAAGGCTCTAAGATGAAGTTAAAGTGTAGGGGACATGAAATATGCTCAAAAATATTCCGGATGTCGGTTCGTTTGGCCGTACGATTGCGATGTTCGCTTAATTACGACGGAATGCGCATAAGCGCGAAAGACGATCCAAATGACGCGACGAATGGATTTTTCTCATGCCCAACACTAAGGCATAATATAAGGATGCTTACATAAATTTTTGGATGTCCGGATGTATTCAGAACGTAAGTTATGCGCGAAAGTGCAAACTTGTGCACTTTTTGACACTTTTAGTCCCTGAATGATCCAAAAGTTTGTTTTAGCATACCAAACACCTCAAAGCCTATTTCTAAGCTATGTAGAGGATATTTAGGGTATGTTTAACTTATGAACATGTTCCGGAATGTTCGTTACAGTTCAAATTGGCATACTTTCGCAGTTTGTCAAGTTTAGTCCCTGTAAGCGAATTAACTTGTTTTTGCTATACCCAAGCCTTCAAAACTTATTTCTAAGTTATGTAAAGGTTATTTAAGGTATGTTGAGTATATGTTGATGTTCCGGAGTATTTGTCGCATTAAACTGAGTACGTTTACGCACCAGTTTGCGTATAATGCTCTAGAAAGCAATGTAGAGTTTGAAATTGAACAATAATTGATATGTGCAAAACATACACATATTTATACAAGATCCCAAGTATGAAATACAATATTTCATCGGCTTGGTATTTGTTTGATGGTCGCGGTGACACAGGTGTCACAAAGCTAGAATTACTGATTGGAAAAATAAAAGTTTATCTTTTGCGGGCAGGTTACAGCTTATTCGATCGGTTCTTTCTTCGTTGCATGTTTACTGGGCTTCAGTCTTTATTCTCCCTAAACGTATCATCAATGAGCTGGAGGAACGCATGCGGAGGTTTCTTTGGGCTCAAGGTAATGGTATTAAAGGTAAAGCTAAGGTTAAATGGAAAATGGTTTGCTTGCCAAAATCTGAAGGGGGGTTGGGCATCCGTAGGATTGGGGATATGAATAAAGCTTTAATGGTGGCGCACATTTGGAGTTTGCTTGTGAACCGGGAATCGCTATGGGTCAAGTGGATCCATGCATACCGTATTCGTGATAGAAACTTTTGGGATGTTCCAGTAAAAAACAACATAACCTGGAGCTGGCGGAAGATGTTAGGGCTTCGACAGAGTATCCGTAATAATTTATGGGTGAATATTGGAGATGGGGTGAACACAAGTGTTTGGTTTGATAAATGGGAGGCTATGTGTCCGCTTGGTAATTTTATTTCTCATAGAACCATTGCTAATGCGGGTTTTGATATGAATTCGTGTGTAGCTGATGTTTGCATTAATGGTGAATGGGTGTGGCCGGAGGCTTGGTTTACTCGTTTTCCTGGTTTGATCGATTTGCAGGTTCCGGAATTAAATGCGAATGATCATGATAGGTTGGTTTGGTGTACAAATGGCGGTCGGAAAACTGAGTTTACTACGGCAATAGTGTGGGATGATTTGCGGCATTCGAACAATGAGGTGCTATGGGCGAGTGTAGTCTGGTTTCCTCAAGCTATACCTCGCCATTCTTTTCTCTTATGGCTGCTTGTTCTACGAAAATTGAAAACCCATGATGTCATGAGTCGATGGAACTCCGGTAATATGAATCTTAACCTGTTATGTTGCTCGTTGTGTTCAAGGGGCCCTGACTCGCATGAGCACTTGTTTTTTGAATGTGATGAAGCCAAGAACATTTGGTATGGGGTTCGGGAAGAGCTGGCATGGACGCTATTCAGAATTCATGGTATGATATCTTCGAGTATTTGTTGAGTATAGCTAACTCCAAAAAGGCTGCAAATGTCATTGCGAAGCTGGTTGTTGGTGCAACAGTCTATTTTGTGTGGGAGGAACGGAATAGAAGACTTTTCACACCGAAAAGGAGAACAAAAGAACAACTTATAGAGATCATCTTATCTACGGTCCGAATGAAGTTACACACTATGAGGTTTCGGCATTCTGTCCAAACGGAGCGTGTTTTGCAGGAGTGGAGCTTACCCCGAGGGTTGCTAGTTGCGGATGACGATTGTGGCTGATTAGTTGTTTTGTGTTATATTGTATTAGAGTTGATAGGCTCGAGTTGTACTGATAGTGCGATTTTGTTTGTTAGTGTCGCGTGACTTCTCTTGTATGGCATGTCATACTTGAGCACTGGAGGTGTTTTTTGCCTTCACTGGGTTTATTTGGTTTTGGTGGTAATAAAATTTAACCGGGGTAACCCTTTACCCAAAAAAGCTCAATTTGAGCAACACTCGGATAATCGTTGGATAGTTATAATCGATCGGACGTTGAATCGTAATAGCGATCGAGTTATTACCCTGATTGTGGCAGCACTTCGTGAATCGTGTGTGTTTGTGAACGATATTCGCTATAACTCGATGGTTACAGAGAATTTGGACGTCGTTTCAACTTCCAGATTCAAGTCCCAAGGCCCTCTATTTATACTGAAAATTTGCATCTCCCGCGTGTCGCGGAAGAATTCGGGGAATCTCCTGCGTATCGCCTGGGATGTCATTTTTAGGGTAGGGTAGGTACGTGTCCAATTAGCTTAGGTGAGTCGACAGTTTCAGTAAATTCAATTTAGACAACGAATTCGAAGGATAATCATCAACTAGGTTTTACCCCCCCCCCCCCCTGAGTTTTAGGGGCCCTGATCCTGATTCTGATTGTTCTAAAAATTTTAGGGTTTATGCCAAATTACTTGGGTGTCTCAATTAGGTTTTCCTTAATAAATAATTATTATTATTTTATTTTTAGAAAAATGATTTTAAATTTATGGGCATTACAACTATTACCCCCTTAAAAGAAATTTCGTCCTCGAAATTTTTCAAATAAGAATATAACCTATTGCATAAGTAACAGAAACGAAACTTTCATAGCAGAGTTACTAACTTATATAACCAGAATCTCCTAACTACACATGTGTATCTGAAATTCATAACTAAGGTCATGACTATACGTGTCAATTACCTTATATATGTGCCCTAAAGGTCCTTTTATAATGTATCTTAATAAAATATCTTACCTTACGAAAAGTTAATAGAGACTTACAGATACTTAGAGTGACTATTAGTACGGATATGCTTAGTCATAGCTAAAATATATTCACATAAGGTAATGCATAAATGACCGTAAACAGAAACAAATGAACATATATCAAAGAGCAAGATTTATCGTTACTTGACTAAAATTCTATTGCGAGAATAGATTAGGGTATAGAGCACGAATTGATTCTTCAGACTCCCATGTTGCTTCGTGTTCAGAGTGATTTTTCCAAAGGACTTTAACAAACGGAATTACTTTCCTACGCAAAACCCTTTCTTGTCGATCTAAGATGGCTTCTAGTTCCTCTTCGTAGGACAAATCTTCGTGAATTGTAAGTAACGGATAACTAATGACGTGGAGTGGATGATAATTATATCCTCTTAAAGAGGATACATGAAAAACATTATGAACGTGAGAGAGTTGAGGCGGTAAAGCTAGTCGATATGACACTTCTCCAATTCTTTCAAGGATTTCAAACGGACCGATGAAACGAGGACTAAGCTTCCCTTTAATTCCAAATCTACGAACGCCACGCCAAGGTGATACCTTTAAGAATACGTGGTCACCAATTTTAAATTCGAGGGGTCGTCTATCTTGATCTGCATAGCTCTTTTGTCTACTCTGAGCTTCTTTCGGTTTTTCTCGGGCTATAGTGACTTTCTCATTTGTAATCTGAACTAGTTCTGGCCCTTCAATAATCTTTTCTCCGACTTCATCCCAGCATAATGGTGTGCGACATTTCCGACCGTACAAAAGCTCAAAAGGTGCCATGCCAATACTTGCTTGCCAACTATTGTTGTAAGCGAACTCAACAAGACATAAATATTCATCCCAGTTTCCAGACCATTCAAGTGCGCATGCTCGGAGCATGTCTTCCAAGGTCTGAATCGTACGTTCTGACTGCCCATCTGTTTGTGGATGGAAAGTCGTACTAAACTTTAGTCGTGTCCCCCAAGCTGCCTGAAAACCTTTCCAAAATCGTGAGGTGAAACGTGGGTCTCTATCGGAAACAATGGAAGATGGTGTGCCATGGAGTCGAATAATTTCTTGAAGAAATATTTCGGATAACTTATTAACCGAAAATCCTTGCTGAATTGGTAGAAAATGTGCTGACTTTGATAATCTATCGACAACAACCCATACAACATCATTCTTCTTGAATGTCTTAGGTAAACCAGTAACAAAATCCATTGTGATCTCATCCCACTTCCATATGGGAATATCTAATGGCTACAACAGACCGCTTGCTCGTTTGTGTTCAATTTTCACTTGTTGGCAAGTGAGGCATTTACTTACGTATCGAGCAACGTCTTCCTTCATGCCATTCCACCAGAAGTTCTGTCTTAAATCTCTATACATCTTGGTAGATCCTGGGTGAATCGAAAATGGTGAGCTGTGAGCTTCGGCTAACAATGACTCACGAAGGGTGGAGTCATCGGGTACACAAAGTCTTTTGCCGCACCAAATCACCCCCTGATGGTCTATACTAAATTCAGATTGCTTACCCACCTCGAGATTTTGCACAATTGCCCAAAGTTCTCCATCTTGCTTTTGTGCATCTTTGATCCGGGATATGAGGTCGGGTTCAATCTGCATTCTAGCTAGATATCCATCAGATTTACTAACCTGAAGCCAAATGTCCATCCTTTCGAGATCCCTCCTAATATGAGGTTGAATTTGTAGGCAAGATATAGTTCCGGAATTCTTTCGGCTTAATGCGTCAGCTACAACATTGGCTTTGCCTGGATGGTATTGAATATTTGCGTCATAATCTTTTAAAAGTTCTAACCACCTTCTTTGCCTCATATTTAGCTCCTTCTGTGTAAATATATACTTGAGGCTCTTGTGGTCGGTAAAGATGTCACAACTTTCACCATACAGATAGTGTCGCCAAATCTTAAGTGCAAAGACGACTGCGGCTAGTTCTAAATCATGTGTAGGATAGTTAACTTCATAAGGCTTCAACTAACGGGAGGCATAAGCGATAACCTTCCCATGTTGCATTAGCACACAACCTAATCCTTTCTTTGAGGCATCACTGTAGACTTGGTAACCTCCTGATCCAGAAGGGAGAGCGAGTATCGGAGAGGATACGAGTCGTTTCTTTAA
This sequence comes from Helianthus annuus, assembly GCF_002127325.2. NCBI lineage: Eukaryota > Viridiplantae > Streptophyta > Magnoliopsida > Asterales > Asteraceae > Helianthus > Helianthus annuus. The sequence continues at coordinate 164,763,233 of NC_035447.2, read as the reverse complement.
TTCTTCAAAGCTTTTCTCTTGTTCCTCATTCCATGAGTACTTCACCCCTTTCCTTAGGAGTTTTGTGAGTGGTAAAGCAATTACCGAGAATTTTTCAACAAATCTTCGGTAATAGCCAGCAAGACCCAAGAAACTTCGTATTTCGGTAACAGAAGTGGGTCTTGGCCATTTTGTAATGGCTTCAACCTTCGTTGGGTCTACCATAATTCCTTCTGCTGATATGACATGACCTAGAAATGACACTTGGCTAAGCCAAAAGTCACATTTGGAAAACTTTGCGTACAACCTCTCATGCCGCAAGGTTCCAAGTACTACATGTAGATGTGCTTCATGCTCTTCATGACTCTTAGAATACACCAGAATGTCATCGATAAAGACAATAACGAATTTGTCTAGGAATTGGTGAAATACGCGATTCATCAAATCCATGAAGACTGCGGGTGCATTAGTTAGCCCAAAGGGCATAACCAAAAATTCGTAATGACCATATCGAGTACGAAAAGCGGTCTTGGGAACATCATCATTCTTGACCTTTAGCTGATGGTACCCAGACCTCAGGTCGATTTTTTAGAAGAACTGAGCCCCCTGAAGTTGATCAAAGAGATCATCAATGCGAGGCAGAGGATACTGATTACGAATAGTAATCTTGTTCAACTCTCGGTAGTCAATACATAAACGCATACTACCGTCTTTCTTCTTCACAAATAAGACCGGAGCACCCCAAGGTGAAACACTGGGTCTTATGAATCCTAGATCTAACAATTCTTGCAATTGTTCCTTCAACTCCTTTAGTTCCATCGGGGCCATACGGTATGGAGCTTTAGAAATAGGTTCGGCACCAGGGATCAAGTAGATGGTGAATTCTAACTGACGGTCGGGTGGTAATCCCGGGAGTTCATCTGGAAATACATCAGGGTATTCACGAACAACGGAGTGGCTATCGATACTCTTAATACTAGCAGAAGTATCCTTAATCGATGCTATGAATCCAGCACAGCCGTTTGATATGGATTTTCGAGCCTTAAGCGCAGAGATAATTTTAAGAGATTTATGAGCTTGAATTCCCTGATATATAATATCAGGATGATGAAGATCACCGAAAATAACACGGCGAGAATGACAATCTATAGTTACGTGGTGTCGAGATAACCAATCTATTCCTAGAATAACATCAAAGTCACACATATGTATTGGAAATAGGTCTGCCTTATACACAATAGATTCAATACAGATCGGACAATCTTTATATACGTAAGTGATTACGGATGAAGTTCCTATGGGAGTGGAAATGGTTAAAGTATGATCTAAGAGTGGAAGATACTTAGTAAACGAGTGGGATACTAAAGAATGGGTTGCTCCTGTATCGAATAACACATAGATACTACGTTCACCAATCTGAAGGGTTCCAGATACAGTACCTGGAATATTAGCAGCGTCAGTAGCAGAAAGTGCGAAAACTCTTCCTCCAACATTGGGTTGATTATTCTTCTTAGTATCTTTCTTAGGACATTCCTTGATCATGTGTCCAGTTTGGCCACATCTAAAGCATGCTCCTGTACTTCGGTGACATACGCCCTGATGTCTCTTACCACAAGTATTACATAGAGGATATGTAATCTGATTCGGGTTTACTTGTTGATTCAGTGGTTGAGCTCTAATAGGTTCTTCATATAACTGAATCTGGTTTTGAGCAGGCCTCGGGTTTTGAAGTCTAGGTTGCCATGGACGTGCTTGATTTCCAAAGTTTTGATTTCCTTGCGCTTTACGATCTTGATGCTGTGGCGTAGTGGATGATTGGCCGATTTCTTGCATAAATTGGCCTTCCCTATTTCTCTTCTTGTTATCCCCAGTTCGAGATAGGAATTCTTTCCTTTCGAATTCAAAAGTTTTGATTGCATCAGCAACTTCGGTGATATCCTTAAATTTCATGTACATGATCGATTTCCGAATTCGATCATTAACTGCCCACTTGCATTTTTCTGCCTGGACTTCTGCTGATCCTGCAACATCTCCTACAATACTAGCCAACCTTGAAAATCGAGTAATGAACTCAGAGGCTGGTTCATCACTCCCCTGTCGAATTACTGCATACTCCCTGATATAAGCTTCTTTATCAGCAGTCGAAAAATACTTGTCGTAAAAGATATTACGAAAGTCGACCCATGAAAGATTTGCGTCAAAATCATCCCCTCCTTTGACTTGCTTATATCCTTCCCACCAAGTTTGTGCGTCATCTTCAAATTTGTAGGTAGCCAGTCTAACTTTGTATTGCTCCGGAACTCCAAGGACTCCGAAGATCTTTTCAATATGAGCTATCCAGTTTCTTGCTTCGACTGGATTAGTAGCGTGACTAAAGGATTTCGGCTTTTGTTTTTTGAATTTACTAATCCATATGTCTATACTATAAGTAATATTGTTAGTGGTATTCTCACGAGTTTCACCACCAGAGGTTGGATTAGTGTTAGTGCGTTCTGGATGACGAGTTTGTTGAATAACGACCTCAGCTGTTTGGGCAACAAGGTTTGGAAGCAACCCAGCAACAGCCTAGTTTTTTTTTGGGTAAAGGGTTACCCCGATGAATTTTATTAATAATCAAATCTGAACAAGGGTGTGTCAAAGCAACACACCTACTAGACTTGACAACCCAAGTCTAGGACTAACAACTATTTTTTAGGCACGATGAAGCAGCCCCTTCAGACGAAAGTAGCCACAACACATAGGCACGATGAAGTTCTAGGCCGAAACACTTGGGAACTCTTATTGTGGGATAAAGGTCACCTAACCACATTTGAGGGAACTTGTATGTTCGAGGTGGGTTTACCATGTTTGTGGGATAAAGGTCACCTAACCACTTATGTGTATAAACTCACACGTGTGTGTAAGTTGGACGACTTGATTTGGAAACCATGAACTTAGGGTCACCAAAGCATGGGGAACAAAGGTGTTGATGGGATTAAACATGCCAACTAAACATAAAGATGTTTAACCGATCCCATTCTGGATTTACGTGTGCATGGAGGGTAGGAGTGATGGTAATGGTATGACGGAGGATGGTGGCACTCCAGGAACGGAACCGGTACGTGGTATAGGATTGCGGGTGACGAACATAGAGGGTAATAATCTGTTTCCCAGGCGTGGTATTTACTCGTCTAACAATCATTCGGTTATTGACGGGTTATTGGAAATCTCTAAACCGGTCGAATTGCATACTAATCCGGATTCTGGAGGAAGGTTTACGGCGGCAATGGACTCTCATGCAAACCCTAGTGCGGCTGTTCAAGATTCCATGTGCAACCAGGTTGGGGTACAAGGTAATCAGAGTGCTGAAAGGGATCCAGGTAAATTTCCTGTTTCGTTTGCGGATACTGTTGGAGTTGCCACGACCAGGAAGGTCAATTTTAGAAATCTTGCTAGCCCGGAAGCTCACGAGGGATGCGATGTTGTCTTGCCTAAGGAATCGATTAGAGTTGTCAAAGATAAGCTGATTTACACGCTTTATGGCTACTTCCTTGGTGACCGTGTGGCATACCCGGTAGTCGATTACTTCGTGAAAAATAACTGGAAGAAATTTGGCCTGCAAAGAACTATGATGAATGCCAATGGATTTTTCTTTTTTAAATTTGCCGATGAGAATGGTATGATGAAGGCGATGACAGAGGGGCCGTGGATTATTCGATCCCAACCACTCTTTCTTAATGTTTGGTCCCCATCGGCAAAGTTGGTGAAAAAGGAGGTTAAAACTGTGCAACTGTGGGTAAAAATTCACGATGTCCCTATTGTGGCGTATACTGAGGATGGGTTAAGCATGATTGCAACGGCTATAGGTAATCCGGTAGCATTAGACTCGTATACTACTGCAATGTGTTTAGATTCGTGGGGTAGGAGCAGTTTTGCTAGAGCATTGGTTGAGATATCGGCTGAAAATGAGTTCAAGGAGGAAATTGTGATAGCAGTTCCAAAGTTGGAAGGGGATGGCTTTACTAAGGAGAAAGTTTATGTGGAGTATGAATGGAGTCCTCATCGTTGTGCTGTATGTAAGGTGTTTGGACATCATGATGGGGATTGCCCGATACAAAATAAGCAGGTCAAGAAAGTTCCGGTGGCAACTGGTCAGACGTCAAAGCCTAAAGGGCCATCGAAACAACCAGTGGTAGACAAAGATGGCTTTATGGTGGATGCTATGAAAGTGGCAAGGAGACCGGGAATTCCTGTTAATAAGCAAAAGCAGAAGTTTGAATACAGACCGGTTGGCTTAAAAACTGGGGGTGGGGGGAGTAAACCTACTCCAATGCCGATATCGAAACCGAAAGGGGATGGGAATAAAGCTTCAACATCGAGTGGTATCTTCACCTCAAACCCGTTTTCTGTCTTAAATGATACTGATGCGGATGGTACGGAGCGTAGTAAACACTCGGGGCATGACTACGACTACGAAGACCTTGACGATGAGGAGGTTGAGGAAGTGTATAGTGATATGGATCCGTTTATTCTTCAAGGCACAAAGAAACAGAATGATAAAAAAGGGGCAAGCACTCCTTCAACGGCGGGTTACAATGGTTAGTCTTGCGTCCTGGAACATAAGGGGGTTGAACCGCCCTCTCAAGCAAATGGAGGTTCGTCAGATTGTAAAGGATTCGAAGCTTAGTTTGTGTGCAATTTTGGAGTCTCACGTGAGTATTGATAAGCTGGGTATGGTATGCAAATCGGTCTTTAGGTCTTGGGATTGGACCTCCAATGGTGCTTGTTGTAACAAGGGGACAAGGATTATTGTGGGTTGGAATCCAAGAGTTCTCGATGTCATGGTGCTATTTCAATCGTCCCAAGTGATGCATATCCAGCTCTCTTTCAAGTTGGATAAGCGGGTTGTGTTTTGTTCGATAGTGTATGCGGCTAACTACTATGTTACTCGGAGAGAACTATGGCAGCAATTATCTATGCATAAAGCTTTTGTTGGTAATCGGCCGTGGACTATTATGGGAGACTTCAATTCTGCTTTGAACCTGGAGGATTGTTCGTTGGGTTCCTCTTCTATTTCAGTGGGAATGAGAGAATTTCGGGAATGTATCGACTCGCTGGAGATGTTTGACATCAATAAATCTGGTCTTCATTTCACGTGGTCCCAAAAGCCGAAGGAGGGAATCGGTTTATTGAAAAAGATTGATCGTGTGCTAGGGAATACCCCTTTTGTCACAGCTTTTCCGAATTCGGTTGCTATGTTCCACCCTTATAGAATTTCGGACCATTGCCCGTGTATCCTAAAGCTTCCTGAAGCTGGTAGTTCTAAACCCAGGTCGTTTAAATTTGCTAATTTCCTAGTGCATAAGCCGGAATTTATTGACATTGTTAAAAAGGCTTGGGAGTCTAGAGTGGATGGTGTGTTCCAATTCCAAGTTGTTAAGCGGCTTCGTATGCTTAAAAGTCCTCTGCGAGCTTTGTTGTATAAGCAAGGTAACCTTCATCAGAAAGTGGAAGTGATTCGTCAAAGATTGGACCATATTCAGCTTCGTATTGATGGGGACCCTTTGAACTCGGATCTTCGGGCTGAAGAAGCGGTTTTAAACCGAGATTTTCAAGCTGCTGCTCTAGATGAGGAGCGTTTCCTCAAGCAAAAATCCAAAGTCGATTGGTTGATAGCTGGGGATATGAACTCAGCTTATTTTCACTCGTCTTTAAAGGTTCGGAATCATTACAGCCATATTGAGATTATAAAGGACTCTCTAGGAGTTCTTCATGAAAATGATGATGTCCCTCACGCCTTTGTCTCCCATTACGAAAATTTTTTGGGCTCCCAATGTGTTACTTCGCTTAGTCCTGGTCCGGATCTCTTTTCTATGGGTTTGAGTCCTACCACTGCTGCTCACATGGTCAGATCGGTTACACAGGAGGAGGTAAAAGCTGCTATGTTTTCTATTGGTATTGATAAAGCCCCTGGCCCTGATGGGTTTACGGCTGCGTTTTTCAAGTCTGCGTGGCCTGTTATTGGGGATGATATTTCGAATGCTATTATTGATTTTTTCGGTTCTGGTAAGCTCCTGCGAGAGCTTAATCACACGATGCTTGTCCTGATTCCTAAAATCCCTACTCCCTTAGCTGTCACTGATTACCGGCCTATTGCGTGTTGTAATGTTCTTTACAAGTGCATCAGTAAAATCATAGCAGACAGGATAAAGAAGGGGCTGAATGAGATTGTTAGTGTCAACCAGTCTGCTTTTGTGCCAGGTAGAAAGATTACGGACAATATTCTGTTAACCCAAGAACTCATGCATAATTATCATAGGAATGTGGGTCCTCCTAGGTGTGCGTTCAAAGTTGATATTCAAAAGGCTTATGATACTGTGGATTGGAAGTTTCTCCGAAGTGTTCTGATTGGGTTTGGGTTTAATGTGAAGATGGTTGAATGGATTATGGTTTGCGTATCTACTACCACCTATTCGGTGTGTGTGAATGGTAACGTGCATGGATTTTTCAAGGGCAACCGGGGTCTTAGACAAGGGGATCCAATGTCCCCATATCTTTTTACATTGGTGATGGAGGTCTTGACCCGTATCCTTCACGAGACGATCCGTATTGACTCCTCGTTTAGATTTCACAACAAATGTGAACGGCAACAAATTGTTAACCTTTGTTTTGCGGATGACCTCTTCCTCTTTGCTAGAGGTGATGTTAATTCTGCAAAGTGCATAATGAGTTCTCTAAACAAATTTACGAAGATGTCGGGGCTAGCTCCGAACTCGCATAAGAGTACGGTCTTCTTCTGTAACGTGCCGATTTCTGCTAAAAATGCGATCTTAGATGTGCTGCCATTTGTGGAGGGTAAGCTTCCTGTGAGGTATTTGGGGGTTCCTCTGATATGCTCAAAGCTTAGTTATAAAGATTGTAGTAGTTTAGTGGAGATGCTCGAGAAACGGATTACGAACTGGAGGAATAAACTTCTGTCGTTTGCTGGAAGATTGCAGTTGATTAGTTCTGTTTTGTCTTCGATGCATGTGTACTGGTCTTCTGTTTTTGTCCTTCCGAGCCGTGTAATAAAAGATTTGGAGACTAGAATGCGGAATTTTTTATGGTCTCAAGATGCGTCATTCCATAGAGGTAAGGCCAAAGTTTCTTGGAAAACTGTTTGTACTCCGAAATTTGAAGGTGGTTTGGGTATTAGGCGCATTGGGGACATGAATGTGGCCCTTATGACTTCTCATGTGGGTAGTATTCTCTCTAGAAGAAACTCGTTATGGGTTGACTGGGTGCACGATCATAGATTGAAAGATAAAAATTTCTGGATGTGTAAGATTCCTTCGAACTCCTCGTGGTCTTGGAGGAAACTCTTGCAATTGCGGCAGTCCCTAAGACCTTATATGTGGACTAAGATAGGCAATGGGGAGGACACTTCAGCTTGGTATGATAAATGGTGTGATATTGGGCCGTTAGGTAACTTTCTGACGCCTCGCACAATCACTAATGCGGGGTTTCGTTTGGATAATAAAGTTGTAGATGTTCAAACTAATGGTGTATGGTCTTGGCCGGTTGCTTGGAGGGATCTTTTTCCAGTCCTTAACCAGATTGATAACGTCCACATTGAGCTGAACAAACAGGACAAGCTTTTATGGCGGGATGGTGATGATTTTGACGAGGTAACGACTTCGGGGGTGTGGAACTCCATTCGCTACCGTAGTCCGGAGGTAGAATGGGGTAGTCTAGTGTGGTTTGCGCAATGTATTCCAAGGCATGCTTTCTTGATGTGGTTAATTATGAGGGGTAAACTGCTTACTCAAGATAAGATTTTGCAATGGGGGATAGAGCGAAGAAAGAATATGAATATGATGTGCTGCATGTTATGTTATCAGAATAATGATTCTCACAGTCATTTGTTTTTTGAGTGCCCTTTCTCGGCTCAGGTTTGGATATCGGTCAGACAAAAGGTTGATATGGTTTCTGTTCAGCCTAAGTGGACAGATATTATAGATTGGTTATTGCCACGGGCTAGGTCGAGGTCGGTGGCTAACTATGCGGCTCGTCTTCTGGTTGCGGCTAGTGCTTACATTATTTGGCAGGAGCGTAATGCGAGAATTTTTAAGAATCAAATGAGACCACCGGAAGTGATAAGTGAAGTCATTCTCAATACGGTTCGGTACAAACTCATGGGTGCGAAGCTGCGAAAGACTGCTAAGGTGCAACGGTGGCTTGGGGAATGGAAGATCGGCTCAAACACAATCAGTGATGACGGTGGCTAGTGTGTTTTAAAGTTGTGTTTGTGTTTGTGTTTTGTTTTCCTAGGTTGGTTGGCTAGGTGTTTTCTTTTGATTGTATCTGTTTTGTTTTGATGTACTTTCATGAGGTATGCCTCATGTTAGAACTAGTGTAGGCTTCTCTACACTACTTGGTTTTTTCGTTGTGAATATATAGAATCACCGGGGTAACCCTTTACCCAAAAAAAGATGTTTAACCGATCCCATATGGCTAGAAATTGCAAAGAGTTGCAATTGTCAAACGTTGACTACCTTGTTAATTTAAATAGAGGGATAAAGGTCACCTAACCAATATTTAAATGTAACGTTGGATTCTAGATTTTAATTATTAATTGTCTTTAAGACACAAAAGGGTATTAATGATTAAAAATATAATAATATCGAAAATACTAAAATTGAACTTGTTAAATTTTGTAGATGGCCGCTAACAATGCAAACCCGATTACCCAAACCGTCCGAAACCTATCACTAAGAACCATCCTTGAAAAGGATCGTCTCAACCATAACCACTTCATGGATTGGTTTCGAAACTTGAGAATCGTTCTCAAGCAAGAGAAGATATAACGTGTCATAAGGTTTCCAAATCAAGGTCCTCCGAGATATAACGTGTGTGTAAGTTGGACGACTTGATTTGGAAACCTCACGGTCCTCCGAGATGTGCTTTTAAGATTGATATTCAGAAAGCTTATGACACGGTAAATTGGAGTTTTTTGGAGATAGTTCTTCAGCGGTTTGGTTTTCATAATAAGATGGTTAAGTGGATCATGACATGTGTAACCACGGCTTCGTATTCGGTCAGTATTAATGGTGATATCCACGGTTACTTCCCGGGGAAACGTGGCCTTCGTCAAGGGGATCCCATGTCGCCTTACTTATTCACGCTTATCATGGAGGTGCTCTCTTTATTACTTCAAAAGGCGGCGGAATCTTCGTTTAAATTTCATGCTCACTGTGCTAAGCAGAAAATCATTAACGTCTCATTTGCGGACGATTTGTTTATCTTTGTAAATGGTGACATCAGCTCGGTTAACAAGGTTAAAAATGCTCTTGAGTTGTTCACTAGTATATCCGGCTTAGTTCCGAGCCCTTCTAAGAGCACGGTTTTCATGTGCAACGTTCCTCCATCGGTTCGTCAGCAGATTCTGAGTGTTATGCCCTTTCAACAAGGTAATCTTCCTGTTCGGTATCTTGGGGTTCCGCTTATTACCACTAGGCTGAATTTTAAGGATTGCAAGATCCTTGTTGATCGGTTGGAACATAAAATCACGAGCTGGATGAATAAATCTCTGTCATTTGCGGGTCGGCTCCAACTTATAAATTCGGTCCTCTCCTCAATGCACATATACTGGGCCTCCGTTTTTATTATTCCTGTTCGTATCATTCATGATCTAGAGAAAAGAATCCGAAGATTTTTATGGAATGCGGGAACTGATAGTAGAGTTCGAGCGAAAGTGGCTTGGAAGGATGTTTGTTTACCCAAAAAGGAAGGTGGTTTAGGCATTCGTAGTATTGCCGATGTCAATAAAGCTTTAATTACCAACCATATATGGAGTATTATCACTAAACGGAAATCTTTATGGGTAAGTTGGATTCACTCTTATAAGCTGAAAGGCAAGTCTTTTTGGGATATTCCGAGTCGAGGAAACATGAGCTGGGGGTGGAGGAAAATCCTCTCCATTCGTGAGTTGGTTCGACCGCATGTTTGGTTTACTATTCGAAGTGGGACTCAAACAAATGCATGGAGTGATAATTGGAGTGAATACAGCCCGCTTAGATCCTTTATTACGCCGAGACACATTGCCAATGCAGGTTTTAACCTACAGTCTTCTGTTGCGGATCTGATTGATGATCACTCTCAATGGAAATGGCCTCAAGCTTGGAATGACTTGTACCCGGTTTTAATTAACTTACCGGTTCCGACTCTAGATCAAAATATGGAGGATATAATCAGTTGGAAGGATCGGGAAGGAAACAAGTGTAGCTTCGGATCTGGGGTGGTGTGGGATTCTATACGCAACAGGGATGGAATCGTTTCGTGAGCAAACATGGTGTGGTTCGCTCAATGTATCCCGAGACATTCGTTTCATATGTGGCTTGTGTGCAAAGATAAGCTAAAGACGCAAGACAGATTGGCGGCATGGGAAGCAGGAAGCGAAACTAACTTAAGGTTAATGTGTTGTCCTCTTTGCAGGTACGGCCGGGACTCGCGTGATCATCTTTTCTTTCAATGTTCCTATGCGTCTAAAATTTGGAACAATGTAAAGACAATGGTGGATTTGGATAGTGTGTCTGACCAATGGAGCTCTATTATGGTATGGATGGCTCAATATGCTGATTCGAAGACGTTGGTTCATGTTATTTGCAAGATTCTTATAGCAGCATCTTCGTATTTTATTTGGCAAGAGAGAAACAACCGATTATTTTCTCAAAATTGCCGAACTCCCGAACAGGTGGCGCAGGTGATACTTCATACGGTCCGGTTAAAAGTGATGGGGTTCAAAAAGGACAGCAATCCGGGGAACAGGAGAGTTTTCGAGAAATGGAAGATCTCTACAGAGAATCAGCTAAATGATCCAGGCTAAATGAATTAACTAGAGTCTTGAGTTGTCTAGTTTAGTTGTGGCCGTTTTTGGTTTTGTTGTTCTGGGTTGTTTCTGTAGTTGGTTGTGTTTGTTTTTGGACTGCCTAGACTTGGTATGCCAAGTCTAGTAGTGTGTGCCAATTCTTGTCACACCCTGTTTTGTTTTTTGATGATATATAAAATTCACCGGGGTAACCCTTTACCCAAAAAAGACAATCCTATTCCCGATGAACCTAACATGGAAGATGTGGAAGCCTACAACGATTGGGTTAAGTATATCGAGGACTCCATGCAAGCCTCATGCCTCATGTTGGGAACTATGATTCCCGAAATTCAAAAGGATTTTGAACACCACGGGGCATATGACATGATTACCCAGTTAAAGGAAATGTTCCTACAACAAGCAAGGGTAGAACGCTTCGAAACTGTTCGGGCGCTTCATGCATGTCGAATGGAGGAAACCCAATCGGTATCATCTTATGTTCTCAAGATGAAAAGCCACATTGATCGCCTCAAACGGCTAAATTGTCCCGTCTCCAAAGAGTTGGCTACGGATTTGATCGTCAACTCTTTAACAAAGAAATTTGAGAGCTTTGTTATGAATTACAACATGAATGGATGATAAAGCGCCAGGTCCTGATGGTTATACTTCGGTTTTTTTCAAAAAATCGTGGGATATTGTCGGTAAAGAAGTGACGGATGCGGTTCTGCAATTCTTCGAAAATGGTAAAATTCTGAATCAGATTAACCATACTGTCCTTGCTTTATTGCCTAAAAAAGACGTTCCTGACTCGGTTTTGGATTATAGACCTATTTCGTGCTGCAATGTTTTATATAAATGTATTAGCAAGGTTATTTCGGATAGGTTGAAAGGCAGCCTGGGGTATCTTGTCAGCATCAACCAATCGGCCTTTGTGCCCGGTCGGAGGATTTCGGATAATATTCTTCTTACTCAAGAGCTCATGCACAATTATCATCTTAATCGGGGGCAGCCTAGGTGTGCGTTTAAAATAGACATTCAGAAAGCCTATGATACTGTCAATTGGAGGTTTTTGGAAGGCATTTTGGTTGGTTTTGGGTTCCATTCCAGCATGGTCAAGTGGATCATGACATGTGTATCCACAGTGTCGTACTCTCTGAGTATCAATGGGAATTTGCATGGTTTTTTCAAAGGTAAACGTGGGCTAAGGCAAGGAGATCCGTTATCCCCCTATTTGTTTACGTTGGTCATGGAGGTTTTATCGTTGTTGCTTCATCGAGCTGCTGTCAGTCCGTTTAAGTTTCATGTTCACTGTGCCAAAGAAAAAATAATTAACGTCTCGTTTGCGGATGATTTATTTATTTTTGTGCATGGCGATGTGGTTTCGGTCAAGAAGATCAAAGATGCTCTGGAGAGTTTCACCAAGATGTCTGGTCTCGTCCCTAGTCCTGCTAAGAGTACAGTATTCTTTTGCAATGTTTCTCATTCGGTTAAGCAAGCTATTCTCAATATTATGCCGTTTCAAGAAGGTTCCCTTCCGGTTCGGTATTTGGGGGTTCCTCTTATATCTTCGAGACTTGTGTATAATGATTGCAAGGTTCTTATTGAGCGAATGGAGAAAAAGATTGTTAACTGGGTCTCTAAGTCATTGTCGTTTGCCGGGCGACTTCAGCTCATTAATTCAGTCCTTTCTTCCATGCATATCTATTGGGCTTCGGTTTTTATTATGCCAGCTCGTGTTATTAGTGATCTTGAAAAAAAGATTCGAAGATTTCTTTGGAACGCAGGTTCGGAAGGGAGAATTCGAGCTAAAGTAGCGTGGAAACATGTGTGTTTGCCTAAACAGGAAGGAGGTTTGGGTATTAAAAACATTGCCGATGTTAACAAATCCTTAATGGCTAAACACATATGGAGTATTCTTACCAAAAGGGAGTCTATCTGGGTGAAATGGATTCATGACCACAAGCTTAGAGGAAGAAATTTCTGGGAGGTGCCATGTAGAGGAAGTATGAGTTGGGGGTGGCGTAAATTGTTATCCATCCGAAACATCATTCGGCCTCATGTTTGGTCGGCTATCAAGAGCGGTTCCCAAACGAATATTTGGAGTGACATGTGGTGTTCGAGTAGTCCTCTCATTTCGTTCATCTCGCCTAGAAACATAGCGAATGCTGGTTTCTCGCTTAGATCAACAGTTGCGGATTTGATTGATCAGGATGGTAACTGGAGATGGCCTCAAGCTTGGCTGGATCTTTTTCCAGTCTTAATCACAATAGCGGTTCCGACAATTGATCCTAATGGTGTGGATACTCTAGTATGGAAAGATGGGGAAGGTAAGATTCATGACTTTCAATCGGCTAGTGTTTGGAATACAATCCGGAATCGGGAAGGGCAGGTGATGTGGGCGGATATGGTTTGGTATACGCAATGTATTCCTAGGCATTCTTTTCACCTTTGGTTGGCGTTTAGAAACAAGCTCAAAACGCAAGATAGACTGGCTATTTGGGAAGCGGGTAGTCATACCAATTGGAATTTAATGTGTTGTCCACTGTGTAACCATGATAGAGATACTCGGGATCATCTGTTCTTCCAATGTTCTTTCGCAGCGAAGACATGGAATGAAGTTAAGAAGCTGGTTATTTTGAGCAATGTTAATGATTCTTGGTCGTCGGTCGTTGCTTGGGTGGAGCTACATGCAAAATCTAAGAGCGCAGATCATATTGTGTGCAAACTTTTGATTGCGGCTTCGGCTTATTATATTTGGCAAGAGCGGAATAACAGGCTTTTCAAGAACAACAAAAGAACGGCTGAACAAGTGGCTGAGGTTATTAAGTCGTCGGTTCGGTTGAAACTTATGGGATTCAAATTTCGGCTTGCTTCGGCTAAGAAAAGGATTTTCAAGAGATGGAAGATTGAAGATAATGGAGCGGACCCGGGCTAGAGTCTTATTTCTGTGTTTTTTGTGTTTTCGGTTGGGTCTAGCAGTTTGAGTTGTGAGTGTTAGTCTGGTTTTGTTTTGTTGATTGTGATTGTGTTTTCCTAGGCTTGGCATGTCAAGTCTAGTTGGTGTGTTACACTGACACACCTTTGTACTGATTGGTTATTTTATAAAATTTTCCGGGGTAACCCTTTACCCAAAATACAACATGAATGGATGGGACAAGAGCATTGGTGAGCTTCATGCAATGCTCAAAATGGCCGAAGCAAGTATGGGCAAAAAGGCTTTACCCGTCCTAGCGATCAATGAAGGAGGCAACAAGAAGAGGCCCCACCCCGACTCTAAAGCAACCTATGCTAAAAGAAAGGGACACGTCAAGGGAAAGGGAAAAGGAAAAGCTAAAGCAGAACCCCCCAAACCAAAAGAGAAGAAGCAAAAGGTTGCTACAAATGACCCATGTTTTGAATGTGGTGAGATAGGACATTGGAAGAGAAATTGTCCAACCTATCTCAAAGAGTTGAAAAACAAGAGGGATGCAGGGCAAACCTCAGGAACTTTCTTTATGATACATGTTGAGCTTAATGTTATTTCTTCTAACACATAGGTACTAGATACCGGATGTGGAACTCATATTTGCAACGTTGCAGGGGTTCAAAAGAAATAAACATTACAAAAAAGGGGACGCTAGTCTCTTTATGGGCAACGGAGCAAAAGTTGAAGTCGAAGCTCAAGGAGACTACGTTTTAGAACTTCCAAGTGGTTTGGAAGTTATTTTGAAGAATGTTTTGTATGCTCCTAGTTTGACTAGGAACATAATTTCAGTTTCCCTTTTAAAACAATCTGGTTTCAATTTCGAATTTGTTAACTATGACATTTATGTTTCTAAGAATGATGTGTTTTATTTTAAAGCTATGTCTTTAAATGGTATTTATGAATTAGATCATGATAACGCATCATATGATAGCTCAATGTACCAAGTAACCAACAAGAAACTCAAAATGGATTTGAGTGATTCCTACCTTTGGCATTGTCGCCTTGGACATATAAGCAAGAATCGCATGCATACACTTCAGAAAAATGGTCTTTTGAATACAAATGAAGATAATTCATTTGATGTATGCGAGTCTTGTTTACAAAGCAAAATGACCAAGACGCCCTTTAGTGGAACATTTGAAAGGGCTAAGGACTTATTAGGTATCATACATTCAGATGTATGTGGTCCTTTTAAGCCGATGACTAGGAATGGTGAAAGATTTCAAAGATTTGAAATGTTCCTAAAACACAAGGATGAAGCATTTGAAATGTTCAAAGATTTCAAAAGTGAAGTAGAAAATCAACTCAAGAAAACAATCAAAGTCCTTCGCACCGATAGAGGAGGTGAATACCTTAGTGGTGCTTTTCAAGATCATCTTAGGAGTTGTGGGATTATCTCACAACTTACTCCACCTGGAACACCACAACACAATGGTGTGTCCGAAAGGAGAAATCGAACTCTATTAGATATGGTTCGATCTATGATGGCTAGAAGCACACTGCCTCTATCATTTTGGGGTTACGCTTTGCTCTCCGCAGTCCGTATATTAAATATGGCCCCAACCAAGAAAGTGGAAAAGACACCTTTTGAAATATGGCATGGAAACCCTCCATCATTATCATTCTTAAGGGTTTGGGGTTGTGAAGCTTATGTTAAGCAATACACTCCAAATAAATTGGAAGTCCGATCTACTAAGTGTATCTTTGTAGGATATCCTAAAGATGATATAGGATATTATTTCTACGACCCAACCGAGCAAAAGGTATTTGTTGCTCGAAAGGGTAAGTTCTTAGAAGCTAAGTTCCTTATGGAAGGAACCAGCGATAGAACAGTGGAACTTGAGGAGGATCAAGAACCACAAGACGATACACGTTTGGTTGATACTAGCACTCAATAAGAGGTTGTTGAAAACGATCAAGAGGTTGATCAGAACACACAAAATGTTCGCAGATCTGGTAGAATTAGCAATCCACCTGAAAGATATGGATTTTTCATGGATGGATGCTACGTGGTAGATTCAGATGAACCAACCACATACCATGATGCAATGTCAAAATCCGATTGCGACAAATGGCTTGAAGCCATGAACATAGAGATGCAATCCATGTATGACAACCAAGTTTGGGAATTGGTTGTGCCACCACTTAACTCTAAAGTAGTTGGAAGTAAGTGGGTTTTCAAAAAGAAAACAGATATGCATGGTAACTTGGATACTTATAAAGCAAGACTTGTAGCAAAAGGTTTCACTTAAACTCAAGGAATTGATTATGATGAGACCTTCTCGCCTGTAGCGATGCTAAAGTCAATCAGGATATTATTTGCCATAGCTGCATATTATGACTATGAGATATGGCAATTGGATGTCAAAACGGCTTTTCTTAATGGATATCTTGATGAAGATGTCTATATGGTTCAGCCTGAAGGTTTTGTCGATCCAAAACATCATGATAAAGTATGCAAGTTAAAGAAATCAATCTATGGATTGAAACAAGCATCTAGAAGTTGGAATCACCGTTTTGATAAAGAAATTAAGAATTTTGGATTCATCAAAAACGGTGATGAAGCTTGTGTGTACAAGAAAGCTAGTGGGAGCATCATCACCTTCTTAGTACTTTATGTCGATGACATTCTACTATTTGGGAATGACATTCCAACCATGGAAGGTGTAAAAGCTTGGCTTGGAAGTTGTTTTTCCATTAAGGATCTTGGTGAAGTAGCCTACGTTCTGGGAATAAAGGTCTATAGGGATAGATCAAGGCGCTTGATAGGTTTAAACCAAAGTGCATACATTGACAAAGTCTTGAATAGGTTCCAAATGGAGAACTCTAAGAGAGGTTTTGTACCTATTCAAAAGGGGACAATTTTGAATACATCTCAATGTCCAAGCTCAAAGGATGAGCAAGAGAAAATGAAAAGAATCCCATATGCGTCAGCTATAGGATCCATCATGTATGCAATGATATGCACTAGGCCGGACGTCTCATGCGCCTTGAGCATGACGAGTAGATACCAACAAAATCCAGGTAACAGTCATTGGATGGCTGTTAAAAGCATATTGAAATATCTTAGGAGGACTAAGGATATGTTCTTAATATATGGATCTGGTGAGGAGGAACTCGTTGTAAAGGGTTACACGGACGCGAGTTTCCAAACCGATCGAAGTGATTCTCGATCGCAATCGGGGTATGTCTTCATTTTAAATGGAGGAGCAGTCTCCTGGAAGAGCTCAAAACAAGACGTGGTAGCATTGTCCACTACAGAATCAGAATACATCGCCGCTTCATTGGCAGCCCAGGAAGCTGCATGGCTGAAGAAATTTATAGCCGACCTAGGGGTGGTCCCTACCATTCAAGATCCCCTAGAGATCTTTTGTGATAACGAGGGTGCGACTGCTCAAATCAAGGAACCTCGTGCTCACCAAAAGACTAGACATATCGAGCGGAGATTCAACTACATAAGGGATGAAGTTGAGAAAGGAAAGATATGTATCCGCCAAGTTCACACCGATCTAAACATTGCGGATCCACTCACGAAGCTCCTTGACAGAGGAAAACATGAGGGTCACACATGTTCCTTAGGACTTCGATATTCTAGTGATTGGATTTGATCTAATTTTGTATTTGGATATTGAAACAATTGTTATTTTAACTCATTTATAGTATTTTGAGTTACGTTTCATATTAGCATGTTTAAATCCGTGAATAAGTTAGTTATTCTAAATGTCCGTAGTCGATCATAGTTGTGGGAACAAACATGAATGTAAGACTATTATGAACTTGGATTGGTGGATATTCATTCAGAATGAATATAGAGCAAAGTGTTGCTGCCAAAGTTCATGGATATTTGTGGGATACAAATATTGGACTGACTCGCTCTCAAATATTACTGCATGGAATCATTTGTGATTGATCATAAGTAAATTTTGAGTTAAGGCGAATATCATAGTATCCTCTGACCTGAGATACATATTGGGTCTTGATATTCACCAAATATTATGCCTTGACTTATTTCTTCACTGTCAGTAATATGATAGTACATAAGGCTGAGCTAAGGTGTGGTACAAGGTGATTGTAAGAGACGTATATAGTCAAGAAGGGATTTGTTCCTCTTATTCGTTGAGAGTAAGATGTCTAAGGCCTGATAAAGTTAAATCAACAGAGAGTGATCACTCTATGTCTCTGGATTAAACATGACATCTGTAACGAAAGGATAAAATGATAAATTCACCTAAATCATGTTCAAGTAAGGGACTTGAAAGGGATGATGTTATTGAATGGCAAATATAATCATACGTATTGGGGGTAGTAAACCGTAGTTAGGCGTCATTTACTGCTTGCATCAATCTTCTATGTATCTTGTGCAAGTGGGAGATTGTTGAACTCTGTATGCCCAAGACACATATTAAATTGATGTGGCTAATACGTTATGATCCAAGTCGAGTCATACCCAATAACAAGCTAGACAAACACTTACAATATTTATATATGATATGATCAAACAAATAAATATCAACACTTACAATATTTAGAAATTGGTTTTCTAAATAATTGCACTTGACAAACTAATAAATTATATGGATAATTTATTTTGAGAGAGTATTTTATTTTGTTATTTAATGGGTTAAATAACATAATAAAAGATAGCATAAGTCTTATAACATATGTTATCATGAGGATAACTCGTGTCCAAAGAGGCCTCAGGTTGTTTCGAGTGGGGAGTCTAGTAAGAAAATTGATGATTTTCAGGTTGTGGGTGCAAAGAAGAAGAAATCTACTAACCAAGGTCTTCACATGAAAAATCAAAAGCCTAAGGTAGTGTACAGACCAGTTGTAAACCCTAAACCAATCTCGTCCTTGAAGAAGCCGGTAAACAATCAGGTATCAACGTCAAACCCCTTTGATGCTCTTAAGGATGATGATGGTGGACATGGAGGTAGTACTGTGGGTCGTATAGAGAAGAAGGAGAAAAAGTCGAGTGACAGGCAGGATTCAGATGAAGAGGAGGTCGAAGAGGTCTACAATGAAACTAGTGCTTTTATGACATCGGGTACTCATCCATTCTCTTCGAAAGCAGGGGCAAGCACCTCTTCCACAAAATTCTCAAATGGATAAGCTGCTTTGGGTTCGTTTGAAGGGGTTGCCGGTTTGTGGCAACTTTATTTTTGATGATGGCGGTTGAGGATTTTGTTTTTGTTTTTTTTCATTGTTTTGTCTACTAGATCATGATGTATAGTAGGCTAGGTTAC
Source organism: Helianthus annuus (assembly GCF_002127325.2). Lineage (NCBI taxonomy): Eukaryota > Viridiplantae > Streptophyta > Magnoliopsida > Asterales > Asteraceae > Helianthus > Helianthus annuus. The sequence continues at coordinate 164,744,218 of NC_035447.2, read as the reverse complement.
GGGGTGTCATAGTTGTTTTTGTTTTGCTGGGTCATACATATATGGGGCATGTCCTATATATGAACTAGTGGGGAACACATCCTCACTACTTGTACTTATTTGCGGTTGCATTTTTAATAGATTCACCGGGGTAACCCTTTACCCAAAAAAAAAAAGTCTTATAACATAAAATGTTATATTTTATAAAAGTTATAAAATACATATGTAAGACTTATATTATTTTATAAAAGAAAATTGATTTTTTATATAAATAAAGACTAGGCCGCCACCCCCCCCCCCATGGGGTCTTCACAAAATTGTTGGTCCAATCACACCACATGTATGTCTTACAAGTTAGATGGATTGTGATTGGGTGTTCTTCCCAAGCTATTTTTGGCCAATTACTTTACATGCAATTGCATGAACCTTGATTGGGGAAGAATGATGGTCCAATGACATTTCATGCAAATGTCATAACTAGAGGCCTTTTGGTTGGGCAAGATGGGTGGCAAGATTCTCTCTCCATCTATAAATACCAAGATGTCAAATGAATGAAGATGGAAGACTTGTGTTTTTCTCTCCAAAAATCGGTCCTCATAAGGTGTTCTTAAGGTTTTCGATTTTTGATTCAAGTGTTGAAATCCTAGCTACAATCGTAGTGTTTGTTGGAAGCTTGGGGTATACAAGCTTGAGGTCTTCTACTCTTGAGGACAACCATTTCAAGAAGCATCATCCTTTTCATCATCCTATTACTCCAAGAAGGTAGTTTTCTAAACACCCTATGGTTGTGTATGATAGTATGCATCTTCATATATGGATCCGGGTTTTTGGGATTTTACTTATAAATGAAGTTTACATCATAAAAGTAACATGTTTTTAAACATTATTCCGTTGCGTTTTTATTTCATATGGATGAAATTACTTTGATAAACATGTTAAAATCCCATCAATGTGTGGGGGTTGTGGGTAGCGACTGAATCTGATGTTTGTTAACTTACCCTTTGGTGGTTTGTTAATTCGAGAAGCGAGAAGCGAGGTGATCGAGTCATGAAGGTTTGAATGTTATTAGTGAGGCAACCACAAATAGTTTTTTTACAATTAAAACGAGGACGATTTAAACGATTTGAACGAGTTAACGATTTGGAAAAACGATTTTAACGAGTTAAACAATTTGGGTAAACGATTGGTTTTGGTTTGTGTTTAGATAACGGGACGGGTGTAATGTGATGAAAGCATGGTGGATACGCCGCTTGTACTTCCTATGTATAAGTGTTTTCATCATATTACATACCGTGGTGTTTTTTAGTTCACTTGTGTAAACGATTTTGAAACGATGTCACACAACAATGTTTTCTTAAAGATATAAACCATACGAGTTTTTAGCAAGTTTTTACAAGATGTTTTACAAGTTGGTTTTCTAAAACAAATGTTTTTGGGGTTAAGAAGCATGGCTACGAGATTTTATTAATTATAACCCACTTGATTTGAGTTGGTTAAATATGTTGCAATACACTTTTTAAAACAAGGTTTATATTTTGACTCATGCAGTCTAATAAAGTACTGCAACATATAAACGAGCCATGATTCCGATACTCTTATAAAAACCTATGTACTCGCCAGCATTTCTTTGCTGACTAAGTTTTTACATATGTTTCAGGTGTTGATGCTTGATTGATTTCTAGGATGCATGCGTCACGTAGGATCTGGACAAGGCCTTAGTAACAAAATAACTATGATAGTCAATAAGAAACTTGTTTGTGATGTGATAAGAAAATGTTAATATTTAATGTTATCAATAAAACGAAACACTTTTTGTATCCATGGTTTTTTTTTTTTTGGGTAAAGGGTTACCCCGGTAAATTTTATATCAAACAATAAAGCACACAAGTGCAACTGAAATGTTACACACCCGCTAGACTTGACATACCAAGACTAGGAAAACAAAACAAGAAAACAACCAAACCACAGAAAACAGCTACCAAAAGAACAACCAAACAAACACGACCCAAGCCATTAAACCGGCCCAAACAGTACACATCTAGCCAGGATCAATGACCAAGTTCCTAGCCGGAATCTTCCACTTCTCAAGAAAACGACTGTTCACAAAACCCAACTTGAACTTTAGAGTCATGAGACGCATACGAACTATATTAATGATCTCCTGAGCCAAGATCATCGCCGTACGCTGGTTCCGAGAGAATAGCCTAGCATTCCTTTCTTGCCATACAAAATAGGAAGCTGCCGAAACCACAAGTCTACTAGTAACGTTGGCCGGTTGTTGCATATTCAAATTATCAGTCATCCATTGCATTATGTCAGTCCATCGGCCATTTACATCACCCATACCAGCTATATCCTTGATAGTATCCCATACCTCCGAAGAGTAGAAGCATTCAAAGATCAAATGGTCCCTCGAGTCCTTATCATGGTTACACAAGGGGCAACACATGAGGTTCAAGTTCGTAGCACTTCCCGCCTCCCAAATGGTCAATCTATCTTGGGTTTTAAGTTTGTTTCTAATAACCAGCCACAAGTTAAAAGAGTGCCTCGGGATACACAATTTAAACCAAACCATATTAAGCCAATCAACGATATTCTCACGATAACGGATATTATTCCATACCTCCCACGAAGAAAAATGAACTGCTTTTCCTTCAGAGTTAATCCAAACCAACCGATCTTGAGCACCAAGCAACCGGCCACCTCCAATGGCCGTTAGAATCCACCAACTCTGCCACAGTAGCTTGCAAGTTAAAACCTGCATTAGCTATAGTTCTCGGACTAACATAAGCACGGATCGGACAAGCAGTACACCAAGTATCGCTCCATACATTCGTGTTGTTGCCATTACCGATAGACTTCCACATATAAGGCCGAAGCAAATCACGTAATGCAAGAATTTTCCTCCAACCCCATGTCATACTACCCCTACAAGGAAGCTCCCAAAAGCTTCTACCCTTCAGTTTATAAATGTAAACCCATTGAACCCATAGCGACTTCCTGTTGGTCAACACACTCCATATATGGGACGAGATGAGAGCTTTATTGACATCCGCAATGCAGCGAACACCCAGCCCACCCTCATTTTTTGGAAGACAAACTACCTTCCAAGCAACCTTGGGTTTAACATCCTGCTGATACTTACCAGTCCATAAGAAAGCACGCATACGCCTTTCAAGATCACTCACCAATTTAGCTGGCAAGAGAAAAACTGTAGCCCAATATATGTGCATTGCTGATAGAACCGAGTTAACCAGTTGTAGCCGACCAGCAAATGACAACAATCTCGTCATCCAGTTGTCAATCTTCTTCTCCATTTTCTCTACTAAGATTTTGCAATCCTTGTAAGAGAGTTTAGTCGATATTAAAGGAACACCCAAATAACGGACAGGAAGCGTACCCTCTTTGAATGGCATAATATGAAGAATGCCTTGTTTAATCGACTGGGGAACATTCCCGAAATAAACCGTGCTCTTTGGCATACTAGGGACAAGACCCGAAATCTTTGTGAAATTCTGAAGCGCATCTCTTAGCACCTTAACCGAAGCTAAATCACCATTTTTTTTTGGGTAAAGGGTTACCCCGGTAAATTTTATATCAACCAACAATCAAAAACAAGTGAGAAGCAAAAGTACTTCTCAGTTCTCTCGGGAGACATGCCAACCGAGAGCCAACACGCGTCAGCAAACAAGACGCCTACAAAAACACCAGTCAAACCAAAACATACCACAAATCAAAAGAACTAAGACCTAGCCGTTATCATCATCTGCTAATAGTAACCCCCGTGGAAGCGACCAATCTCGTCAAACTCGTTCCGTTTGCACCGAGCGCCTGAGTCTCATTGTTTGGAGCTTTAGCCAAACCGTTGAGAGAGTCACGTCCACCAACTGCGCCTTACTTCTTCGTTTGGTCGTAAATAATCTTCGGTTTCTTTCATCCCAAACAAAGTATGCCGCCGCACTCACCACAAGCTTAGCGATCACATGAGAAGCCTTCTTGGAGTTTGCTATACCCACCAAGTAATCAAAAATAGCATGCCACTGGTTCGAAATTTCTCCCATATCAGCTTTAACCTTCACTTCATTCCAAACCTCCGATGCGTATCCACATTCAAAAAACAAATGCTCATGAGAGTCCGGACCTGATGTACATAAAGAACAACACATAAGATTAAAATTAGCATTTCCTGAAGCGTTCCATGCTTGCATAACGTCTTGAGTCTTCAGCTTTCTATTCACTATGAGCCACATAACGAAAGAATGTCTCGGGATCGCTTGCGAAAACCAGACCACCCCCGCCCATGGCACCTCGTTCTGCATTGTTCGGACGTCATCCGAAACCGACGCCGAACTAAAGTCCACTTTAATACCCTCTCTACTCCGCCAAACAAGCTTATCTTGGTGATTAGCATGCAAGACGGGCTGCCGCAAGGTAGTTAAGGCAGGAAACCGCACAACCCATTGAGTAGGCCATCGCCATTCACCATGTGAATAAACCTCCGCTAGTTTTGTCTTCATGTTAAAACCCGCATTAGCAATCATTCTAGGAGTCACCATATTACCGATTGGGCAAATCACATCCCATTTATCGAACCAAACCAACGTGTTAGATCCATCACCTATTTCGGTCCAGATATGATTTCGTAACATTGGTCGCAAGTTTAGCATCTTCCTCCAACTCCAAGTTATATTACCCTTAATTGGAATTTCCCAAAACGATCTATTCTGGAGGCGATATGAGTGAATCCATTTTACCCACAGCGATTCACGGTGGGTAAGCACACTCCAAACATGAACAGACATCAACGCACTATTCATGTCTCCCACTCGACGTATCCCCAACCCTCCTTCATTTCTAGGCATACAAACAGACTTCCATTTCACCTTGGCCTTTCCTTTTATATTACCACCTTGAGCCCACAGAAACCGCTTCATTCTATCTTCTAAATCTTTTGTAACCCTTTTCGGTAAAATAAATACCGAGGCCCAATAAATATGTAACGAAGAAAGGACCGAACGAATCAATTGAAGTATTCCTGCAAATGATAAGCATTTAGTTTTCCAATCTGAAATTCTAGCATCCATCCGTTCAACGAGCTGTTTACAATCTTTGTATTGGAGCCGAGTAGAAATAAGTGGCACTCCAAGATATCGAACCGGCAAGCTTCCCTCCTCAAACGACATAATAGCTAGGATTCGATGCTTGACCTGGTCCGTTACATTACCAAAAAATACAGTACTTTTGGCCATGCTCGGAACCAGACCAGACATATTCTTAAACAAATTTAGCGCATCCATTATGATTTTAGCGGACCTATTATCTCCCCTTGCAAACAAAAACAAATCATCCGCAAAGCACAAGTTGATTATTTTCTGCTTCTCACACTTACAGTGAAACCTGAAGTCATTTGATACCGCGACCTGTTTATGTAGAATCAACGTAAGGACTTCCATCACAATTGTAAACAAATAAGGGGACATAGGATCCCCCTGTCGCAAACCCCTTCTCCCTTTAAAGAAACCATATAGATTCCCGTTAATAGCTAACGAAAAAGAAGTAGAAGCAACGCACGCCATCACCCACTTCACCATTTTTTCATGGAAACCGAACCCCACCAATATCTTCTGTAAAAAATTCCAATCCACCGTGTCATATGCTTTCTGAATATCGACTTTAAATGCACACCGCGGAGGACCAACATTTCGATGATAATTATGCATCAATTCTTGAGTTAAAAGAATATTATCAGAATTTTTTCTCCCCGGGACAAAAGCAGACTGATTAATGCTCACAATATCCCCTAACCCTTCCTTAATGCGATTAGAAATTATCTTACTAATGCACTTATACAAAGTATTGCAACATGAGATAGGCCGGTAGTCCGTAATAGACATCGGTGTAGTAACTTTAGGAATCAGAGAAATTATTGTATGATTTAGCTGTTGTAACAATTTACCATTCCTGAAAAAATCTTTCACGGCTCGGCATACATCATTTCCAACAATATCCCAGCTCTTCTTAAAGAAAACCGAGGTGAACCCATCTGGACCGGGAGCCTTGTTACCTGCTATGGAGAACATCACTCCTTTAATCTCTTCATCCGTAACATCTCAAACCATACCATAAGCTTTATCAACCGACAATACATTAGAAAATAAATCTGGAGACGGATCAATACTTATAGCGCCAGAACTCCCAAAAAACCGAGTATAATGATCAACCATTACTGCGGAACCGCACCCCCTTCAAACAAATTACCATTTGCATCCCGAATCGAAAAAATTCTACTCCGGTGATTTTTTGCTTTTACCACATTATGAAAAAATTTCGTATTCGAATCCCCCAATGCGAGCCAATCAACTTTTGATTTTTGTTGTAAAAACATTGCTTCATCTCGAGTCGCATCTATATACCTTTTGATAAGGTCATCATGCTGTGTTTTCAGCTCTAAGTTCATCGGAGCTTCATCCATCGCCCTTTGACACGCATCCAGATTGTTCCGCGCCTCTTTTACCTTTTCATGCAAGTTACCTTGCTGTTGAAAAAGCTTACGTAACGGTCTCTTAAGGGCTTTGAGTTTCTGAACTACTTGGAACATAGGGAACCCCTGCATATCTACATCCCAAATGCGTTTAACCTCTTCCATAAAACCCTTTTTCTCCGACAACAAATTCAGGAATTTAAAAGGTTTCGGTTTCTCCCTCGTAATACTCGGCAGAGTAAGAATACATGGTGAGTGATCCGAAATTCTGTATGGGTGGTAGCACGCCGCTGCCGCTGGGAAAACGTCAATAAACGGAGTGTTGCCCATAACTCTATCTATCTTTTTAAACACCGCACCTTGTTTCTGTTTGTTCGACCACGTGTAGTGCAAACCAGAGCTATTAATATCAAATACCTCAATATTATTCACGCACTCCTTAAACTCCCTCATCCCAACACTACTTGTTGATGAACTTGTTAACGAGTCTTCCAAATACAATGATGAGTTAAAATCTCCCATTATAACCCATGGATTATCCTTCATAAATGAGTGATGAGAACACATGTCATCCCATAGTTTTCTACGGTTCTTATAGTGGTTATCAGCATAAATAAACGAGCAAAAAACTGTTTTCCGATCCATTTTGAAAATAATCTGAGTGTGCATTACCTGATCAGATTGGGTTAACACCATAACATCAACAACATCGGCATCCCACCCCACCATAATACGTGTTCCTTTTTGACAGCATCCCGAGTTAGTCGCCCAACTCCAAGACCGACACACTTTTTTTGCAAACACTCGATACATTAGAAGCATCCACATGAGTCTCCATAATAGCACAAACCTGCAAATGATTATCCTTCATGACCTGCCGAACCTCTTTTTGTTTCAGGGGTCGGTTCAAACCCCTTATATTCCATGCGGCTAAACTACCCATTAATACCCTCTTTCCCCGGGTGTGCTTGCACCCTCAGCTCCTTTCTTTTCCAATTTTTTATCTAAGTAGTTTGGGATTTCACCTAAGAGCTCATCCACCTCTACCCCATCATCAATAACCTCCTCATATCCGTCCTGACCTCCTTTAGCTTTTGGTTTCGGTTGGCCACTAGATTTGTCATTCAAACCATCCGTATGCGGCAGCCCTTCATCGACCTGAAGTACATCGAACGGGTTTGAGACATGAACCCGAGACGACGAAGCAATCGCCCCATCAACCTTCTTCTTAACCACCGGCCTGTATATCATTTTTTGTTTCTGCGTTTTTAAGTTAACACCTTGCTGACCTCCTTTCTTATTTTTTGCTTTTACTTCATGGAAGTTGTCTTTTTTCTTATTAAGATCATTATTTTCCTCTGGTTTCGGTTTCTTTGGACATGTATTGTCATCATGTCCAAATACACAACAGGTAGAGCATCTTAGCGGTTCCCAGTCATATTCAATTTTCACCTCAGCCGTTGAGTATCCTGTTCCTTCCATAGACGGTATAGCAACCTTAACACTACGTTTCAATTCTTTTCCTGCATGAACTTCTATAAGCGCCCGCGCAAAGCTGCTCCTACCCCAAGATTCGGAACACATAGATGCCATGTAAGAATCTACCATCTTAGGCACTCCTATCTTCGAAGCTAGTAGACTCAACCCATCTTCAGTAAATGCAGGTAACGGCACTTCATGCATTTTAACCCACACAGGAATCTCGGTAATTTCCTCCTTCATCACATTAGCCGATGATGACCATTGTTTCAGAATATTAGGAACATTCCTTATCATCCATGGACTATCCTCCAGTAACTGTTCCATCCCTTGCTTCGTGTTAAACTTGAAGAAGAAAAACCCCTTAGTGTTCATCATCATTCTAGATAACCCATATTTTGCCCAATTATGTTTCACATAATAATCAACCACAGGATAAGCTAACCTCTTTCCCAAGAAGTATCCGTACAACGTATTCGGAAATCTATCATTCACTTCTTTAACAGAGGATACGGGTATGACAACATCTATCCCATCCATGGTATCCGTCGCTTCCATCTGCCGAAAGTTGATCTTTACTTCCTGTTTTTGAGCTTGCACCACCTTAGCAAAGGTAATCGTCGGTTCTGTCTCCTTATCCGCCACATTCTGCACATTCACTTCACCCTTATCTTGCACTCCAGAACCCATACTAGGGTTTGCATGTGGCTTACGAAAATCAGCATATGTGGGAACTTTCAAGGGGGTATTCCCAACCTGTTTTGACATCACCTATAAAGTCCAGACTTACAGGAGTAGATATGGCCGCTAACCCGTCAAGAACTGATGTATTGTTTGTTGAATACATACCTCTCCTAGGCATTAATGGGTTCCCTTCAATATTTTTTTTTGGGTAAAGGGTTACCCCGGTAAATTTTATATATCAACCAAATAAAACAGGGCGTATCAAGACATTGATACACACTACAAGCCTTGGCATACCAAGACTAGGAATCCAAACAACCAGACACAACCCAAACAAACACAACCAAAAAACAACAAAACAACCCGAGAAAACAAAACATCACGACCCAAAACGAAAAGAAAAACTAGAAGACTACAAACTCTCTAGCCTGGGTCTATATCCACGTTCTGCTTCCAGCCAAGCCATTTATCCAACAACCTCTTTTGCTTCAAGTCACCACCAAAACGGAATCCCATAAGCTTGAGTCGAACTGTATTAATAATGATCTTCGAGAGCACACTAGCATTCCGCCGTTCGCGAGAAAACAGACGAGAGTTTCTTTCTTGCCATAAAAAATACGTTGAAGCCGCCACCAGAAGGTTGGAAACTATGCTTTCTAGAGATCTAGATTGAGCATGACCTTCTATCCACTGAATAATCGAGGACCAAGAGTTATCAACATTACCCATATCAGCCATATCCCTAACCAAACCCCATACCTCCGATGAATAAGAGCAACTAAAAAATAAATGATCCCTGGAGTCACGATCGTAGCTGCATAATGGGCAACACATGAGCCGAAGATTGGTAGCACTACCCGCCTCCCAAACTGCCATCCTATCTTGCGTTTTCAATTTATTTTTTATGACCAACCAAAGATGGAAAGCATGCCTCGGTATGCACTGGCTGAACCAAACCGACTTTGCCCACTCAACTTTACTATCTCTATGTCTCAGGGTGTCCCAAACCTCCCAGGAGCCAAAGCCCCGTAGGTTACCCTCTAAGTCTTTCCACCGAAACCGATCCTCCACCTCAGGCACTATATGGACAGAATCAATAGTAATAAGAACAGGAAACAGGTCATACCACTCCTGAGGCCAAAGCCATTGGCCATCATTATCAAGAAGATCCGCTACCGAGTCATTTACTGAGAAACCTGCTCTAGCTATAGACCGCGGGGTGATAAATGATCGTAAGGGGCTGCATGTACACCAGTTATCACTCCAAGCGTTTGTCTGGCGGCCGCTCTGGATAAACTTCCATATAAAAGGACGAACTATAGGACGTATAGCGAGAAGCTTACGCCAACCCCAAGTAATATTGATCTGGCATTGAACCTCCCAAAAACTTTTACCCTTCAACTTGTAAGCGTGAACCCACTGAACCCAAAGAGACGGACGTTTAGTAATAATACTCCAGATATGCGATGTCAAACGTGTTTTATTGACATCCACGATTCTTCGAATACCCAAACCCCCCTCCTCCTTAGGCATACACACCTCCTTCCAGGCGACCTTAGCACGAACAGGCCCCTGGCTCCCACCATTCCATAAAAACCTACGAAGCTTTTTCTCCAAATCCTTTATAACACTCGTGGGAAGCATAAACACCGAGGCCCAGTAAGCATACATGGCAGCTAGGACCGAGTTGATTAATTGAAGTCTCCCTGCAAACGAAAGGGATTTTGTCATCCAATTATTTATTCTTCTCTCCATGCTTTCCATCAAAATTTTACAGTCTCTAGCCGCCAACCTCGTTGAAATCAACGGAACTCCAAGGTAACGGACCGGCAATGAGCCCTCTTGAAAGGGCATAATGTGCAGAATCTGATCTTTCAAAGAACCCGAAACATTACTGAAGAAAACTGTGCTTTTTGGGACACTTGGAACAAGACCCGATAAATCCGTAAATTTCTCCAGAGCCTCTTTCATTTTTTTAACCGAAACACAATCCCCATGAGAAAACAAGAACAAGTCATCCGCAAACGAAATATTAATTATCTTCTGTTTAGCACAATTGACATGAAACTTAAACGAAGAGCTCGAAGCAGTTTGCTGAAGAATAAGGGTTAAGACCTCCATAACTAAAGTAAAAAGATAAGGGGACATCGGATCCCCTTATCTAAGCCCCCGTTTTCCTTGGAAAAAACCATGCAACTCACCATTGATGCTCAACAAATATGACACCGTAGAAACACATGTCATAATCCAATTGACCATTTTAACATGAAACCCAAACTGATGCAAGACTGACTCCAGGAAAGTCCAACTAACCGTATCATACGCCTTTTGAATATCAATCTTAAAAGCACATCTTGGCTGACCTCTATTAAGATGATAATTGTGCATTAACTCCTGGGTAAGCAAAATATTATCAGTTATTTTCCTGCCTGGAACAAACGCCGACTGATTAATGCTAACCAACTTATCAAGGCTTCCTTTTATTCTATCCGTGATAATCTTGCTAATGCACTTATACAGCACATTACAACAAGAAATAGGCCGGTAATCAAGCACAGAGTTAGGGGTATCCACCTTAGGAATCAAAGCAAGAATAGTATGATTGAGCTGCTTTAACAGTTTACCATTCTCGAAGAAATCTAGCACAGCATTAGTAACCTCATCCCCCACTATATCCCAAGCCTTTTTAAAGAACGCCGATGTGAAACCATCTGGGCCTGGAGCCTTATTATCACCAATACTAAACATAGCTTGCTTAACCTCTTCACGAGTGACCTTTCTAACCATATGATCCGCCGACTGCTGACTAAGTGTATTCAGAAACAAATCACCATCAACACTAGCAGGCCTCGTATGATCCGAGCCTAAGAAAGACGTATAATGATCAACAAGGGCATGAGGAACATTTTCACCTTCAAACCGGTTACCATGCACATCAAGAATGCACCTAATTTTGCTCCTCGCATTCCTACTTTTCACACATTTATGAAAATAGGACGTGTTAGAATCACCCGCACAAAGCCACTCAACTTTGGATTTTTGCTTTAAAAAGCATTCCTCATCGTAAGCTGCAACCTGAAATTCCTGAAGGCACTTTGCGGCTTTTTCTCGGATATCCACGTTTAACGGTTCAGAATCGACAAGTTTTTGAACCTCATCTAGTTCCTTACGTAACCGAGACACTTTTTCATGGAGATTCCCTTGTTGATGCAATAACTTTCGAAAACTCGGTTTCAGATTTTTCATCTTCTGAACCACCGAGAACATAGTAAAACCTTGAATTTTTTTTATTTATTTTTATTTTTTTTTTGGCCCACTCCAACGCAACAACCTGCCTGAACTCCTCTTTAGATGTCAAAAAATTCGTGAACTTAAACGGCTTATGCTTGGATCGAGCAGCCATGGATAACGTAAGAATACAAGGAGTGTGGTCTGACACTCTAGCAGCCATGGTTCCCTTCAATATTTGTAACTCGTAATCCAATGCCACGTACAGGAGCCGTACCAGGTGTTGTTTCAGACTCCTCATCCCTCGCAGCAGATTTGTTACCTCCAACCTCATTACTCGATTTCAGGTATCCATCCCCATCATCTTGTTCGACTCTCTCCATGATCACGTACACTTAACAACCATGCAAAGAACCAGCTTCAAACTAGCGACTAACTAAAAACCCTAAATCTAGCAAAACCCTAACCCTAAAATCCTCACGAAATCAAATAGAGCACCCGATCAATCAAGGTTACTGCCTTACCAGTATGACCGAAAGACCCAATACGCTATCTAATCAGATCAGACTTTAAGATTAAGGCCGGTGAAGAAGAAAAAGAATAAACCCAAGAAAAAATCGAAACAGAAAGTGCTAACGAGTTCGTTACAAGAGTTTGATAAATCAAATCTTGATTACAGACTGTTATACACCCACAGCTCGAAAGAATCAAGGATCCATGGAAGAAGAAGAATCGCCTGCTAGAGAGAGAGAATTAGGGTTTTTTTCAAGCTTGCAACCTCCTACGCTAAATCACCATTTGCAAACATAAACAAATCATCCGCAAATGAGACATTAATAAACTTTTGTTTTTTGCAATGAAGATGGTATCTGAAAGCATTACTTTTGGTGGCTGCATCTTTGAGTAATAACGATAAGACCTCCATTACCAATGTAAAAAGATAAGGCGATATTGGATCCCCCTGCCGCAACCCTCTTTTACCTTTGAAAAACCCATAAAGGTTACCATTAATGCTTAACGAATAAGACACAGTGGTAACACAAACCATGATCCAATCCACCATCTTATGATGAAACCCGAATGCACGAATTATACTTTCCAAGAAAGACCAGCTAACCGTATCATATGCTTTTTGTATGTCAATTTTGAATGCACACCGCGAAGGCCCAATCCTTAGGTGGTAGTTGTGCATCAGCTCTTGAGTCAGTAAGATATTGTCAGATATCTTTCTTCCTGGCACAAACGCCGACTGGTTAATGTCAACAAGCACATCCAAACTACCTTTAATTCTATCCGTTAAGATTTTACTAATGCATTTATAAATCACATTGCAGCACGAAATAGGACGGTAATCAACCACTGTGTTAGGAGTAGCCACTTTCGGGACAAGAGCTATAATTGTATGATTAATTTGCTGCAAAAGTTTGCCATTATCGAAGAAATCCCGGATCGCTTTTGTAACCTCACTACCCACAATCTCCCAAGAATTTAAAAAAAAAAAAACCGAAGTATACCCATCCGGGCCCGGATCCTTATTCTCACCAATAGAAAATATAGCATTTTTTACCTCTTCAATAGTCACTGGACGCACCATATTGCTGGCAACAATCGGATCCAAGACATTCGGAAAAGTAAAAGCACTTGGTAAAGAATCCACCTGGTCCTGCACACCCAAGAACTCAGAATAGTGAGAAACCAACACCCCATACACATCGTCACCATGGAATCGATTACCAAAAGCATCTTGAATGCTATGAATCTTCATGCAAGCATTTCTCATTTTGACACAATTATGAAAATACTTTGTGTTCGAGTCACCAGCAGCCAACCATTCCGCTTTAGGAAACATTCCTCATCATACCATGGTTATGAAACAATAGCTTCTGTTACAACACTCCCCGACGTTTACGTTTACGCCACGGTTTGTTGTCCTACGTGGTCGGGGTGTGACAAGCGAGATAGCCATTGTGGTAAACGGGGGCAAAGCAAGGGAAAGAGAGGTGATTTTTTTGAGAATGGTAAACTTCATAAACAGCTCAATCACACGGTGATTTCTTTAATTCCAAAGATAAAGACTCCAGCAACGGTTTTGGATTATAGGCCTATATCTTGCTGTAATACACTGTACAAGTGCATAAGTAAGATTATCACGAACCGCATTAAGGAGGGCCTAAGTGATATTGTCAACATCAATCAGTCAGCGTTCATCCCGGGTAGAAAAATTTCCGATAATATTCTGTTCACTCAGGAACTAATGCATAACTATCATCGTAATCATGGGCCTCCGAGATGTGCTTTTAAAGTGGATATTTAGAAGGCGTATGATACAGTTGACTGGAATTTCTTGGAAAATACTCTTCGGGGTTTTGGCTTTCACCATACAATGATCAAATGGGTAATGGTATGTGTTACAACTACTACGTTTTCGTTAGCGATCAACGGGAATCTTCATGGATATTTCAAGGGGAAGCGGGGTCTGCGGCAAGGGGATCCTATGTCTCCGTATTTGTTTACTTTGGTAATGGAGGTCCTTACGTTGATTCTGCAATACCAAGTGGAGATATCGGCTGGGTTTAGATTCCATCAAAAATGCGAAAAACAAAGGATTATTAACTTATGCTTTGCGGATGATTTATTCTTGTTTGCTCGTGGTGATACAAATTCAGCTTCTGTTATTCTTGAGTCCTTGAATTTATTTAAGAATATGTCGGGCTTGGTTCCTAGCATGAATAAAAGCACGGTCTTTTTTGGGGGTGTTCCTAATTATGTTAAAGACCAGATTCGGAGTCTAATGCAGTTTGAGGAAGGTGTGTTGCCGGTTCGGTATCTTGGCGTGCCATTAATCTCCACCAGATTGATTTACAATGATTGTAAGAAGCTTGTAGAAAATATGGAATCAAGAATCTCTGATTGGAAAGCAAAAAGTCTATCTTTTGTGGGTAGACTCCAATTAATTCGATCAGTGTTATCGTCAATGCATGTTTATTGGGTGTCGGTGTTTATTTTGCCAAAACGAATCATTTATGATCTTGAAGATAAGATGCATTGTTTTCTTTGGGCACAAGGAAACAATATAAAGGGGAAAGCGAAGGTGAAATGGAGTCGAGTGTGTTTGCCTAAGAATGAAGGTGGGTTGGGCATTCGGAAACTTCTTGATATGAATAATGCGCTTATGGTAGCTCATATCTGGAGTATTCTTACAAATAGGGAGTCTTTTTGGGTAAAATGGATTCATTCTTATCGTATCCGAGGGAGAAGTTTCTGGGATGTGCCTCTTCGGAACAATGTGACTTGGAGTTGGAGGAAGATGTTGCAACTTCGACCGACCATTCGAAGACACATATGGATAAAGTTGGGCAATGGTACTAATACATTGGTTTGGTTTGATATATGGAATAACGTATGTCCGCTAAATGTATTTATCACTCCTCGAATAATAGCAAATGCGGGTTTCAGTATGTCTTCTACGGTTGCGGATATGGTTCATAATGGAGAGTGGGCTTGGCCGAATACATGGGTAAACCGGTTTCCAGCCTTAGGAAATCTGCCTAATGTGGTGTTAAATCCGGAAGCTCGGGATAGGATTGTCTGGAGATCTAGGGAAGGAGCTGAAATGGAGTACAGTACTTACGTTGTTTGGGATGATATCCGTCAGGTGCAGGATCAAGCTCCTTGGGCTCGTATCGTTTGGTTTCCTCAGGCAATTCCACGTCATGCATTTTTAATGTGGCTTCTTGTTTGTAAAAAACTCAAAGCTCAGGATATGATGAGTAGATGGGGATCAAACTATAATCTCATGTGCTGTTCACTATGCATGTCGGGACCCGACTCTCATGAACACATCTTCTTTAAGTGCTCTTTTGCATCGCAGATTTGGAATGGGGTTCGTGATTAAGCTGACATGGGATCTATTGAAGAGAACTGGGAGGATATTTTGGATTATCTATTGCAGCATGCGGAATCCAACCGAGCTAATCATATCATTGGCAAGTTAGTGGTCGGGGCTACGGCTTACTTCGTTTGGCAGGAACGAAATAACCGATTGTTTTCGTCGAAGAAAAGGAATGCAGCTCATCTGATTGAGGTGATTTTAACAACAATCCGTATGAAGCTTCACACAATGAAGTTCAAGAGAACGAGTCGTGTTAATCAAGTTTTGCTCGAGTGGAAGCTGCCGAGAGCTTTGCTTATGGATCAAGACGAATGTGGCTAAGAAACTGTAACTTTGGGCGATGTAGTTTTAGCTACTTGTTTTGTCGTTTAGACTATGTTTTATTGTTAGCGTTTTTCCTTGTGTATGCGCGTGATTACTCTAGTAGTGGCATGTCACTCTAGAGAATTGGGGGATACATAGTTCCTCACTTGTTATGATTGGTTGATGAATAAAATTTACCGGGGTAACCCTTTACCCAAAAAAAAGAGAGGTGAGTGACGCCAAGGGGAATTCCAGCACGAAAGCAAGTGTTGTTATCACACGTCCGTCCTGTCTGATTGATTCACCTTCGATTATTCAATCAAGGAAGCAGAGTCAACGGCCTTTGAAGAAAGATGACTTCTATTTTAAGATGATGACTTCTATTTTAAGATTATAAAGTGAAGGATCAGAATTTCTGGGAGATTCAATGTAGGGGTAGTATGAGTTGGGGGTGGAGGAAGATTCTATCCATTCGCAACATTGTTCGGCCTTTCGTTTGGAAAGTCATTCGGTCTGGAAGGCAAACAAATGCTTGGAGTGACAACTGGTGTCACTTGAGTCCTCTTAGGGCGATGATAACTCCAAGACGAATTGCAAATGCGGGTTTTAACCTCAGTTCTTCGGTTGCGGATTTGCTTGACATCAATGGTCAATGGAATTGGCCTCAAGCATGGTATGATCTCTATCCAGTTTTGATTGGGTTGAGCCTTGATATGCCTAACCCTCAGTTACAGGATCTTACGGTTTGGAAGGATTTGGAGGGCAATCAGCGGCATTTTAGCTCGTTGGAAGTTTGGCACAATATTCGTACCCGAGACACTCCTGTTAGCTGGGCGAATATGGTTTGGTTCAGCCAGTGTATTCCACGGCATTCTTTTCACCTTTGGTTGGTTATAAAAAATAAGTTGCGAACGCAGGACCGGTTGCGAGTATGGGAAGCGGGTAGTGAAACAACTTAAGGCTCATGTGCTGCCCTCTTTGCCAGCACAATCGAGATTCAAGAGATCATCTATTTTTCTCTTGTGATTTTGCTTCGCAGGTCTGGAGGGACGTAAGGGCTATGGTTGATATGGATACCGTTACTGGATCTTGGGCTTCAATTTTGGCGTGGATGGAGCAGCACTCGAATTCAAATACCTTAGATCGTGTGGTATGTAAGTTGGTGGTAGCGGCTGCGACGTATTTTATTTGGCAAGAACGCAATAATAGGCTCTTCAACAGAATTCATGGTTCGGTGAGTCAGGTTGCTGAGAAGATTAAACACACAGTCCAGATTCGGTTGATGGATTTCAAGCTTCAAAAGCATGTGGATTACAACAGAGTTGTGACGAGGTGGCAGATCCCAGCAAGGGCGCTGAATGAAGACCCGGGTTAAGCATATCGATGGGGGGATTTTAGATAGATAGTTCGTTCGGTGGTCGTGATTTATTGTTTCGGGTTGTTCTTTGTTTTTGGTTGTCGTGTTGTGGGTTTTGTTTAGTCTTAGTTGTCTTGACTTGTAGTGTGTGTCAGTGTTTTAGCACACCCTGTTCTTTTTTTTGGTGATTTATAAAATTTACCGGGGTAACCCTTTACCCAAAAAGACTTCTATTTTAAGATATTGAGTTGGACAGTCAAAAAGCCCAAAGGCCAAAAATAAGAGCAAAAACAGAGGAGATGTCTTCCTCATAGGCCATTGACTATCTATCCCCGGAGTCTTTCTCTCCGTCAAAGGGACTCTCTCTTTCTTGAACAAGCACGGCGCTATCAGGACAAAATCCTAGCAGAAGCAGAAAAAGAGGAAGAGAAAGAGGAGCGAACAACCACTATCACATCGTTAGATGAGCTTCAGTTGCGCCCCTTTGTGAGCGAGGGGATCGAAAGGCAAGCCAAAGGAAGTACGGCTGAGTTTCAAGACTACGAGACTAAGAGTTGGGACTAGCCGCATGTCATCTTTCTCAGAGTCTGAGCCTGACACCTCTATTATTACATCAAACAACAATTGAATTGGGATCAAAGAATTAAGGGATTGGATTTGTCCCCATCTGTCTTGTGTTCAACGAAGGAAAGCGCCCTTCCTTCTTCAGCTTGAAAGACATCTCAGGAAAGAGCTACTTCAACTGAAGAAATTTCTTTAGTAGCGAGAACCCTCCCTACTCGAGAATAAGGTCAGGAAGTGAAGCGTTTTTTTAGTTTTTCTTTCAAAATCTAGTAAGTGTTATGCGGGGGTGGGGATTCAGACCGATGAGGGACGTAGGAATTGCCCTTAACTGTCCGGAAGGCTGAAATAGCTTTCTCGGGAGACTCTGGGAGGTCGGGGTATTCAATCCAAACTTTCTAAATGAGATTGCAAAGTCTTCTTAAGGTTAAAAAAGGCTTCTGCCTCTCGGTATGAAGATATTCCGATAGATGGATGACTAGCCAACCAATAAAGCCGATACCGAGGATTTTTTAGTCTTCTATTCTAGTCTAGCCGAGTCTTTTCGCTTGGAACGGAGGGCACTGCCAGCGAACCTTTGCTCCGCCAGAAAGAAAGAATCTTATGGGAGGGGCGGATAGATTGGATCTGCTTACCATCAGGTAGAGATAGACTAAAAAACTAGATTGGACAAAGCAGCTGCCCTGTCACTGGATAGATAAAAAGTATAAGATCAAAGCCTTGTTCTTCTTCCAAAGAAGGTTCTACTTTTTCCAGGGAAAACAACACATTATGGTCATGACCAGCTAAAGATCACCGCCATCTCACGAATTGGGTATTACCGGCCGATGGCGAATAAGTCCTCACAACAAAGGTTACGTGCTTGAGATCAGAACTGGTTACAGCAGCGCTCTTGCCGCGAGACTCTTTCGCATAGAATGAATTCAGTAAGGAAAAGTAGAGCCCCCATGGTCAATTGAGAAGACTTCTATAAGAATTAAGGAATATTTAGCTCCAAAGGGTAGTCTTCCTTACGCGCGAGCTATCCCTAACCAATAAGGGAGAGCCTTTACCTTTCTTACGATCCTTATCTCAACTTTACCTTACCCCCTCCCACCTTCCCCTTTCGCTTCGTATACTCCACTTCTTCTTAGTTAAGTAGAGAACGCTACCGGCCCTGCCATCTTGCTTTACAGACCGACCGTTGGAACTTTTTTTTTCTTATGTTATATTGTCGGGTCAGCTATCGCATCTCTCTTCTCACGGAATCTTCTTATACGTTGATACATGAGTTGGTCAAAGAGAGGTAGGCAAAGGGAGAAGCGGCCACGCCCTGGGTAGTCAAGCATATCAGGTTCTAATTTCCCGTACTTATCTTCTTTTCCTTCCTGGTCTTGCAACGTATGAAGCACTAGACTCAGTCCACGGGAACCGGCTTTACGGGTTACTTTCGATTTGGCATTCTCCTCCCCTTCCTGCTTTATTGGCATTATAGATCTTGTGAAAAAGTCCGATTGACTAATGGAAGGAAGCGAACCTGTTTAAGTAAGAGTTAGCGCCTATGGAAAAGAGATTTGAATCGCTTTGTGGTGGGGTAAGCTGTGATCTTATTCCTAACTTTGGATATGAAGTAAAATAACATCACTCATTGGCAAAGCATGAATTAGCCTTCGAGTTGTGGCTTCTTGTTCATCTTTCACTATCTGACCTTTCATTTCAGGTTCTCTTCTCTTAGTTTTCCATGATCCATTCCTCTAGAAATTTGAATAACCTAATAACAGATCGATTACGCGCATCATCGCAGAATTATTTTATCGGAAGGAATTAACTAACTAGCCTAGCTGACAAGGCATGGCATGAATGGCGGGATGCTAACTCTATTCGCCCTTGCCTCTACGGGATTACTACCTTATATAAAAAATATAAACCACCAAAGGTAAGCAGTTCCCAGTCGAAAGATAAAATGATTCTTAGCAGTTAAACAAGCGAATGTCATTTTTCCCCCTATCGGTTGACTAGGCTTCCCCAGTGTCATCATCGACCCGCTCCTACACCATCTCATCCTTAGTGAATAAAAAGGGGTTCTTGTGCTTCTTAAGTAGCATTTACTTACCTTCTTCATTGAAGGCTTCCATTGATAAGGAACTGTTCTATCTAATGTGGCATTATCACGTGTGGCAAGTGTTTCTGCCTCATCCCCACCCCGATGGCTATAGTCAAGCAGAAATGACTTATATATTATTTAGTAGCTAAACCAAAGAGAAAGTAAGCCCCGCCGCTATCACTACAGCCTTTCTTAACCGGGCATAGGGCCTCTTTCCTAATTCATCTACGATCTTTCTTACAAGCACCAGAATGAGAGAAGGACTTCCTGGCTTGACTTTCTCAAATAAAAACTTCATTAATGGTTTAATGTACCAAGAATTAACAGCTAGAGTTGATAAACTGGACACTTCTGTTGCAGAAATCAAAGACATGCTGCAACAGTTGTTGAAAGTTCAAAAGGTACCACCCACTGCTGCACCAACTCCAACAGCTGCTCCATCATCTGCTCCTTCAACAGATGAGCTGTGGAGCTTATTTCAATCACTGCTCCAACATCAAAGAGGATAAGCTGATCAGCAACATGAAGTTCAAGTTCAAAAGATCAGAAATCTCATGGAGTCCAGGTTTAAATGTAGGATTGTTTTCGGACCGAACGAGTCGATCAGAAGAGTTATACTCAGTTTGAACGGCGGAAACAGACAAACTGAGGTCAATTCTGCAAGAATACACTTTAAACTGTCGATTTGATTGATTAGATTGACTTTTACAGCGTGACGACACTTCGGCAGCACTTCGTTGCAAACCGGAACAACTGTTATGAGATTTCGCTTGAGACAACCTATTTATAGGCATCCTGATTCCGCTTGAACACGTTTCAAGCGGAATTAACATGTTAAACTTCAAGCGAAATCAGCAATTTACTCTCGAGCGGAATCAAAACAAGGTGATTTCGCTTGAAACTGACTCAATGTCATTTCAAGTGGAATCTCCACTAATTCACTATCTCGTTTTTCGTGCCCTGATCTAACTAGCTCTATACAAGACTCGATACAAGATGAAGACGACAGACGGATGCACCAACAAACTCCCCCTCGGATGTTGACGGAGTCTTCAGTGTCGAGTCTTCGAATCTTCAGTCTTTATCAGTCTTTGGGCTTCTCTTTGAAGTATTTGACGCTGTAAGTATCCTCAATCTTTATCTTCTCTTCTCTTTCATCACCAACAAACTCCTTCCCTCGGATGTTGACTTCTTCTCTATTCATTTGCACCAACATAAACTCTCCCTCGAGTGTTGAATCTTTAAATTCATCAGCAGCAACAGACTCAGGATCAGAACCTGGCTCTTTGTCATTCAGACTCCCCCTCTCAATTAGCTGGGATCGCAGACTGGCTTTCACAGGTTCAAGATCGTTGCCTGTCTCAAATCTGCACATTCTCTACCACAAACATAAGTTTTATGATATTAAACTTTACCACACTCAGACACCACTTGTAAAAATCACAAAATGATTTATCTTTTAGATTCTGATGAACCACTTGCAGAATCGTTTTCTTTAAAAAAACTTCTGATGACTACTTGTAAGATAGATATTAAACTCTTTTTACTCAAACTCCCCTTCACAAAATGTCATCATGTTTAGCATTTGGAATTTTGAAAATCAGCTTTCCAACACCAGTTGTCGAAAATCTTTTTGTATTTTTCAAAATTTATGCTAAAACATACTAAAATCTTTTTGGATTTTTTAAATTCAAAAACTAACACCACATATAAAAATCAACTAGCAGAAATGAAATCTATACAGACAATATTTTTGTGAGTTTGTGTAAGAGGATCATATCAGTTTCTGAGACAAATCACCAACACCGTTAAGCTTCATTTCATTTTAAGTTTTAAACAATTCACCTAGATTGTCAGTATACTAATCCACATAAATTCTCACACAAGGTTCAACTATTTCGAGATACGATATTAATGTCTTAAGCACTTAAACTTATTCGCGTGTCCCACCACTTGAATATACTCCCGTATCCAGATCCCAATATTCAGTCTTACAGGTGAGTATACCACAGATGATATCTGTAAGGGGTTAGGTGCGAAACCGTGAGAGCTCAGGTCAGAACTCCCGTTTAGCAGAGAGATGACGACTCGACTTTAGGTGTGTCACATTTAGAGGATCTTTTCTTCAACAGCACATGATTAGCATTTTTCAATGTTTCATCATTTTTTATGCTGAAGGCGGCGCTTATTTTAAGCAATGCAGAAAGTATTATACGGGGACTAGGTCAAAATTTCCATTCAGCAGAAGTACCGGAATAATACCCCAGATATCACTGAGTATAAAGACCTAGTATCTCAAAAAGAGGGACCTTTCAAACAAGATTTCGGGGGTTACCCATATATCCAAGAAGTTGTTCCCTACGAAATAAGCAAGTTTGAATTTAGGTTTATATCTCGTCACAATCTACTAAATGTGTAAAAACCTACTGGCATATCCACAGTGAGATTGTTTATCATATTTTATCTTTCCATTTCTTTAGCATGTTGTGACAGTCCACTGATGTACTATCATTTCCTCTTTTCACAACAAAACTCATTTTTTATTTTATCATGTTTTTGACTTTTTCAAATTTTCTAATGTTTTTGGATTTTCTGAAATTTTTACTCCCCCTAAAATGCAAACATATTTAAAGAAAATTTAAAAACAAACTGTACAGAAAGTTGACAACTGATATCGAATTGCATCAATTTGCCACCCACTTGGCATAAACAATCAGAACTTCCCCTATCAACAAACCATTTTCCCATTTAGATTTCAAAACACTTAAGTTTGTTTTAATCAAAATGGTTTTTCCGGAAAATTAGTTTAGTTGATTTTACCACTTGTAGGGATGGGGATGTGGTTCATCATATTGTCTCTCAACCACTTGTAATATGATATCATCAAGTTCAAATTAATGACCTTGACTAATCTCTTCAATCAGAACAAAACTATGTACCACTTGTACTTAAAACACAAACAAATACAAAGAATGATGTCGATTCATGTTCCACTATTACCAACTTGGGAACTCCGGCAAGTCAGGTTTTTCTATTCAAAGAAAATATCCACCCAAGCCTGACCAGCCTTGGGTGTTACCGAGTCATCAACACTCGGTTTCTTACCTTTCCTCTTCTTCTCATAGAATTCTTTAACCCCTTTGACTTTTCGATCAACCATTTTACCAAATATGTGTTTTACTTTGGGGTTAAAGGCCTTTTCAACATCAAAAGCCTTTTTGTCTGAATAAAATTGATTTGAAATCTCAATTTTACCAACTTTCTTCTTAAAATTTTCAGCCCGCAGTGGTGGAAAATTCTCATCATCCACAGACGGAACTGATTCTTCACCATTTACCTCAACCTGTGGCTCCTCTGATTTTGTGGAATCAGATTCATCGCTAGAAGATAGCTCCTCTGATTTTGACTTATCAGAATCATCGCTAGAACTATCAACAGACTTCTTAACAACCCATTTCTGGTTGTCAGATTTAGCTCTTTTCTTGTAAAACTTGTTTGAACATTCACCAATTTCAAATTTTGAATTTTTGAATAGTTTGGTCCTATCAATTGGTGGTTCAAACTCAATCACTTTCTCTTTCTGTTTACGAGAAACTCCCTGTTTTAATGCTATTGCTTTAGAACAATCTCTGGCAATATGTCCAACGGAGTTGCATTGGAAACAGGTTCTCGTATCTTTCTTCTGATAAACATTCTTCATTTCTTCTTGCTTCTTTGCAAGGAACTCTCTGTTTGACTGCCTCCAAAATTCTTTCTTTTCTTCTTCATCTGCTGATGTACCTGAAATAAATGTCATCTTTGATTTAAAATCTCGAACATATTTTTCATTTTTCTGTTTTTCTGTAGGAGTAAATCCTAAACCTTTCTTTTTGAAATTACCGTTATGGTTTGGTTTCTTTTGAAAACCAGAACCAGAACTGTAACCTTTTTTCTTGTTTAATCTTTGTTGCACTCTTGAGGTGTATTTTTTAGGTTTATCAGTAAGATTTATATTTTTTATTTCAGAAATGTTAATTTCTATTAATTTGAAAACCTTTTTAATCATTTCAGTTTTAACACCCCTTATTGGAAATTCCTCATAAGAATATAAAGTATATGCAACTTTAAACTTTTCATCATCCAAATTAGATTTTGATAACAAGAATTCTTTATCATAAACTCTTTTTCCCTGTTTTTCATTTTGACCCGGAGTGCTGGACTCAGACTTTGACTCCGACATTGACTCCGACTTTGACTCCTCAGTTTCATCGTTATCTAACACATGATCCACCACTTTCTTCATCAATTGAGATTGTTGATCAGTGTCAGACAATGTAAACGTGACATCAATACTTTCTAGCAAATTTACTGACGACTCTGACTCCCACTGCAAATTTGATGCCTTTTTTACTCTTTCAGCATTTGGATTTATGGGCAAATATCCATTATCTAGCCGGGGTGGACATTTGTTGTAACTGACACCTTGTTTCTTACCAGAATTCTTCTTGTCAATCTTTTTCTTTGTGTCATTCTTCTTGTCAGTCTTTTTCTCAGGAATCTTTTCTTCAAAAACTTTTTGTTCTTCAGTTACTTCATCATCTTCAAATGCCTTCATTCCTTCAACAGTTGGATAAATCCTGTCAATGACATAAGAAGTACATGAGTAACTTTTCAATAAACGATTTACTCTTTCAGTTTCAATTCTTTGAAGCTCTAATTTTTGTTCAAGAACAGCACACTTTCCAATGTAATTATTCACGACTTTTTGCTTCGTCATGAATGCTCCTTGAAGAGTTTTCATAGCAGTTGCATGTTCTTCACTTGTGTCATTATACATGTTCATTGCTTTGTTCAACACATCGTAAGATTCCTTCAACCTATTCATGTTGTTGATCAAGTCACTGTTTTTCTTTTTCATGATCTCACAGGTTTCACAGTTCACAGGAATCTCTTTGGCAATAACCTCTTCACTAATTTTGAACTTCAGAACTTCTTTCACTTTTCTTCTAACCACCGGAGCTTCATCATCACTGCTCACTGGTGTCTTGATCTTTTTCTTTTTCTGCTTAGCTTTATCATCTTCACTGTCACTTTCGGCCATCATTTTCAAATGTTGTGCCATTCTTCTCGCATAATACTCAGTATCATCATCACTGTCTTCTTCAACTCGGGCAACAAAAGCTGTGTGAACTGGAATTTTGTTAGGATCATAATCATCCCAATTGAAATTCTCCCAGTTAAACCCTTCAGGTAATTTTTCGTCATCTTGCTCAATCACACATGCTTTAGCATCAGATGGAATATATTTATCCCAGTTAAACCCTGTTGATAACTTCTTCTCATCTTGATTTACCACACAAGCTCTCTTTGATGAATCTTCAATCACATTTCTTCCATGTGCAGTTTGAGCCTGATGTTGATGTTGTTGAGTTGGTTGTTGGGCAACTTGATGGTAGATAGATTTTCGGTAGTAATCATTGTTGTTGAACGGATTTTGAGCTCCACTTGCTTCGCGATTAGTGCACTCCCTCTTGAAGTGTCCTTTTTCCCTGCAACGAAAACAAGTAACTTTAGATTTGTCAAATCCTAAAGTAGAAACATTAGCCTCACAAAGATCATCTCTTCCTGTGGTCTGCTTGAATTTCTCAGCTCTCCTTAACACACTAGCCAAGCACCATTTTATATCCATTAGCTCCATCTCCTCAGCATCGATCTGGTCGTAATCCTCCTTAGTCAGCATAGGATTTCCGATTCGACCTACAACAAAACTGCTGTAAGATTCTAATACAATTCCCAACAAAGACATGTGATTTTTAGCAACTTCCTCTGAATAATCTTGATCATTCTCAAGATTTAATACAATATTGCACTGTAATTTCCTTCCATTCTTTGTTGCTGAAATGTTTGGATCAAATGATGAAAATGATGAAAAACTTGTGTTGTTGTTTGATCCTTTGGATGAACTTCCTGATGAGCCTTTTGCATTAAATGCAGTTTCAACTTTTGGTGACATGTTGGTTGTTTTATCATTCAACCCTGCTTTGTAGTACAAACTAATGTCTTGTTCACCATCAAACACTTTCATTCTTGAAATCTTTATCTGTTCCATTTCTTGTGCTTCAAGCTTCTCAATAAACTTGCTCAGTGTTAGATTGTTGAAACCTTTTTTGTTTCTTAGCATCATCAAGTATGTACCCCAAGTCTCATATGGTAATGCATCAGCCAATTTTTCAATTAACTCTTCATTCTCTTTGGTGATGCTAGCCCTCTTCATGTTCACCAATAAATTGCAGTATCTTTCAATTATCTGCTTTGTGCTTTCATTTTTCAAACCACGAAATAAATCAAACTCTTTTTTCAGAAGTGATTTCTTGTTTTTGATCATTACTTGGCTTCCAACAAACTTAGATCGCAATGCTTTCCAAATCGAATAGGCACTCCCAGTGTGTTGCAGTAAAACCATGATATCCTCTTTGACTGCCTGTTGCAGTAAGCTAATCATCATTTTTTCGTTTTTGTATTTCTTTTTCTCATCGGGACTAAGATCTTTGATAGAAATCAACTCATCATCATCATTTGTTGGTCTAACGTATTTCGTTTCAATACATTCCCAAGCATCTAGATAGTTTGCTTGCACCCAGTTCTCAAAACGTTCTTCCCAACTCTTATACTCCTCGATATTCATAAGTTTGGGCGGTTTTTGCATTGTTCCCGTTTCGTTTTCCAACATCGTTTGCTGAGCAACTGTGATTAGGGTCGCAAAGGCATTATAAAAATCCTCGTCCATGATTCAGATTTCAAGAAATTCTTAAATCTATCTTTCAAGCGAAATACCAAACTCAATTGAAATCTTTTTTCAAGCGATATCACTGATTCAAGCGGAATCAGTCAACAATGTTCAAGCAAGATACAGTTTGGAGCGGAATCAAAAATGAATTTTCAAGCGGGATCACCAAACACTTTGGCACTCAACACTTTGGAGCAGAATCAACACAATACTTTCAAGCGGGATAACGATCTCAAGCGAAATTAGCCTAAACTTTCAAGCGGAATATAGATTTCGAGCAAAATCAGAACCACTTTTCAAATGAAATCACAATGACGACATCATACTTTCGAGCGAAATTACCAAATTGTTCAATTTTAGATCGATTTTAGTCTTGAAACTTTCAAGGCTTTGTTAAACCATGATTGCGCACATACTGTGAAAATTTGAGCCAATTTTAACCGTGAAATGTTGTTTAATTTGAAAAAGAAGGAGTAGAAGTCAGAAAAATCAGCTGAATTGGTATGAACTCTTCTTCCTGAGCTCTGATACCACTTGTAGGATCGTTTTCGGACCCGAACGAGTCGATCAAAAGAGTTATACTCAGTTTGAACGGCGGAAACGGACAAACTGAGGTCAATTCAGCAAGAATACACTTAAAACTGTCGATTTGATTTATTAGATTGACTTTTACAGCGTGACGACACTTCGGCAGCACTTCGTTGCAAACCGGAACAACTATTATGAGATTTCGCTTGAGACAGCCTATTTATAGGCATCCTGATTCCGCTTGAACACGTTTCAAGCGGAATTAACATGTTAAACTTCAAGCGAAATCAACAATTTACTCTCGAGCGGAATCAGAACAAGGTGATTTCGCTTGAAACTGACTCAATGTCATTTCAAGCGGAATCTCCACTAATTCACTATCTCGTTTTTCTTGCCCTGATCTAACTAGCTCTATACAAGACTCAATACAAGGCGAAGACGACAGACGGATGCACCAACATTAAAGACACTCAGGCTGATATCAAGGCTATAAAGGCCCATTTGCTGAACACCACTGGCACTGCTCCTCTCACTATTATCTTTGTGGATAACCCTCCAACAAATAATGCCAAAAAGGGGGAGAAATTAAAGCAGTTCAAAAAGAAAGGGTATGAAGATGGGGTATATATTGAATCAGGCAAGTCAAGCATGCTTGCAGACATTCCCTTGCCAGATGGAACCAAAAAGACTTATGTAACTACAAATGCACTTGATGCTGCAAAAGTAAGTGTAAAAAGGGATAGGGAGGCTAAGGATAAAGCCAGGTGGGAACAGGAGAAAAGAGCTTTTATGGAGCTGAATGAGCAGGGTATTTCTGAGCCAAAGGATGATAAAAAATCCCGAGCCAAATAGAAAGAATCCCACTAGAAAAGTGAGGGAACCCAAACACACACCATCCAGATCCACAAAGCAAACTCCCAAACCTACTAAAACCTCCACACATCAGTCTTCCACCCAAACAGCTGCTGTAACAACTGCTGTATCAACAACTGTTGGTACTTCAGTAGTTTCAGCAGTTGTTAAACCAACATCCATTATTTCAACTATAACAACTGCTCCCATTCCAACCACTGCACCACCAAAAATTCCATCACCACCAAAGGCCACCTCACCACCAAAAACAACTACAAAACCACCCTCACCTCCTGCCAAAAAGCAGAAGACAGCTGAAGACACATCATCAGTTGTAATGACAACAGTGGTTGAAACACCAGTTGTTTCAACAACTGTTAGTCAGCCAACTTCCACTTCAATTACTTCCACTACTATAACCACCACACAAATCACCACCACTGAACCATCCAAAACATCATCAGCCTCTCCTCAACCAAAAAGAAGAAGGTTAATTTCGAAAGATGATGATTCTTCACCACCACTAACATCTTCACAACCTTTGTCACTTGTCACTATACCAAACCCTGTTCCTCTTTCTTCAGTTCAAGTTCAAAAACCAATCACTGCCATCACTCCTGCAGGTGTCCAATATCCTTTAGAACTTATAGCAGTCAGAGAAGAGATCAAATCTTTCTACTTTGAAGATGACCCTGCTAAAAGGAGTTTGCCATCTGTTGAAGGATATCCTAAGCCTAATAACATTGAAGAATACTTGAAAGTTAAGGCTGAACAAGCAGAGGATATCTCTAAAAGAAGTTCACAAGGAAAATCTGACAAAGAAATTCAAAGGCATTACCAATTCCTGCTCGCACAAGTCAGATCTTTGGAGCAGTTTGCAAAGAATGTATGTCAGCAATTATCAGAAAGAGCAGATGAATCCTTGAGAAAAGACTATCTTGAAAACATCATGGCTTACAAGAAATACAAGGGAGAAAAATACATGTACAAAGAATGGACCATTCAAGAACTTGAAAGTGAAGCAGCCAAGATTCAAGATATGATAAAAAACAAGGTTAAACATACTCCTCCAGATTGGGCAAAATACAAGAAGAATGTACATGACAAGGTGCAAGAACTGAAGAGAATGAAAGAGGAACTTATCACTACTGATTTTGTGTGACAACCCGGACTTTCAAGGTTAGTGCCGTTTCGTTCGTGATCTTAATTTCTCATTATTCCTTTCCAACGTTTCCTCTCATGTTAAACTTGTTAGACGTTTGGGCCGATTATGCTTTTGAGCCGTCTATATCGTATATATGTTTAAAACGCACACATGTTACATTTGGGCCGCATATGGATATCTTGGCACACACATAAGACATGGATCAAGTAAAGCCCAAGTGAGGGTGTGAGAGTTGGGCCGGCCACTTCATGATTGTATACACATACACCCTAAGCCCAACTCATGGGAATTAAAGGCATGTAGTACGTATGCACTAGGTTGGTGGTATGGTATCTTTTAAACATAATAACAAAACCCTACCCTTTTCCCTCAAGATTGCGATCGGCAGACGACCCCCCCCCCCCATCTTCGAAGCAGCCTTCAATTAAGTCAGAACTTGTGGTTAGTGATTTGTATCATATTAAATAGTTAATTGTTGATCTTGTTAATTCTTGTTGGTTGATTCGGTATGCGTGCAAAGATAATTAACATCAAAACAGATATATATGTGTATGCGTCCTATCGAAACATAACTGAATATTGTGTGCATGGTATGTATCATTATATTTTGATAACTCCTTAATTATTTCTAGCAGTTCACCGCCCATAATATGCACCAGGTGTACCTATTTTTGTTGATGTTATAAGGCATCTTATAATTTGAATCTTGATTGCATATTGACCCATTTAATAGAGAATATGAATTAATAATGCCACCATGTGTTATGTTAAGAAAATGGTGGTCATGTGCTTTAAATCCTTGGGGTTTACAAGAATAGATGTAATGATTGACCATCATAGCTTGCAAATGTTGTAGAGACTTTATTAAGGAGGCCATGTGAACTGTAACCTTAGTCTAATCAATACCATGTGGCCATATCAATTGTGTGTCAGGGAAAACATGGGATAAGCATTTTGTTTGTGAATTGAGCCTTGGAATAAGTGTTCTGTTGGTATGAAAAAGGTGTTATGTGCTGGCAATGAGATTGATTATTTGGAATCAGTGCATAAAGAATTATCAAAGTATGTTATGGGCATGGTGGTCGATGTGGCTGATAGCGGGTTAGTTAAATACAACCGTTGGGCCGGAATAGTTATAATTTTATGTGATCCGCTTGGGCCGGGTCTTAAATGTTTTAGATTGGTTAGGAACTGTGACACCCACAAGCTTCATATCTGGGCCGTACATGTTTGATAACGGGACTTGAATTGTGCGATAAGTAAATGATACGTGTATGTGTATAAAAAGTTTGAACAGTTACATGCCAAGCGATTGTTATTTACTCTAGTTGATGAAACATGACAAGTGATGTTATATATTAGAGCTAATGAAATATGTGCTAAAGTTTCATGTTGCTTTAAGTGAATTACTTTTGTGGTGACGACCAGTTTACATGTTATATGTATGCATAGGAATTCCATGTTTAATTTGATTGGCCCTCCATATTAGTGGATTATCTAGATTACTAAGTTTAGCAATGGGTCACCTAAACTCAAACATATCAACGAACAGTTGGGTAGCATAATACTTACATGACATGTGTGTTTTTTTTTTTTTTTTTTTGGGTAAAGGGTTACCCCGATGATTTTATATATGCACAATAAAAGCAAGTAGTGAAGCAAAACCTTCACTAGTTCAAACATGAGACATGCCCCATGAATGTAAACCAAAACATCAACACAAATCAACCAAACACAAACCAAAAAACCCCACTAGACTAAACAGCTAGACAAGCTCAAAAACGATAAACAAGTTAGCCTCCATCATCGTTGACATTAGCTCCCCCAATTCCCCAATCTTCATGCAACCTCCTAGTCCTCAAACAATCCTTGAACTTAACTCCCATAAGCTTGAGTCGTATCGTCTCCACAATTAAGCCACAAATGATATCCGGAGGTCTCGTTTGGTTCTTGAAAAGCCTAGCATTTCGCTCCTGCCAAATAAAATAAGCAACCGTAGCAACCAGCAACTTGCTGACAAACATGGCCGCTGACTTGGAACGAACTCGAACTAGCAGCCAATCCATAATATCGTTCCAAGTGGCCTTAACATCGCCCATACCCGCTTTATGGCGAACATTATCCCATATGTGCGTTGAAAACTTGCACTCAAAAAACAAATGGTTATGAGAGTCTATGTTCGCGAAACACGGCACACAACACATCATGTTCATATTCTTCCGTCTAGCTAAATCCCACTTAAGAATTATATCTTGGGTCAACAGCTTACGGCGAACGATTAACCACATAAGGAATGCATGTTTAGGGATACACTGATGAAACCAAACGAGTTTGACCCAGTTGACCTCCTGTTCTTTAAACCGAATTGAGTGCCAAACATTTGAGGAGGAATACTGAAGAAGCTCATTCCCATCCTTCCAATACATCTCGTCCCTCGCATCTGGGTTAAGCGTGAAACGGTCCAGTTGAATTAAGACTGGAAAAACATCCCTCCAAGCGATCGGCCAGGTCCAAGACCCATTCTCATGAATATCTATAAGCTTAGCATCCAAACGAAACCCTGCATTAGAAATAGTTCTTGGAGACAAAAAGTTCGAAAGAGGGCCAACGTCATTCCATGTATCATACCAAGCTGAAATACTCCTACCATCCCCCACTTTCATCCATATGTGATTCCTAATCATAGGCCGAAGCTGGAGAAGTTTTCTCCAACTCCAACTACAATTTGCAACCTCTTTGCAAGCCCAAAAGCTTCGATCTTTAAGTCTATACGAATAAATCCAGCTAACCCATAAAGACTCCCGCTTATTCAGAATGCTCCAGATATGGGAAACCATAAGGGCTTTGTTAAAATCATCGAGGCGACGAAGACCCAAACCGCCTTCATACTTAGGAACACAAACCGATTTCCAAGAAACTTTAGCCTTCCCCCTATGGAATGTGCTCTCCTGCGACCAAAGGAAGTTCCGCATCTTGGCTTCTAACTCCTTGATAATTCTGGCCGGCAATATAAAAACAGATGACCAATAAACATGCATGGCCGAAAGAACCGAAGAAATAAGTTGCAATCTACCAGCAAAAGATAAGAATCTATTCCGCCAATTCATGATCCGACTGTCAAGTTTCTCCAACAGCACACTGCAATCTTTAAACAAAAGCCGAGAAGAAATTAACGGCACCCCCAAATACCTGACCGGAAGCGAACCCTCCTCAAAAGGCAAAATATCCAAAATAGAGCTTTTGGCCTGAGTTGTCACATTGCAGAAAAAAGCTGTACTTTTCTGAGAACTAGGGATTAGACCAGACATGTTAGTGAAAGAGGTTAAAGATAGCAAACAGGAACAAATCGTGGGATCATCCTACGTAGAAAACTTTGATCGTCGCCTGAACCCTAATGCTCTCTCTCCTTCTGGCGATTTTTTGTTCCTCATGTAACCTTGATTTCTTCGTGATCTAATGTATAACAGTCTGTGATTAGAAGTTTGATCCTTTCAAAATTCTATAACGTACTCGTTAGCAATAGTGACCGATCTAATTAGGGTTCTTGTTTCGTTTCTTTTCAAATCGCCGCCTTAGACATCAATCTTCAAACCCTGATTTATTAAATTAGTTGTTATTGATTGCGGTTAACTGAGTTTAATTTAGCTAGATCGATAACTCTGGTTTAATCGATTAAGGGTGGATTTTTGAGTCTAGGGTTAGGAATTAGGGTTTGGTTTTCGATTTTCGGCTGCTTGTTTTAGGTATTCTTGTCTTCTTGGTTTGCATGGTTCGAATCTAGTTTGGTTGAGAGAGTTGTTTATCATTGTTCTTCGTAAAAGCTGCACTTGAGGTTCTACGTGGAACATCTGCATGGGGAATAATTCGGATGGATATGGGAGTGAGTCAGGGGATGTGCCTTCAAAACGTGGAATAGGGTTAAGAGTTACTAATGTTGACGGCAACATAAAGCTTCCAAGACGTGGTATGTTTTCAACTTCTGATGTATCGATCCTAGATGGATTAGCCAAGATATCCGTTCCGGTGGAAAACCTTTTTGACAAATCTGGTAGCTATGTGAACTTGGGTGCTCGGAAACAATCGGATATTTGGAATAATGAGAGTCAGGTGAATAAGTCATTCGCTGACTCTCAAAACGTGGAAGAGCCGGCGGCGGAGATAGGTATTGGAACTTCAACAGTGAATCATGGGGGGGCACCTATGTCCTTTGCTAATGCGGTCAAAAATAAGAAGGAACCGGTGAAAGTAAACTTTAGGCCGATGGAATCCAACGAAACAGTAGAAGGAGCTGATGTTGTAATCCCGCTCTCTTCGGTGAAACAGGTGCACGAGAGATATGAAAACACGCTATACGGATATTTCCTGGGGAAACGTTTAGCTTTCCCGGTTGTGGATTTTTTTGCTAAGAAGAATTGGGTGAAGTATGGTCTCCTGAAGCTTATGATGAACGCGAAGGGCTTCTTTTTCTTCAAGTTCAAATCAAAAGAGGGAATGGATAAACTAATGGAGGATGGGCCGTGGACCATTAGGAATGTGCCGATAATCTTAAATGAATGGTCCCCGAATGTGATAGTGGAGAAGCAGGATATAAAAACTGTTCCGGTTTGGATCAAAATGCATGATATACCGCTGACAGCGTTCACGGAGGACGGGTTGAGCTTGTTGGCTTCCAAGATAGGTAATCCGAAGATGTTGGATTCGTACACGGCAACTATGTGTGCTGAATCATGGGGGAGGAGCAGTTTTGCTAGAGCAATGGTCGAGATTCACGCTGATAAGGAGATAAAGAAAAGCATAACGGTTGCTATTCCTTCCTTGGATGGAAGTGGTCATACAAAAGTCGAGGTAAAAGTGGATTATGACTGGGAACCTATGAGATGCTCGTCATGCTGTGTCTTTGGACATGAAGATAATTCATGCCCAAAGATTCCTATTCAGGTTAACAATGACGTTAATGCCAAACCCAATAATGAATTCCAAGAACCTGGTGTGAAAACAAAAAGATTTAATGGTCAAGGTGTGAATATCAAGAACCAGAAGCCGAAGTTTACCTACCGGCCGGTTGTAAAGCCAAAGGCAAAAACAACCAATTCAAATGGAACTCCGAAAATCACTACTTCAAATCCGTTTGATGTTTTAGGTGCCGATGCGGAACTTATGGATGACGTAAATGGGGATATCGGTGTTGATGGGGCTGCTGTCTTAAAATCGAAGGGTAAGAGTAACAACACGGACGAGGTAATGGTGGATGATACAGATGTGGATAGTCTACTATCGGACATTCCTAAATATATGGCAACCAAAATTGGTAACCAATCTGAGGATGCAAGCACATCCGGTCTAGCGGGTTTTAATGGGTAGTATTGCGTCATGGAATATAAGGGGGTTGAACCGCTCCCTCAAACAGAAGGAGGTTCGCAGGGTAGTTGTGGATAATCATGTTCATGTTTGTGCCATCATGGAGACGCATGTAGACATCTCTAATGTTTCAAAGGTTTGTCAAAAGGTTTTCAACTCGTGGTTATGGACTACGAATGCTAGTTGCTGTTTGAAAGGGACAAGGATTATGCTTGGGTGGGATCCGAATGTTGTTGATGTTATGGTCCTCTCGCAGACTGATCAGGTTATTCATACTCAAGTGTTTTTTAAGCTGGATAAAAAATCTGTATTTTGTTCGTTTGTTTATGCGGAAAATCATTATATGAATAGAAGGATCCTGTGGCAAAATTTATGTGGTCATAATGTTTTTATGAAGGACAAGCCGTGGGCTATTATGGGGGATTTCAATGCCTCTTTATTTCTTGATGATTCGAGTGCTGGTACGTCAAAATGTAACATCGGTTCTAGGGAGTTTAAAGAATGTGTCAATTCCATCGAGGTTTTTGATGTGAATAGCACAGGTCTTCACTTCACTTGGACGAATAATCAGCAGCGAGGTGGCACTATTTTTAAGAAATTAGACCGAATCATGTGTAATATAAACTGTATTACGGAATTTCCAAATGCGGGAGCTTATTTCCACCCTTTTCGGGTCTCGGATCATGCACCTTGTATACTCAAGCTACCGGGTATATCTAGAGAGAAACCAAAACCGTTTAAATTTGTGAACTTGATTGCGGATAAGCACGGTTTTATTGATGCGGTAAAGCTGATTTGGAATAAAGAAATTTTGGGATTTCACATGTATCAAGTTGTTATCAAGCTTAAACTCCTAAAAACCCCCATGCGCAGACTTTTCATTCAGCAAGGAAATTTGCATGAGAATGTGACGAAGGCTAGAAAAGAGCTAGATGAATGTCAGATTGACATGGATCGGAATCCGGCTAATGAGAGCATTATTGCAAATCATAGTATTCTTCTTCAAAAGTATAAGGATGCTATCCACGATGAAGCTATGTTCTTACAACAGAAATCGAAAGTCGATTGGCTGAATTTGGGGGATTCGAACACGAAATATTTCCATAATGTTGTCAAAGCTAAGAATCATCGTAGCCGTATTCTTTCAATTCGAGACTCTGGAGGATCCTTACACGAGGGGGGTGAGGCGGCCCAAGCATTCGTTGATCATTTTTCTAACTTCTTCGGGAGTGTTGGCCATGTGACGATTAGTCCTAATATGGATATATTTCGCAATAAACTGTCGGTTGGGAAAGCAAATAATATGATTCGGGTAGTGACTGAAGGTGAAATCAAAGATGCTATGTTCTCTATTGCCGGTAATAAGGCTCCAGGT
This sequence comes from Helianthus annuus, assembly GCF_002127325.2. Taxonomy (NCBI): domain Eukaryota; kingdom Viridiplantae; phylum Streptophyta; class Magnoliopsida; order Asterales; family Asteraceae; genus Helianthus; species Helianthus annuus. Next base: position 164,708,127 of record NC_035447.2, on the reverse strand, counting down.
CCAGATGGTTATACTTCTATTTTCTTTAAAAAGGCTTGGGATATAGTGGGTAAAGATGTCTGCCTAGCGATTCAGGATTTCTTTTCGAATGGCAAGCTTCTTAGTCAACTAAACCACACGGTAATTTCTTTAATTCCGAAGGTTAAGACTCCTCAGACGGTAACGGACTATAGGCCTATCTCTTGCTGTAATACTCTTTATAAGTGTATTAGCAAGATCATCACCACTCGTATAAAAGAGGGCCTCGGAGATATAGTTAATATTAATCAGTCCGCTTTCATTCCGGGTAGAAAGATATCAGATAACATTCTCCTAACTCAGGAGTTAATGCATAACTATCATCAGAATCATGGTCCCCCGAGGTGTGCTTTTAAAGTTGATATTCAGAAGGCGTATGATACGGTTGACTGGGGGTTCTTGGAAAAGATTCTTCACGGGTTTGGTTTTCACCGACAGATGATCAAATGGGTCATGGCATGTGTCACTTCGACTACATTTTCTCTGGCGATTAACGGTAATCTGCATGGTTATTTTAAGGGCAAACGGGGTTTACGACAAGGAGATCCTATGTCGCCATACCTATTTACATTGGTAATGGAGGTGCTTACATTGATCCTGAAAAAGCAAGTTGATGAGTCTACAGGGTTTCGATTCCATCATAAATGTGAAGAGCAAAGAATCATTAACTTATGTTTTGCAGATGATCTTTTCTTGTTTGCTCGTGGTGATCCTCAGTCAGCGGCTGTCATTCATGAATCGTTGAATATATTTAAAAATATGTCGGGCTTAGTCCCGAGCATAACTAAGAGTACAGCTTTTTTTGGTGGAGTTCCGAATCACATTAAAGTCCAAATTCAAGCCATCATGCAGTTTGACGAGGGTGTTCTTCCGGTTCGGTATCTTGGTGTCCCGCTTATATCGTCTCGGTTAAACTACTCGGATTGTAAAAAGCTTGTTGAAAATCTGGAATTGAGAATTACTGATTGGAAAGCAAAAAGCTTGTCCTTTGCTGGTCGGCTTCAACTTATTCGTTCAGTTTTAGCATCTATGCATGTATATTGGTCGTCGGTTCTGATCTTGCCAAAGAGAATTATCCATGATCTTGAAGATAGGATGCGAAGATTCCTCTGGGCTCAAGGAAACAATATCAAAGGTAAAGCTAAAGTTAAATGGAGCCGTGTATGTTTGCCTAAAAAAGAAGGTGGCTTAGGCATTCGAAGAATTTATGACATGAATAACGCTCTTATGGTATCGCATATTTGGAGCCTTTTGACTCACAGGGAATCTTTATGGGTTAAATGGGTTCACTCGTATCGTATAAGGGGACGAAGTTTCTGGGATGTTCCTGTCCGAAACAATATCACATGGGGTTGGCGTAAGATGCTTCAATTAAGATCGATCATTCGCCAACACGTTTGGGTCAAAGTGGGAAATGGCGCTAATACGCGAGTTTGGTTTGATAAATGGGATGCCATTTGTCCTTTGAACCGGTTTATCACTCCACGAATGATAACTAATGCAGGTTTTGATATGGAGGCTAAGGTTGCGGATATGGTTCGTGATGAAGGATGGATCTGGCCGAGTTCTTGGATGTCTCGAGTTCCGCTTTTGCAACAACTTGAGAATGTCATCTTGCTTCCTCAAGTACAAGATACAACTATTTGGAGGTCTAGAAATGGTGAAGATATGGAGTATAGCACTTTTGGGGTGTGGAATGATATTCGTGAAGTACATGATCAGGTTAACTGGCATCGAATAGTTTGGTTTCCCCAAGCTATACCGCGGCACTCGTTTCTTATGTGGCTTATAGTTTGCAAGAAACTTAAAACTCAGGATATCATGTGCAAATGGCGGGCGTCGGGTAACGCAAATTATAACTTATTGTGTTGCTCCTTATGTACTTCGGGGCCAGATTCTCATGACCATCTATTTTTTGAATGTGCCTATGCGGTTCAAGTTTGGTATGGTGTTCGTGATAAGGCAGGAATGCAAATGATCGGGGAGCGGTGGAACGAGATCATGGAGTATCTTAAGCATCATGCGGCTTCAAAACAGGCTCCTCACATTATTGGCAAACTTGTGGTGGCAGCTACGGCTTACTTTGTTTGGCAAGAACGCAATAGCAGATTATTCTCGGCTAACAAAAGAAATGTGGAGCAACTGATTGAGGTGATACTTATGACTGTTAGAATGAAACTACACACAATGAAGTTTCGAAGAACGATTAGCGTGAATCAAGTTCTTAGCGAGTGGAGCCTTCCTCGTGAGCTGCTTTTAAACAATGATGACGGTGGCTGAGTGGCGTCTTCTTGTGTTTTCTTAGCCTTGTGTGATGGCTTGGTTGTCGAGTTTTTCGTTGTTTATCTTGTTTGCTGTATTTGCTTGTTTGTCTTGTTTACTCTAGCAATGGCATGTCATTCTAGAGAACTGGGGTGATACATTATCCTCCACTTGTTTTATTTGGTTGTTGAATGAAATTTAACCGGGGTAACCCTTTACCCAAAAAGAAAGAGGTTAAAGATCTCATAATACAAGAAGCTGACCTCACATCCCCCCGAGCAAACAGAAAGAGATCATCTGCAAAGCACAGATTAATAATCCGTTGTTTCTCACATCGATTATGGAACTTGAATGATAAGTCTCGAGAAGCATTTTGTTGCAGAATACATGTCAATACCTCCATGACCAGCGTGAACAAGTACGGGGATAACGGGTCGCCCTGTCTTAGACCACGCTTGCCTCTAAAATAACCATGGACATCACCGTTGACACAAATAGAATATGATGTTGTCTTCACACAAGTCATAATCCAATCAACCATTTTACAATCAAAACCAAACCCGATGAGGATATCCTTGAGGAACCGCCAATCAACGGTATCATATGCTTTCTGAATGTCCACTTTGAAAGCACATCGAGGGGGACCATAATCTCTATGATAATTGTGCAAAAGCTCTTGCGTTAAGAGGATATTATCAGAAATTTTACGCCCCGGGACAAAGGCTGATTGATTTATACTAACAATACCATTGAGAGCACCTTTAATACGATCAGCCACTATTTTACTTATGCACTTATACAACACATTACAGCACGCTATAGGCCGATAGTCAGTAACCAGCGAAGGCGTAGGCTTTTTGGGTATGAGAACAATAAGAGTATTATTGATTTCACGAAGCATCTTACCCGTGACAAAAAAATCCTTGACGGCTCGAATAACATCACTCCCAACGATCTGCCATGCGCTTTTAAAAAACGCAGCCGAATACCCATCTGGCCCCGGGGCCTTATCATTTCCAATAGCAAACATCGCCTTCCTAATTTCCTCATCCGTGACCGAACGCACCATATGAGAAGCATCATGCTGATTCAATTTCTTTGTAAACAAATCTTCTGTAATGGATAAAGAAACATTACCTTCACTACCAAGAAATTGCTCATAGTGTTGCACAAACGTTTTTTGAACGTCCTCTCCCTCCATTAACACCCCCTCCGAGTTCGTTATAACGTCAATTCTATTTAAATGATTCTTACTCTTCAAAGTAGCATGGAAAAACTTGGTGTTAGCATCACCCGCCATCAACCAATGAACTTTGGACTTCTGCCTTAAGAACCGTTCCTCATCCAAAGAAGCTTCAAGGAACTCTTCACTAGTTTTGGCTTCTTGCAATCTTAGATCAGCATTCAATGGATCACTATCAATGTCCCGTTGTAATAGATCCAGTTTTCCACGCAACTCCACCACTTTTTTGTGTAAATTCCCTTGGCTAAACATAAGATTTCTCAATGGGCGTTTCAGCAACTTCAGCTTTTTAACCACCTGAAATTGATCAACCCCATCAATATGCGTCCCCCAAGCTTCCTTCACAATATCCAAGAAGCCTGATTTATGAACTAAAAAATTTGCAAACTTAAACGTTAAACGCCTAGTTCCACAATCGACCGGAATTTTAAGCAGAGACGGGCAATGATCCGACATTCCATACGGCTGAAAGAACGCAACCGAGTTCGGAACATGTGTGTTAATGTGCACTACATGCTTTCTTTTTGAGCATTTTATGTGACTACATGGATTAGTTGAAACTGACTGTATCGATAACCCTTTTAGGGCGCGGTTGATCAAATTGTTAAACGAGCGAATAACTTTACCGAGCAAAACCAAGGTGAGTTCATCTCTCTTGAGCATGCGTCCCGGTGGTTGGGACAGTCTTTGGGTATCCCTGAGGGGGATTGGTTTTGGGTAAATCTGGGAATGTTGGATAATATACTCATCCTATCACCATTAAAGTCCCTCCGTGTTGTTTGGTTACCTGAGGGGTAACATGGTATTAGTTAGTAGCGCTACTTAGGTTTGGCAACCTCACCCCGTTCCTGGGAGGACGGGTGTTGAACTAATGACCTAGTCATGACCAATGCTTTGATAGGAGCATTGGAGAAAGGGCAAAATAATCAGAAGCCGTCTTGTATTAGGGTATTATCAACATTGTTTTCAACATTACTTGTGGATTTAAATGCAATGAATTAACTAAATACTTGGTAACCAACGTCTTCGTAAAACTATGAACTCACCAGCGTTGTCTGATACACTTGTTGCATGCTCGCAGGTCGTTAGGTATCATGGATTTGGGAACTTGCTGTCTGGAGTAGCCGGAGTGGTCATGGGTCAACTGGAGAGGTTCATGTGATCGAACACTTAACACTATACATTGGTTTTGAAACAAATTAACTTTGGTTTACCATTTGCTTCCGCTGAACATATTGGTTTTCATTTAAACTTGTTGATGGTATTTTATTAACGATTGAGAACTTTATTTAGAAACTTGTATGGGTTCAATGTAATTAGTGGCTCATTGTTGGTACGTCACACGCCTAATAGGGATATTTCTTGGGTGGTATTTTGGGGGTGTGACAGTTTGGTATCAGAGCCAGGTTATAGTGAACTTGGTTTTAGAAAGGGGAAAAACGTTTTTCATAAAACCAGACTATAACCGAGCAAATCCGAAATCGACCATGACACTCAGCTACAGACTGCAAGGTTCGTTTCTTGTATACTATTGCATAGTATATCTAGTGTTTACTTATGAATAACATCACACGTGAATGCCCACTTAGCACTGCAGTATGAACTTCTATGTTACCAACCCATGTTACGTGTTTTAAGAGTGCGACTTTTCTTGAACTTTCATGATCTATGTTGTGGCATCATCTGTTTTATTGCTCGAATTCGGGGAACCTTTTAGCGCGAGTTAAGAGGCACTGAGATAAGCATGCAAATTGCCTTATTATTATGGGTGCACACATAATAATAATGTGGGGTGCATGTGAATCCCAGTGAGGCTTAACAAGTGAGAAAAAAAAGGGGTTCCGTTCCGTTATTTGTTATTTGATCGATGTGAAACATAACAGTCTATAGGAGTCATAGCAGTGATTGTCTCTTACTCGAACATGATCTTTTCACTCCTTTCTGAACCCTTACGAATCTCGATGCTATCGAGTATTACTTGAACACACATCTGAACGCCTAGCAAAACGTGTAGAATGTTAGGTGCTTGCATGAACGTCCTCGAGTTGGTTTATACCTTTCTCGCTTCTCTTCGTTTGATGGCACTCTATGTATTGACGTCTTAGACTCCGAAGTGTGATCACTTCCGCAACACTCTCGCAGCATACCGCGTATTACTCAATCGACTTGCTAGATCGATGGACAAAAAGGGTGAGCGAAGTATTTTACCGACCTCAGTAATTGGACAACCCTGATTACCGGCAACGAACACCATCAAAGTGACTGCAATCGAACCCTTAAACCCCAGCCAGCGACTCATGGGAGTCGACTCTTACGAACCAATCTGGATAAAATCGATGACGATTGACTGTAGAGCGGACTGTGTAACCACCCGCACCATGAGTAGTGCCTTAGGACGTGACACGGAATGTGAAGGATGTACCTTGTTGGTGAAAGGTCATAGGATTCCGGTACAAGCAGCGACATTAGGGGCGAAAGTCACGGCGACATCGAGGTACTTATAATCGTAGCCTACAGTATGGAAATGAAGGTGCCTACGACATGGATTGGCCGTTGATAATTCAAGACGACACACAACCAAGGGAACGAAGATAGTACCGGAAATCCTCGTAACGAAAACAACAACCACTGGGAACGATGCTCGTGGAAGGGCATTTAGGAATGGCGTGGGCGACGCCAGGATAATAGCAACATGGTAGCTAGTATGGGTAGCAAATCGCTTCGTCTCTGTTCTGTTTAACCCTGACGCTTCTTGAAGCCAAACCTGTTGTGGAATTGACTGAGGGCAGGACAATCGAAACCTCATAGGTTTGTTGGGATGCAAACTCAACCTTGTGGGACAAGTGTTCAACATCGGCCTTCCTTCTACTACGCCTGATGGTTACAATGCAGTAGTTAGTGTAAATTGGTTATTCAGAAATCGCGCAGACATACCTTGTGAGGAGAAAATTTTGTGTAGAGAATCGTTATTTGTTCTAAAGCAACAGAGTGGTGCAAAGGTAAGCGCCATATCAACTATGAAGGCCCAGAAGTGTCTACGGAGGGATCACCCCGCTACGTTAGCAACCGTTACTGATGTTGAGGCTAAGGGAAAAAGGATCGAGGATCCACCAATTGTTCGTGATTCCTCTCAGTGTGCTACCCAAGGAGCTTTCAGATTTACTTCCACCACTGTTAGGCAGAATCTCAGTTTGATCTCACGACAGGGGCAACCCTAATTATTCGCGCTACATACCGTCTTGCACCAGGATGGTTGCAAAGACTATCTACAGGAACTGTTGGACAGGAGTTTTATTGGACATAGTTTTGTTCGTTTTGGGGAGCCCCAGCTATATTCGGGAAGATAAAGCCTTTTCGTATGTGTACTGATTATCCAGAACTCAGCAAGGTGACAATCAAGAATTGTTTGCCTCGACTATGTATTGACGGAATACTTGTATTTCTAACACTTGTATGGCTTCTCTCTGGTCTCCTTGGCGATTTTGGCGACTTCACTAAAACCCTAGCTTGTTCTTGATTTCTTCCTTAATTTCAATCGATTTGGGTTAGGTATTGGGGTGTTGTCGTTCCTTCTGAGTAGGGTTCTAGACTTCAATCCTGGTTTCTAATCTTTTGAAGTTGTTATTAGGGTTTTTCGTTTCTTTTTTACTAGGGTTTCACGTCGCTCGTTTGCCGTCGGATTTTTTCTTGTGTGTTATTCGTAGTGCATGTTCTTTCGTCTGGTTACTGTCTACATTTGTCTGCATGGAGAATAGTAGTGATAAGAGTTTGGAGGAATTAGGGTTTCGGTCTTTTTCGGAACGAATGCATGAGGATGTGTTTATTACGTCAAAAGGATCGATGAACGTCCAGGATATGTTTAACAAACCGGTGCGGATTGATGGGAATCCATTGATACCGCGTAGAGGTGTTATGCCGAAAGATCCTAGGGTTATCAACGTGATTGATGAGTTGCAGAAAATCACGGTCCCAGTGCAGCCGGTGGTGACCGGTTCTAATTGTCAGGGCAATCAACATGGGAGGTCGTCTGATCCGGGTTCATCTGCTGATTCGGTAGAGAATATATTTGCGGATAAACATCAAGAGGAGCAGGTTTCTTATGCGCAAAAGGTTAAAACAAATGCCAAACCTGTGCGTGAAGTGAATTTCCGGAAAATGCATACGATGGAGTCTCATCATGAAGCTGATATCGTGATTCCGAAGGAAGTGGTCAAAACGGTTCGGGACAGGTTTGATAATGTTTTATTTGGCTATTTTCTGGGCAATAGATTGCCATTCCCGGTTGTTGAATATTATGTCAAGAATGTATGGTCGAAATTTGGGTTTTCTAAAATCATGATGAATGCGGAGGGCTTTTTCTTTTTCAAGTTTGATTCTAAGGAAGGAATGCATAAGGTTCTGGAGGGTGGGCCGTGGATAATACGTAAGGTTCCGTTGTTTCTTAACATCTGGTCTCCTTCGGTAAGCTTGAAAAAGGAGGGAATAAAATCGGTGCCTATTTGGGTTAAGTTTCACAATGTTCCCATATCCATTTACACAGATGATGGGTTGAGTTTATTGGCTTCAAAGATTGGGTGTCCAAAGAGATTGGATAGCTATACCGCAGATATGTGTGTGGAAAGCTGGGGTAGAAGTAGTTTTGCTAGAGCCTTGATTGAAGTTAGTGCGGATGAAGATCTTCGGGATCATATTGTGGTGGCTATTCCGAATCTTGATGATGATGGTTTTATCATGGAGAAGGTCACGGTGGAGTACGAATGGAAGCCGCATCGTTGTGCTACATGCTGCATTTTTGGCCATAATGACCAACATTGTCCCAAGAAGGTTAATGTTACTCCGAAACAAGTTGTTGTGGATGAGGAGGGGTTTATATCGGACAGGAGGAAGGTGGCTAAGTTTGGAATGGGAAATAAGAAACAGAAGCAGAAATTTATTTACAGGCCAAAGATTACTAAGTCGGGTGCAAGCACGTCGGGAACAAAGAAGGATAACAATTCGGGTTCGGGGCCTATTAAAACAGCCAACGCTTTTCAGGCTTTAGCAGATGAGGATAACAAAGAGGACGAACGCGTAAGTGAGAACAAGAATGAGCCGTTTAATAAGTCAAAGCGGATTTCAAAAGGAGATAGTGAGATGTTGGAGGTTACACCAACGGAAATGGCTGATTTCATGGCAAATGAGACGCACCAGAACAGTTCTGAGCTGATTTCATGGCAAATGAGACGCACCAGAACAGTTCTGAGGGGGCAAGCACTCCCGGTATGCATGGTTTAAATGGGTAGTTTCATGTCTTGGAATATAAGGGGGTTGAACCGCCCCCTGAAACAAAGTGAGGTTCGTGAGATCGTGGCTGAAAATAAGTTAGATTTGTGTGCTATTCTGGAATCGCATGTGGAGGTTAGCAAGCTGGCTAAAGTTTGTAAGTTTGTTTTTAGGAATTGGAATTGGACTTCTAACGGTAGTGCTTGTAGTCGTGGTACGAGGATTATTTTGGGTTGGAACGCTGATAATATAGATGTTATGCTTATTGCCCAAACCGATCAGATTATGCACACTCAAGTGATGTTTAAAGCGACCAAAAAAGTTGTGTTTTGTTCATTTGTTTATGCTGAAAATAAATACCAGGATCGTAGAGTACTGTGGGAGGATATATGTAAACATAAGGCATTGTGTCATGACAAGCCGTGGGTAGTCATGGGGGATTTCAACTCGGTGCTGAATTTTGATGACGCGCTATATGGTACATCGAAACAAACTATTGGAATGCGGGAGTTCAATGAATGCGTTCAACAGGCTGAATTGATGGACATTAATGCTCATGGTTTGCAGTATACCTGGAACCAAAAACCAAAGAGTGGAGTGGGTCTTTTGAAGAAGATAGATCGTATAATGGGAAATGTTAGTTTCTTGGATCAATTTCCGTCTGCTTACGCGATGTTCCACCCTTTTAGAGTCTCGGATCACACGCCTTGTATTCTAAAGGGGCTGGGATCCAATGTGCATCGGCCAAGACCATTCAAGTTCCCGAATTTTATTGCGTCAAAACCGGAATTTAAGGAAGCTGTTCAGATGGAATGGATGAATAGAATTGACGGGATCGCTATGCTCTCGGTCGTCAAGAAGCTGAGAAATTTAAAGCCAAAGCTGAGAAAAATCTTATTTAACCAAGGTAACCTGCATGATAAGGTTAATGATTTGCGTAAAAAATTAGATGATTTGCAGATCAAGATGGACCGTGATCCACTAGATGGTCGGCTGCGTCAAATGGAAGCCCAATGTTTGAAAGATTTTCAACAAGCTGCTTATGACGAAGAATGCTTTCTTAAGCAGAAGTCTAAGGTGGATTGGTTGTGTGCGGGGGATTCTAATACAAAATTCTTTCATAATATTGTGAAGTCCAAAAATGCTAGAGTGAAAATCCATAGCGTAGTGGATTCTATGGGGACGAGGCACGAAGGTGAGGGTGTAGCCGAGGCTATGGTGTTACACTACGCGAATTTTTTAGGGACGAAAGCTCATGTGGGTACGGTGTACATGGATAATCTGTTCTCTAATGTTTTGAGTAGTGAGGCTGCCGAGTTCATGGTTCGTCCGGTCACCCGTGAGGAGGTTAAAAACGCAATGTTTAGCATTGGAGGGGATAAAGCGCCAGGGCCTGATGGGTATACTTCGGTATTCTTTAAGCAAGCTTGGGAGATAGTGGGAAATGAAGTAACTGATGCGGTGCTTCAATTCTTTGAAAATGGTAAACTTTTGAAACAAATTAATCACACTATTCTAGCTTTAATCCCGAAAAAAGACGTTCCGGATTCGGTCTTGGACTATCGGCCGATATCTTGTTGCAACGTTCTATATAAGTGCATTAGCAAGGTTATAACCAACCGGTTGAAAGGAAGCTTGGAAAATCTAGTCAGCATAAATCAATCAGCGTTTGTTCCGGGCCGGAAAATCTCGGATAATATTCTCCTTACTCAGGAACTGATGCACAATTATCACCTTAACAGGGGCCCGGCTAGGTGCGCTTTCAAAATCGATATTCAGAAAGCGTATGACACAGTCAGTTGGGATTTTTTGGAGGATATTCTGGTTCGGTTTGGTTTTCATAGCCGAATGGTGAAATGGATTATGACTTGTGTGTCCACTGTTTCTTATTCGCTGTATATTAATGGTGAGTTACATGGTTATTTCAGAGGCCAACGGGGGTTAAGACAAGGGGATCCAATGTCCCCTTATTTATTCACTTTGGTAATGGAGATTTTATCGTTACTACTTAGACGAGCAGCCACCATGCCCTTTAATTATCATGCTCATTGTGTTAAGGAGAAGATAATTAACATTTCTTTTGCGGATGATCTCTTCATATTTGTTCATGGGGATGTGGTTTCGGTTAAGAAGATAAAGGAGGCGTTGGAGATGTTTACTAACATTTCTGGCCTAGTTCCTAGTCCAGCGAAAAGCACGGTGTTTTTCTGCAATGTTCCTCAGGAGATCAAGCAGGAGATTCTCAAGATTATGCCATTTCAAGAGGGTGTTCTTCCGGTTCGGTATTTGGGGGTTCCTCTTATATCATCGAGGCTTCTTTACAAAGATTGCAGAATTCTGGTTGATCGTATGGAGAAAAAGATTGTTAATTGGGCTACTAGATCTTTGTCATTTGCGGGCCGATTACAACTTATAAACTCAGTGCTGTCTTCTATGCACATCTATTGGGCGTCGGTTTTCATTATTCCGGCTCGTGTTATAAGCGAGTTAGAAAAAAGGATTCGGAGGTTCTTATGGAATGCAGGATCAGAAGGTAGGATTCGGGCTAAAGTTGCGTGGAAGTATGTTTGCTTGCCGAAAAAGGAAGGGGGTTTGGGTATTCGAAGTATTTCTGATGTAAACAAATCGCTTATGGCAAACCACATTTGGAGCATTATTACCAAACGGGATTCTATATGGGTGAGATGGATACATGATTACAAGCTTAAAGGTCGGAGTTTCTGGGAAGTTCCATGCAGAGGGAGTATGAGTTGGGGGTGGCGAAAGATTTTGTCCATCCGTCACATCATTCGGCCTCATGTTTGGTCCTCTATTCGGAGTGGGGCTCAAACTAATATATGGAGTGACATGTGGTGTTCGCAAAGTCCCTTGAGCTCGCTGATCACGCCAAGGGCAATCGCTAATGCTGGTTTTTCTTTAGGTTCTACGGTTGCGGATATGGTTGATCACAATGGTAACTGGAGATGGCCTCAGGCTTGGCTAGATCTCTTTCCGGTGTTAATTACAATTTCGGCTCCTTTGCTGGTGCCGAATACTAGGGATAGATTGGTTTGGAAAAGCTCGGAGGGAAAGCCGTGTGATTTTCACTCGTCAGTGGTTTGGGATACAATTCGGAACCGAGAGAATCAGGTGGTATGGGCTGATATGGTTTGGTACTCTCAATGCATTCCGCGACATTCATTTCACTTATGGTTGGCATTTAGAAACAAACTGAAAACGCAGGATAGGTTGGCAGTATGGGAAGCGGGTAGTCACACCAACTGGAACCTGATGTGCTGTCCGTTGTGCTACTTTGACCGTGATAGTCGGGATCATTTATTTTTCAGGTGTGCTTTTGCGAACCAAGTCTGGAACGAGGTGAAAAAGTTGGTTAGTTTGGGTAATGTTGACGGCTCATGGTTCTCGGTTGTTTCGTGGGTGGAACAACATGCTAAATCCAAGAATGTAGATCACATTGTGTGCAAGTTATTGATAGCGGCGTCTTCATATTATATATGGCAAGAGAGAAACAACAGGCTTTTCAAGAGTATCAAGAGGACGGCAAATCAAGTGGCTGAGGTGATTAAGAATACGGTTCGGTTGCGGCTCATGGGCTTCAGATTCCGGACGCCGGCTACGAAGGAGAGAATTCGTAGAACATGGAAGATTGAAGATACAGATATGGATCCGGGCTAGAACCTTAATTTGATGTTTATTGTTTCCTAGTTGGTTGTTTTTTCTGGTCGAGTTTTTGTGCTTGGTTGTTTATTTACTTGGCTGTAATAGTTGTTAGTCCTAGACTTGGGTTGTCAAGTCTAGTAGGTGTGTTGCTTTGACACACCCTTGTTCAGATTTGATTATTAATAAAATTCATCGGGGTAACCCTTTACCCAAAAAAAAAGACTATGTATTGACGGAAGACCAAGAGGAGAATGTTCTTGAAACGGCATATCAAAAGCAATATGACCATTGTGAAATTGTAGACCATGACCATTGAGTTAATCAACACACCCGCAACTTTATGGACCACATGAATCGACCGTAATTATGGATGACGTCCTGGATCATTTCCAAGGGGAAGGAACATCATAGGCGGCATTTGTACCTTATTTTAGAGCTCCTGGGGGAGGAGCCACTTCGCGCGAAGTCTTGTTAAAGGTAACTTCTGGATCCGAGAGATACTTTTTTGGTCATATGATCAACGAAGTGGGAATACACGCGGATCTCGCTAAAGACCCATCTCGTTAGATATTGTTCGGCAACAAAGATCCCTTCGAGGATGCAGCAATTTCTTGGTCACACTAGACTCTATCGCAGATTCACCACGGGATTTTCGAAGATCGCGTAGCTTAAATCTCTTTAGCACAGTAGGGTGCTGTGTTCGTGAAGGACAAAACCGGAGGACGTCCTTTCAGTTTTCGAATCCCAACTCTGCGATGTTTACACGCCGACGCAACGCAAGAAAGTGATGACTTACGTAATGGACTTATCAGGAAGAACTGCACGAGTCACGACCTGCGGTGGAAGCCCTGATCTTTGGATTTAAGTTGGAGGCATTACTTGGACGGTACCAAATGCACTACCTAGACCGATCACAAGGGCCTCCCATGTGAGCTAAACATGTGATGGCACCGCTGGATGGAACCTTTGAATGAATACGACTGTGAAACCGGACGTGCACGAGCTTTGCAGCTTGCGATCGACTCTAACATACCTGATCAGACTCGCCTTGTTCAAATTGAAGAACTGAAGGAAGAAGTTCCCAAGATTGACCCATGTGGGGCATGGGGAAGCAACCTTTGGCAGGTCGGACCTAAAACTCAAAACGGGAACATTATTGTTATCACCTGGGTGATCGTCGATTGCCTCACGTAACCAGCACACTTTCTTGCAAACAAGGAAACTGATGAGTCTTCACAGCTTGTCAATATCCCTCTGAGAGGGGCGGTTTTAGGCACGGGATGCCAACTTCTGTTACCTTTGATTTTGAGTTATACCTGATTTATGGCAGGCAATACACAACACCCTTGGCTCACGTCAGGACCAGAGCATTGCTTATCGCTGTGGGCAAACGATCAGAGAAAACGAACTCTCCTGGCACTCGAAGACATGCTACGAGCATGGTGAGTGACTGGCTTGGGTGCAAAATTAAAGGACTCTTACTTATGGTTGAGTACTTCTGCGGCAGTTATCATCTTGTTAACCAGACGACTTTCTTGAGGCATTACGTAACATAGACAATAATGCCAACCTTCTTGTTAGACTGAGATGGTTGACAACTTAATTACTGGTCCAGGGTTGGTACCTGAAACTTTTGGGAAGGTTGTTTGGGTCAGGAGTCGATTGGCGGCAACGCGTGACCATCTGGAAAGCTCATAAACTTGGGAAACACTAGAAGATCGAGGTAGGCGAAAGTCTCACCCTGGAAGGGTGTGATACGCTTGGGAAGCGTGACAAGCTTAATTTACGTTACATTTGGTTATTCGGAATTCTGGAAGGAATCAGTCACGTCGCCTAAAACACGAGTTACTCGACGAATTGGGTAACGTTCAAGATGTCATTTATGTCGCGAGTCTAAAGCAGTGGTTGTCCGACGAAACGCTTGCGATACTTTCTTAGAGTCTGAGGCTAACAACAAGTTGCAGTTGTCAAGGTGCCTATTGAAATCATGCCCCAGGAGGTTAAGGTTTGCGAACACTGTCAAATTCCAATTATGAGAGTTCGTTGGACCTCGAGACTAAGTATCCGCAATCGTACGAATGCAACAGGTGAATTTCGAGGACGAAATTCCATTTCAAGTTGGGGATGATGTGGCACCCGGGGAAAAACCTGCAGCAATCCTGATTTATCACTTCACTCCTTTGTGCTTACTTGTCAAATTTCGGGACGAAATTTCTTTCAAGTTGGGGATGATGTGACAACCCGGACTTTCAAGGTTAGTGCCGTTTCGTTCGTGATCTTAATTTCTCATTATTCCTTTCCAACGTTTCCTCTCATGTTAAACTTGTTAGACGTTTGGGCCGATTATGCTTTTGAGCCGTCTATATCGTATATATGTTTAAAACGCACACATGTTACATTTGGGCCGCATATGGATATCTTGGCACACACATAAGACATGGATCAAGTAAAGCCCAAGTGAGGGTGTGAGAGTTGGGCCGGCCACTTCATGATTGTATACACATACACCCTAAGCCCAACTCATGGGAATTAAAGGCATGTAGTACGTATGCACTAGGTTGGTGGTATGGTATCTTTTAAACATAATAACAAAACCCTACCCTTTTCCCTCAAGATTGCGATCGGCAGACGACCCCCCCCCCCATCTTCGAAGCAGCCTTCAATTAAGTCAGAACTTGTGGTTAGTGATTTGTATCATATTAAATAGTTAATTGTTGATCTTGTTAATTCTTGTTGGTTGATTCGGTATGCGTGCAAAGATAATTAACATCAAAACAGATATATATGTGTATGCGTCCTATCGAAACATAACTGAATATTGTGTGCATGGTATGTATCATTATATTTTGATAACTCCTTAATTATTTCTAGCAGTTCACCGCCCATAATATGCACCAGGTGTACCTATTTTTGTTGATGTTATAAGACATCTTATAATTTGAATCTTGATTGCATATTGACCCATTTAATAGAGAATATGAATTAATAATGCCACCATGTGTTATGTTAAGAAAATGGTGGTCATGTGCTTTAAATCCTTGGGGTTTACAAGAATAGATGTAATGATTGACCATCATAGCTTGCAAATGTTGTAGAGACTTTATTAAGGAGGCCATGTGAACTGTAACCTTAGTCTAATCAATACCATGTGGCCATATCAATTGTGTGTCAGGGAAAACATGGGATAAGCATTTTGTTTGTGAATTGAGCCTTGGAATAAGTGTTCTGTTGGTATGAAAAAGGTGTTATGTGCTGGCAATGAGATTGATTATTTGGAATCAGTGCATAAAGAATTATCAAAGTATGTTATGGGCATGGTGGTCGATGTGGCTGATAGCGGGTTAGTTAAATACAACCGTTGGGCCGGAATAGTTATAATTTTATGTGATCCGCTTGGGCCGGGTCTTAAATGTTTTAGATTGGTTAGGACCTGTGACACCCACAAGCTTCATATCTGGGCCGTACATGTTTGATAACGGGACTTGAATTGTGCGATAAGTAAATGATACGTGTATGTGTATAATAAGTTTGAACAGTTACATGCCAAGCGATTGTTATTTACTCTAGTTGATGAAACATGACAAGTGATGTTATATATTAGAGCTAATGAAATATGTGCTAAAGTTTCATGTTGCTTTAAGTGAATTACTTTTGTGGTGACGATCAGTTTACATGTTATATGTATGCATAGGAATTCCATGTTTAATTTGATTGGCCCTCCATATTAGTGGATTATCTAGATTACTAAGTTTAGCAATGGGTCACCTAAACTCAAACATATCAACGAACAGTTGGGTAGCATAATACTTACATGACATGTGTGTTAATGTGCACTACATGCTTTCTTTTTTTTTTTTTTTTTTTTTGGGTAAAGGGTTACCCCGGTGATTCTATATATTCACAACCAATAAAAACCAAGTAGTGTAGGGAGTCTACACTAGTTCAATCATGGGACATGCCCCATGAAAGTAGAAACAAAGAAACCAACCAAGAAATACAAATCAAACTGAAACCGACCCACTAGACTACAATCTAGACCAAACCAATGTAAAAAGACACAAAATTACTCAGCCACCATCATCTATAATGTCGTTGTCATGAATCTCCCACTCCCTCCAAAGTCTTCGCACATTTTCCGTTGTCTTCAATCTCGCACCCATTAGCTTGTATCTAACCAAACTAATGATATTTTCACTAACAGTCTCTGGAGGACGCATCCGATTCTTGAATATCCTGAAATTACGCTCCTGCCAAATAACATAAGCACATGCCGCCACCAGCAACTTCGCAACATAATCAGATGCTAACTTTGATTTGGACCGATCACGAAGCCAATTGATGATATCCTCCCACTTAGGTTGAACCGTACTCATGCCCACTTTTTGCCTCACGATATACCAAACTTTCGTGGAAAATTCACATTCGAAGAACAAATGGCTATGAGAGTCATGATTAGCATAGCAAAGCTGACAACACATCATATTCATCGTCTTTCTACGAGAGATATCCCACTTAAGAATCTTATCCTGCGTGAGAAGTTTACCTCTCATAATCAGCCACATCAAAAAAGCATGCCTCGGGATACATTGGTTAAACCAGACAATAGTGCACCAATCTATTTCTGTACCTTTGAAACGAACCGAATTCCAAGCCTCCGAAGACGAGAAAACACTTGTGTTATTACCATCACGCCACATAACTCTATCAGGATTATTCGGCCGGATATTGACATGATCTAGCTGAATTAGAACAGGAAAAAGATCCCTCCAAGCAACCGGCCACTTCCACTGACCGTTGGCCTGAATGTCAGAAACCGAATCCTCTAACCGGAACCCAGCATTTGAAATAACTCTTGGCGATATAAATTCCCCAAGCGGCCCAATGTCACTCCAACGGTCGTACCAAGCCGAAGCCAAGGCCCCATTGCCAATATCAATCCAAAAGAAATCCCTCAAAACCGGACGAAGATTAAGAATCTTACGCCACGAGTAGCTACATGAAGAGGGCATTTTGGCAATCCAAAAGCTCTTACCTTTTAACCTGTAAACATGAACCCAATCCACCCACAAAGACTTCCTCCTCGTAAGAATACTGCAAATGTGATTAGCCATAAGGGCTTTGTTTACATCACCGATACGCCGAATACCCAACCCCCCTTCATATTTAGGAAGGCAAACTGCTTTCCAAGAAACTTTAGCTTTGCCTTTCTGGAATACCATATCTTGCGACCACAAAAAATTTCTCATCTTTGCCTCCAACTCAAGAACAACTCTACTCAGAAGCATAAACACAGAAGACCAGAAAATATGCATAGACGATAACACAGAAACAATTAGCTGCACTCTACCTGCGAAAGAGAGAAGCTTATTTCTCCAATGCATGATTCTTTTGTCTAATTTCTCCAACAGGACATTACAGTCTCTATATAACAACCCCGACGAGATAAGCGGGACACCAAGATACCGCACAGGCAAAGAACCCTCCTTAAAAGGCATGATACTCAGAATAGCACTTTTAATATAACTTGGAACATTACAAAAGAAGACAGTGCTTTTCTGATTATTAGGGAGGAGACCCGACATCTTCGCAAATTTAGAAATAGAGTTCATAAGGTACCTAGCCGAAGCAATCTCCCCTCTAGCAAAGAGAAACAGATCGTCTGCAAAACAGAGGTTGATAATTTGGTGCTTTTCACATTTATTATGGAACTTGAAGGATGAATCAATCCTTAACGAATGATGCAAAATGGCCGTTAAAACTTCCATAACAAGAGTAAACAAATACGGGGAGAGAGGATCACCCTGACGAAGCCCACGATTACCTTTGAAATACCCATGCACATTACCATTGATACACACAGAATACGATGTAGTAGAGACACATACCATGATCCAGTTCACCATCAAATCATTGAACCCAAAACCAAGGAGGATATTTTTGAGAAATTTCCAATCAACCGTATCATAGGCCTTTTGGATATCAATTTTAAAAGCACATCTTGGAGGGCCGACATTCCTATGGTAATTGTGCATCAGCTCTTGGGTTAACAAGATGTTATCAGAAATCTTCCTGCCAGGAACAAAAGCGGACTGGTTTATACTAACAATATTAGCTAGAACCCCCTTCAGTCTATCCGCAATGATCTTGCTTATGCACTTGTAAATGACATTACAACAAGCAATCGGCCTATAATCCGTAACAACGGATGGTGAAGGAACCTTAGGCACAAGCACAATAAGGGTATGATTCAACTCTTTGAGCAAATGACCGGTGTCAAAAAAATCAATAATAGCCTTAGAAACATCATTCCCGACAATAGGCCAAGCACTCTTGAAAAACGCCGCTGTGAAACCATCCGGACCTGGCGCTTTATTAATACCAATAGAGAACATAGCCTTTTTGACTTCATCTTCAGTCACTTGTCTGATCATATGAGTAGCAATCTGAGGATCCAATATTTGCGTAAAAAGGTCCGGAGCCGGACTGGTCGACGTATCTCCATTGCAGCCCAAAAACTTCTCATAATGATCCACAAAGGCATGTTGAACTTTATCACCTTCAAAAACGACACCTCCCGAATCTCTAATAACATCAATACGGCTATGGTGATTCTTACACTTAACCGAAGAGTGAAAGAAAGCCGTATTATTATCCCCAGCCCTCAACCAATCGACTTTAGATTTTTGTTTCAGAAAGCGTTCCTCATCCAACATAGCTTCTTGAAGTTCACTAGTAATAGTAGCCTCTTGAGTCCGTAAACTTTCATCATTCGGCTCCTTGTCAATTAGTTTCTGCAGATTATCTAGCTTATCACGAAGGCTTTCCACTTTTTTATGTAAATTACCCTGCTTAAATAAAAGCGCCCTGAGAGGAGTCTTTAGAAGTCGAAGCCTTTTAGCAACACAAAACTGATGAACACCTTGGATTCTCGTCTCCCAAACCCTCTTCACAATCTCCATAAATTCTGGTTTGTAAACCAAAAAGTTAGCAAATTTAAAAGACCGCGGCTTCAGGATACCAGCATCAGGAATAGATAGGACACAAGGACAATGATCTGAAAGCCGATACGGCTGAAAAATAGCAACTGCACTCGGGCATTGGGTGACAAATTGCGTGTTCCCCAGCACTCTATCAATCTTCTTAAGCAACCCAATCCCTTTCTTAGGCTTTTGATTCCAAGTATAATGCAAACCTGACCTTTTGATATCGAACATCTCAATCTTATCTACACAATCTTGAAACTCTTTCATACTAGCAGACACGGTCGAGGAGCCCATCGACTTATCTTCTAGATTTAAAGCAGAATTGAAATCACCCAAAACAACCCAGGGATTATTCCCGACAAACACTTTATGTAAAGCCAAATGATGCCATAATTCCCTTCGAGTAACATGATAATTAGCGGCATAAACAATCGAGCAAAAGATCATTTTCTTATCCAGCTTGAACAAAAGTTGTAGGTGAATAACCTGATCCGTCTGAGATAATACCATGACATCAAAAACAGCTGGGTTCCACCCAATAATAATCCTTGTACCTTTTTTACACCGAGCACCATTAGACGTCCAATCCCATGAGCGAAAAATCGATTTACAAATGTGACCAAGCTTGCTGACATCAACATGCGATTCTAAGATAGCACATAAGCTCAAACTATAATCCTTGACTGCCTGACGAACCTCCGTTTGTTTCAGAGGGCGGTTCAACCCCCTAATATTCCATGAAGCAATGCTAACCATTGATAACATTCAG
Organism: Helianthus annuus; assembly: GCF_002127325.2. Taxonomy (NCBI): domain Eukaryota; kingdom Viridiplantae; phylum Streptophyta; class Magnoliopsida; order Asterales; family Asteraceae; genus Helianthus; species Helianthus annuus. The sequence continues at coordinate 164,687,930 of NC_035447.2, read as the reverse complement.
AGAAGGAGTGCTTGCCCCTTGTGGATTATCAGGTTTTAAAGTCCCACTAACCAGAAATTCATCGGTTTCATTATAAATTTCCTCGACTTCGTCGTCATCCGAACCATAAGGATCATCTCTATTTCCCACCCGTTCAGCCTCATTAACTAACTTGGAATCATTAAACACATCAAAAGGATTAGACGAGCTAGCCCTTGGATCAGATTTGCTACTACTTCCGCTAGCTTTAGAGGAGATAGGACGGTATTCAAATTTTTGCTTCGGTTTAGACATAGGGAATCCTGTTCTTTTGGCCGCTTTTTTAGATTCAACATCCATAAACCCATCCTTGTCGATCATCGGTTTCTTTGAAGCCTCTTTATTCTTCGACACTTGTTGAGTTTGTTGAACTTTGCCAGGAGCTTTTGTGACCTGTCTGATCTGTTTCGGACAAGTATTATCATCATGACCAAAAATTTTACAATAAGCACATCTATGAGGACACCATTCGTATTCAACGTAAACTTTCTCCTTAACAAACCCTTCACCTTCCAGTTCCGGAACAGCAATAACAACTTCCTCTTTGAAATCATGCTCAGCCGAGACCTCCACTAAAGCTCTCGCAAAACTGCTCCTCCCCCAAGAGTCAAGGCACATAGAGGTAGTATACTTATCTAGTTCCAATGGAGTTCCAACAGCCGTCGCAATCATGCTTAACCCGTCCTCCGTATATGCTGCAATTGGAACTTCATGAAGCTTAACCCAAACTTGAACATTCTTGACTTCTTTCTTTTCCAGTTTCGAAGACGGGGACCATATATTAAGAAATAAAGGTTGTGAGCGAATAATCCACGGACCCTCCTTCATAACATTCTTCATACCACTCTCGTCAGCAAATTTAAAGAAGAAAAAACCATTAGCGTTCATCATCGTTTTTTGAAGGCCAAACCTCTTCCAGTTATTCCGAACATAGAATTCAACCACCGGGTATGCAACACGATCACCTAGAAAGTAACCATATAGAGTGTTGGCAAGTTTATCTTTAACAGTTCTAACGGATTCTTTAGGTAAAACCACATCACAACCTGCAGGCCCAGCCGGACTCGTAAGAGCTCGAAAGTTAACTTTCTTGTTAGTAGATACCCCAACTGAATCAGCATACGATAATGGAGATTTACCCAAATCCAATCTGCCACTTTGAAAAGTATTACGCGAACCCTCGGACCCTAGATTCTCCAATGGATTAACAGGAACAGTAACCTTAGTTAATTCGTCAATAATATTAATCTGCTTCGGATCAGACTGAACAGTTTGCACCGTACCCCTCCTAGGCAGCAGAGGGTTACCATCAATGTTAGTAGCGCTACTTAGGTTTGGCAACCTCACCCCGTTCCTGGGAGGACGGGTGTTGAACTAATGACCTAGTCATGACCAATGCTTTGATAGGAGCATTGGAGAAAGGGCAAAATAATCAGAAGCCGTCTTGTATTGGGGTATTATCAACATTGTTTTCAACATTACTTGTGGATTTAAATGCAATGGATTAACTAAATACTTGGTAACCAACGTCTTCGTAAAACTATGAACTCACCAGCGTTGTCTGATACACTTGTTGCATGCTCGCAGGTCGTTAGGTATCATGGATTTGGGAACTTGCTGTCTGGAGTAGCCGGAGTGGTCATGGGTCAACTGGAGAGGTTCATATGATCGAACACTTAACACTATACATTGGTTTTGAAACAAATTAACTTTGGTTTACCATTTGCTTCCGCTGAACATATTGGTTTTCATTTAAACTTGTTGATGGTATTTTATTAACGATTGAGAACTTTATTTAGAAACTTGTATGGGTTCAATGTAATTAGTGGCTCATTGTTGGTACGTCACACGCCTAATAGGGATATTTCTTGGGTGGTATTTTGGGGGTGTGACAGTTTGGGTCTAGAATGTCACACCTTGACTTTCGCAGAAGCGTATGATGTGTGACTTGTTTAATACCATTGCATTCAATCATAATAAACAACTATATGATCAAAACAATGTTCATCCATTCATTAAGTTAAACATATTACAAACTCCAGTTATTTAAGTTTTAAAACACAACCTTCGACTAGGTTACAAACCAACGAAAGTGGATGACATCTAAACTTGAAGTCTATTTCTAGAAACAACACCCGCGCCTAAGATCCAACCTGTCACCTGAAATACATGTAATTTTGGAAAACATCAACAAAAGTTGAGCGAGTTCATGCGTTTTGTGTGAGTGCTGACAAACTTGTGAACCTTTGAGAGACTCCTTTGAAAATAGGTATGAAAAGCATTGATGAACATATCAAATAAATGTTTTACAAGGACATTAAAGCATGTGAGGACATAGGGAGTACTCGAAATGAGTAGGCTTATACCCTTGTCGATTTCCCCTTCGACAATGTCGAATTCCCCTTCGACTATGTAAATTCACCTTGACTATGTCAATTCACCTTGACTATGTCGATTCACCTCGACTAGCACACCGAAGCACTCAAGTGGTCACATAAGTACCATAAGTGGGGTTCGGCCATACCCGTTAGATCTAACCTTCGTCCCTAATTAAGAATTAATGGCATTTCAAATTTAGTCTATATTCACATGATCTAATAGTTCATTTCATAGTCATTTCATACCGTTCAAACATTCGTAACATGTATTCCACCCCCCGAGAGTTATAAAACCAAAAACAGATAAGAGAAAAGGGGGACACGAACTCACTGTTTTGCGTTCTTCAATCCGACGTAACTCAAGCTGCTACTAGTGTGCCCGACTACCTACAACGTACTATGGTCTATTAGCCGAGCGGGTCGTGCCTTGACTTTGTATTAATTAGTGTCTTTGAGTTACGTATCTTCGTCCTTAATATTATTCCAAGTTATATAATTATTTGTTAAAATAATAAATATTTTAACTTAAATTATATTTATTAAATTTTGGAATATTTGTTAAGAATAATATATTTTAACTTGATACTTCCCAAGTATTTAGACATGCATATCCTTCCCAAGGATGGGTATATTTCTATTTGTATTTCTTAGACTCGTGTATTTTGCCATGTATTTGAGTAGTATTCCGGGGTGTATTTGTATGTACACAGATGTGTATTTCCTTTGTGCTTATTAAGTATCCTTATACTTAATTTTGTATTAACTTCTCCGGAATATTATTTCGACTAAAAGTTCATATATATTTCCAAAAATAATATATTTTCAAGTCTAAGTTGACAAATATATATAAGCTTATTTTTATCCAAAAATAATGTATTTCAAGTTTTCTCAACAAAATATATATATTTTTCCCAAAAATAATATATCTTCTAAAAATTACAAGAAAATATATTTTTTACTTTTAAAAATTATAAATTTTCTCCTTGTCAAAAATATGATATAAATTTGCAATAATTGTAAAAATCATATTGTTGTTCCTTTGATGTCCAAAATATTATTTACCAAAAATATACTTATGAGTAAGTTTTCCGGAATATTCTGTAAGTTACATTCTTTTGCTCGGTTTCACCAATATTTTGTGTATAACTTGTATACTCGTATTCTTGGAATTTTGGTAATATTTTGGATTGTAATTTCTTGGTATTTTTGGTGAGTTATATTATTTCAAGTTCTAAAATAATATAAACTAATACACATAATATACAAGTAACCACACAAATTGTGACATCAATATATATATATATATATATATATATATATATATATATATATATATATATATATATATATTCCTAAATATATACATATTCACTTTTATTTATCAAAAACCCACCTCCAATATTTTTAATTTTTGTAATAAAAATTATGGCAACTTTTATATGAAAACCATTCTCAAAATTTACTTATAAACACTTGTTTTAAAAATATTTTTCTAAGTGTTTAATTTCTACAAAATTTTGCCATAGTTCCCCCCTTAAAAATGGGGGTTTCCGTGCTTTCAAAGCATATCATTTTCTTTTAAAATCATCATCAATCATCAACAACATGAACAAAACTTTCCATATGCTTTAAATATGCAAATTTACACTTTGAGATGAACTCGAAAAGTTGTAGTAACTTAGTATGATCTTTATGTTTAACATATTATATCATCTTTTAACCAACATAATATGAAGTAAAATGAGATCACAAGAGTCTTACTACTAACACAAGGCTAGGGAGGATTCAAGTGTAGGAAACAAGCGGATAAAAGCACTAGAGAGAGGTCCTTCAACTTCCAAGGCTTCCAAGCTTCCTAACTATGCTTCTTACACCTTAGGACCCCCTTAGAATGTTTAAGAATGATTGAAAATTGGAGGTTGTAAGGTGAGGGTGTTGGGCCATAAACAATGGAGGGAGGAGGGGAGGTTTTGGTGTAGTGGAGATGATGAAATGATTATGAGGTATAGACTTGTGGTTTATAAAGAAGTTCTCCCAACATTTAATTAACTCTTGGATATTATGTCTCAAAGATACCCAATAAATAGCTCTCTCTCCTATGGGCGATTTCTTGTTCTTCCCTAGAATCCATCAGTTTTCTTCGTAATCTTATGTATAACAGTCTGTGATTAGAGTTTTGATTCCTTCAAAACTTTATAACGAACTCGTTAGCATTGGTGATCGATTTAAACTTGGATTTTCTGCTTTTCTTCAAATCGCCGCCTTAGTTTACATATTCGAAACCCTGATTGATTAACCTAGTTGTTATTGATTGCGGTTAACTGAGTTTAATTTAGCTAGATTGATACGCTGGTTTAATTGATTAAGGGTCGACAATTGTTACTAGGGTTTATAGGATTAGGGTTTCAGGTTTCTTGTTCTTGGGCCGTCGAGTTTCTTTGCATGGTATTCTGTTGTTTTGGTAATTGAGAGAGTTGTTTCTGATTGTCATGGATGAACGAAAGAAATCTGAGGGCAATGTGCATGATGGTAGGTTCAAGCCGCCATTACCGTATCAAGGATTAGCTAGCCGTGTAGTGAACATCGAAGGGAATGTCTTTGCTCCTCGTAGGGGTATTGTTTCAAATCCTCAATCTGAACCGAAAAAGATAAATGTAATTGATGAATTGTTGAAGGTAACTCAGTCGGTGGTTAACGAGTTTGTAACCCCTGATGTAACCCATGTTGAGCCGATTAGGGCTGATGTCAGCGAGTCCGGAGATGTTAACCAGGTTAAGCCGATATCTTATGCGGATTCTTTGAAGATTCAGAACCCTCCTAAGGTTAACTTCAGGTCTCTAGCTAGTTCCATGCAGCATGATGATTGTGATGTCGTTTTACCGGTAGAATCGGTTAGGGTTGTGCAGGATAAGCTAGCGAATACTTTGTATGGCTATTTCTTGGGAGACCGCATTGCTTACCCTGTTGTGGAATTTTTTGCAAAAAATAACTGGAAAAAGTATGGTTTGCAGAAGTCAATGATGAATGCAAACGGCTTCTTCTTTTTTAAGTTTGCTGATCAGAAAGGAATGGTGGATGTGCTGGCTTCGGGTCCGTGATAATAAGGTCACAACCTTTCTTTCTTCAGGAATGGACTCCGTCTACAAAGCTTGAGAAGAAGGAGGTTACTAAAGTTCAGATGTGGGTTAAAATCCATGAAGTTCCTTTAGCTGCCTACACGGAAGATGGTCTTAGTATGATTGCAACTGCTATTGGGGAGCCTAAGCTCCTTGATTCTTATACTACCTCGATGTGTGTGGACAACTGGGGTCGTAGTAGTTTTGCTAGAGCTCTTGTGGAGGTGTCGGCTGATAAGGATCTTAAGGAGGAAATCACTATGGCTATTCCTAAGCTGAATGGGGAGGGTTTTATAAAAGAGACAATGTACGTTGAATATGAATGGAGTCCTCTCCGGTGCTCGGCTTGTTGTGTTTTCGGGCACTCTGATGATTCTTGCCCTAAGAAGCCAGCGGTTCGTGCTCCCACGGCTAGTCAGAAGGGGGGTAGACAACCTGGTAACCATGGCAAATCACAAGTGAAAGCAGCTCCTAGAGTTGATGATGATGGATATACGGATGTTCCTCTTAAAAAGATGGCAAGAAAATCAGGTATCCCGGTATCTAAGCCCAAGCCAAAGTTTGAGTATAGACCGATTAGTAATAAGCAGAATCAGGGTTTAAATACTAACTCGGCTAACGTTGGAAGTAGCAAGAAACCTGACAATTCGGGGGTCCTCGTGTCTCGTAATCGTTTTGATGTGCTAAGAGGTGAAATTGGGGAATCTAGCAGTTCGGCTAGGATAGTAGATGATGGAGCGGAATCTTCGGATGATGAAGAGGTGATAGAGGTGTACGATGAGACGAATGACTTCCTTAAAGTCGATCCAAACAACGATATTCATAAAAAAGGGGCAAGCACTCCTTCTTCAGGGGGTCTCAATGATTAGTTTGGCTGTTTGGAATATTAGGGGGTTAAACCGCCCGCTAAAACAAAATGAGGTTCGTCAGGTGGTCAAAGATAACAAGTTAAGTTTATGTGCGATTCTTGAGTCTCATGTGGGTATGGATAATCTTCAGAAGGTATGCAAGGCTGTTTTTCGTAGATGGGATTGGACTTCTAATGGGGGTTCTTGTAATAAAGGTGCTCGGATTATTTTGGGTTGGGATCCATTGGAGGTAGATGTTATGGTGCTTTCGATGTCAGCTCAAGTCTTACATATTCAGGTCTTTTGTAAGGCTAATAAGAGTATGTTCTTTTGCTCCCTTATATATGCTGCGAATTATTATGTTGCTCGTAGGGATCTTTGGCAGAGTTTACGTGTGCATAATGGCCTCGTTCATGATAAACCTTGGGTGATAATGGGAGATTTCAATTTTTCTTTGCATATTGAAGATAAGTCTTGTGGCTCTTCATCCGTTACATCTAGTATGCGTGAGTTTAAAGACTGTCTTGAAGAGATTGAAGTCTTTGATATAAACCGGACAGGATTACATTTCACATGGAGTCAAAAGCCCAAAGAAGGTATTGGTTTGCTGAAAAAGATTGATAGAGTGTTGGGCAATGCTTCGTTCGTTAGTGCCTACCCGGAATCGGTTGCCATTTTCAAGCCCTATGGTATCTCGGATCACTGTCCTTGTGTCTTAAAGCTTTTCTCGGCTGGTAAATCTAAACCAAAACCTTTCAAGTTTGCAAACTTCCTGGTTCATAAGCCGGGTTTCTTGGATATTGTCAAGTCTAAATGGGATGTGCACATTAATGGAGTTCATCAGTTTCGAGTTATCAAAAAACTCACTCTTATGAAATCTTCGCTTCGTGTCCTCTTGTTTCAACAAGGTAATCTTCACGAAAAGGTAGCTAATCTGCGTGCCAAACTTGAGGGTCTTTAGAACGATATTGATATGGATCCCCTAAACGATGTTTTACGTTCTCAAGAAGCGGCTATGCAAAAGGATTTTCAGGAGGCGTTGCTTGATGAGGAAAGATTCCTCAAGCAGAAATCTAAAGTGGAGTGGCTCCGTGCGGGTGATACTAATACGGCTTATTTCCATTCATCCTTAAAGTGTAAAAATCATTTTAAGCGTATTGATGTGATATCGGATTCGAATGGCAACATTTATGAAGGGGATAATGTGGCTGCGGCTTTTGTCAGCCATTATGAGCAGTTTTTGGGTTGTGCGGGTCAGATTTCTTTACAGCCATCTCCGGATATTTTCACTAATAAGCTGGATCCTGATTCTGCTAATCATATGACTCGACCGGTTACTTTGGAGGAAGTTAAATTAGCTATGTTTTCGATTGGGAAGGATAAGGCCCCTGGTCCTGATGGTTACACGGCTGCGTTTTTTAAAAGTTCTTGGCAGATTGTGGGGAGTGATGTTTCAAATGCTGTTCTTGATTTTTTCAATACTGGTAATCTGCTGAAGCAACTCAATCATACGTTAGTTGTTCTGATCCCTAAGGTATCGTCTCCAACTAGAATCACTGACTACCGTCCTATTTCCTGCTGTAATGTCATTTTTAAATGCATTAGTAAAGTGCTAGCAGATAGGCTGAAAGGTTCTTTAAGTAAGATTGTGAGCATAAACCAATCAGCTTTTGTTCCTGGTCGGAAAATATCGGATAATATCCTTCTTACGCAAGAATTGATGCACAATTACCATCGTCATTTAGTCGGGTTCGGTTTTAACGACATTATGGTCAACTGGATCATGTTATGTGTGTCTACGGCCTCCTATTCGATATGTGTCAACGGGAATATTCATGGGTATTTTCAGGGGAAAAGAGGGTTAAGGCAAGGTGATCCATTATCCCCTTATCTTTTCACTCTCGTGATGGAAGTTTTGACGTGTATTCTCAACCATGCTACAAGGATTGATTCGTCTTTCAGGTTTCATAATAAATGTGAAAAGCAGCGTATTGTTAATCTTTGTTTCGCGGACGATTTATTCCTTTTTGCTAGAGGAGATGTGGGTTCGGCTCGATGTATTATGTCTTCGCTCACGAAATTCACTCGAATGTCGGGGCTGATTCCGAGTGCGCAGAAAAGTACAGGTTTTTTTTGTAATGTGCCGAATAATGTCAAAAGAGAAATCTTGTCTATCATGCCTTTCGTGGAGGGTTCGTTGCCGGTGAAATATTTGGGGGTTCCGCTTATTTCTTCTAGACTGTTGTACAAGGATTGTAGTGTTCTTGTGGAGCGTCTTGAAAATCGGATAGATAATTGGAAGAACAGAATGTTATCTTTTGCAGGCAGGTTGCAATTAATCATTTCCGTCCTTTCAGCTCTTCATGTGTACTGGTCCTCGGTTTTTATTTTACCAGCTAGAGTCATTAAGGAGTTGGAATCAAAAATGCGTAATTTTCTTTGGGCTCAATCTCCTTCTCAGCGGGGTAGGGCGAAAGTGTCTTGGAGTTTGGTATGTGTGCCGAAACATGAGGGAGGTTTGGGTATTCGACGGATCGCGGATGTTAATAAAGCTCTCATGGTGTCGCATATTTGGAGCATTCTAAGTAACCGTAACTCGGTTTGGGTGGCTTGGATTCATTCTTATCGTCTAAGAGGTCGGAGTTTTTGGGACCATAGGGTTCCGACTTCTTGCTGTTGGAGTTGGAGGAAGATGTCTCAACTTAGGCCTTTAATCCGTCAGCATGTTTGGTCCCAGATTGGGAACGGTAATAACACATATGCTTGGTTTGACTTGTGGAGTACTATCGGTCCGTTATGCAATTTTCTAACTCCTAGAGTTATAACCAGAGAGGGTTTCTCGTTGAATGCAAAAGTGGCGGAGGTCTATACGGAGGGTTCTTGGTTATGGCCGGATGCTTGGAGAGATACTTATCCGGTGCTTATACAGTTAGATCTCATGCAACGAAACTTGAATAATCAGGATCGCCTTTTGTGGAGGGATGGTGATAAGCTTAACGAGTACTCCTCTTCAGGGGTTTGGAATTCGGTTCGGGCTAGGGAGCAGGAGGTGAATTGGGCAAGTATCGTTTGGTTCTCTCAATGTGTTCCTCGGCACGCCTTTTTGATGTGTCTCATTGTTCGACGCAAGCTTCTAACGCAAGACAAAATCTTGCAATGGAGCTATCCCCGGAGAAAAAATATGAACATGATGTGCTGCCTCTTGTGCTATGAAAATGTGGATTCGCATGATCACTTGTTTTTCGAATGCAAGTTGTCCTCGGAAATATGGTGTACGGTCCGATCTAAAGTTGGTATGGATAGAGTTGAACCAAGATGGACCGAGATTGTGGAGTGGTTAAATCATCGGTCGCGTTCGAAATCGGCGAGAAACCTGCTTTGTAAATTGATAGTTGCAGCCTCAATGTATGTTATTTGGCAGGAAAGAAACAATCGTTTGTTCAAAAACCATGCGAGGCCTCCGGAGATCATTTCTAAAGCCGTGTTAGAAAGTGTGAGATACAAGTTGATGGGGCTCAGATTCAAGAACACAATCAGAGTTCGGGAGTTGCTGGAGAAATGGGAGATTCACGATGCCGATTTACTTATGGAGAATGGTTAATTTCGTGTGGTCTAGTGTCGTGATGGTCTAGATTGTTGTCTAGTGGTCGTTTGCTTGTTTTTGCTTTGTTTTCCTTGTTGGTTGTTTAATTTGTTTACTTTCATGAGGGTATGTCTCATGTCTGAACTAGTAAGGATGTTACCTTACTACTTGTTTTGTTTGGTTGTGAATATATAAAATCACCGGGGTAACCCTTTACCCAAAAAAAAAAAAAAAAGATACCCAATAAATCAAATAAAATCACTAAATGAAATCTTTTGTGTGGGGCCCTTGCCTAACTGGTTATGGGGGGGGGGGTGTCCTGGTTACATTTCAATTCCAAGTTGCTTAATCTAGTTACATGTTAAGTGTTAGATTTAGGGGTTTAAGTATGTTTATATGTTTTAGGATATAATATGATGTTTAGTGAACAATACTAGCTTTGTAACATTAAAACAATGCTTCTAGTTAAATTTGGTGTTTCGGGTAGTGTCCGGTTGTTCGGTTGGTTACCGGTTTGTTAAAGTGCTAAATATCGCCGTTTAGTGTGCTTTATGTTGTATTTTATGACAGTTTCGATTCCCGACACTTAGGAAAGTATTCTGGACTATTAAACCATAATTTGCTTTATATTTTGGAGTTTAAATGCTGAAAATAGCTGAATTTGGTTATTTTCTGCAGAATTCTGCATTTTTAGTGTGTTCCTGGCACTTTCCGGCACCTATGTCATTACTAAGAAGGCAGTTTTGTAATCCCTACTTTCCTACACACTATCCTAGTGAATCACTTGGTTCTGGTGCTCATTCTGTGTCTTAACATCATGTCTATCTAAGTACTGAACTCCCGTCAGTGCTTTTAGTTTGTCTGATAATGGTGCCAATTCTGTTCTGTGCATTAATAGAACTATATCATGTTGCATGTAGTAAAAAGTCTTGCAACATGAAATGCCATTGTATGTGTATATTAGTAATCAGAAATTCATTCGTCTTGTAAACTATACCATGAACAGTTCTTAAAACACAGATTACTGTTCAATTAGTGTACGGAATGTACGGAAAAGTAACAGTTGTCACATTCTCCCCCCGTTAAAAGAATTTTGTCCCGAAATTCAAGCGATGCCATCGGTCGCAGGGGAGTTGTGAATCAAATGTGGTCACTTAGGTTTAAATTGGTCTTCATGTTCCCAAGTAAACTCTGGGCCATGATATGAATTCCAACGAACTCAAACAAAGCAATTATGTCTTCTCCGTGTTTTGTGGACTCCAAAGTCCGCCATCTTAACGAGTTCCTTAATAATTTGGAGTTTGTCGTTGACGTGAATCTTGTTTGCGGGAATAACGATTGTTCCTAGAGTCAGGCTCTCTTAAAGACTAGATACGTGAAATGTGTCGTGATCACTACTGATCTTCCCTGGAAGTTTCAGCTTGTGAGCAATGGTCCCGATCCTTTCCAGGATCCCGAAAAGTCTAATGTACCGTGGGTCCAACCTCCCACGCTTTCCAAATCATACCACGCCATCCTAAGGGGAGACTCTCATTAAAATCATATCTCTTATCTCAAATTCAACAGTTCCCGCCGCTCGTCGGCGTTGCCTTTCGGCATACCACGTGTTGTCTTGATATGATCACATGTCTGAACAATCTTGCCTATAGTTTTTCCTGAACCAATTTGGGGCCAGTAAATCGTTTATCTCTGGTCACTGTCCAACATAACGGGGATCGATACTTACGTTCCATCTAAAACTTCACACAAGGCGGTCTAAACGATGGTTGTGGTAATTGTTATTGTAGGAAAACTCCACTAAGGGCAAGTGAGTAACCCATCTTTTCATCAGAGTTTATCGCACAAACACGTAACATGTCCATACAGTCTGTATCGTTCGTTTGCTTTGGCCATTCGTCTGTGTGTGAAACGTAGTACTAAGGTCCAATCGTGACCTAAACGCCTATGAACGTCCGTCATATCTTTGGCACAGAACGACCATCTTGGTCGGGTATGATAGAATCAGGCACTCCATGACGTGCGACAACCTTTCTAGGCCAAATCTCTGCTAATCCCCTTGTGCTGTCTTCCTCACTGCTTGGTAGGAGGTGTGCGGTCTTGGTGTGTCGGTCAATAATCACCATATCACCTCGTGACCTCTTTGGGTTCCTGGTAGCTTGCAATGAAATCCATTAAGATTCGTTCCCTCTTCCACATGAGGACCTCAGGCCGTTGCCACAGCCCTGATGTTCTTGGTATTCTGTCTTAACTTTGGCATAAGTAAGACTTTTACCCACATAGGTAGCTATATCAGCTTCCATCTTGGGCCACTCATACTAATCCTTCAAGTCTTGGTACCTCTTGCCGGATCTAGGATGGATCGAGTACTTGGACCTATGAGTCTTGCCCCCAAGTAATGCTCGTAAATTGTCGCGAAACGGAACCTAAAGTCGTTTCAGGAAGTGTATGGTTCTGTCTTCCTTAGGCAATACTGCACTTACATTCCATATAATGCTACATCTTGAAAGTTCTCTGGTTTGAGCATCTCATGCTCAACTTCACAAATCCAAGTGACGAGATTTGTCTGTATGGTCATTTCCAAGGCTCGCACCCTTAGAGGCTATGCGTGCTCCTTGTGGCTCAAGGCGTCTGTTACAATGCTTGCCTTGTTCAGGGGATGCTTAATCTCACAGTCACATTCATTCAGTAGCCCACTCTGTCTCGTTATCTCATGTTTAAGTCCTTTTGATCGATGGTGTGTTGCAATCCTTGTGATCAGTAAAGATCGTGCAGCGTTTTCCCATACAAGTACTGGTGTCAAAATTTAGCGCGCAATTATTGTACCTAGTTCAGGGTCTCTTCTCAGGATTCCTTTAATCAACATGACGCGTATGTGATGACGTGGTCTCGTTGCATCAACGCGCAATCGAGACTTCGTCGAGGGGCGTCACAAGTACCGTAACTCTATTGATACTTTTAGGTGACGACAAGATAGGTGTCGACTAGGTTAGTGTTGTTAGTGGTTGAGCAGTCCTTGACAGGTTTTCTAGGGGTCGTCTAATAAAGCCTACAATCCCCAAAGATTTCTTAGTTGCATCTTGTGGGACTCCTTAGCTCTTGATTGCAGGGTCGACATGAATCTCATTCTTATCCACCACGTATCCTAAGAATCTTGCTTTACGAATCCAAGGTTTGCACTCCGATAGTCTAGCACATATCTGTTCTTTTTCTAAGAGTCCCAAAGTGAATGGCAGATGTTGCTCATGACCTTCCTTGGTCTTCGAGCTTATGAGAATGTAGCCAATAAATATAATCATGTTCTTATTCATGTACGGCTTGCACACCTGATTCATGAGGTCCATGAATATTGCCGGTGCATGTGTTAAGCCAAACGGCACGTCAAGGAACTTGTAATGCTCAAGGCGACTCCCTAAGGTCGTTTTAGGGATATCTTCCTCTTGTATTCGCAGTTGAGGACATCCTGACCTCAAGTCAATCTTCGAGTAGCAATTAGAACCTTACAATTGGCTCGTTCATGTCATCAATCCTTGGCAAAGGATACCGATCCTTGATATCCAATTTTATGAAGTTGATGTAAAGTGGAAACTGCCGACTTTCTTCCCGTGTCCTTAACTAAGGACACCATGTCCTTAATTTCAGCTTGGAGTAGTAGCTAGGACCTTGTAGTTGGTTGACAAGTCATCGGTTCTCGGTAAGGGGTACCGATTCTTGTTGGTTAGTTGTGTATCTCCCTGTAACCCATGCGTAATACTTTTCTGAGTAACATGCCCGGATGGTCCCTGTGGTTTTGTAAAATAACACCTATAGTCCCCAACTTTTGGAAATTACATTGGTGGTCCCTGTGGTTCGACAGTTTGTTACTCGGATTGTCCCTGGAGTGGATGGAGGTTAGTTTTCTCTGTTAAGTCTATCTGAAATTACTTATTTACCCCTCCCTATAAAAAATAAAAAAACAATATAGATTATTAAAAGTATGGGCCCACCTTATTCACCCCTCCCTTATACAGGCCACCGTCACCATAGCCACCCACCTCCACCTCCACCATAGCTACCTACCTCCACCGCCCACCCTGAACCCACCATCACTCATCATCTCCAAACACAAATCAATTCCACAACAATGGCGACAACAACCACCCAAAACCCCAACGATCAGCATAAGAAATCGAAGACATAATCTCTGCAAAATCTTCCTCATTTCCTTAATCGACTCCATGACCAATGACTCACGAATCGTTTACTTGCAGATCACAGCAGCCGAGATATTATCCGAAGGCAGCCACCTCAAACTCTCACGAGATTTGATCAAACGAGTCCTCGTTGATCGTCTTTCAGGTAATTTCGCATCCGCAGAACCTCCCTTTCAATACCTAATCGGAATTTATCATCGTGTCTGTGAAGAACAAAAGAAAATTGTTAATATGAAAGATTAGTTAGTTAGGGCACAGATGGAAACAGTTGTGAATCAAGCAAAGAAGTTATCAGTTTCATATTGTAGAATTCATTTAAGTAATCCCGATATGTTTCCAGATAAGGATAGAAGTAGGTCTAATGTTTCCCCATTGTTGTTGTTGGTTTTTGGTGAGGTTAGTAGCTCAACTAATACTTTCGGTGGTGGTAGTGTCGGTGCTTGTCCTGGTTTTATATATAAGTTGTTTAGGGATACGGATTACGAGTCAGTGGAGCCGATATTGAAGCAGTTGTATGAGGATTTGAGAGGGATTGTTTGTAGGCGGTGGAGGGTTCAGGGTGGCGGTGGAGGTAGGTAGCTATGGTGGAGGTGGAGGTGGGTGGCTATGTTGATGGTGGCCTGTTTATAAGGGTGGGTTGAATAAGGTGGGCCCACACGTTTTATAATCTATATTGGTTTTTTATTTTTTATAGGAGGGGTAAATATGTAATTTTAGATGGACTTAACAGAGAAAACTAACCTCTATCCACTCCAGGGACTATCCGAGTAACAAACTGTTGAACCATAGGGAACACCGGTGTAATTTCCAAAAGTTGGGGACTATAGGTGTTATTTTTCAAAACCACAGGGACCTTCCGTGCATTTTACTCTACTTTTCTCCCTCATTATTCCCTCTGAGTTCCTCTCAGATTAGGCTATGTACGCGTGTAAAAACCGTTGTCCTGATTCCTAACAAATAACACTGCGGCTTCCCAGGGTGAGAAACTTGGCCTGGCAGATTTCCTCGGTCTAGCAGATCCTGCAGTTGCATCGGAGGCTCCTGTATCTCGGACGAAACTAGTCGGTAAGGCGTCATCTTGTCACTGGTGCCGCTTTCGACACGTGGTTTATTCTAAACTCCTCTTGTCGCTATGGAGGTATTCCTGGCAAGTCTTCAGAGAAGGCTTCTGGAACTTCTTCCATCACGGGGATGTTTTCAGGCTCTGGCTCCTTGGTCTCCTTAGTGACAACATGAGCAGGGAAGGCTATGCAGTCTACTCGGAGGTGCTTCTGTGTCTCTATAACTAATGTGAGGTGTCGCAAATCCATCGCCTTATGGCGCCTAGTGCCCTTACACCAATTGCAAGAAGGTTGTGTACTGTAAGGGTTTCATCATTTGTAAGAGGGATGCGAATAATTTTCCTTATAACGAACAACTTCAGCTCTATACTTGGATATCCAGTCCATGCTGACTATCATATCATGACTTCCCAAGTCAATGGTAACAGAAAGTTTCTGTGAAAATTCGTAATTCGAACCTACTTTGTGTAACGTTACGTGCTTATGTGAGCTATATTAATTGATTTAATGCATGATTGTTATGATGATACGTGCTTTGTGTAATGTATGTATGTTTATAAATGGCCCAATCGCACAACACACACACCCGATCGCACAAGCCCACTTGGGGCCGTATCTCTTGTAATCGGACCAAAGGGACAGCCCGTGATGGGCCGGCACACTCCTCTTCTACGCAAACAAACACCCACCTTTGGGGTTGTTCTCTAATTTGTTACAAAACATCCTCACACACTCAAACCCTAGTTCTTTCTCTCTCGTTTTGCTTTGGAGCCCGACGGCCATCACTTCCCTTTCTCACTCGAAGATCATTCCCGAATCGGATTACCCACTATCAATTGGTTAGTGTTTTATTATTTGTTGATTTATGTTATGTGATTACACATGTCCTAGATGATACATGATTGTTGATGATGTTTAATGATAGTATTCTTGTTAATCGGCTCGCATGAATGTCAACTATGATTAATATAGGAATTGATGACCTTATGATATTACCGAATAGATAATCAATCGGTCGTGATATGGTTGAACTCGAATGATATGTGTAAGTTCTAGGGTTTAATCCGATTAAATGTTGTGTGATAAATTGGTGTTCATGTTTTGATCATGTTAGGGTTTATGAGATTTGTTTTAAAAATGCTTGTTTGATCGATTGGATGTTAATCGAATAATTGGAAATTCTGTTAATTGATAATTGTAAAATTGGAAACCATTGAATGCCTTGAAACCGATTACCTGTTGATTGACTTGTAAATTTGGAAACGGATTAAGTCATGTAACTGATTTCCATGCTTTCGGGTAATTTAAACGGATCGCACAAGTCTTGTCGGTCGCACAAGATCAAATCACACTAGGTCTGATTTGATCGCACAAGCATAGTACCATCACAATAAGCACCGTGTACAACCAGCTGATGCATGATCGCACAACATCTTGTGGATCGCACAAGCTGGTGCCGATCGCACAAGATGTTGGGCCACACACACATATGTTAAATATTGTTAAGCTGTTGGGCCGAACAAGCCCAAACCAGCATCGCACAAACCATCTTGATCGTACAAGGTGACCCGGATCGCACAAGTCACTTGTACGTTATTTTATTGGGCCGAGAATGTGCTATTGGTCTGCATGATAGTTGGGCCCGGATTTGTTGGATCGCACAACATGTTGGGCCGAGTACTATTGGGCTTAGACATTTTATTCGCACAAGTTGAATGTAATGTTTGACTGTTATGTGTTTACCATGATCTTCACATGTTCGTAACGTGTTAACTTGTGTGAAACATACGTGCAATACTTGAGTCAAAACCTGACTTGTATGGTAACCCTGTTAGGACGTGGTTGACCACTCTTAGTTCAAGAAAAACCCTTTTGTGTATCTGCCGAGCAAACCAAGGTGAGTTCACACAGCCAAGGCATGGGGTTCCCAGGGTGGGAATGGGATTTGGATGATTTATTCGTACATACCTAGTTAATAGAACCTAATGATATGGTCCTCGGGTGAGGAAGAGTAATGATAAGATACGGCTAGACTAGTATACCAATTGAACTGATCTTCGCACACACGCCAGGGGTTGGCCGCGATATTATGACTAATCATTCGCACACATGCCTAGGAAGGCCGCGAACTATACATACTAAAACTTCGCACACATGCCAGGGTGGTCGCGATACAAATATACATAGTCTAAGACATTTGGGAATATTTCCCCTAATCTTCGCATACATGCCGAGAGGGCCGCGATGGAAACTAATTCGAAACATGACTTAACGAACGAACATAATGCTACTCATACTATTACAATTACTGAACTGTACACTATGAACTCGCTCAACTAGTTGTTGACTCTCTGCTGCATGCCTTGCAGGACCTTAGGTACTTATGGAGCTTGCACAGGGAGGAGCAGGTCGTTGTGGGCATGGATCGGGAATGCTTATTAAACGTTTATGACATTACACACTTAAAACTTATGTTTTTTTGGGTAAAGGGATACCCCGATGAATACTTAAAACTTATGTTTGGGTTTTTACATTTATGCTTCCGCTACACTTGATTATGTTGGTTTTGAAAACACCTTTCGTATTGTTGAATAACGATTACTACTTATTTACATGTTCAATATGATTGGTGGCTTGATCCTGGTCATGTCACGCCTCCAAGCGGTGGTACTCCGCGTGTGGATTTTTGGGGGTGTGACAGATTGGTATCAGAGCCATTGGTTATAGAGAACTTGGTTTTAATATGGGAAAAACGTTTTTATTAAAACCAGACTATAACCAGAACAGTGCTCAACGATTCACAACGACGCTTCGCTCCACGTGCAAGACTTGACATCCTAGGTAATATGGTTTATGTTTATTACCTATTTGCTAGAATTACATAGAACTTTGCTCGTAGTACGCTTAGATACACATGACCCTATTACATGGGAATACCTATGTGCTTACACTCTTCTGTCATCGCACTACTCGCGAACCATTCTCACTTACGCTACTTTTACTATGAAGATCATGTCTGGACGTGTTAACATGACTCAAGCCCAGTTGACGGCTCTCATTAACAAACAAGTTGCTGCGGCACTTGCAGCCGCACAAGCAGGAGGTATATCCTGTAGTCATAACTCACACTAGGATCTTTAGATCCTATACTCCTACACCAACTATCGTGTTTAAACTTTGTCCTATTCGTACACAATAGGTCAACATGCACAACAACCTATCTGCACTTTCAAGAACTTCATGGACTGTCGTCCAAGCACATTCAGTGGCACAGAAAAAGCAGTGGGACTACTCCATTGGTTTGAGAAGCTCGAGTCGGTGTTCGAGATGTGTGAATGCCCTGAGGCTCGCAGGGTCAAGTACGCCACTGGCACGTTGGAAGGGATTGCGCTAACCTGGTGGAACGCGCAAGTTCAGATTCTAGGGTTGGCGGCTGCTAACGCCACCCCTTGGAACGATTTAAGGAACTCATTAAGAGGGAATACTGCACGCGTGATGACATCCACAAGTTGGAAGATGAGTTTTATCATCTGAAAATGACGGGGTCGGAAATCGAAGCTTACACAAAACGGTCGAACGAACTGGCCATCCTGTGTCCAACCATGGTGGACCCTCCAATCAAGCGCATTGAGTTGTACCTCAAGGGTCTAGCATCAGAGATTCAGAGCCATGTGACATCGGCTAACCTCGACAACATCCAAGACATCCAGCGTCTTGCCCATCGCCTCACGGATCAGGCGGTGAAACAGAACAAGTTGCCCAAACGCATCAGTGCTACCACTTCAGCCGCTACTCCTACTACTCCTAGTGACAACAAAAGAAAGTGGGATGGGGACTCTAGCAAGGGTTCAGCAACAGTTCAGTCTCAGGCTCAGCAGCAGAAGACTGACCACTACCAGAGTCCTAGTCAGCAATCTTCTGGTAGTCATAGGCAGAGAAGATATCAAGGATTTCACCCCAAGTGTCACAACTGCAACAGACACCACAGCGGCCAGTGCAGTAAGGGTCATTGCCAAAGGTGTCTCAAGATGGGTCATGAGGCCAAAGACTGTAGGAGCCCACGGCCCGCAAATCAGAACCAGCAACTGCAACTGCCAGCTCCACAGAACCCACAGCAGCAGCCACAGCGTGGGAAACGGGGGTGTTTCCAGTGTGGGGCTGAAGGTCATTTCAAATGCGATTGCCCTCAAGTGAACCAGAACCAGAATCGCAACAACAACAATCACCAGGGCAATGGGAACAACAACGGGGGAAACAACAACAATGGCAACGAAGCAAGGGGACGTGCATTCGTGCTGGGGCGAGGAGACGCAATGAACGATCCCAATGTGGTTATGGGTAAGTTTCTCCTCGACGACATTTGTGTTACTGTTTTATTTGATTCGGGTGCGGATACAAGTTATATATCGTTGAAAGTCAGTAAATTGTTAAAACGTGCACCAACACTCTTAACCACCAAACATGTAGTAGAATTAGCTAATGGTAAGAGTCTAGAAGCCACGCATGTAGTCAAAGGTTGTAATATTGTCTTAGCCGGTCAGACTTTCTTGATTGACCTCATTCCCATAGTCTTGGGAAGCTTCGATATCGTTATTGGGTTGGACTGGTTATCCCAACACCAGGCAGAAATCTTATGTAAGGAGAAGATCATTCGTATTCCCCGTTCTAGTCAAGAACCTCTCGAAGTTCAAGGCGACAAGAGTGGTGCTGTGGTCGGCATCATCTCTTTCTTGAAGGCTCAGAAATGTTTGCGGAAGGGTCACACCGCTATTTTGGCACTCGTTACTGACGCATCAACGAAGGAAAAGAAATTGGAAGACATTCCAGTTGTACGCGACTTCCCTCAGGTGTTTCCTGAAGATTTACCTGGTCTACCGCCTCATCGTCAGGTCGAATTTCAAATCGAGCTCGCTCCAGGAGCAGCACCCATAGCTCGAGCACCGTATCGTTTAGCTCCAACCGAACTGGAAGAACTATCAAAGCAGCTGCAAGAGCTCTTGGAAAAGGGCTTTATTCGCCCTAGCTCTTCGCCCTGGGGAGCTCCAGTGTTATTTGTGAAAAAGAAGGACGGTACCTTCAGGATGTGCATAGACTACCGCGAACTCAACAAGGTGACGGTGAAGAACCGTTATCCTCTTCCACGTATAGACGACTTATTCGACCAGTTGCAAGGGTCGTGTTACTACTCCAAGATAGACTTGAGGTCAGGTTACCATCAGCTGAGAGTCCGGGATGAGGACGTCTCCAAGACAGTATTCAGAACTCGCTACGGTCACTACGAGTTTCTTGTCATGCCGTTCGGGTTAACGAACGCACCTGCCGTATTTATGGACCTTATGAACAGGGTGTGCAAACTCTACTTAGACAAATTTGTGATAGTGTTTATTGACGACATCCTGATCTACTCCAAGAGTCAGGAGGAGCACGAGCAGCACTTACGACTTATTTTGGAACTCCTACGAAAGGAACAGCTGTACGCCAAGTTTTCGAAATGTGACTTCTGGCTTCGTGAAGTCCACTTCTTAGGCCGCGTGGTAAACAAGGATGGGATTCATGTTGATCCATCCAAAGTAGATTCGATCAGGAACTGACCTGCATCACGTACACCAACGGAAATACGCCAATTCTTGGGTTTGGCGGGATACTACAGAACAGACGGTTTATCAAGGACTTTTCAAAGATTGCTCAGCCGCTTACACTACTGACACAGAAGGGTGTCACCTACCGTTGGGGCAACACTCAAGAAACTGCCTTTCAGCACCTAAAGGATAGACTTTGCAGTGCACCTATCCTCTCATTGCCAGAGGGCACGGACGATTTTGTGGTCTATTGTGATGCTTCCATCCAGGGTCTTGGATGTGTGTTAATGCAGCGCGACAAGGTCATTGCTTACGCTTCGCGCCAACTTAAGGTTCATGAACGGAATTACACGACGCACGATTTAGAGCTGGGAGCTGTTGTTTTTGCACTCAAGATATGGCGACACTACCTGTACGGTACCAAGTGCACAATTTACACCGATCACAGGAGTCTCGAGCATATCTTCAGACAGAAGGAATTGAACATGCGTCAACGAAGATGGGTTGAACTACTTAACAATTACGAATGCGCCATCAAGTACCATCCAGGCAAAGCCAATGTTGTGGCTGACGCTCTCAGTCGAAAGGACACTCTACCTAGGCGCGTACGAGCACTACAGCTTACTATTCAGTCTAGTCTTCCTGCACAGATACGAAATGCTCAGGTAGAAGCATTGAAACCAGAAAACGCAAGGGCTGAAGCCTTACGCGGCTCGAGGCAACGATTAGAACAAAAGGAAGACGGCGCCTACTATGTAACAGGGCGTATTTGGGTCCCACTTTATGGAGACTTACGCGAGCTTGTGATGGACGAAGCTCACAAATCTCGCTACTCGGTACATCCAGGGTCGGATAAAATGTACCACGACATCAGAACTACTTATTGGTGGCCTAGCACGAGGGCCCACATCGCTACCTATGTCAGCAAATGCTTGACTTGTGCAAAAGTCAAGGCAGAGTATCAGAAACCAGCAGGCTTACTTCAACAACCAAATATACCACAGTGGAAATGGGAGGAAATTTCCATGGATTTTGTTACTAGTCTACCTATATCCCAGCGCTGGAACGATACTATTTGGGTGATCGTGGATTGACTCACCAAGTCTGCTCACTTCTTGGCTATCAAAGAAACAGACAAGTTTTCCACACTAGCAGACATATACTTGAAAGAAGTAGTCTCAAGGCACGGGGTGCCCACCTCTATCATTTCGGATCGCGATGCACGATTCACGTCAGAACTATGGCAAGCTATGCACAAAGCTTTTGGCTCTCGGTTAGATATGAGCACGGCTTATCACCCTCAGACGGATGGACAGTCTGAGCGCACGATTCAAACTCTAGAAGACATGCTTCGGGCATGTGTTATTGATTTCGGCAATAGTTGGGAAAAGCATCTCCCTTTAGTGGAGTTTTCATACAATAACAGTTACCACACCAGCATACAAGCCGCTCCATTCGAGGCATTGTACGGGCGTAAATGCCGGTCACCTCTCTGTTGGGCAGAGGTGGGGGATAGTCAGATCACGGGTCCAGAACTCATAATGGACACCACGGAGAAGATTGCACAAATACGACAACGCATGGCGGCAGCACGCGACCGTCAGAAAGGCTACGCGGATAAGCGTAGGAAGCCATTGGAATTTCAGGTCGGGGACCGGGTTTTACTTAAAGTCTCACCCTGGAAGGGTGTGGTTCGTTTTGGGAAACGGGGCAAACTCAATCCGCGGTATGTCGGACCATTCGAGATTATAGAAAGAATAGGCAAAGTGGCCTACAGACTGAACCTACCAGCTGAACTCGGGGCAGTTCACAACGTTTTCCACGTGTCGAATCTGAAGAAATGCTTGTCAGATGAGACCCTCATAATTCCCTTGAAAGAGCTTACTATCGACGAACAGTTGCACTTCGTCGAGGAACCAGTTGAAATCACGGACCGGGATGTTAAGGTCCTCAAGCACAAGAGAATCCCTCTTGTTCGAGTTCGTTGGAACTCCCGTCGTGGCCCAGAGTTCACCTGGGAACGCGAAGATCAGATGAAAGAAAAGTACCCCAATTGTTCGCGAACAGTACAACCACTACTGAGGCTGAAGCTACCTCGGAATTTCGGGACGAAATTCCAGATCAACGTGGGGAGGATGTGACACCCCAGGAAAACCGGTAAACGATACAACTTACCTAGCTTCCTCAGTGAGTACGTACCAAATTTCGGGACGAAATTTCTTTCAAGTTGGGGATAATGTGACAACTCGTAATTCGAACCTACTTTGTGTAACGTTACGTGCTTATGTGAGCTATATTAATTGATTTAATGCATGATTGTTATGATGATACGTGCTTTGTGTAATGTATGTATGTTTATAAATGGCCCAATCGCACAACACACACACCCGATCGCACAAGCCCACTTGGGGCCTATCTCTTGTAATCGGACCAAAGGGGCAGCCCGTGATGGGCCGGCCCACTCCTCTTCTACGCAAACAAACACCCACCTTTGGGGTTGTTCTCTCATTTGTTACAAAACATCCTCACACACTCAAACCCTAGTTCTTTCTCTCTCGTTTTGCTTTGGAACCCGACGGCCATCACTTCCCTTTCTCACTCGAAGATCATTCCTGAATCGGATTACCCACTATCAATTGGTTAGTGTTTTATTATTTGTTGATTTATGTTATGTGATTACACATGTCCTAGATGATACATGATTGTTGATGATGTTTAATGATAGTATTCTTGTTAATCGGCTCGCATGAATGTCAACTATGATTAATATAGGAATTGATGACCTTATGATATTACCGAATAGATAATCAATCGGTCGTGATATGGTTGAACTCGAATGATATGTGTAAGTTCTAGGGTTTAATCTGATTAAATGTTGTGTGATAAATTGGTGTTCATGTTTTGATCATGTTAGGGTTTATGAGATTTGTTTTAAAAATGCTTGTTTGATCGATTGGATGTTAATCGAATAATTGGAAATTCTGTTAATTGATAATTGTAAAATTGGAAACCATTGAATGCCTTGAAACCGATTACCTGTTGATTGACTTGTAAATTTGGAAACGGATTAAGTCATGTAACTGACTTCCATGCTTTCGGGTAATTTAAACGGATCGCACAAGTCTTGTCGGTCGCACAAGATCAAATCACACTAGGTCTGATTTGATCGCACAAGCATAGTACCATCACAATAAGCACCGTGTACAACCAGCTGATGCATGATCGCACAACATCTTGTGGATCGCACAAGCTGGTGCCGATCGCACAAGATGTTGGGCCACACACACATATGTTAAATATTGTTAAGCTGTTGGGCCGAACAAGCCCAAACCACCATCGCACAACCCATCTTGATCGTACAAGGTGACCCGGATCGCACAAGTCACTTGTACGTTATTTTATTGGGCCGAGAATGTGTTATTGGTCTGCATGATAGTTGGGCCGGGATTTGTTGGATCGCACAACATGTTGTGGATCGCACAACATGTTGGGCCAAGTACTATTGGGCTTAGACATTTTATTCGCACAAGTTGAATGTATTGTTTGACTGTAATGTGTTTACCATGATCTTCACATGTTCGTAACGTGTTAACTTGTGTGAAACATACGTGCAATACTTGAGTCAAAATCTGACTTGTATGGTAACCCTGTTAGGACGTGGTTGACCACTCTTAGTTCAAGAAAAACCCTTTTGTGTGTCTGCCGAGCAAACCAAGGTGAGTTCACACAGCCACGGCATGGGGTTCCCAGGGTGGGAATGGGATTTGGATGATTTATTCGTACATACCTAGTGAATAGAACCTAATGATATAGTCCTCGGGTGAGGAAGAGTAATGATAAGATACGGCTAGACTAGTATACCAATTGAACTGATCTTCGCACACACGCCAGGGGTTGGCCGCGATATTATGACTAATCATTCGCACACATGCCTAGGAAGGCCGCGAAATATACATACTAAAACTTCGCACACATGCCAGGGTGGCCGCGATACAAATATACATAGTCTAGGACATTTGGGAATATTTCCCCTAATCTTCGCATACATGCCGAGAGGGCCGCGATGGAAACTAATACGAAACATGACTTAACGAACGAACATAATGCTACTCATACTATTACAATTACTGAACTGTACACTGTGAACTCGCTCAACTAGTTGTTGACTCTCTGTTGCATTCCTTGCAGGACCTTAGGTACTTATGGAGCTTGCACAGGGAGGAGCAGGTCGTTGTGGGCATGGATCGTGAATGCTTATTAAACGTTTATGACATTACACACTTAAAACTTATGTTTGGGTTTTTATGTTTATGCTTCCGCTACACTTGATTATGTTGGTTTTGAAAACACCTTTCGTATTGTTGAATAACGATTATTACTTATTTACATGTTCAATGTGATTGGTGGCTTGATCCTGGTCATGTCACGCCTCCAAGCGGTGGTACTCCGCGTGTGGATTTTTGGGGGTGTGACAGTTTCAGCCTTCTAAGTTCCCAAAATATAGTCCTTAATCATCTCTTTCGCTTAACTAACCTTTCATTCGCCAATTCTAAAGAATATGGGACGTCTATTCTACTTGAAACTAGGCCAAGTAGTTCTTAAGTTCTAAGGATACGAGATTAAAGTTGATGCCAGTATTAATCAGAAATGGATGCATAGAATTTGGTTAATAGGGAACGTACCCGTAACCGCATCTGGATCCTGGCGTGCTTCATAAGATCCAATCGTGAAGACCCTTCCTTGCTTGGTTCTTTCTGGGGCAATCTTTCCTAATGTGCCCTACTTCACCACACCTGTAGCAGCCTGGAATTTTCCCATTATCTCTTCCGTCTGGATCCTTCGCCCAACCGGCATCCTTGCTGTGCCCTTCCTTTCCACACTTTCCACACTTAGGCCTCAAACATCGACCTTTATGGTAAAAATTGCATTCCTCGCACCTCGGCTTAGTCCCCAAGTAAACCTTACCACCAGCCTTATTAGTGGCTCCATAAGCTTTCCTGCCACGCGGCGGGTTCACTTCCTTTCTTTTGTTTGCTTTAGAGCTTCCATAGCTGACTTGGGTGCCTATCTTTAGGTTTGAAGAGTTCCTTTTCTTGTTGCCTGATGACTCCACATGAGTCTATGTCTTGTTATCCTCAGATTCCGAAAATTTTCCCATGCGTAGGGCTTCTTCAGTAAGAGTGACATTCAAATCGATAGCCTCTGTGATGGTTGGGGGCTTTGAGGTAGTAACCATGCTCCTGATTTGAGGTGCAAGTCCCCAAATGAATCGCTCAATCCTCTTGAATTCCGGCTTGACTAAATAGCGAACGACCCTAGACAAGTCGTGAAATCGCTGGACGTACTCAGAAATCTTCAGCCCGTCCATTTTCAAATTCCAGAACTCCACCTCAAGCTTCTGGATTTCAGCCCTAGAACAGTATTTCTTCTCCATCATTTCCTTGAGCTCGTCCCAGCTTAGTGCATAAGCAGCATCTTCACCAAGGTCTGAACTTGAAGGTTCCACCAGGAGAGTGCGCCATCTAAAAACAACCCTGAGATAAAGGTAACACTCCGCTGGGGCGAACAGTTACTCATTCTTAGAACGGAGTCAGTCTTTTCCGCCCAACGAACAAATGCAACGGCACCTCCTGTGCCATCAAAATTCAATGGCTTGCAGTCCAGGAACTGTTTATAGGTGCAGCCAGTTGGAGGGTTATTTCCGGAAGTGCCACCGCTGTGTTCAAAGCGGAGGGCTTCATGTCGTGCAATTGCCTGTGAGATGCGTTCTTGAAGCTCGGCTTCTGTCCTTGGTAACGTACTGGTGTCTGTGTCATATCCGGGTGGCATTCTCTTCTGTCAAAAGGTATGGGGTAGGTTAGACAACATTCCATAATTGTCTATGAGGTACATAGTACCATAAGCCAATAGGTAATCACCCAATATCACATGCATGTATAATCAACAATGTATGAGTGAGGAAACAATTGTTGAGCTTTCATATAAGCTTGGCAACTTGACTTATTGCTTGTAACGGGGAAAACAAAATGAACTCGAGGTTACATCACCTTGGTCATACAAGTTTCATAATATGAAAGTAGCAGTTATTTTCCTGCTACATTGGTTTTCTTAGGTCTTTAGCTTCATTGATGGGTATACTTTCCCAGTGATGGGGGTTGTTCATGTAGGGGTGATAGAGAGTGTAACGTCACTGAATCTTTCCCGCGTGTTAGCCATCTCCACTTACTTAGATATCGGTTCCCAAACTCCTCATATACGGGTAAAAGTGTTAGACACGAAGTAGGCAAAGACAGGTTTCCTACTTTGTAAAGTGCTAGGACAACTGTCTAGGTATTGTTTTATTAGATGAAGGTGTGAACACCTAGAGATTATTTTTGGATGGGTGGTGATCATTTGCCTGACCCACAGAGTCCACCAGGATTTCCATGCACTACAAGTCGTTATTACGTGGGCCCCCGTAATAATAAATTGTCTTGCATAGTTACCCCAATTTTCCCTCGTCCAAGCAGATGATCAACCAAGGAGGGGACACTACTGCCTTGTACCTTTGACATGGAAAGGACCATTGTGGTGGTCCATGCGCTAACATTCGTTATCGCTACGCGCGAATAGGCACGATGATTAAACAAAATAGGAATAAGAAGAATTCCTAGTAGTTGGAGGGGCACCTTTGAGATGAATACTTCATCTTCCTTGTCTGGTCAAGTGTGTCGACAATCTCGCTTCACAAAAGCCACAGGGACCTCGTCCCGCTGATTAAGAAGTTGTCCAAGGTTGTCGCCTCTGCCTCGCCGTTACTACCATAGTCAGGCACCTTCACAATCGAGAGGGAAGAGCGGCCATCTCCTATGGAAACAAGCTCAGAATCTCGTTTGGTAATCACTCCAGCCATGAGCTTTGCAATAAGCGCAAGGCTGATAGCTTCATCGTGCGAGTTAAGGACAATAATAGGATTCGGAGTCGAAGGTATCTTATTCACGTCAATAATTATTCTGTACACTTATTCATATGTATATATCAATAAACAAATATGTTACTTAGCATAAACAGGCAATTAGATGCATCGTATCACATATAGCTCTCGTTTGTCCTTTCGGGGGGGGGGGTCATTTTGTCTTCGGCAAGTCTATCCCACATAGACTATGCCTTAATTGGCACCTTGATTTGGGGTATTCTTCTCCCTACCAATGTCCTTGCCTTGTCTTTTTCTGAAAAGTGTTTGACTCATGGATCTTGACGTTTACGTGAATGCAATGAAAAACCTCTTTGTAAAAATGTTTTTGTGAGAGAGTCTTAGTGATTGTAGTCTAGACTCGTGAAGGAATCCTAGTTCACTACAATCGAAGCTCTGATACCAAAGTGTCACACCCTGACTTTTGCGGAAGCGTATGATGTGTGACTTGTTTAATACCATTGCATTCAATCATAATAAACAACTATATGATCAAAACAATGTTCATCCATTCATTAAGTTAAACATATTACAAACTCCAGTTATTGAAGTTTTAAAACACAACCTTTGACTAGGTTACAAACCAACAAAAGTGGATGACATCTAACTTGAAGTCTACTTCTAGAAACAACACCCGCGCCCAAGATCCAACATGTTACCTGAAATACATGTAATTTTGGAAAACATCAACAAAAGTTGAGCGAGTTCATGCATTTTGTGTGAGTGCTGACAAACTTGTGAACCTTTGAGAGACTCCTTTGAAAATAGGTATGAAAAGCATTGATGAACATATCAAAAAAATGTTTTACAAGGACATTAAAGCATGTGAGGACATAGGGAGTACTCGAAATGAGTAGGCTTATACCTTTGTCGATTTCCCTCGACTATGTCGAATTCCCCTTCGACTATGTAAATTCACCTTGACTATGTCAATTCACCTTGACTATGTCGATTCACCTCGACTGGGACACCGAAGCACTCAAGTGGTCACATAAGTACCATAAGTGGGGTTCGGCCGTACCCGTTAGATCTAACCTTCGTCCCTAATTAAGAATTAATGGCATTTCAAATTTAGTCTATGTTCACATGATCTAACAGTTCATTTCATAGACATTTCATATCGTTCAAACATTCGTAACATGTATTCCACCCCCGAGAGTTATAAAACCAAAAACAGTTAAGAGAAAAGGGGACATGAACTCACTGTTTTGCGTTCTTCAATCCGACGTAACTCAAGCTGTTACTAGTGTGCCCGACTACCTACAACGTACTACGGTCTATTAGCCAAGCGGGTCGTGCCTTGACTTTGTATTAATTAGTGTCTTTGAGTTACGTATCTTCGTCCTTAATATTATTCCAAGTTATATAATTAATTGTTAAAATAATAAATATTTTAACTTAAATTATATTTAATAAATTTTGGAATATTTGTTAAGAATAATATATTTTAACTTGATACTACCCAAGTATTTAGACATGCATATCCTTCCCAAGGATGGGTATATTTGTATTTGTATTTCTTACACTCGTGTATTTTGCCATGTATTTGAGTCGTATTCCAGGGTGTATTTGTATGTACACAGATGCATATTTCCTTTGTGCTTATTAAGTATCATTATACTTAATTTTGTATTAACTTCTCCGGAATATTATTTCGACTAAAAGTTCATATATATTTCCAAAAATAATATATTTTCAAGTCTAACTTGACAAATATATATAAACTTATTTTTATCCAAAAATAAGGTATTTCAAGTTTTCTCAAGAAAATATATATATTTTTCCCAAAAATAATATATCTTCTAAAAATTCCAAGAAAATATATTTTTACTTCTAAAAATTATATTTTCTCCTTGTCAAAATATGATATAAATTTGCAATAATTGTAAAAATCATATTGTTGTTCCTTTGATGTCCAAAATATTATTTACCAAAAATATACTTATGAGTAAGTTTTCCGGAATATTCTGTAAGTTACATTCTTTTGCTCGGTTTTACCAATATTTTGTGTATAACTTGTATACTCATATTCTTGGAATTTTGGAAATATTTTGGATTGTAATTTCTTGGTATTTTTGGTGAGTTATATTATTTCAAGTTCTAAAATAATATAACTAATACACATAATATACAAGTAATCACACAAATTGTGATCAATATATATATTCCTATATATATACTTAGTCACTTTTATTTATCAAAAACCAACCTCCAATATTTGTAATTTTTGTAATAAAAATTATGGCAACTTTTATATGAAAACCATTCTCAAAATTTACTAATAAACACTTGTTTTAAAAATATTTTTCTAAGTGTTTAATTTCTACAAAAATTTTGTTATAGTTCCCCCCTTAAAAATGGAGGTTTCCATGCTTTCAAAGCATATCATTTTCTTTTAAAATCATCATCAATCATCAACAACATGAACAAAACGTACCATATGCTTTAAATATGCAAATTTACACTTTGAAATGAACTTGAAAAGTTGTAGTAACTTAGTATGTTATTTAGTAGGTTTAGTTACCCTCCAAAACATGGTTGTTTATTTATAAATCACCTTCTTGTAAAATTTAGTCCTTTACAACTTACTTGAAGATTTTCTAAAAATGATTTTTCTTGTATTCTTCTTGTTAACAACATGCTTCTAGTCTTGATTTACCACCAAAAATGTGACTAGCTTCCTTAGAACTCATGACTTTGTAAATCTTGTAAATAAACTTGGTTTCTTGGGAAAACAATTTTTTAAATCATCCCTTTATAAGCCTTGTAACAAGTATTCATCATCATTATACACTAAAACATCTTTGTTTTTCAAGTTCATGTTCACATAAAGGATGATCATTATAAATTTTCTCAAGATCTATCCTTACACTTGCTAGATCATGTGTTTAATCATCATCTAGCAAGGTTCCTATGATGATCAACATCATAAACACAAGAAATCAACATTCAAGTATACTACATACACTTAAAACAACTGGATCTTCATGTTTTAGAGCTTTATGTTTAAGTTTATGGTTATGTTTCTTCATGATCTTTATGTTTAACATATTATATCATCTTTTAACCAACATAATATGAAGTAAATGAGATCACAAGAGTCTTACTACTAGCACAAGGCTTGGGATGATTCAAGTGTAGAAAACAAGCGGATAAAAGCACTAGAGAGAGGTCCTTCAACTTCCAAGGCTTCCAAGCTTCCTAACTATGCTTCTTACACCTTAGGATCCCCTTAGAGTGTTTAAGAATGATTGAAAAATGGAGGTTGTAAGGTGAGGGTGTTGGGCCGTAAACAATGGAGGGAGGAGGGGAGGTTGTGGTGTAGTGGAGATGATGAAATGATTATGAGGTATAGACTTGTGGTTTATAAAGAAGTTCTCCCAACATTTAATTAACTCTTGGATATTATGTCTCAAAGATACCCAACAAATCAAATAAAATCACTAAATAAAATCTTTTTTTTTTTGGGTAAAGGGTTACCCCGGTGATTTTATATATCAACAAACCAAAACAAACCAAGTAGTGTAGAGAGTCTACACTAGTTCAATCATGAGGCATACCCCATGAAAGTAATCCAAAACAACCATAAACAAGCAACTACAAACCCAAAACAAAAAACAACTAGCCTGACCACTAGGAAAAACAAAATACAATTTAAACAACTAGTCAGCCACCATCGTCCAATAGCTCTTTGCCATGAACATCCCATTCGCTTAGAAGCCTGCGGACATTACCAGTATTCTTCAACCTCGCACCCATTAATTTGTATCGAACCAATTGTATAATATGAGCACCCACAGTCTCTGGAGGTCTTAGCTGATTTTTGAAAATCCTAGCATTTCGCTCCTGCCAAATAGTGTAAGCCGTAGCCGCAACCACCACTCTAGCGACATAATCCTTAGCTAATTTAGATTTGGACCGAGTAATCAACCAGTCTACAATATCTGCCCATTTGGGTTGAACCGAATCCATTCCCACCTTTCGTTTCACTATATCCCAAACCTTTGTCGAATAATTACATTCAAAGAACAAATGACTATGGGAGTCGTGATTAGCATAGCATAATAAACAACACATCATGTTCATATTTTTCCGACGAGACAAATCCCATTTTAGAATCTTATCTTGCGTAAGTAATTTACCTCGCATGATTAGCCACATGAGAAACGCATGCCGCGGTATACATTGAGCAAACCAGACTATAGTACTCCATACCACTTCCGTTTCCTTATACCGAATCGAGTCCCACACACACGATGTCGAAAAATCTGTCTTCTCATTACCATCTCGCCATATGACTCTGTCTAGTTTGTTTGGCATAATATGGACTTGATCTAGCTGATTTAAGACAGGGAATAAATCCCTCCAAGCGACCGGCCATTTCCACTCACCGTTTAACTGGATTTGAGAAACAGAATCCTCAAGCCGAAACCCTGCATTAGCAATAGTTCTAGGCACGATGAAGTTCCCAAGCGGCCCTAGCTCGCACCAAGTATCATACCAAGCCGAGGTCCTCGTACCATCTCCGATATCCGACCAAAAAAATTGTCTCATTTGCGGCCTAAGTTGGAGAAGTTTTCTCCAAGAATAGCAGCTATTCGAAACAACCTTTGAAATCCAGAAGTTTTTACCTCTTAACCTGTAGCTGTGCACCCACTCCACCCACAACGAATTTCGGTTTGTAATGATACTCCAAATATGCTTAGTCATTAGAGCTTTGTTTACATCACCTAGACGCCGAATACCCAAACCACCTTCATACTTGGGAAGACAAACGACTTTCCAAGACACCTTCGCTTTACCTCTATGGAACGCAACATCTTGAGACCACAAAAAATTCCTCATCTTTGCTTCCAATTCATGAATGACTCTATTCGGCAAAAGAAAGACAGATGACCAGAAAATATGCATAGAAGACAAGACGGAAACAATGAGCTGCAATCTCCCAGCAAACGAGAGCAGTTTGTTACGCCAATGCTTGATTCGTTTGTCAAGGCTTTCCATCAAAACACTACAGTCTTTATAAACGAGCCCTGAAGAGATCAAGGGAACACCAAGATAACGCACAGGCAAGGATCCCTCCTTAAACGGCATAATGTTCAGAATAGCATTTTTTATATAACTTGGGACATTACAAAAGAATACCGTGCTTTTCTGGATACTGGGCACCAACCCCGACATTTTAGAAAAGTCAGTAAGAGACTTCATAATACACCTGGCCGAAGCAATTTCCCCTCTCGCAAACAAGAACAAATCATCAGCAAAACATAGGTTGATTATTTGCTGCTTCTCACATTTATTATGAAATTTAAATGAAGAGTCAATCCTGATCATATGATGCAGAATGCCCGTGAGAACCTCCATCACCAAAGTAAAAAGATACGGGGAGAGAGGATCACCCTGACGAAGCCCCCGGCTACCTTTAAAATACCCATGAACATTACCGTTTACGCAAACAGAGTACGAAACAGTAGAGACACACACCATGATCCAATTGACCATCTTGTTATTGAAACCAAAGCCAAGCAGGATATTTTTAAGGAACTTCCAATCAACTGTATCATAAGCCTTTTGGATATCAACTTTAAACGCACATCTTGGCGGACCAGAATTTCTATGATAATTGTGCATCAATTCTTGGGTTAACAGAATATTGTCAGAAATCTTCCTACCTGGAACAAACGCAGACTGGTTGATGCTGACAATATTATTCAAGGCCCCCTTCACTCTCTCCGCCAGAATCTTGGTAATGCATTTATAAATGACATTACAGCATGCTATCGGTCTGAAATCAGTGACAACCGATGGGGACGGAACCTTAGGCACTAGCACGATAAGAGTATGGTTTAACTCTCGGAGAAGATTTCCCGTGTCAAAAAAATCGATAATAGCCCTTGAGACATCATTACCAACAATGTGCCACGCACTCTTGAAAAACGCTGCCGTAAAGCCGTCAGGACCAGGAGCCTTGTCAATACCAATAGAGAACATGGCTTTCTTAACCTCATCTTCAGTAACCTGTCTACACATATAACTAGCAATATTCGGATCCAATACATTAGTAAATAAATCCGGAGCCGGATTCAGAGAAGTATCGCCCCTACAACCCAAAAATTTTTCATAATGATCAACGACAGCCTGATACACCTGATTACCCTCATGGATAACACCCCCAGTATCACGGATCACATCTATACGGCTCTGATGATTTTTGCTTTTAAGTGATGAGTGGAAAAAAGCCGTGTTCATATCCCCAGCTCGTAACCATTCTACCTTGGATTTCTGTTTCAGAAAACGCTCCTCATCCAATAAAGCTTCTTTGTATTCAGCACTTAAAGTAGTTTCCTCAACCCGAAGACTCTCAGAATCCGGATGCTTGTCAATAGAATTCTGAATGACATCAAGCTTCTCGCGGAGAGCCTCAACTTTTTTATGCAAGTTACCTTGCTTAAATAACAGTGCACGGAGAGGCTTCTTAAGAAGCCGAAGACGTTTAACAACACGGAACTGGTGCACTCCATTTATTCTAGTATCCCACACCCTCTTCACTATATCGCCAAATTCAGGTTTAAAAACAAGAAAGTTAGCGAATTTAAATGACCGATGTTTCAAGATGTCAGCATCTGGAAGCTTTAAGACACACGGGCAATGATCCGAAAGACGATATGGTTGGAAAAAAGCAACAGCATTCGGAAAATTGGTAACGAAAGAGGTATTACCAAGAACTCTATCAATCTTCTTAAGCAGCCCAATTCCCTTTTTCGGCTTCTGACTCCAAGTGAAGTGAAGACCGGTTCGATTAATATCCAGCATTTCGAGGTCATCTACACACTCTTGGAACTCTATCATACTACGAGTCACCGAAGAAGCCCCCATCGATTTATCCTCTAGATTTAACGCTGAGTTGAAATCTCCCATAATAACCCATGGATTATTGCCAACAAAACTTTTGTGCATAGAGAGATGGTGCCATAGCTCCCTTCGGGTCACATAATAATTAGCCGCATAAACAACCGAACAAAAAGCTACCTTGTTATCTTTCTTAAAAAATAGTTGTAAATGAACAACCTGATCAGTCTGAGACAGCACCATAACATCAAAGACAGCTGGATTCCAACCTATAATGATCCTAGTACCTTTGCTACATCGAGCTCCATTAGATGTCCAATCCCATGAGCGAAAAACAGAACGGCACACTTGACTCAGTCTACTAACATCAACATGCGACTCTAAAATTGCACACAAACTCAAACTATAGTCTTTAACAGCTTGTCGAACCTCCGTTTGTTTCAGAGGGCGGTTCAACCCCCTTACATTCCATGATGCAAGACTAACCATTATTAACCGGTGAAAAAGGAGTGCTTGCCCCTTGTTTAGTTACAGGTTTACTCGCGTCGTTAACCAGAAACTCATCCGTCTCGTTGTATATTTCCTGGACCTCATCATCATCCAAATCATCTTTCGTATCCCCTTGTCCGCTTCCACCAGCTTCATGGTCATTACTCGGATCATTTAACACATCAAAAGGGTTTCTTGAGAAGAAACTCGAAGATGGGGCTGATTTATTAGGCTCTCCACTGGTTTTTAACCCAACCGGACGGTACTCGAATCTCTGTTTTTGTTTGTTAACCGGAAACCCGGTCCTCTTTGCCGCTTTCCTAGCTTCCACATCCCTGAATCCATCTTTGTCTACCACTGGTTTTTTCGAATTCCCTTTAGAATTAGGAGCTTTTTGAGCTTTTGGAATATTGGCCGGAGCCTTCGTAACCTGCGTGACTTGCTTCGGACAATCCCCATCGTTATGTCCAAAGACCTTGCAAAGAGAGCATCGGTGTGGGCACCATTCATATTCCACGTACATCTTTTCCTTAACAAACCCATCCCCTTCCAAATCTGGAACAGCAATCACAATCTCCTCCTTGCATTCATTATCTGCCGAGATTTCAACTAGAGCTCTCGCAAAGCTGCTCCGACCCCACGAATCTAAACACATTGAGGTAGTATAAGAATCTAACGCTATTGGTTTACCAATGGCTGTTGCAATCATGCTTAAACCATCCTCTGTATAAGCCGCAAGAGGAACCTCGTGAATTTTAACCCAAAGTTGCACCGACTTCACTTCCTTCTTTTCCAGTTTCGAGGATGGAGACCATACATTAAGAAAAAGCGGTTGTGAACGAATGATCCAAGGACCTCCTTTCATTGCATTCATCATACCATTCTCATTTGCAAATTTAAAGAAGAAGAAACCACTGGCATTCATCATAGACTTTTGGAGGCCAAATTTCTTCCAGTTGTTCCTCACGAAATACTCAACTACCGGGTAAGCAACACGATCACCAAGAAAGTATCCATATAACGTATTAGCAAGCTTATCTTTGACAACCCTAACAGATTCTTTCGGCAAAACTACATCACAGCCCTCCTGCTCTACCAGACTTGCAAGCGTTCGGAAATTAACCTTTCTAGCACTAGACGCCCCAATGGAATCCGCATACGATACCGGAGTCTTACCTGGATCCCTACGAACATTCTGACTTCCTTGCACACCAAGTTGATCACCCAAGACATCCATATCTGCCGTGGTAGACCCGAATACTCCACTAGGGTTTAAGTTCGATACTCCACTAGGGTTTGCATGGGATGCATTCATCGCCGCCACGTTAATCCCTCCACATGCAGTATTCAATTCGACCGGTTTAGAGATCTCCAACAACCCATCAAGAACCGAATGATTGTTGGTAGAGTAAATACCACGCCTAGGGAACATATTGTTACCCTCAATGTTCGTCACCCGCAAACCTATACCACGAATTGGAGGTGTTTTGTCTTCCGTCCCTGGAGTGCCTCCACCCTCCATCGTACCGTTTCCATCACTCCTACCCTCCATGCACACGTAACACCAAACAAAAACTCAGATTCAGCCACCAACCAACGAAAACAGAAAAACCCTAATCCTGAAACCCTAGTGCCGAAATCAAAATCCTTAACCCATTAATCCAGTGTATCAATCTAGCTAAATTAAACTCAGTTAACCGCGACCAATAACACCCAGATTAATCAGTCAGGACCTCAACAACAGCAACTATGGCGGCGATTATAGAAAGAAACGAAAAACCCTACTTAACAGATCGATTACTATTGCTAACTAGTTCGTTATAGAGATTGGATGAACAATCCCTAATCACAGACTGTTATACAAACGAATCTCAATGAAAATTAGGGTTCATGATGCGCAAGAAATCGCCCAGGAGAGAGGGAGGGTTTTTTTTACTAAATAAAATCTTTAGTGTGGGGCCCTTGTCTAACCGGTTATGGGGGGGGGGTGTCTTGGTTACATTTCAATTCCAAGTTACTTAATCTAGTTAAATGTTAAGTGTTAGATTTAGGGGTTTAAGTATGTTTATATGTTTTAGGATATAATATGATGTTTAGTGAACAATACTAGCTTTGTAACATTAAAACAATGCTTCTAGTTAAATTTTGGTGTTTTGGGTAGTGTCCGGTTGTTCGGTTGGTTACCGGTTCGTTAAAGTGCTAAATATCGCCGTTTAGTGTGCTTTATGTTGTCTTTTATGACAGTTTCGATTCCCGACACTTAGGAAAGTATTCTGGACTATTAAACCATAATTATTTTGGAGTTAAAATGCTGAAAATAGCTGAACTTTGGTTATTTTCTGCAGAATTCTGCATTTTTAGTGTGTTCCTGGCACTTTCTGGCACCTATGTCATTACTAAGAATGCAGTTTTGTAATCCCTAATGTCCTACACACTATCCTAGTGTATCACTTGGTTCTGGTGCTCATTATGTGTCTTAACATCATGTCTGTCTAAGTACTGAACTTCCGTCACTGCTTTTAGTTTGTCAGATAATGGTGCCAATTCTGTTCTGTGCATTAATAGAACTATATCATGTTGCATGTAGTAAAAAGTCTTGCAACATGAAATGCCATTGTATGTGTATATCAGTAATCAGAAATTCATTCGTCTTGTAAACTATACCATGCACAGTTCTTAAAACACAGATTACTGTTCAATTAGTGTACGGAATGTACGAAAAGTGACAGTTGTCACAAGAAATCAGGTGACAAGGTGGAAAGAAGACAAAGTCAGGGCCAGCTACAAAAGGTTGGAAGAACTAAGAAAGACAAATCCAAATATCCCACAAAAACCTGACTATCCTGAAGCAGAGGTTTCAACAAGACCACCAAAGCTGCAAGTCAGGAAATCTACTGCTCCACATGCTGCCATTCATTATCAAAGAAGAAGACAAAAGCAGATGGATGCAGAGACACCAGAGGATCAAGCTGCAGGTGATGAAGTTTTAAAAATGGTCCTCAAACTAATGATGGCTAATATTCCTGAACTTGCTAAAGCTCAAAGCACTGCTTAGTCAGTCATCACCAGGCCATCATCTCCAAATTCCTCATCTAATAAAAATCTCCCAAGAAACCCACTGGATTTAAAAGTACTAAAGTGGAAAACTGACAAACAGTCCCACGTATTGACTCTGATCAAATCTAGTGGAGAAGTGAAGAAAATATTAGGGGAACAAGCACTAGGCCTGAGTGTTGAAGATCTGCAGGATCTCCTTGATCTTCCACTTTGCAGGGATGAAGATGATGCAGATGCCCTAGACTTTGAGTTACAACTTAAAGGTCAGATAAGGGAATTGCTGATGAGACAGTAAAGATCTACAATAATGAAGGGTTTTGGCATCATCTGTTCCAGGGGGAGATTGATGGGAATGAACCCTGCCAGAGGAACAGTTGATCAAAGCCAAAACCAGATTAGAGCAGTGGATCCAAAATAAGCAGATGTTATGTTTACATTCTTTTTTTTGGGTAAAGGGTTACCCCGGTGATTCTATTAAAATGCAACCGCAAATAAGAACAAGTAGTGAGGATGTGTTCCACACTAGTTCATATATAGGACATGCCCCATATATGTATGACCCAGCAAAAACAAAAACAACTATGACACCCCGTAACCTAGCCTACTATACATCATGATCTAGTAGACAAAACAATGGAAAAAACAAAAACAAAATCCTCAACCGCCATCATCAAAAATAAAGTTGCCACAAACCGGCAACCCCTTCAAACGAACCAAAAGTAGCCTATCCATTTGAGAATTTTGTGGAAGAGGTGCTTGCCCCTGCTTTCGAAGAGAATGGATGAGTACCCGACGTCATAAATGCACTAGTTTCAATGTTATGTTTACATTCTCTCCCCTTGAAAGTGGTTTCAACATCTGATGACCTCCATCCACTGATCCTTTACAACAAACTGCTGACTTACAACTGCTGATCAAGTTAAAGACTGATGAAGACTAAAGCCCTGTTGATCAATCTACTGTTATGGGTCAAGCACTGCTGAAGATATCAAGTACTGCTGGAGTCACAACAGTGGAAGGATAAAGCAGTAGTTTAGTCTTTCTTATGTAATGTATTGTAATCAGTAGTTAGCATAGCAGTGTTTGTATTAGATCAGTAGTTAGAGTTTGTTAGGAGGTTAGATGTCACTTTCATGGTGGCGTCAGCAAAGATGCCACAGTGGTTTGAGCGTGCCTATAAATAGAACAGTACCATGTACTGTTCTATTAGCTCTTCATCACTTTTCTTCCTGTACGAACAAACATTGTGAGCTTAGGCTGAGGGGGAGTTTGTTACATGCATGCATATTGTAAACTGAATCTTGGAATAAATTCAAGCATTCGGTTCAATGTTAAACTTGTGTGTTAAAAGCAATTCTCCTGTTTGATTGTATGCAAAGTTTATTTCCATCTTAATTCCGCTACATTTACTTGTTCATCTTCATTATTTCTTAAACAAAAAACACAATAAAAAAGAAACTCATATCCTAACAGCTTGAATGTATGCGTTTTAAGATTACCGCGTAGATGTTTGTATCAGTAAAGCATGGATTTTACAAAACATAACTCTTGATTTAAATTATGATTTATCAAATACATTGTTTTGTACATTTCTTTCTTATAGGGATGAGTAAATTCTTTTATTCACTATACATTACATTTGATTATACATGAACATTTTCACATTGATTTTAACAATACATTTTGGTGGTTTGTTTGGGTAAGTGATTTAAATAACGAGGCGTGTGTAATATGATAAAAGCATGGCGGATACGCCGCTGGTACTTCCTATATATAAATGCTTTTATGATATTACATATCGTAGCGTTATTTAAACCATTTCAATTTAGACATATTACATTTTACACAGATAACATATTTTCACATAAACATTGTTTTACAAACAACATATTATACAAACTCATTTTTACTTAGTTATTTACTTAACTTTGCATTATTCTTTTATATCATCTGATTTCTTTTCAATTTTTGTAAGATTTATAAAAGAAAATATTTTTAAGGTTCATGACTACTTTTGTTAAACATTCTTTTAACCTACAAGTCATGAATCCTGCATCAATAAAACCTATGTATCTCACAGCATTTTTATGCTGACATACCTATTTTCACATGTGTTTTCAGGAGCTAGTGCATAGGATTGATCAAGATACACTTAGGCGGACTTAGGCCTTAGTGACAATAAAAGATGCAAGACTAGTTAATTATGTTATGTTTCATTGTTTTTAAGACATTCTAACCTCTTTTAATTCAATAAAACAAAACTTCAATTTCCATGTGTTGTGAAACAATGATTCTGTTACGACACTCCCCGACGATTCCGCCGCGGTTTGTTGTTTTACGCGGTCAGGGTGTGACAGAAGAGTTGGTATCAGAGCTCATGGTTATAGGGAATTAGGTTATTAGTAATGCTTTGACCTAGTCTATAACCTTACTAGGACCCTAACATAAGATTCTTGTGCTTAGATCTTAAAACACTACCGTCACTTATCTTTAGGTGACAACCACAACAAGAACACAAATTTCAAATCCGCTTTGAAAACCAATCATTTGTTCTAGGATGATTTATTATATGGTTTTGAACCTTCAAAGTTTTCAAAATCTCGTAAAAGTTTGGGTCTTATAATGTGAACACGTGCGATCAGGAAGGGTGGGTGCTTGTGTCACACCCCCAAAATCCACCCGCGGAGTACCACCGCTTGGAGGCCTGACATGACCTGGATCAAGCCACCAATCATATTGAACATGTAATTATTAAGTAAAAGTAAATGTCATTCAACCACCAATATGAAAGGTGTTCAAAATATAAGTATGTTATCACTGTTTAGCGGAAGCGTATAAATAAAACCCAACGTAATAAAGTACGAAATGTCATAAAGTGTTTTAACGAAACATTTACGATCCGTGCCCACAACGACCTGCTCCTCCTTGTGCAAGCTCCATAAGTACCTAAGGTCCTGCAAGGCATGCAGCAGAGAGTCAACAACTAGTTGAGCGAGTTCACAGTCAATAGTTCAGTAATAGTAATGGTATAGTAAGCATTGCGTTCGTTCATTAAGTCATGTATCGTATTAGTTCGTATCGCAGCCCTCTAGGCATGTATGCGAAGATTAGGGAAAGTTCTCAAGTATTCTAGACTATGTATATTTGTATCGCGGCCACCCTGGCATGTGTGCGAAGTTTTAGTATATAGTTTGCGGCCTTTCCAAGGCATGTGTGCGAAGATCAGTCATAATATCGCGGCCAACCCCTGGCGTGTGTGCGAAGATCAGTTCAATTGGTATACTAGTCTAGGTCGTATCTCATCATTACCCTTCCTCACCCTGAGAACCATATCATTAAATTCTATCATCTGAGTAAGTACGAATAAATAATCCAAAACCCATTCCCACCCTGGGAACCCCATGCCTTGGCTGTGTGAACTCACCTTGGTTTGCTCGGCAGATAGGCACTTGTCCTAAGTTGGTCAACCACACCCTATTATAGCTACCACTCGTTAGGACGGTAAACAAGAAATCGCGTATAAGCTACACGTATCTAACAGGTATTCGTCAAGTAGCGTACATGTATCAAATCAAGTTATCATGTATACAAGTAGGTCACGTATGTTGAACATGTATTTCATAAAACAAAATGGATACATGTTGTACTATATGCTTATTGTTGACAAGTTAATATACTATTCGTAAACTCTTATGAATATCCAGCTAGAGTGTTAAAACAATAACTAATGTTTTATCTCTTATTAGCGTACATGTGTATTTTGCTAATATCATGACCTGTTTTAACTAAAACAAAACATTTAGTTACCAAGAAATCATATTAACATCTAGTTACTTATTCAATCTAACTTACCAAGAAATCATATTAACAATTCTAGCAAGTATCAACTATTGTGCACTATTCTAACATGTATTTTCATGGTTTCATAATAACAGCCCAACTTCACCTCCTTAACTCTGTGCGGCCCATTCAGGTATCGACCCAATTACATCAAGTCCAGCCGAGTGTGCTGGAGGTGTGCAACATATAGTTGGGGTACGGCCCATTCGTTAACCCTCGGCCCCAAACCCAATACGGTGCATGATCCCTATTATTTTCTTTTGTAAATTGCCGCAACAACGGAAATCAAATGATACTTGGTTCAGATTGATCAACACTAGAGTTCCTAAAACAACTTATAGTTCATCGACTAACCACATTCAGTATGATGTTTAACAACCTCCTAGTTCATATTCATTGTCATAAAGTCAATATCCATTAACATATATACCTTCGGCCAAGGGTGTCAAGAAATCAATTTATGATAACAAGTCTCACAAAACAGATTACCTATAATAAAATCAACCAATCATCGTTACAATCCATTAATCAAGTCCTACTACTCATTCAATGTTCATGCAGTGACCCAAAAATCAACTAAATCATGCACTCATGAATAACATCACTTATGGATTTAATACACATGACCCCCTTTAATTATGATTGGACCTTCTATTTGATTGGGCCACTCAAGTAATGGCCGACAACCTTTGTTATAGCTTCACATACAAACCAAACTTTATTGTTTGATTTGGTCAAGCACATGGGCCGCCATATTCAAGGTCATCATGTAATCAGTTTCTAACAAAGCTAATCCACAATATATATTTTTTTATTATAATCATCACTATCAAATCAACCATTATCAAAACTAGCAAAGATAGCCGACCACTATTGTTGTTTTCATACTATTATTGGACCAATTCTAGTAGTGGCTGCAAGTTGATTCTATTGGACCACTTTTTAGCATATTCTAACTATTCTAAAGATACATAAAATCACTTGTTTAATGCCAATCACATGCCCTTATGAACCCATGAACGACAACTATGTGACAACCTTTATCCAAAGGACTGCAAACAATCAATCAATACACACCATGTGATGACCACAAGAATAAGACAAATAAGGATCACACTAACAAGTTATGCAAACAAATTAATACACATAAGAAAAACAAGATGGTATACTAACCAGGCTACGCAAGACTCCAAGAATGAACTTCAAGCGGAAAGGTCTCAACAAGGGGGGGGGGGTTCCTTGCCGATCGCAAGTTTGAGAGAGGAAGTAGGGTTTGTTTTTGTGATTTAAAAACTTCCAAGAAGTTTACGTGCAAGTATCTATATAATGGTAACAACTAAATCAAGTGGGCTAAGATGCATCTGGGCCGATTCAATAAAAGGTTACACAACTTTCATTTTGGGCCAAATAGATCAAAACACATAAAAAAAGCTAGTTGGGCTCAGTTAATTTATTTGGGTCTAAATGGTGTGAAGTTGCATGGTGAAATTATGTAGCCCCATACATGCGTGCCCAAACAAATGTCACGTTATTTAACCGAGTTAACAAATGTTTAAGTTTAATGGAGTTAATATCACAAGATTACACGTCACTAACCTTGAAAGTTTGGGTTGTCA
This sequence comes from Helianthus annuus, assembly GCF_002127325.2. Classification (NCBI taxonomy): domain Eukaryota; kingdom Viridiplantae; phylum Streptophyta; class Magnoliopsida; order Asterales; family Asteraceae; genus Helianthus; species Helianthus annuus. Next base: position 164,644,354 of record NC_035447.2, on the reverse strand, counting down.
CATCATCCCCAACTTGAAAGAAATTTCGTCCCGAAATTTTGCACGTAGTTTTTTTTTTTTTTGGGTAAAGGGTTACCCCGGTGATTCTATTAAAATGCAACCGCAATTAAGTACAAGTAGTGAGGATATGTTCCACACTAGTTCATATACAGGACATGCCCCATATATGTAAAATCAAAACAAAAACCAAAGACCTATAACACCCCATAACCTAGTCTACTATACATCATGACACGACATCTAGTAGACAAACAATGCAAAACACAAAACAAAAACCTCAACCACCATCATCAAAGATAAAGTAGCCACAAAACAGCAGCCCCTTCAGACGAAAAGCAGATAGCCTATCCCATAGAGAACTTGGTAGAAGAGGTGCTTGCCCCTGCTTTCGAAGAGAAAGGATGAGTACCCGATGTCATAAATGCACTAGTTTCATTGTAGACTTCTTCACCCTCCTCCTCATCCGATTCCTGCCTGTCATTCGACGGTTTCTTCTCCACTCGACCCACAGTGCTACCTCCCTGATTACCAGTATCATCCTGCAGAATGTCAAACGGGTTAGACGTTGAAACCTGATTCTGCATCGGACTCTTTGAGGACGATTTTGGTTTAGGGTTGACGACTGGCCTGTAGACTACCTTAGGCTTCTGGTTTTTCATATGGATGCCTTGGTTGTTCACTTTCTTCTTCTTGGCCCCTACAACCTGAAATTCATCATTATTCTTTTCAGCATCTCCACTAGAAGATACCTGAGGGTTCTTCGGGCACGAGCTGTCATCATGACCAAACACACAACAAGAGGAGCACCTTAGAGGCTCCCAATCATATTCAACCTTGCCCTCCACCTTTGAGTACCCACTACCATCCATAGATGGGATAGCAACTGTAACACTCTTTTTTAACTCAGCCCCCGCTTGCACTTCAATAAGCGCTAGCACGTAGTTACTGAGGAAGCTAGTTAAGTTGCGTGGTTTCCTGGTTTTTCTTGGGGTGTCACATCATCCCCCCGTTGGTTTGGAATTTCGTCTCGAAATTCCGCAGAACAATAGGAATGGGGTCGATAGAAAAGGTCTGATCAGCAAGAACAAGATTGCAACCCTAAACTATGTGTGTGGCCTCTAGACTTTTACCGTTTGCTAGTTCTACTATGTGCTTGGTGTTCAAAAGTATTGGGGTAGGATTAAGCATTTGACTAACTTTTAAAGACACGAAACAAGTATCGGCACCCGAATCAAATAAAAGAGTAACATAAAAGTCATCAAGTAGGAACTCACGCTGACCGATCACGAAGACACGTCCCCTAGCACCTTTGCCGTCGTTGTTACCCCCATTGTTGTTCCCATTTCCTTGGTTGTTGTTGTTCTGATTCTGATTTAGCTGGGGGCAGTCTCTTTTGAAATGGTCTTCAGCACCACACTGAAAGCATCCCATGTTGCCTCGCTGTTGCTGCTGCTGGTTTTGTGGAGCTGGTGGTTGCGGTTGCTGGTTCTGATTTGCTGGCCGTGAGCTTCTACAATCTTTGGCCTCATGACCCATCTTGAGACATCTTTGACAGCGGCCCTTGCGACACTGACCACTGTGATGTCTGTTGCACCTGTTACACAGTGGGTGAATTCCCCGATATCCACCCTGCCCCTGACTGCCTGATGATTGCTGACACGGACTCTGGTAGTCATTAGTCTTGCGCTGCTGTGCTTGAGACTGAACGGAAACTGATCCCTTGCTGGAATCCCCATCCCATTTCCGCTTGTTGTCACTGGGTGTAGTAGGAGTAGTAGCAGCAGTAGTGGTAGCACTGATGCGTTTTGGCAGCTTGTTCTGTTCCACTGCTTGATCGGTGAGTCGATGAGCAAGACGCTGGATGTCTTGGATGTTGTTGAGGTTAGCCGATGTCACATGGCTCTGGATCTCTGGCGCAAGTCCCTTGAGGTACAACTCAATGCGCTTAACTGGAGGGTCCACCATAGTTGGACACAAGATGGCGAGCTCGTTCGACCGTTTCGTATAAGCTTCGATTTCTGACCCCGCCATCTTCAGATGGTATAACTCCACCTCCAACTTGTGGATATCGTCACGCGTGCAGTACTCTCGTTTGATCAGTTCTTTGAAATCTTCCCAAGGTGTGGCGTTAGCAGCTGCCAACCCTAGGATCTGTACTTGCGCGTTCCACCAAGTTAGCGCTATTCCTTCGAGAGTGCCAGTGGCGTACTTGACCCTGCGAGCCTCAGGGCATTCACACATTTCGAACACTGACTCGAGCTTTTCAAACCAATGGAGGAGTCCCACTGCCCCCTCAGTGCCACTGAATGTGCTTGGACGACAGTCCATGAAGTTCTTGAAAGTGCAGACAGGCTGCTGAGCGTGTTGACCTCCTGCGTGTGCAGCTGCAAGTGCCGCAGCAACTTGTTTGTTAATGAGAGCCGTCAACTGGGCTTGAGTCAAGTTAATACGTCCGACCATGATCTTCATAGCAAATGTAACATAAGTGAGAGTGGTTCGCGAATAATGCGATGACAGAAGAGAGTAAGCACACAAGTGTTCTCAAGCAATAACGAATAGTAGGCAATGTAATCTAAGCATACCAGAGCAAATTTTCTATGTAATTCTAGCAAGTAGGCAATAAACATAAACCATATTACCTAAGATGTTGAGTCTTGCACGTGGAGCGAAGCGTCGTTGTGGATCGTTAAGCACTGTACTGGTTATAGTCTGGTTTTAATAAAAACGTTTTTCCCTTATTAAAACCAAGTTCTCTATAACCAATGGCTCTGATACCAATCTGTCACACCCCCAAAATCCACCCGCGGAGTACCACCGCTTGGAGGCGTGACATGACCAGGATCAAGCCACCAATCATATTGAACATGTAATTATTAAGTAAAAGTAAATGTCATTCAACCACCAATATGAAAGGTGTTCAAAATATAAGTATGTTATCACTGTTTAGCGGAAGCGTATAAATAAAACCCAACGTAATAAAGTACGAAATATCATAAAGTGTTTTAACGAAACATTCACGATCCGTGCCCACAACGACCTGCTCCTCCTTGTGCAAGCTCCATAAGTACCTAAGGTCCTGCAAGGCATGCAGCAGAGAGTCAACAACTAGTTGAGCGAGTTCACAGTCAATAGTTCAGTAATAGTAATGGTATAGTAAGCATTGCGTTCGTTCATTAAGTCATGTATCGTATTAGTTCGTATCGCAGCCCTCTAGGCATGTATGCGAAGATTAGGGAAAGTTCTCAAGTATTCTAGACTATGTATATTTGTATCGCGGCCACCCTGGCATGTGTGCGAAGTTTTAGTATATAGTTCGCGGCCTTTCCAAGGCATGTGTGCGAAGATCAGTCATAATATCGCGGCCAACCCCTGGCGTGTGTGCGAAGATCAGTTTAATTGGTATACTAGTCTAGGTCGTATCTCATCATTACCCTTCCTCACCCTGAGGACCATATCATTAAATTCTATCATCTGAGTAAGTATGAATAAATAATCCAAAACCCATTCCCACCCTGGGAACCCCATGCCTTGGCTGTGTGAACTCACCTTGGTTTGCTCGGCAGATAGGCACTTGTCCTAAGTTGGTCAACCACACCCTATTATAGCTACCACTCGTTAGGACGGTAAACAAGAAATCGCGTATAAGCTACACGTATCTAACACGTATTCGTCAAGTAGCGTACATGTATCAAATCAAGTTATCATGTATACAAGTAGGTCACGTATGTTGAACATGTATTTCATAAAACAAAATGGATACATGTTGTACTATATGCTTATTGTTGACAAGTTAATATACTATTCGTAAACTCTTATGAATATCCAGCTAAAGTGTTAAAACAATAACTAATGTTTTATCTCTTATTAGCGTACATGTGTATTTTGCTAATATCATGACCTGTTTTAACTAAAACAAAACATTTAGTTACCAAGAAATCATATTAACATCTAGTTACTTATTCAATCTAACTTACCAAGAAATCATATTAACAATTCTAGCAAGTATCAACTATTGTGCACTATTCTAACATGTATTTTCATGGTTTCATAATAACAGCCCAACTTCACCTCCTTAACTCTGTGCGGCCCATTCAGGTATCGACCCAATTACATCAAGTCCAACCGAGTGTGCTGGAGGTGTGCAACATATAGTTGGGGTACGGCCCATTCGTTAACCCTCGGCCCCAAACCCAATACGGTGCATGATCCCTATTATTTTCTTTTGTAAATTGCCGCAACAACGGAAATCAAATGATACTTGGTTCAGATTGATCAACACTAGAGTTCCCAAAACAACTTATAGTTCATCGACTAACCACATTCAGTATGATGTTTAACAACCTCCTAGTTCATATTCATTGTCATAAAGTCAATATCCATTAACATATATACCTTCGGCCAAGGGTGTCAAGAAATCAATTTATGATAACAAGTCTCACTAAACAGATTACCTATAATAAAATCAACCAATCATCGTTACAATCCATTAATCAAGTCCTACTACTCATTCAATGTTCATGCAGTGACCCAAAAATCAACTAAATCATGCACTCATGAATAACATCACTTATGGATTTAATACACATGACCCCCTTTAATTATGATTGGACCTTCTATTTGATTGGGCCACTCAAGTAATGGCCGACAACCTTTGTTATAGCTTCACATACAAACCAAACTTTATTGTTTGATTTGGTCAAGCACATGGGCCGCCATATTCAAGGTCATCATGTAATCAGTTTCTAACAAAGCTAATCCACAATATATATTTTTTTATTATAATAATCACTATCAAATCAACCATTATCAAAACTAGCAAAGATAGCCGACCACTATTGTTGTTTTCATACTATTATTGGACCAATTCTAGTAGTGGCTGCAAGTTGATTCTATTGGACCACTTTTTAGCATATTCTAACTATTCTAAAGATACATAAAATCACTTGTTTAATGCCAATCACATGCCCTTATGAACCCATGGCCGACAACTATGTGACAACCTTTATCCAAAGGACTGCAAACAATCAATCAATACACACCATGTGATGACCACAAGAATAAGACAAATAAGGATCACACTAACAAGTTATGCAAACAAATTAATACACATAAGAAAAACAAGATGGTATACTAACCAGGCTACGCAAGACTCCAAGAATGAACTTCAAGCGGAAAGGTCTCAACAAGGGGGGGCGGGTTCCTTGCCGATCGCAAGTTTGAGAGAGGAAGTAGGGTTTGTTTTTGTGATTTAAAAATGTCACACCCCCAAAATCCACCTGCGGAGTATCACCGCTTGGGAGCGTGACTGACCAGGATCAAGCCACCAATCATATCGAAAATGTAACTAATATCAAATATAATAAATGTAAACCAATCATTCAATATGATAGGTGTTCAAAACATAATCATAGTTTATAAGTATAGCGGAAGCATAAGTACGAAAGCCCAAATGTGTAACATAAGTTCAATAAGTTCAAAACATAATCCATGCTCCACAACGACCTGCTCCTCCCTGTGCAAGCTCCATAAATATCTAACGACCTGCAAGGCATGTAACAGAGGATCAACAAACTAGTTGAGCGAGTTCACAGTTAACAGTTCAGTAATAGTACAGTGTGAGTAGTAGTATGTTCGTTCGTTATGTCGTGTATCGTATTAGTTTCCATCGCGGCCTCCCAGGCGGGTATGCGAAGATATTAGGGGATGTTCATCCCGAGTATTCTAGACTAGGTGTATCTGTATCGCGGCCTACCAGGCTGGTGTGCGAAGATTAGTAAGTTCAGTTCGCGGCCTTCCAAAGGCAGGTGTGCGAAGTCAGTCATAATATCGCGGCCAACCCTTGGCAGGTGTGCGAAGATCAGTTCAATAAGTGTTACTAGTCTAGTCGTAGTTCTATCAGCTGCGTAGGTACAATAGTTCATCAAATCACTTCACTACGTTCCAGTATAGATAAGTACCAGTAAATAATCAACCCCATTCCCACCCTGGGAACCCCATGCCTTGGCTGTGTGAACTCACCTTGGTTTGCTCGGTATGTTATTGCTTCTGGGGTTAGTTAAATGTATAGGTCCGCTACACACGACCTAGGATGCATTGCACGTGATTCAATGTAAGTGTTACATTCAAGTAGGGTTTACATGTTACTTATGTCTAAACAGTTGTGATCTGTGTGAGGGTTGTGTACAGGATGAGATGATAAGAATTGTTCGCACATATAAGATCATGTAGTACCATTCAATAGCATATAGTCACATATAGTACATGCAGTAAGCTTTAACTGTTTGTCCTAAACTCAAGTTACACGTCACTCATAAAGTTCAGACAACATTATTCAAGTCGTGTGTTCATCATCATCAAATTCGTTATGGATTATTAGCAGTTTATTATAATCGTTTACTGCATGCATATCATGAAACCGTATATATATATGTATATATATCATTCAGTATTCGATCATCAGAACAATCACACAATATCAGACAATTACACATCAGACAAGTGTGGGGGGGGTCTCCCCTGTTCAAAACTCGGATAACACATGATATATCATACAAACTCGGTCATGAGATCAACATACAAACTCAGACATAGATTCTCATATTAATTCGGACATGGGTGAGCATATTAATCTCGGTCCACCATTAATCTATTAAACTCGGATCCAAGGTGATCCATTAAACTCGGACCCAAGGTGATCCACTAAACTCGGATCAAAGGTGATCCATTAAACTCGGATCAAAGGTGATCCATTAAACTCGGACCCCTTTAATCATTCAATAAACTCGGACATTCAATTATCAATAAACTCGGACATGGGGGATTTATAAACTCGGTCCACTTTTACTTCATAAACTCGGTCCAAACACATTACATAAACTCGGTCCAAACACATTACTCGGACCATTTGACTTTATTAAACTCGGGCCATTATAAATCAAGAAACTCGGATCATGTTAATAAGCATACAAACTCGGTCATGTGTTAATCAATAAGCTCAGACACATGTTTTATAAATAAACTCAGACATTCAACTATGCGTGCATTCCAAACATTCCACATACTCAACAAGATCAAAGCAGTTACGTTCTGATGTTCATACAATCAACCCTACTTCATACGTTCACAACAGAAATCAATTAAACGATTCACATGCTCATCACATCAAACGGATTGGCATTAGGCAGTCGATCAATCATACAACCATAATCATTTCATAATAAATCAGAATAAACAGGAATCAATCAAAGCTCATAACTATCACATAAAGAATTAGGGTTTTTATGAAACACATAATCAAGATTTGATACAATCAACAATCAATTAACAATGATTACACAATTACCTTGAATGATTCTAGAGAAAGAGGAATCAAGTGTGATGATTATCTTGTGCCAATGATGATGGTGATGATGCTTGCTAGAGGATTAGAGAGTTACAAGTACGTGTTTTGATTTTGAGAGAATGATTAGTGAAAAGGAGATTAGGGTTAAGTATAATTAAGTTTTCACTAATAACTCTTCACACCCTCAATTATTCTATTTTACAAAGGTACACCATCTCAATCAATTTCACAGTTTCACCACCAAGTTCACATATTTGACAAGTCTATCACAATTAACAAACAACCACGCAAAGTCACACAACACACTTCATTGTCTCAAAACATATACAATTTCATAACAACTAACTGTGAAATCAATCAACTAAATAATACAAGAACGTGCAATAAATACGAAATAGAATCTTGGAAATTCGAGTTGTCACAAAAAACTTCCAAGAAGTTTACGTGCAAGTATCTATATAATGGTAACAACTAAATCAAGTGGGCTAAGATGCATCTGGGCCGATTCAATAAAAGGTTACACAACTTTCATTTTGGGCCAAATAGATCAAAACACATAAAAAAAGCTAGCTGGGCTCAGTTAATTTATTTGGGTCTAAATGGTGTGAAGTTGCATGGTGAAATTATGTAGCCCCATACATGCGTGCCCAAACAAATGTCACGTTATTTAACCGAGTTAACAAATGTTTAAGTTTAATGGAGTTAATATCACAAGATTACACGTCACTAACCTTGAAAGTTTGGGTTGTCACATCATCCCCAACTTGAAAGAAATTTCGTCCCGAAATTTAGCACGTAGTTACTGAGGAAGCTAGTTAAGTTGCGTGGTTTCCTGGTTTTTCTTGGGGTGTCACATCATCCCCCCGTTGGTTTGGAATTTCGTCCCGAAATTCCGCAGAACAATAGGAATGGGGTCGATAGAAAAGGTCTGATCAGCAAGAACAAGATTGCAACCCTAAACTATGTGTGTGGCCTCTAGACTTTTACCGTTTGCTAGTTCTACTATGTGCTTGGTGTTCAAAAGTATTGGGGTAGGATTAAGCATTTGACTAACTTTTAAAGACACGAAACAAGTATCGGCACCCGAATCAAATAAAAGAGTAACATAAAAGTCATCAAGTAGGAACTCACCCTGACCGATCACGAAGACACGTCCCCTAGCACCATTGTCGTCGTTGTTACCCCCATTGTTGTTCCCATTTCCTTGGTTGTTATTGTTCTGATTCTGATTTAGCTGGGGGCAGTCTCTTTTGAAATGGTCTTCAGCACCACACTGAAAGCATCCCATGTTGCCTCGCTGTTGCTGCTGCTGCTGGTTTTGTGGAGCTGGTGGTTGCGGTTGCTGGTTCTGATTTGCTGGCCGTGAGCTTCTACAATCTTTGGCCTCATGACCCATCTTGAGACATCTTTGACAGCGGCCCTTGCGACACTGACCACTGTGATGTCTGTTGCACCTGTTACACAGTGGGTGAATTCCCCGATATCCACCCTGCCCCTGACTGCCTGATGATTGCTGACACGGACTCTGGTAGTCATTAGTCTTGCGCTGCTGTGCTTGAGACTGAACGGAAACTGATCCCTTGCTGGAATCCCCATCCCATTTCCGCTTGTTGTCACTGGGTGTAGTAGGAGTAGTAGCAGCAGTAGTGGTAGCACTGATGCGTTTTGGCAGCTTGTTCTGTTCCACTGCTTGATCGGTGAGTCGATGAGCAAGACGCTGGATGTCTTGGATGTTGTTGAGGTTAGCCGATGTCACATGGCTCTGGATCTCTGGCGCAAGTCCCTTGAGGTACAACTCAATGCGCTTAACTGGAGGGTCCACCATAGTTGGACACAAGATGGCGAGCTCGTTCGACCGTTTCGTATAAGCTTCGATTTCTGACCCCGCCATCTTCAGATGGTATAACTCCACCTCCAACTTGTGGATATCGTCACGCGTGCAGTATTCTCGTTTGATCAGTTCTTTGAAATCTTCCCAAGGTGTGGCGTTAGCAGCTGCCAACCCTAGGATCTGTACTTGCGCGTTCCACCAAGTTAGCGCTATTCCTTCGAGAGTGCCAGTGGCGTACTTGACCCTGCGAGCCTCAGGGCATTCACACATTTCGAACACTGACTCGAGCTTTTCAAACCAATGGAGGAGTCCCACTGCCCCCTCAGTGCCACTGAATGTGCTTGGACGACAGTCCATGAAGTTCTTGAAAGTGCAGACAGGCTGCTGAGCGTGTTGACCTCCTGCGTGTGCAGCTGCAAGTGCCGCAGCAACTTGTTTGTTAATGAGAGCCGTCAACTGGGCTTGAGTCAAGTTAATACGTCCGACCATGATCTTCATAGCAAATGTAACATAAGTGAGAGTGGTTCGCGAATAATGCGATGACAGAAGAGAGTAAGCACACAAGTGTTCTCAAGCAATAACGAATAGTAGGCAATGTAATCTAAGCATACCAGAGCAAAGTTTCTATGTAATTCTAGCAAGTAGGCAATAAACATAAACCATATTACCTAAGATGTTGAGTCTTGCACGTGGAGCGAAGCGTCGTTGTGGATCGTTAAGCACTGTACTGGTTATAGTCTGGTTTTAATAAAAACGTTTTTCCCTTATTAAAACCAAGTTCTCTATAACCAATGGCTCTGATACCAATCTGTCACACCCCCAAAATCCACCCGCGGAGTACCACTGCTTGGAGGCGTGACATGACCAGGATCAAGCCACCAATCATATTGAACATGTAATTATTAAGTAAAAGTAAATGTCATTCAACCACCAATATGAAAGGTGTTCAAAATATAAGTATGTTATCACTGTTTAGCGGAAGCGTATAAATAAAACCCAACGTAATAAAGTACGAAATGTCATAAAGTGTTTTAACGAAACATTCACGATCCGTGCCCACAACGACCTGCTCCTCCTTGTGCAAGCTCCATAAGTACCTAAGGTCCTGCAAGGCATGCAGCAGAGAGTCAACAACTAGTTGAGCGAGTTCACAGTCAATAGTTCAGTAATAGTAATGGTATAGTAAGCATTGCGTTCGTTCATTAAGTCATGTATCGTATTAGTTCGTATCGCAGCCCTCTAGGCATGTATGCGAAGATTAGGGAAAGTTCTCAAGTATTCTAGACTATGTATATTTGTATCGCGGCCACCCTGGCATGTGTGCGAAGTTTTAGTATATAGTTTGCGGCCTTTCCAAGGCATGTGTGCGAAGATCAGTAATAATATCGCGGCCAACCCCTGGCGTGTGTGCGAAGATCAGTTCAATTGGTATACTAGTCTAGGTCGTATCTCATCATTACCCTTCCTCACCCTGAGGACCATATCATTAGATTCTATCATCTGAGTAAGTACGAATAAATAATCCAAAACCCATTCCCACCCTGGGAACCCCATGCCTTGGCTGTGTGAACTCACCTTGGTTTGCTCGGCAGATAGGCACTTGTCCTAAGTTGGTCAACCACACCCTATTATAGCTACCACTCGTTAGGACGGTAAACAAGAAATCGCGTATAAGCTACACGTATCTAACACGTATTCGTCAAGTAGCGTACATGTATCAAATCAAGTTATCATGTATACAAGTAGGTCACGTATGTTGATTACACAATTAACAATCAATTAACAATGATTACACAATTACCTTGAATGATTCTAGAGAAAGAGGAATCAAGTGTGATGATTATCTTGTGCCAATGATGATGGTGATGATGCTTGCTAGAGGATTAGAGAGTTACAAGTACGTGTTTTGATTTTGAGAGAATGATTAGTGAAAAGGAGATTAGGGTTAAGTATAATTAAGTTTTCACTAATAACTCTTCACACCCTCAATTATTCTATTTTACAAAGGTACACCATCTCAATCAATTTCACAGTTTCACCACCAAGTTCACATATTTGACAAGTCTATCACAATTAACAAACAACCACGCAAAGTCACACAACACATATGGGGCATGTCCTGTATATGGGGTGTTATTGGTCTTTGGTTTTTGTTTTACATATATGGGGCATGTCCTGTATATGAACTAGTGTGGAACATATCCTCACTACTTGTACTTAATTGCGGTTGCATTTTAATAGAATCACCGGGGTAACCCTTTACCCAAAAAAAAAAGTCACACAACACACTTCATTGTCTCAAAACATATACAATTTCATAACAACTAACTGTGAAATCAATCAACTAAATAATACAAGAACGTGCAATAAATACGAAATAGAATCTTGGAAATTCGAGTTGTCACATTATCCCCAACTTGAAAGAAATTTCGTCCCGAAATTTGGTACGCACTCACTGAGGAAGCTAGGTAAGTTATATCGTTCACTGGTTTTCCTGGGGTGTCACATCATCCCCCCGTTGATTTGGAATTTCGTCCCGAAATTCAGTAGTAGTAGCTTCAGCCTCAGTAGTGGTTGCATTGGTTTCGAATAACTGGGGTACTTTTCTGTCATCTGATTTTCGCGTTCCCAGGTGTACTCTGGGCCACGTCGGGAGTTCCAACGAACTCGAACAAGAGGGATTCTCTTGTGTTTGAGGACCTTAACATCCCGGTCCGTGATTTCAACTGGCTCCTCGACGAACTGCAACCGCTCGTCGATAGTAAGTTCCTTAAAAGGAACTGTGAGGGTCTCATCTGACAGGCACTTCTTCAGATTCGACACGTGAGATACATTGTGAACTGCACCGAGTTCAGCTGGTAGGTTCAGCCTGTAGGCTACTGGGCCTATTCTTTCAGTGATTTCGAACGGTTCAACATACCGTGGATTGAGTTTGCCTCGTTTTCCAAAACGAACCACACCCTTCCAGGGTGAGACTTTTAATAAAACCCGGTCCCCGACCTGAAATTCCAAAGGCTTGCTACGCTTGTCTGCGTAGGCTTTCTGACGGTCGCGTGCTGCCGCCATGCGTTGCCGTATCTGTGCAATCTTTTCCTTGGCGTCCACTACAATCTCTGGACCCGTAATCTGACTATCCCCCACCTCTGCCCAACAGAGAGGTGACCGGCATTTACGTCCGTACAATGCCTCGAATGGAACGGCTTGTATGCTGGTGTGATAACTGTTGTTATACGAAAACTCCACCAAAGGAAGATGCTTTTCCCAGCCGTTGCCGAAATCGATAACGCATGCCCGAAGCATGTCTTTAAGAGTTTGGATCGTTCGCTCAGACTGTCCATCCGTCTGAGGATGATATGCTGTGCTCATGTCTAATCGTGAGCCGGAAGATTTGTGCATCGCCTGCCATAGTTCTGACGTGAATCGTGCATCCCGATCCGAAATAATGGAGGTGGGCACCCCGTGCCTCGAAACAACTTCTTTAAGATAGATGTCTGCGAGAGTTGAGAACTTATCTGTTTCCTCTATAGCCAGGAAGTGTGCAGACTTGGTGAGTCGATCCACGATCACTCATATAGTATCTTTCCCACGCTGGGATCTGGGTAGGCCTGTAACGAAATCCATGGAAATTTCTTCCCATTTCCACTGTGGTATCCTGGGTTGTTGAAGTAGTCTGAGGGTTTCTGGTACTCTGTCTTGACTCTCGCACAAGCCAATCATTTGCAATGTGGGCCTTCATGCTAGGCCACCAATATGTAGTTCTAATGTCGTGGTACATTTTATCCGACCCTGAATGTACCGAGTAGCGAGACTTGTGTGCTTCATCCATCACAAGTTCGCGTAGATCGCCATAGGGTAGGACCCAATACGTCCTGTTACATAGTAGGCGCCGTCTTCCTTTTGTTCTAACCGTTGCCTCGAGCCGCATAAGGCTTCAGCCTTGACGTTTTCTGGTTTCAATGCTTCTACCTGAGCATTTCGTATCCGTGCAGGAAGATCAGACTGAATAGTGAGCTACAGAGCTCGTACACGCCTAGGTAAAGTGTCTTTTCGACTGAGGGCGTCGACCACAACATTGGTTTTGCCTGAATGATACTTAATAGCGCATTCGCAATCGTTCAGCAGTTCGATCCATCGTCGTTGACGCATGTTCAACTCCTTCTGCTTGAAGATATGCTCGAGACTCCTGTGATCGGTGTAAATTGCGCACTTGGTACCGTACAGGTAGTGTCGCCATATCTTGAGTGCGAAAACAACAGCTCCCAGCTCTAAATTGTGCGTCGAGTAGTTCCGTTCATGAATCTTGAGTTGTCGCGAGCGTAAGCAATAACCTTATCGCGCTACATCAACACACATCCAAGACCCTGGATGGATGCATCACAGTATACTACAAAATCGTCCGTGCCCTCTGGCAATGAGAGGATAGGTGCACTGCAAAGTCTATCCTTTAAGTGCTGAAAAGCGGTCTCTTGGGAATCTCCCCAACGGTAGGTGACACCTTTCTGTGTCAACATTGTGAGCGGCTGAGCGATCTTCGAGAAGTCTTTGATGAATCGCCTGTAGTAACCCGCCAAACCCAAGAATTGGCGTATTTCTGTCGGTATACGCGGAGCTGGCCAGTTCCTGATCGAATCTTCTTTGGATGGATCAACATGGATCCCGTCCTCGTTCACTACGTGGCCTAAGAAGTGGACTTTTTTTTGGGTAAAGGGTTACCCCGGTGATTCTATTAAAATGCAACCGCAATTAAGTACAAGTAGTGAGGATATGTTCCACACTAGTTCATATACAGGACATGCCCCATATATGTAAAACAAAAAACCAAAGACCAAAAACACCCCATATCCTAGTCTACTATACATCATGACACGACATCTAGTAGACAAACAATGCAAAAACACAAAACAAAATCCTCAACCACCATCATCAAATATAAAGTAGCCACAAAACAGCAGCCCCTTCAGACGAAATACAGCTAGCCTATCCATTCGAGGACTTGGTAGAAGAGGTGCTTGCCCCTGCTTTCGAGGAGAAGGGATGAGTGCCCGATGTCATAAATGCACTAGTTTCATTGTAGACTTCTTCAACCTCCTCCTCATCCGATTCCTGCTGGTCATGCTGAGCTTCACCATTTTTACCCACATTCTTACCCGTATCCGAAAGAACTTCAAACGGATTGTGCGTTTTGACACTAGGTGGCGGACCTGTGGTAGTAGGCCCACCCTGCGGCTTGGATCCAATCGGCCGATATTCGAATTTCTGCTTCTGCTTATTAACAGGAAACCCTGATTTCCTAGCCGCTTTTTTTCGCTCCACATCCATAAATCCCTCTTTGTCTACAGCCGGCTGTTTCACTTGCTTCCGGGAATTGCTTCCCTCTTGTTTGTTCTGACCAGTGATCGGCCCCTTAGGAGCCCTCTTAGGCTGACTCGGGCAAGAATCATCAGAATGACCAAACACCTTACAATGAGCACACCTAGGAGGACTCCATTCATATTCAACCGACAAAACCACTTTACTAAAGCCTTCACCTTCTGGCTCAGGCACCGCAATAATAACTTCCTCTTTAAAGGCATTTTCAGCTGAGATCTCTATCAAGGCTCTCGCATAGCTGCTCCTACCCCACGCATCCGTGCACATTGAGGTAGTATACGAATCCAACAATTTCGGTTCACCAATAGTTGTAGCAATCATACTCAACCCATCTTCAGTATAGGCAACTATGGGAACATCATGAATTTTAACCCAAACTAGAATCTTTTCAACTTCCTTCTTCTCTAGTTTTGCAGTAGGCGACCACACACTAAGGAAGAGAGGTTGAGAACGAATAATCCAGGGTCCCTCTTTAAGAACATTCAACATACCTTCTTTGTTCGCAAATTTGAAAAAGAAAAACCCGTTTGCATTCATCATAGACTTTTGCAAACCAAACTTCTTCCAATTGTTTTTCACAAAATACTCAACCACCGGATAAGCCACACGATCCCCCAAAAAATACCCATACAGAGTATTAGCTAATCGATCTTGAACCAGCTTAACCGATTCCCGAGACAGCACCACATCACAACCATCCTGCACCACCGGACTTACCAGAGTTCTGAAATTAACCTGTTTGTTGTTGGCTGCCACGACAGAATCAGCATAAGACCTCGGCTTTATTGCACTACCCAAATCAGAACGAACCTGGGAACCTGGGAATCCCATGTTTGAGTAACCAGACCCTTCACAAGCCGAAGACAATGGACCAGCCAATTTCACAAGTTTTTCCATTGAACTGAAAGTTGCAGATTCAATAGGGTTCTGAAGCGACCCTCTTCGGGGTAACCAAGTATTACCCTCAATATCAATGAACCGTTTAGCTAAATCTTCAAACGAACCTGATTGTTTGCCACGGTCTTGCGGAAAAACCCCATCTGATTTCTGTTGACTTCCACCAGAGCCGCTGAGATCATCCATAACCCTAGCAGCCCTAAATCGATCAAACCTGAATTTTGTTCAAAGAGCACGACAACTGAAAACCCTAGCAGCCGTAAATAGCCGCACTCGGACCTTAGCGCCGACCTTATGAACCCTAATCTGATGTAAACCGATCAGATTAAGACTAAATCTAATCACGAAATCAGCAGCCGTCACCCGAAATCCAATCAAACAATGAAAGATAATCCGAAACAGAATCGTAAAAGGAATAACGGCAGCAAACAAAACCTGCGTGTAAAACCCTAGTCTTGTAAACCCTAACCTTTGACGGCCACACTTTGAAAGAGGAGACCGGAACCCTAATCGAATCAGATTAATGAGAGCAGCCCGCAAACTTCAAAGAAACAGAACCCTAGAACTCGAACCCTAATCTGATTTCACGTAATTAGAACTAAAGAACCGATTAAGGATGAAATCGAATTCCTTAGATGCTGATCAAGAGCAATCGAAATCAGAGATTGGTAATCTAGGGTTTCACCAAATCGCCAAGGTCGCCCAGAGAGTTATCTCGAATCGCTATCCTCTTCCACCTAAGAAGTGGACTTCACGAAGCCAGAAGTCGCATGCTGAAAACTTTGCATACAGTTGCTCCTTTCGAAGAAGTTCCAAGATAAGACGTAAGTGCTGCTCGTGCTCCTCCTGACTCTTGGAGTAGATCAGAATGTCGTCGATGAAGACAATGACGAATTTGTCCAGGTAGGGTTTGCACACCCCTGTTCGTAAGGTCCATAAATACGGCAGGTGCGTTCAATAATATCAAACCATCCATCATATCAAACATAAAGTATAGTAGTTAAAAATAATCCATAAAACCCAATACATTTGATGTTCAAACCAAACTTTGTTTGTGTAGCGGAAACATAATAATAAAAACCCAAAATAAGTTATAAATTTAAATATCGTTCATTGCGTCTCCTCGTCCTAACACGAAAGCTTGACCTCTTGCCTCGTTGCCATTGTTGTTGTTGTTTCCCCTGTTGTTGTTGTTGTTGTTGTTGTTCCCGTTGCCCTGGTTATTGTTGTGGTTCTGGTTCAACTGAGGACAATCGCGTTTGTAATGACCTTCTGCCCCACACTGGAAACATCCCCGGTTTCCCCGCTGTGGTTGCTGCTGCTGGTTCTGTGGAGCTGGCGGTGGGAGTTGCTGGTTCTGATTTGCTGGTCGAGAGCTTCTACAATCCTTAGCCTCATGACCCATCTTGAGGCATCTTTGACATTGTTCCCTGCGACATCTTCCGCTGTGGTGTCTGTTGCACTTATTACACAGGGGGTGAATTCCCCGATATCCACCCTGCCCCTGACTGCCAGATGATTGCTGACTCGGATTCTGGTAGTCATTTGTCTTGTGCTGCTGAGACTGAACAGTAACCGATCCCTTGCTGGAATCCCCCTCCCATTTCCTCTTGTTGTCACTGGGAGTAGTAGAAGTAGTGACAGCAGTAGCAGTAGCCTTGACACGCTTAGGCAGTCTGTTCTGATCCACTGCCTGATCTGTAATACGGTGAGCGAGGCGCTGAATAGCCTGAATGTTGTCAAGATTGGCCGATGTCACATGGCTCTGGATCTCTGGCGCCAATCCCTTGAGATACATCTCAATGCGCTTGTACGGAGGGTCTACCATAGTTGGACACAGCACGGCCAGCTCATTCGACCGTTTAGTATACGCTTCGATCTCTGACCCAACCATTTTCAAATTATACAGCTCATCTTCCAACTTGTGAATATCTTCACGCGTGCAATATTCCCTTTTGATAAGTTCCTTAAAATCGTTCCAGGGTGTGGTGTTAGCAGCTGCCAACCCTAAGATCTGTACTTGCGCGTTCCACCAAGTCAACGCGATTCCTTCCAAAGTGCCAGTGGCGTACTTGACCTTGCGAGCCTCAGGGCACTCGCACATTTCGAATACTGACTCTAGCTTTTCAAACCAATGGAGGAGTCCCACTGCCCCCTCGGTGCCACTGAAAGAATTTGGACGACAGTCCATAAAGTTCTTGAAAGTGCAGACAGGCTGCTGCGCGTGTTGACCTGCTTGAGCTGCTGCAACTGCCGCAGCAACTTGAGCTTGAACGAAAGCCTCTAGCTGGGCTTGTGTCATGCTAATTCTTCCAGACATGATCTTCATAGTAAAAGTAATGTAAGTGAGAGTGGTTCGCGAGTAGAGCGATGACAGAAAAGTGTAAGCACGTAGGTGTTCTCAAGCAATAACAAGTAGTGAGCAAAGTAATGTAAGCATACTACGAGCAAAGTTCTATGCAGTTCTAGCAGGCAGGTAATAAACATAAACCTTATTACCTAGGATGTCGAGTCTTGCACGTGGAACGAAGCGTCGTTGTGGATCGTTGAGAGCACTGTTCTGGTTATAGTCTGGTTTTAATAAAAACGTTTTCCCATATTAAAACCAAGTTCTCTATAACCAATGGCTCTGATACCAATCTGTCACACCCCCAAAATCCACCTGCGGAGTATCACCGCTTGGGAGCGTGACTGACCAGGATCAAGCCACCAATCATATCGAACATGTAAGTAATATCAAATATAATAAACGTAAACCAATCATTCAATATGATAGGTGTTCAAAACATAATCATAGTTTATAAGTATAGCGGAAGCATAAGTACGAAAGCCCAAATGTGTAACATAAGTTCAATAAGTTCAAAACATAATAATTTAATTATATGGTTTCGCTTACCCTTGAGAGTGCTCTGGGCGATTTTGGCGACTCAAGGGAAACCCTAGATTTTGTTCTTGTTCTTGCTCAATCTGATCTTCTTCGTGATTGATTTGGGTTAGCAATTGTGGTGTTGCCGTTCCTTCTGAGCAAGGATACTAGACTTCTACCGTGGTTTCTAATCTTTTGACGTCAGGATTAAGATCTGTTCGTTTCGTTTCATCTAGCTAGGGTTTCTGCTGTCCAATCGCTAGGATTTTCGTGCATTCTGTTCTTGGTGTCACGTGGATCCTGTTCTTGTTTTACGTGGTTTTCTTGACGGCGGATTAGGGTTTTGCTGGACGTGCTGATCGGTTCTTGTTACTATTGGTTCTTGCATGCATGGAGAGTAATAGTGACGGGTTCAAGTCTTCGGATCTTGGTACACCTGGGAGCGAGAATAATACGCCTCCGATGCGTGGGATTGGACTACGAGTTACGAACATTGAGGGTAATCCCTTGCTACCGAGACGAGGTATGTATTCTACCAATAATCCTTCGGTGATTGATGGCTTGTTTGGTATTTCGAAACCGGTGGAACTAGATGATATATGGGGGTATGGGGATGGGTATCCGGCTGTCAAGACGGCTACCCAGGCTAATCCTAGTTCGAGTAACGTGGAAGGTAAGGGTTCTGATGTTGAGAATTTGTGGGGGCAAACGGCTGCTAAGGTAGTCACTCATGCAAACCCGAGTTCTAGCAATACAGTGAATAACATGGCTCGCTTCTCGTATGCGGATAAGGTTAAAACGACGAATGTGATGAAAAGAGAGGTAAACTTCAGGAAAATGGATGCAACAGAGACAGTTCAAGATGCGGATGTGTTTATCCCTCGTGAGGTAATTCAAAAGGTTAAAGATAAGTTTGAGAATGTGTTGTATGGATATTTTTTGGGCAGTAGGTTACCTTTTCCGGTTGTGGAATACTATGTTAAGAACGTCTGGTCTAAGCATGGATTTGCCAAGTGCATGATGAACTCGGAAGGGTTTTTCTTTTTTAAGTTCGATTCTAAGGAAGGTATGATGAAAGTGCTTGAAGGAGGACCTTGGTTAATCAGGAAGGTTCCACTTTTCTTGAATATTTGGTCGCCTTCGGTTAATCTTAGAAAGGAGTGTATCAAATCGGTTCCGGTTTGGGTTAAGTTCCATAATGTCCCTATTGCAATTTATACGGATGATGGGCTAAGTTTGTTAGCTTCTAAGTTGGGGACGCCAAAAAGGCTAGATGGATATACGGCGGATATGTGTGTGGATAACTGGGGGAGGAGTAGTTTTGCCCGGGCCCTGATTGAGGTTAATGCGGATAATGAGTTAAAGGAATTTATTACGGTGGCCATTCCGAAGCTTGATGACGAGGGCTATATAACCGAAAAGGTGAAGGTTGAGTATGAATGGAAGCCTCAGCGTTGTTCGGTGTGCTGTGTTTTTGGACATAATGACCAGACATGCCCTAAGAGTATCGTAACAAAAGCCAAGCAAGTGGTTGTAGATGATGACGGATTCATAACGGATAAGAGGAAAACGGTCAGAATTGGGGCTATGCCAAAGAAGCAGAAGGCCAGGTTTGTGTATAGGCCGAAAGTAGGGAACTTGGGTGCGAGCTCATCGGGTACGAAAGATGGTAAGCTGGACTCTACTGGGAATCCTAACACGGCAGCTAAGGCGGGAACGAGTGTTGCTACTAGAAATCCGTTTGAAGTGCTTTCCGATAACCCGGGGGAGCCTGAAAGTGGTAATGGGTCGGGGTATGAGAAGAGGTCTAATATGGAAAACGATAGTGCTAATCATGTGTTGTCAGATGACGAGGTTGTGGAAACGATTCCAACAGAATCTTCGGAGTTCATGAGGCATGAGAAACGTCCAATTTCTGAGGGGGCAAGCACTCCCGGTGTTGTCGGTTTAAATGGATAGTTTGGTTTCATGGAATATAAGGGGATTGAACCATCCCCTGAAACAAAAGGAGGTTCGTATGCTTTTGTCTGAAAATCGGGTGGCTGTTTGTGCTATTCTGGAATCTCATGTGGATGTTACTAATTTATCTAAGGTATGTAAAGCTGTTTTTCGGAATTGGGCCTGGACGTCGAATGGTGATGTATGTGATCGAGGTACTAGAATCATCATAGGGTGGAACATGGAGGTTGTGGATCTTATGGTCTTGTCTCGAGAGGAGCAAGTTATTCATACTCAATTATGTCCGAAGAATGGTAGTGCATCTTTTTTCACCTCTTTTGTGTATGCTAAGAATACGTATCAGGAAAGACGATGCTTATGGGATACTCTATGTATGCACAGCAGTTTTTGTCATGATAAGCCGTGGGTGGTCATGGGGGATTTTAATTCGGTCCTTCATGTGGATGATTCTTTGAATGGTCCTTCAACGAGTTCCATTGGTATGAGAGAGTTTCATGATTGTGTTCAGCATACAGAGCTTGTTGATATTGTGGGTCATGGGTTGCACTTTACGTGGAACCAGAAACCAAAGAAGGGTATTGGCTTGCTCAAGAAGCTTGATAGGGTTATGGGTAATTTGAAATTCGTTGAGTTGTTCACGGAAGCTTTCGTCCGGTATCATCCGTTTAGGATTTCGGATCATACTCCATGCATTCTTAATATGTCCAACTCGGTCATGAAGCGACAGAAACCCTTCAAGTTTGCAAATTTTCTTACGTCAAAACCGGATTTTAGGGAGTTTGTTGAGAAGGTATGGTCACAACGGGTAGAGGGCTTTACAATGTTTTCGGTAACGAAGAAGCTCCGTAATCTGAAACCGCTTATGCGTAAATTGTTATTCAAGCAAGGTAATTTGCATGATAAAGTTTTGGAGCTTAGGCAACAGCTTGATGTTGTTCAGAAACAAATTGATGAGAGCCCGTTGGATGTTGGTTTGAGAGAGAAGGAAGCAGATTGCCTTGCACGGTTCAATACGGCTTCTTATGATGAAGAATGTTTTTTAAAACAAAAGTCTAAGGTTGAGTGGTTGTGTGCGGGTGATTCGAACACGGCGTTTTTTCACAACATGCTTAAATGCAGGAATGCTCGTAGCTCTATTCAGTCTATACGAGATGTAGAAGGCAATCGGTTTGAAGGAGATAGTGTGCCATTAGCCCTTGTCCAACATTATGAAAGGTTTTTGGGTCGAGAGGACCATGTTTCGACTATTAATATGGATGAGCTGGAAATTAATGTGCTGAATACCAATGAGGCGAGTGCTATGGTCCGTCATGTTTCTCGGGAAGAAGTGAAAAGTGCAATGTTTAGTATTGCGGAGAATAAAGCCCCGGGGCCTGATGGGTATACGTCGGCGTTCTTTAAAAGTGCTTGGGATATAGTGGGCAGTGAAGTTACGGATGCGGTTTTAGACTTTTTCGGCAATGGTAAGCTCCTCAAACAACTTAATCATACAATTCTGGCTCTTGTTCCTAAAGTTGAAACTCCGGATTCGGTGCTAGATTATCGGCCTATTTCGTGTTGTAATGTCTTGTATATGTGTATTAGCAAGATCATCACGGATAGACTTAAAGGTAGTTTGGATAAACTGGTTAGCATAAATCAATCGGCGTTTGTTCCGGGAAGGAAAATATCAGATAATATCTTACTGACTCAAGAGTTAATGCATAATTATCACTTGAACCGGGGGCCAGCTAGATGTGCTTTCAAGATTGATATTCAAAAGGCCTACGACACAGTCAATTGGGCGTTTTTGGAGAGTGTTCTGCTTGGTTTCGGGCTTCATACAAAAATGGTTGGGTGGATTATGGCTTGTGTTACTTCAGTTACATATTCTGTAAGTCTCCAAGGTAATCTTCATGGGTATTTTAGTGGTAAAAGGGGGCTAAGACAGGGAGACCCGATGTCTCCCTATCTTTTCACGATGGTTATGGAAGTTCTATCATTGCTCCTTCAGCGTGGGGCATGCACGGGGACAGGTTTCAAATTTCATGCTCAGTGTGTGAAACAGAAGATCATCAATGTGGCTTTTGCGGATGACTTGTTCATTTTTGTGCATGGGGATGCCACTTCGGTCAAGAGGGTTAAGGATGCTCTTGAGATTTTCACTAATGCCTCGGGGCTTAAGCCGAGTCCAGCTAAGAGCACGGTTTATTTTTGCAACGTTCCGCAACATGTCAAGCAGGAAATTCTTCAGGTTATGCCGTTTAACCAAGGGACGTTGCCCGTTCGGTATTTAGGGGTGCCACTAATATCCACTAAACTGATGTATAAGGATTGTAAGCCGTTAGTTGATCGGGTGGAAAAAAAGATAGGTAGTTGGGTGAATAAATCGCTATCTTTTGCGGGGAGGCTACAACTAATCACTTCAGTTCTGTCTTCGATGCATATTTACTGGGCCTCGGTATTCATTATTCCAGCTAGTGTCACAAACGAGCTGGAGAAGTTAATGCGTCGGTTCTTGTGGAATGCTACTAATCAAGGGAGGGCCAAAGCTAAAGTTGCCTGGGCCGAGGTATGTTTACCTAAGGATGAGGGTGGTTTGGGTATTCGCAGCATTTCTGATGTTAACAAAGCTCTAATGGCTAACCATGTCTGGAGTATTCTCACTAAACGGAAGTCTCTTTGGGTCCAATGGATATATGCTCATAAATTAAATGACAAAAGTTTGTGGGAGGTTCAACCGCGGGGTAGTATCAGTTGGGGTTGGAGGAAAATTTTGGCGATTCGAGCTACTATTCGGCCTTTTATTTGGAAAATTATTCGAAGTGGTGCTCAGACAAATGCTTGGAGCGACAAGTGGAACCAGATTTGTCCGCTGAATTCGTTTGTTTTTTTTGGGTAAAGGGTTACCCCGGTGATTTTATATATATAACAAAAAAAAAACCCCGCTGAATTCGTTTGTTACCCCTCGTAATATAGCAAATGCGGGATTTCAGCTTAACTCCTCTATTGCGGATATTGTAGATGAGAATGGCCAATGGAAGTGGCCGAGTGCTTGGTACGATATTTATCCGGTGTTGATTGGGTTAACTGTTCCTCAATTGGTTCAGGAACTAGAGGATAGCACAACTTGGAAAGATTTGGATGGTAACAACAGGCCGTTTAGATCTCTAGAGGTGTGGCATAACATTCGAACTCGAAAACAACCGGTTACGTGGGTTAACGGGGTTTGGTTTAGCCAATGTATTCCAAGGCATTCGTTTCACCTATGGTTGGTTATCAAGAATAAACTCAAGACTCAGGATAGGTTAGCAGTTTGGGAGGCGGGGAGTGAAACAAATTTGAGGTTAATGTGTTGTCCGCTGTGCATGAGAGACAAGGATTCCAGAGACCATCTGTTTTTTCAGTGCTTCTTTGCCCAGCAAGTATGGTCTACGGTCAGGACTATGGTGAACATGGAAGACATTGATGGTTCGTGGCACTCTATCATGGGTTGGTTGGATCAGAATGCGAGTTCGAAAAAGACGGAACATATTGTAGGGAAGCTAGTCATTGCGGCTTCTGCTTATTTTGTATGGCAAGAGCGGAACAATCGGCTATTCTCCAACACGAAGGCAACTGTGGAGGTCATTTCGGAGAAGATCATAGGGACTGTTAGGCTACGGCTGATGGGGTTCAGGTTCAAAAGTGGTGCGGGTAATCAGAGATTGCTGAAGAAGTGGAACATTGTTCCTAGTGGAGCCGAGATCGACCCAGGCTAGATATAGGGCTCGGTTTTTATAGTTTTTTGATGTGTTATGGCTGTGGTGTCTGGTTGTTTTTTGTATGGTTTTATTTGTGGCCGATTGTTTGTTTTGGTTCCTAGGTTTTGGTATGTCAAGCCTAGTTGGTATGCTCACTCTGACATACCCTTGTACTTATTTGGTTGATTTATAAAATTCACCTGGGGTAACCCTTTACCCAAAAAAAAGTTCAAAACATAAGCCATGCTCCACAATGACCTGCTCCTCCCTGTGCAAGCTCCATAAATATCTAACGACCTGCAAGGCATGTAACAGAGGATCAACAAACTAGTTGAGCGAGTTCACAGTTAACAGTTCAGTAATAGTACAGTGTGAGTAGTAGTATGTTCGTTCGTTATGTCGTGTATCGTATTAGTTTCCATCGCGGCCTCCCAGGCGGGTATGCGAAGATATTAGGGGATGTTCATCCCGAGTATTCTAGACTAGGTGTATCTGTATCGCGGCCTACCAGGCTGGTGTGCGAAGATTAGTAAGTTCAGTTCGCGGCCTTCAAAAGGCAGGTGTGCGAAGTCAGTCATAATATCGCGGCCAACCCTTGGCAGGTGTGCGAAGATCAGTTCAATAAGTGTTACTAGTCTAGTCGTAGTTCTATCAGCTGCGTAGGTACAATAGTTCATCAAATCACTTCACTACGTTCCAGTATAGATAAGTACCAGTAAATAATCAACCCCATTCCCACCCTGGGAACCCCATGCCTTGGCTGTGTGAACTCACCTTGGTTTGCTCGGTATGTTATTGCTTCTGGGGTTAGTTAAATGTATAGGTCCGCTACACACGACCTAGGATGCATTGCACGTGATTCAATGTAAGTGTTACATTCAAGTAGGGTTTACATGTTACTTATGTCTAAACAGTTGTGATCTGTGTGAGGGTTGTGTACAGGATGAGATGATAAGAATCGTTCGCACATATAAGATCATGTAGTACCATTCAATAGCATATAGTCACATATAGTACATGCAGTAAGCTTTAACTGTTTGTCCTAAACTCAAGTTACACGTCACTCATAAAGTTCAGACAACATTATTCAAGTCGTGTGTTCATCATCATCAAATTCGTTATGGATTATTAGCAGTTTATTATAATCGTTTACTGCATGCATATCATGAAACCGTATATATATATGTATATATATCATTCAGTATTCGATCATCAGAACAATCACACAATATCAGACAATTACACATCAGACAAGTGTGGGGGGGGTCTCCCCTGTTCAAAACTCGGATAACACATGATATATCATACAAACTCGGTCATGAGATCAACATACAAACTCAGACATAGATTCTCATATTAATTCGGACATGGGTGAGCATATTAATCTCGGTCCACCATTAATCTATTAAACTCGGATCCAAGGTGATCCATTAAACTCGGACCCAAGGTGATCCACTAAACTCGGATCAAAGGTGATCCATTAAACTCGGATCAAAGGTGATCCATTAAACTCGGACCCCTTTAATCATTCAATAAACTCGGACATTCAATTATCAATAAACTCGGACATGGGGGATTTATAAACTCGGTCCACTTTTACTTCATAAACTCGGTCCAAACACATTACATAAACTCGGTCCAAACACATTACTCGGACCATTTGACTTTATTAAACTCGGGCCATTATAAATCAAGAAACTCGGATCATGTTAATAAGCATACAAACTCGGTCATGTGTTAATCAATAAGCTCAGACACATGTTTTATAAATAAACTCAGACATTCAACTATGCGTGCATTCCAAACATTCCACATACTCAACAAGATCAAAGCAGTTACGTTCTGATGTTCATACAATCAACCCTACTTCATACGTTCACAACAGAAATCAATTAAACGATTCACATGCTCATCACATCAAACGGATTGGCATTAGGCAGTCGATCAATCATACAACCATAATCATTTCATAATAAATCAGAATAAACAGGAATCAATCAAAGCTCATAACTATCACATAAAGAATTAGGGTTTTTATGAAACACATAATCAAGATTTGATACAATCAACAATCAATTAACAATGATTACACAATTACCTTGAATGATTCTAGAGAAAGAGGAATCAAGTGTGATGATTATCTTGTGCCAATGATGATGGTGATGATGCAGAGTTACAAGTACGTGTTTTGATTTTGAGAGAATGATTAGTGAAAAGGAGATTAGGGTTAAGTATAATTAAGTTTTCACTAATAACTCTTCACACCCTCAATTATTCTATTTTACAAAGGTACACCATCTCAATCAATTTCACAGTTTCACCACCAAGTTCACATATTTGACAAGTCTATCACAATTAACAAACAACCACGCAAAGTCACACAACACACTTCATTGTCTCAAAACATATACAATTTCATAACAACTAACTGTGAAATCAATCAACTAAATAATACAAGAACGTGCAATAAATACGAAATAGAATCTTGGAAATTCGAGTTGTCACAAAAAACTTCCAAGAAGTTTACGTGCAAGTATCTATATTATGGTAACAACTAAATCAAGTGGGCTAAGATGCATCTGGGCCGATTCAATAAAAGGTTACACAACTTTCATTTTGGGCCAAATAGATCAAAACACATAAAAAAAGCTAGCTGGGCTCAGTTAATTTATTTGGGTCTAAATGGTGTGAAGTTGCATGGTGAAATTATGTAGCCCCATACATGCGTGCCCAAACAAATGTCACGTTATTTAACCGAGTTAACAAATGTTTAAGTTTAATGGAGTTAATATCACAAGATTACACGTCACTAACCTTGAAAGTTTGGGTTGTCACATCATCCCCAACTTGAAAGAAATTTCGTCCCGAAATTTAGCACGTAGTTACTGAGGAAGCTAGTTAAGTTGCGTGGTTTCCTGGTTTTTCTTGGGGTGTCACATCATCCCCCCGTTGGTTTGGAATTTCGTCCCGAAATTCCGCAGAACAATAGGAATGGGGTCGATAGAAAAGGTCTGATCAGCAAGAACAAGATTGCAACCCTAAACTATGTGTGTGGCCTCTAGACTTTTACCGTTTGCTAGTTCTACTATGTGCTTGGTGTTCAAAAGTATTGGGGTAGGATTAAGCATTTGACTAACTTTTAAAGACACGAAACAAGTATCGGCACCCGAATCAAATAAAAGAGTAACATAAAAGTCATCAAGTAGGAACTCACCCTGACCGATCACGAAGACACGTCCCCTAGCACCATTGTCGTCGTTGTTACCCCCATTGTTGTTCCCATTTCCTTGGTTGTTATTGTTCTGATTCTGATTTAGCTGGGGGCAGTCTCTTTTGAAATGGTCTTCAGCACCACACTGAAAGCATCCCATGTTGCCTCGCTGTTGCTGCTGCTGCTGGTTTTGTGGAGCTGGTGGTTGCGGTTGCTGGTTCTGATTTGCTGGCCGTGAGCTTCTACAATCTTTGGCCTCATGACCCATCTTGAGACATCTTTGACAGCGGCCCTTGCGACACTGACCACTGTGATGTCTGTTGCACCTGTTACACAGTGGGTGAATTCCCCGATATCCACCCTGCCCCTGACTGCCTGATGATTGCTGACACGGACTCTGGTAGTCATTAGTCTTGCGCTGCTGTGCTTGAGACTGAACGGAAACTGATCCCTTGCTGGAATCCCCATCCCATTTCCGCTTGTTGTCACTGGGTGTAGTAGGAGTAGTAGCAGCAGTAGTGGTAGCACTGATGCGTTTTGGCAGCTTGTTCTGTTCCACTGCTTGATCGGTGAGTCGATGAGCAAGACGCTGGATGTCTTGGATGTTGTTGAGGTTAGCCGATGTCACATGGCTCTGGATCTCTGGCGCAAGTCCCTTGAGGTACAACTCAATGCGCTTAACTGGAGGGTCCACCATAGTTGGACACAAGATGGCGAGCTCGTTCGACCGTTTCGTATAAGCTTCGATTTCTGACCCCGCCATCTTCAGATGGTATAACTCCACCTCCAACTTGTGGATATCGTCACGCGTGCAGTATTCTCGTTTGATCAGTTCTTTGAAATCTTCCCAAGGTGTGGCGTTAGCAGCTGCCAACCCTAGGATCTGTACTTGCGCGTTCCACCAAGTTAGCGCTATTCCTTCGAGAGTGCCAGTGGCGTACTTGACCCTGCGAGCCTCAGGGCATTCACACATTTCGAACACTGACTCGAGCTTTTCAAACCAATGGAGGAGTCCCACTGCCCCCTCAGTGCCACTGAATGTGCTTGGACGACAGTCCATGAAGTTCTTGAAAGTGCAGACAGGCTGCTGAGCGTGTTGACCTCCTGCGTGTGCAGCTGCAAGTGCCGCAGCAACTTGTTTGTTAATGAGAGCCGTCAACTGGGCTTGAGTCAAGTTAATACGTCCGACCATGATCTTCATAGCAAATGTAACATAAGTGAGAGTGGTTCGCGAATAATGCGATGACAGAAGAGAGTAAGCACACAAGTGTTCTCAAGCAATAACGAATAGTAGGCAATGTAATCTAAGCATACCAGAGCAAAGTTTCTATGTAATTCTAGCAAGTAGGCAATAAACATAAACCATATTACCTAAGATGTTGAGTCTTGCACGTGGAGCGAAGCGTCGTTGTGGATCGTTAAGCACTGTACTGGTTATAGTCTGGTTTTAATAAAAACGTTTTTCCCTTATTAAAACCAAGTTCTCTATAACCAATGGCTCTGATACCAATCTGTCACACCCCCAAAATCCACCCGCGGAGTACCACTGCTTGGAGGCGTGACATGACCAGGATCAAGCCACCAATCATATTGAACATGTAATTATTAAGTAAAAGTAAATGTCATTCAACCACCAATATGAAAGGTGTTCAAAATATAAGTATGTTATCACTGTTTAGCGGAAGCGTATAAATAAAACCCAACGTAATAAAGTACGAAATGTCATAAAGTGTTTTAACGAAACATTCACGATCCGTGCCCACAACGACCTGCTCCTCCTTGTGCAAGCTCCATAAGTACCTAAGGTCCTGCAAGGCATGCAGCAGAGAGTCAACAACTAGTTGAGCGAGTTCACAGTCAACAGTTCAGTAATAGTAATGGTATAGTAAGCATTGCGTTCGTTCATTAAGTCATGTATCGTATTAGTTCGTATCGCAGCCCTCTAGGCATGTATGCGAAGATTAGGGAAAGTTCTCAAGTATTCTAGACTATGTATATTTGTATCGCGGCCACCCTGGCATGTGTGCGAAGTTTTAGTATATAGTTTGCGGCCTTTCCAAGGCATGTGTGCGAAGATCAGTAATAATATCGCGGCCAACCCCTGGCGTGTGTGCGAAGATCAGTTCAATTGGTATACTAGTCTAGGTCGTATCTCATCATTACCCTTCCTCACCCTGAGGACCATATCATTAGATTCTATCATCTGAGTAAGTACGAATAAATAATCCAAAACCCATTCCCACCCTGGGAACCCCATGCCTTGGCTGTGTGAACTCACCTTGGTTTGCTCGGCAGATAGGCACTTGTCCTAAGTTGGTCAACCACACCCTATTATAGCTACCACTCGTTAGGACGGTAAACAAGAAATCGCGTATAAGCTACACGTATCTAACACGTATTCGTCAAGTAGCGTACATGTATCAAATCAAGTTATCATGTATACAAGTAGGTCACGTATGTTGAACATGTATTTCATAAAACAAAATGGATACATGTTGTACTATAGTCTTATTGTTGACAAGTTAATATACTATTCGTAAACTCTTATGAATATCCAGCTAGAGTGTTAAAACAATAACTAATGTTTTATCTCTTATTAGCGTACATGTGTATTTTGCTAATATCAT
Source organism: Helianthus annuus (assembly GCF_002127325.2). NCBI lineage: Eukaryota > Viridiplantae > Streptophyta > Magnoliopsida > Asterales > Asteraceae > Helianthus > Helianthus annuus. Next base: position 164,614,529 of record NC_035447.2, on the reverse strand, counting down.
GACCTGTTTTAACTAAAACAAAACATTTAGTTACCAAGAAATCATATTAACATCTAGTTACTTATTCAATCTAACTTACCAAGAAATCATATTAACAATTCTAGCAAGTATCAACTATTGTGTGCACTATTCTAACATGTATTTTCATGGTTTCATAATAACAGCCCAACTTCACCTCCTTAACTCTGTGCGGCCCATTCAGGTATCGACCCAATTACATCAAGTCCAGCCGAGTGTGCTGGAGGTGTGCAACATATAGTTGGGGTACGGCCCATTCGTTAACCCTCGGCCCCAAACCCAATACGGTGCATGATCCCTATTATTTTCTTTTGTAAATTGCCGCAACAACGGAAATCAAATGATACTTGGTTCAGATTGATCAACACTAGAGTTCCCAAAACAACTTATAGTTCATCGACTAACCACATTCAGTATGATGTTTAACAACCTCCTAGTTCATATTCATTGTCATAAAGTCAATATCCATTAACATATATACCTTCGGCCAAGGGTGTCAAGAAATCAATTTATGATAACAAGTCTCACTAAACAGATTACCTATAATAAAATCAACCAATCATTGTTACAATCCATTAATCAAGTCCTACTACTCATTCAATGTTCATGCAGTGACCCAAAAATCAACTAAATCATGCACTCATGAATAACATCACTTATGGATTTAATACACATGACCCCCTTTAATTATGATTGGACCTTCTATTTGATTGGGCCACTCAAGTAATGGCCGACAACCTTTGTTATAGCTTCACATACAAACCAAACTTTATTGTTTGATTTGGTCAAGCACATGGGCTGCCATATTCAAGGTCATCATGTAATCAGTTTCTAACAAAGCTAATCCACAATATATATATATATATTTTTTATTATAATCATCACTATCAAATCAACCATTATCAAAACTAACAAAGATAGCCGACCACTATTGTTGTTTTCATACTATTATTGGACCAATTCTAGTAGTGGCTGCAAGTTGATTCTATTGGACCACTTTTTAGCATATTCTAACTATTCTAAAGATACATAAAATCACTTGTTTAATGCCAATCACATGCCCTTATGAACCCATGGCCGACAACTATGTGACAACCTTTATCCAAAGGACTGCAAACAATCAATCAATACACACCATGTGATGACCACAAGAATAAGACAAATAAGGATCACACTAACAAGTTATGCAAACAAATTAATACACATAAGAAAAACAAGATGGTATACTAACCAGGCTACGCAAGACTCCAAGAATGAACTTCAAGCGGAAAGGTCTCAACAAGGGGGGGGGTTTCCTTGCCGATCGCAAGTTTGAGAGAGGAAGTAGGGTTTGTTTTTGTGATTTAAAAACTTCCAAGAAGTTTACGTGCAAGTATCTATATAATGGTAACAACTAAATCAAGTGGGGAGCTTCCCACCTCGGAACCCTTTGTGGAGGAGTTGCTTGCCCTTGCTCTAGAAGATGAAGGATGTGTTCCCGAAGTCATAAATTCATGTAATCCTAGCAGATTTGTGCTTCTCCTAATCACGATTGACATTGATGATCATCTTAGGGTAATCGTTTCTTTAGTTCTAATCATGTGACGTCAGATTAGGGTTTGTGTTCTTGGGATCCGTTTTTGTTGAAGATTACCGGCTGTTTTCTTTAAATTCTTGACTAGGGTTCCGTATCCAAGTGGGGCTGACAAAGACAGTGTGAGTTTTACGAGGCTGCATTAACTACTTTGTCTGATTGTTCCCTTGTTCGAGGTTGTCATTTACGGCGGCTAGGGTTTTTCTTTGTGACAAAGACAGTTTGTGCTTTTCATTAATTTTCTTTGTCTGTTTCTCTGTTCCATTGACCGAGGTTTTGGCTGCTAGGGTTTTTTCTCTTTGTCTACCATATTTTGTTTTATCCCAGCCGCCATTCATATTACATATTATAGATTAATCAGGTTGCTTTACATCTGATTCGTGGTTGATCTTGTACAAGTTTCGGGTGACGGCTGCTAGGGTTCTTCAAAATCTGCTCGTATTCAGTTTAGGGTATCCATGGTTGAAGGTAAAACCGATAATATGTCTACTAAAGATGATCATGCTAACAGTTCTGCTGGAAACTATCAGGCTACTCATGGGAAGCCGTCTTTGTCATTTGATGAAATTGCTGCACGTTTCATTGAAGTAGATGGGAACACTTTCCGGCCTAAGCGTGGTGTAACGAGTTCAACACAAAGTGACCCCAAGGCTACCAACATAATCGATGAGCTTACCAAGGTAACAGTTCCGGTTCGGTTTGAAAGTCGGGATGGTGGAAAGGCTGAGAATTTTTGGGAGTACCCTAGCAGGTTTACGCCAAATCCAGACCTTGTTGGAGCATTTTCTGCGGCTGATAAACAAAAACAAACAGGTCCTGGCTCTCCGGTACAGCTTTCATTTGCGAATATTGTGAAGGATACTAAAGAGAAAGCTAAGGTGAACTTTAGGGTGCTGGAATCGAATGAGGCTGTTGATGGAGCTGATGTTGTCATTCCTCTATCTTCAGTTAAACAAGTCTCTGACAGGTATGCTAATACCTTGTATGGTTATTTTCTGGGTAAACGACTAGCTTTTCCTGTTGTTGATTTCTATGCAAAGAACAATTGGGCAAAGTATGGATTGTCAAGAATTATGATGAATGCTCACGGGTTCTTCTTCTTTAAGTTCACAACAAAAGAAGGGATGGATCAAATGTTAGAGGATGGTCCGTGGATGATTAGAAACGTTCCAATCATTTTGAAAGAATGGTCAGCCTCTATCAAGTTGGTAAAAGAGGATTTAAAAGCGATCCCAGTTTGGGTCAAGATGCATGATGTGCCGTTAGCGGCTTTTACTGAGGATGGGCTCAGTTTACTTGCTTCTAAGATTGGGGTACCTATAATGTTAGATTCGTATACGGCTACAATGTGTGCGGAATCTTGGGGAAGAAGCAGCTATGCTAGAGCTCTTATTGAAGTCCAGGCAGGAGTTGAGTTAAAGAAGAGTGTTACGGTAGCAATTCCTTCTTTGGATGGTCTTAGTCACTCGAAGGTGGAGGTTAAAATTGAGTATGATTGAGAGCCGTTAAGATGTTCTTCTTGTTGTGTCTTCGGTCATGAGGATCACTCGTGTCCTCAGAACCAGCAGGAAAATTCGACTGGGGATACTGAGAAGAAGGATAAGGATGATTTTCAGGTGGTAGGAGCCAAAAAGAAGAAACAAAATAACCAAGGGCTTCATATGAAAAACCAGAAGCCAAAGGTAGTTTACAGGCCAGTTGTCAACCCTAAACCGAAATCGTCATCAAAGACTCCGGTTCAGAATCCGGTTTCAACGTCTAACCCGTTTGACATTCTAAAGGACGATAATGGTAATCAGGGAGGTACTACTGTGGGTCGAGTGGAGAAGAAACGGTCAAGTGACAGGGAGGAATCGGATGAGGAAGTGGTGGAGGAAATCTACAATGAAACGAGTAAATTTATGACATCGGGTATTCATCTTTCCTCTTCCTCTTCGAAAGCAGGGGCAAGCACCTCTTCTTCCAAGTTATTTAATGGATAGGCTGGCTGCTTTTCGTCTGAAGGGGCTGCTGTTCTGCGGCTACTTTATATTTGATGATGGTGGTTGAGGATTGTGTTTGTGTGTTTTGCATTATTTTGTCTACTAGATGTCGTGTCATGATGTATAGTAGACTAGGTAATGGGGTACCATGGGTTTTTTGTTTTTTTTTTATTGTTTTACATATATAGGGCATGTCCTGTATATGAATTAGTGTGGAACACATCCTCACTACTTGTACTTAATTGCGGTTGCATTTTAATAGATTCACCGGGGTAACCCTTTACCCAAAAAAAAAAAAAAAACTAAATCAAGTGGGCTAAGATGCATCTGGGCCGATTCAATAAAAGGTTACACAACTTTCATTTTGGGCCGAATAGATCAAAACACATAAAAAAAGCTAGCTGGGCTCAGTTAATTTATTTGGGTCTAAATGGTGTGAAGTTGCAAGGTGAAATTATGTAGCCCCATACATGCGTGCCCAAACAAATGTCACGTTATTTAACCGAGTTAACAAATGTTTAAGTTTAATGGAGTTAATATCACAAGATTACACGTCACTAACCTTGAAAGTTCGGGTTGTCACAGCTTGTATCCCGAGTTTTCTGTCTAACGCTAGAGTGTTCGTAAAAATCCACATTATCGGACCAATCACTCTTACCTGGGAACTCTTGGGGTGAGTGTCCACTTATAGGCTAAAGCAAGTCTTCGCGATACATTAATATAACCTACTTACTTTGATTTGTCACCATCTCATTTGTTTGCCTTAGGTAACAAACAAATTAATGACAATTTTTATGCGTTGTCATTCTGTTTTGATTATCCGATAACATTTCACTTGTTTCCTCCCATCTCTTCCATTATCTTCAGGATGCCTCTTCATCGCAACAACACTCAAATGTCCGAACTAGGTGCTACAATTTCCCAGCAAATAGGCGTCGTACTCCAAAGGACCGTTGATTTAGCTATCACCATGACTCGCCTCAAGGATGAAGCCGCCCAAGAGACACCAAAGGAAACAGAAGCCAAGCCTTCACAAAAATCAAAGAAGCGTAAAGCTTCAAAGAATCCTGCAGCGGTTGCACCAAATCAAGCAGGACCTGGCCAGGTGGCAGCACCACCAACCAAGAAGCCGTACAAGGGAACTGCTCCTTGGTGCAATCAATGCAACCGTCATCATCCGAATCAAATACCCTGTTTCAAATGTACCTACTATGGACGATGGGGATATTTGGTTAACGTGTGCCGCTTTGCTATCCAAAACAAAGCTGTTGCAAATCCTGCTGCTGCTCAACCATCTGCAAGGAAACCTTATGCCGGTACTGGACAAATATGCAACAAATGTAATGCAGATCACCTAGTTTACCTGCAGTGTCGTCTGTGTGCATCATGTGGGCGACTTGGCCACCTGGCAAATGCTTGTCGATTCAACCCAAGCCAAGGTGGTCCAAACCAACCCCAAGTCAACCCTACTCAAGCTCGTTTTCCGCCTGGTACTTGGTACAACTACGGCGAGATGGGTCATTTCAGGAACAAATACCCAAAGTTTGTTTACGCAAATCTGGCCCACGAATGAGCATTTGGCTGATTAGAAGATGCTGCTGCTTTGAAATAATCTAAATCTTATGCTTTTGTTTCTTTTGTTTTTCTTGAACTCTGAAACAATCTGTTTGGTTTATAAATAAATCGTTGTTCACAATTCTGATGTACAAGTGTAGTTACATGTGTGTATGGCATACCCTATGATACCTACATCAAGGAACTTTGTTCTTTGCAAAATAAACTACCCTTGTAATCTTCCCATTCATGTGATCGTTCATGATTTCCTCGAAAATTCTAAGTACTCGTTTCATCCTAAGAAACGAAGTACAATCTTAGACGATTACTCAAAATATCACTTTAAATCCTTGGATAGATAACTAAGGTATTTTTCGATCTCATACCCATATCATTACGTTCTAGTATATGCTTTTCAAAAAAAACAACCTTCATGATTTCAAAATATTTCATATAGTTTGAAAACATTTTTACTTAATATATCAAGTGCATGATTTCAAAAGCATTATCCATGTTTTCAAAAACCTTATACATGATTACAAAATTCATCTCACATGATTTTAAAACAATTTATAAACATATTTCTAAAGAACCCCATGCATAGTTTTCAAAAACATTCTGCTCGTATGATTGACTTAACGCACATAGTACACAACCTCCAAATTCTGCTTCATATGTCGCCTTGGCATATCTAGCACCTCAACTTCATGAACATTTTACCTCATGTTTTGACCTAAGCACGTCTAGTGCAAGGTTTCAAAACGTCTCCCGCTATTCAAATTCCAAAAAAATCCATATGGGATCTTCTTATCTTCACAATTAGATCCTTGTGGATGATTATCGCTCAAATCGGAGTCTTTAATTGGATTCTTTGTATGCTTTAATACGTACATTACGATTCAATAAGGACCAAGCTGATTTCCTATTAAGATCTTCCTATCTTCATAGTTAGATTTTTGAAGATATTTAAAGTGCAAATCGAAGTCCATGGATTGGATTCCTGGTGTACTTTAAATATCTGTGTACAATCGATAACAAATTGATAAATAAAATCTATAACAAATTGAAGATTAAGTTAAACAATTATGTGATTATGTGTTTTCTTTTATTTTTTTGTGTGATTCGAATATTCGTTATCCAAATCCTCGTAGAATCTTCCATATCTGCATATGAGGGATTCATGGTAGGATATCCAAAGGTACTACCTTAAATCCTTAATGGGCTTCTACGTAATAGTTAAGACCCTTGGATTATAACGTATTATTCCATAATTCAAAAGAGACCCCTTGAGTGGTCTAGTTAAAAAGATTGATTCAAAATATGGTTAGGAATGTCATGTGATGATATAGCTGAAAAGACTCCTTAGTGGTCTAGTCACACTCATCACAGGTTTGTTCGTTTGATTTTCTTCCCCTACACATTATAAAATGCACTGTGCGGACTATGCAAGCAATTACGTAATTACGGATGCATACATAATTATGAAATTCAATGCACAGAAAACCCAGTAAGATTTATCATGTGTAAGAACCTATAGTGGCAAAAATAACAAAACGTGAACAATGTAATGGAGGTACGGTGGACGCACCAATGGCGCTTCATATATTTATATAAGTGTCCCTCTTACATTGCAAGCATGATGTTATTTAAGTTACTAGAAGTTCAGAACCCTAACCAATGTTGTTTTATCTTTTTGACTTCAAGTTTCGAGCTCTCACAAGTTTCCTCTAAATAAATTTCGGGATGAAATTTCCTAAAGTAGGGGAGACTGTGACATCTGTGCCATCAGACCATCATACAAGTACGAATCCAATGAGATCTTGTGTTTCAATCTTAGAATTTGTACAAATAACTTGTGACCTTTGCTCATATTAATTCTCGTTCGATTTCGAGCTCTAAATCGCTTTCTTGAAAGTTATACGCGAACTGATGCGTAAACGTAATCAGTTTAATGCGACAAACACTCCGGAACAGTGACATAGGCTTAACATACCTTAAATAACCTTTACATAACATAGAAATAAGTTTTGGAGGGTTTGGTGTGTCGAAATCAAGTTTATTCGACCACAGGGACTATTTGCGTCAAACTGCAAAAGAATACCGAATCGAATAGTAACGTACCTTTCAGAACTTGATCATAAGTTAAACATGCCTTAAACATCCGTTACATAGCTTAGAAATAGGCTTTGAGGGGTTTGGTATATGAAAATAAACTTATTAGTCAATCAGGGACTAAAAGCGTCAAAACGTGCATAAGTTTGCATTTACGCACATATCTTGCGTTCTGAACACATCCGGACATCCCAAAATTTTTGTAATCATTATAATATTTTATTTAGTGATTGGGATGCTAAAACTTCATTCGTTTCGCAATTTGGATCGTTTTCGCGTCTATTACGAGTACCGTCGTAATTAACCGAACAACGCAACCGTACAGCCAAATGAACCGACATTCATGACATTCTGAGCATATTTCAAGTTCCCTGTGTTTTAACATCCTTATGGAGCTTGAAAATGGGTTTGACGGTTGTTAGAAGTGCCAAAACGCATCAAAAATCAAGTTTGGAGTCTCAGGGGCCTGTTCTGCCAATTAGTGAAAGTTCTTGCCAGCAACAAAGAGCATACGGACCGTATGGAGTCCTTTACAGTCTGTAAAGCACCTCCAGTTCAGCAGAAACCATTTTCTGCAAAACCCAGTTGTTCCTTTGTTTTGTACATGGTTTCCTTCAAACCTTGAGCTGGTTTTGGACTCCCATAGTATTGAAAATCAGTGGGTACACATGGAGGGCCAAGATTGAAGCTCAAAGTTTGAGAAACGATCTTAACGGCTCTTGAATTCCTATAAATACCCACCATGTTTCATTTGTTTTCCCCACATTTGATCTGATTTATGCTCTAAATTAAAGCCTTAGCTTCATACCTGAGCATTCTAGATTAAATTCTTCCTTGCTTGGACCTCTTGTAAGTTTCTTTCATGCTTTTATACGTTTTTAAGCGAAAAAGTCAAACAGTGTGTGACTTTCTGCTTTGACCAGTCAATGGTCAACACGAAATTCGTTTGAACTTCGCAACGTGAGCGTAATCACGATGGTCATAGTCCCTTGTGACTATACCTACTGATTACCATGTTGATTAGGTGTAGTGACGAGTCATAGTTTCGATCAAAATACGTGTTTATGCGTATTTTGCAACCAAACTATTCTTGGGTATCAAAACCATTTGTTTTGATATCAAACTTGTTTTCTAACTCGTCAGTTTTAGTTTAGTGCTTATATAGGGTCGTAAGATAAGCGGTCTAAACAACCGCTTAGACTTTCGAACCCGACTCGTTTGGTCGATCATTAGGATCCGACCAAACATATTTTGTGACTATAGTTGTATAGGGAATAACTTTCCGAGGTTATACCTTATGGTCACTTCGTTTAGTTAGTTCTATGATAGGTAATTTATATGCCTTAGGAAAATGACCAAAATGCCCTTTTTACGCATAAATTCATTTTAAGCATATGTAACCTAAATTTTGACATCTAAACTGATTAGGCAACATTATTAGACATGTTAAGGCATATAATACTTGTCATAGGACTAGTTAAGCAGTCCGAACGCGTTTTACGCGAACGACGCGTTAAAGTAGCGTAAGCTACCTTAACAAGTCGTAATGGGTCGTAAGCACTTAGGATGGGTTCCGATTTAGAATGTAGGCTTTGTTAAACCATGTTACATGAGTTCCTATACTCATTTGGTTTATGAAACCTCATTTTATCCGATCTTCCGACATAGGTCCGGTTTATTAACGTAGTTACATATATTAGGTGCCGATTGATTCCGTGATCCCTCTAGCTTTGCTTGGTTGTTATTCAAGACTTCTAAGCATTCTCAACTGAGTACAGAGTTCCCCTATTTTACTGTTTTCAAATATTTTGGGGTGAAACACATGTGCCTACTTGTTACTTTCGTGCTTTTCGTGCTTTCATAACATATACTTGCTATGTTCATTAGTAACACATATAGTACATGATTTCATCATATTTTTGCTTTTTTTTTGGGTAAAGGGTTACCCCGGTGAAATTTTATATCAACCAACAAATAAAAACAGGGTACATCGAGAAGCCGATGCACACTACTAGACTTGGCATACCAAGACTAGGACACCAAAAGCAAAAACAACCCGACAAAGTCACAACCAAAACAAGCACAAGTAAACTAAGAAACAAAACACAGCCCGACAAACAATCACATTAACTAGCGAGCTGGCCGCCTAGCCCGGGTCTTTGTCTTCATCACTTGGAAGCAGCTTCCACTTCTCTTGAATGCTTCGATTATGCGAGCCACCCTTAAAGTTGAACCCCATCAACCTTAGCCGAACCGTAGACTTGATTTTCTCACACACCACATTCACACTTGCCACTTTGTTAGAGAATAAGCAATCGTTTCTCTCATGCCACACAAAATACGCCGCCGCCGCAATAGCTAGCTTACAAACAATATGTTCCGTCTTCCTTGAGTTAGCCGTTTGTTCCATCCAGTTCATGATCGACTGCCACGAGTCATCAACTTCCCCCATGTTTAGCAACCCTCTAACATTATTCCAGACTTGAGACGCAAACGAACAACTGAAGAACAAATGGTCTCTAGAATCCCGATCATGCTTACATAATGGACAACACATAAGTCTTAAATTATAATCACTACCCGCCTCCCAGCTTGCTAACCGATCCTGTGTCTTGAGCTTATTTTTTATCACCAACCAAAGATGAAACGAGTGTCTTGGAATACATTGACTAAACCAAACCCCACTCGCCCACGCGACTGGCTGTTCCCGATGCCGAGTATTATGCCACACCTCCATAGAACCAAAAGGACGAGTATTACCCTCCAAATCTTTCCAGATCGTTTTATCATCCAGATTTTGCGTCAACCTTGGAGCATCTAACCCTATCAAGACCGGATAAACATCATACCACACGGAAGGCCACTTCCACTGACCATGCTCATCAAGAAGATCCGAAACAGACGAGTTGATATTAAAACCCGCATTAGCAATTGCCCTCGGTGAAATAAAATCGTTAAGCGGACTGAGCTGGCACCAATTATCACTCCAAGCATTTACTTTAGAGCCACTCCTAACAATCTTCCATATAAACGGGCGAGCCGCATTCCGGATAGAAAGGATTTTTCGCCACCCCCAGCTTATACTACCCCGGGGTTGCATTTCCCATACGCTTCTACCCTTTAATTTATGAAGATGGATCCACTGAACCCAAAGGGATTTCCTTTCCGTAATAATACTCCAGAGATGATTAGTCATAAGAGCCTTATTCACATCCGAAATACTCCTAATTCCCAAGCCCCCTTCGTCCTTCGGTAAACAAACATCAGACCAAGCCACCTTAGCTTTCACTCGACCTTGGCTGTGAGCATTCCATAAAAACCGACGCATCAACTTCTCTAAATCGTTTATAACTCTGGCCGGAATAATAAAAACGGAAGCCCAATAGATGTGCATAGCTGATAACACCGAGTTAATAAGTTGCAATCGACCCGCAAAAGATAACGATTTGTTTATCCAGCTATCAATCCTCTTCTCCATGCGTTCAACAAGAGGTTTACAATCTTTAAACATCAGCTTTGTGGTAATGAGCGGCACCCCCAAATACCGAACCGGAAGAGCCCCCTCCCGAAACGGCATAATATGAAGGATTTCTCGTTTAACACTTAACGGCACATTGCAGAAATAAGCTGTACTTTTAGCAGGACTAGGAACCAAACCTGAAACTTTCGTGAACTTCTCAAGACCATCTCGCACCTTCTTGACCGAGAATAAATCAGCGTGAACAAAAATGAAAAGGTCGTCCGCAAACGAAACATTAAGGATCCTTTGCTTCACACACTGAGAATGGAACTTGAAAGCTGAACTAGAGCTGGCACCATGCTGAAGCAATAATGAAAGGACCTCCATAACTAGAGTGAAAAGATATGGCGACATAGGGTCTCCTTGCCTCAAGCCTCTTTTACCACTAAAATAGCCATACAAATTCCCATTAATACTTATAGAATACGAAGCTGTAGAAACACAGTTCATAATCCAAGTAACCATCTTCGAGTGAAAACCAAATCCTTTGAGCACATCCTCCAGAAATGACCAGCTAACAGTGTCATAGGCTTTTTGGATATCGATCTTGAAAGCACATCTAGCGGGGCCCCGGTTTAAGTGATAGTTATGCATTAGCTCCTGGGTAAGAAGGATATTATCAGAAATCTTTCTACCCGGAACAAACGCTGACTGATTAATGCTAACCAACTCCCCCAAACTTCCCTTAATTCTATCCGTAATTATCTTGCTAATGCACTTATACAAGACATTACAGCACGAAATAGGCCGATAATCCAGGACCGAATCTGGAGTATCCACTTTAGGAATGAGAGCAAGAATCGTGTGATTTAATTGCTTCAATAGCTTACCATTTGCAAAGAAATCCAAAATAGCATTCGTAACTTCCGTGCCCACAATATCCCAAGCATTTTTGAAGAACGCAGATGTGTAACCATCTGGACCCGGGGCTTTGTTCTCACCTATACTAAACATCGCCTTCTTTATTTCCTCACGAGTAACTTGTCGAACCATATGGTCCGCAACATCCGTCGCCATCACATTCCGAAAGACCTCCCTGTTCAGCTTTGACACTTGATCCTCAGTACCAAGAAATTTTTCATAGTGATCAACAAGAGCATTCGGAACCTCATTGCCATCATAACGATTACCAGCAATATCCCTTATAGACTGGATTCTGCTTCTAGCATTCCTACATTTCACCATATTATGAAAGAAAGACGTATTAGAATCCCCCGCACATAACCATTCCACCTTCGCCTTTTGCTTTAAGAAACATTCTTCATCGTATGACGCAATTCTGAAATCATTAAGGCATTCTGCTTCCCTGGTTCTCAGCTCAAGATCAAGCGGATTGGCATCAATCAGCTCATGAATCCCATCAAGCTTCTTCCGCAAATCCGAAACCTTCTCATGCAAGTTCCCCTGCTTGGACAGAATCTTTCGCATCAACGGCTTCAAATTCCGGAGCTTTTGAGTAACCGAGAACATAGTAAATCCATGAATACTACACTTCCACTCCTGCTCTACATACACAATGAACTCCGGCTTCGTTGTAATAAAGTTAGCAAATTTAAAGGGTTTCGGCCGCTCCCTAACTTTGGTAAACATCTTTAGGATACACGGTGTATGATCCGAGACCCGAAACGGATGGTAAAACACAAACGCTTCAGGGTACAACTCAAAGTATTTCATGTTTCCCATAACCCGGTCTATCTTTTTCAGCAACCCAACACCGTTTTTAGGCTTTTGACTCCAAGTGTAATGAAGACCATGACCCTTAATATCCATAAGTTCAGCAAACTGAACGCAATCATGAAGCTCACGCATGCCAATCGAGCTAGAAGAAGGGCCATATAACGAATCATTAAAGTGCAAGGCAACGTTAAAATCCCCCATAACAACCCAAGGCTTATCATGACACAAGGCTTTATGCCTACAAAGATTATCCCACAAAGATCTTCGTTCCTGATACGTATTTCTTGCATAAACAAACGAGCAAAAGAACGATTTGTTTTCACGCTTATGCCGGATTTGGGTGTGGATAACTTGGTCCAGTTGAGACAAAACCATAAGATTAACCACATCCTCATTCCAACCCAATATAATTCGAGTACCTCGATCACACAACACACCATTAGAAGTCCAAGCCCAAGACCGGAAGACAGTTTTACAAACCTTGTCAAGGTTCAGTAAATCTACATGCGACTCCAGAATACCACAAACAGCTAATTTATTTTCCGAAATAATATTACGAACCTCCGTTTGTTTCAGGGGCTGGTTCAAGCCCCTAATGTTCCACGAAGCTATGCTATCCATTCAAACCGTTTAGACCGGGAGTGCTTGCCCCCTCAGAACCTTTACGCTGATCATTCTTCATAAAGTTAGACATTTCCGTAGGTAACTTCTCTACTACCTCTTCTACGGGTTGGGTATTCTTCCCATTCCCTGCCTTCATATTCCTTCTTTCCTCCTTATCCATCCCTACCCCATCGACTACAGATTCCCCATCCTCCATAGACAACGCATCAAATGAGTTCCTGGTTTTGACATGCTCAGAATTCTTACCTCCCGTGCGTACCTCTGAATTATCAATTTTTGTACCCGAAGTACTGGCCCCCATATTCACTCCCTTTGGCCTGTAAACAAACTTTTGTTTTTGCTTCCTTGGCATCACTCCAAATCTAGCCGTTCTCCTTTTATCAGTTACAAACCCATCCTCATCCACCACAACTTGCTTATCCTTCTTAATATTCATGTTTTTAGGACATGTCTGATCAGAATGACCGAACACACAACAGACCGAGCAACGATGCGGCTTCCATTCATATTCAACTTTGATTCGTTCAGTGATATATCCCTCCTCATCCAGCTTGGGAATAGCAACAGTAACATATTCCTTAATATCAGAGTCCGCATTAATCTCAATTAGCGCCCTGGCAAAGCTACTCCGACCCCAATTATCACAACACATGTCAGCGGTATACCCATCAAGCCGCTTTGGAGTCCCTAGTTTAGAAGCTAACAAGCTCAACCCGTCATCAGTATACACCGCTATGGGAACATTATGCATTTTAACCCAGACTGGGACAGTCTTTATACCCTCCTTCCTAAGGCTAACCGACGGGGTCCAAACATTCAGAAACAAAGGCACTTTCCTAATCAACCACGGACCATTCTCTAACACTTTAGACATACCCTCCTTAGAGTCAAATTTGAAGAAAAAGAATCCATCCGAGTTCATCATAATTTTCGAAAAACCATGCCTAGCCCAAACGTTTTTAGCGTAATATTCCACCACCGGAAAAGGAAGCCGATTACCCAAGAAATAACCATACAAAACATTTTCAAATTTATCTTGGACCTTTCGAATTACCTCACGGGGTATAACTACATCAGCATCTTGACAAGTTTCCGTCGTCTCCATCCACCTGAAATTAACTTCCTTCTTCGTGTGAACACTATTCTTGACCTTGTCCGCATACGAGTTGAGACTTGTCCTGAAAACATGCATATCCTCCCTACCGCCCATGTTATTCCCCTCTGATTGAACAGGAACCGTGATTTTCTCTAGCTCATCAATAACGTTGATCACATTCGTACTGCCACGACGAGGCAATATAGGGTTGCCGTCAATTCTTATAGGGTTACCAAATAACGACGACTTCCCTATAGGATCCGAAACACCCACTACCTTCGGCTCACTATTACGTATGAACACATCTCCATGCAAACGTTCAGAGAAGGATTGAAACCCAAGATCCTCTAACCCTGGGTCACGATTTCTTTCCATGACTGCAGCCGCCAAAAGTTTTGCACATGCACACGTAAACCCTAATCAGCCGAATAAGAAACCACAACAACCTTCAAACCCCAAACGGCCGATCACAAGAAATCACCAAGAAACAAGCCTATAATCCAAATACCGAATGAAGCAAACTAGTGTAAATGAAAACCCTACTCTGCCACCAATCAGCAAGAATCAACAAACCAGAACAGTGAATAACCAGAACGATTTAGCAGTAAACCCTAGTAGTAAAAACGAAAAAGAAAGAACCCTAAACCTGATTTCAAAAGATTAGGAACCACGGTAGAAGTCTAGAACCTTACTCAGAAGGATCGACAACACCACAATTGCTAACCCAGATCAATCAAGATTAAGATCAGGATGAACAAATCCACTAGGGTTTCTTAGGGGAGCCAAAATCGCCCAGAGCCTGTGCGACACCAAGAGAGTAGTATTTTTACTCTTATATATCATATTTTTGCTTCATATGTTCATTTAGCATATTTAGTACATTGTTTTCACATAACATGCTTACATTTGGTATGACATTTGGTTTGTTTAACGGGTTATAAATACGTTCATTAACACCGATCATGCCGCTCGGTAGTAGGTAGTGGTACCATAGGAATTGACAACTCCCATTCCTGAAATCCTAGGTTTGTTTGGGTAGAAGGAATGACCGAATCCGAATACAGAATTTAGATAAACCTTTAATTTATTTAAGGGTTTGTCACCACAGTCGCAAGGCTTGAATGTATGCGTTTAAACATTACCGCATAGATGTTTGTATCAGTAAAGCATGGATTTTACAAAACATAACTTTTGATTTAAATTATGATTTATCAAATACATTGTTTTGTACATTTCTTTCTTATAGGGTTGAGTAAATGCTTTTATTCACTATACATTACATTTGATTATACATGAACATTTTTACATTGGTTTTAACAATACATTTTGGTGGTTTGTTTGGGTAAGTGATTTAAATAACGAGGCGTGTGTAATATGATAAAAGCATGGTGGATACGCCGCTGGTACTTCCTATATATAAGTGCTTTTATGATATTACATATCGTAGCGTTATTTAAACCATTTCAATTTAAACATATTACATTTTACACAGATAACATATTTTCACATAAACATTGTTTTACAAACAACATATTTTATACAGATTCTTTTTTACTTAGTTATTTACTTAACTATGCATTATTCTTTTATATCATCTGATTTCTTATCGATTTTCGTAAGATTTATAAAAGAAAATATTTTTAAGGTTCATGACTACTTTTGTTAAACATTCTTTTAACCTACAAGTCATGAATCCTGCATCAATAAAACCTATGTATCTCACAGGCATTTTTATGCTGACGTACCTATTTTCTCATGTGTTTTCAGGAGCTAATGCATAGGATTGATCAAGATACACTTAGACGGACTTGGGCCTTAGTGACAATAAAAGATTCAAGACTAGTTAATTATGTTATGTTTCTTTGTTTTTAAGACATTCTAACCTCTTTTAATTCAATAAAACAAAACTTCAATTTCCATGTGTTGTGAAACAATGATTCTGTTACGACACTCCCCGACGATTCCGCCGCGGTTTGTTGTTTTACGCGGTCGGGGTGTGACAACAGGGGTGATCGACATTTCCGTCCGTACAATGCTTCGAACAGAGCAACATGGATGCTAGTGTGGTAGCTATTGTTGTAAGAGAATTCCACCAAAGGTAGGTGTCTTTCCCAACCATTGCCAAAATCATGACACACGCTCGCAGCATGTCTTCGAGGGTTTGGATGGTACGTTCTGTTTAACCATCTGTTTTGCGAGTGATAGGCGGTGCTTATGTCCAAACGTGAGCCAAAGGATTTGTGCATAGCCTACCACAAATCAGAGGCTAAACATGGATCACGATCGGAGATGATGGAAGTTGGCACTCTGTGCCTAGCGATTACTTCCTTTAGGTAATTGCTTGCAAGTTTAGAGAACTTGTCGGTTTCCTTTATCGTGAGGAAGTGTGCAGATTTAGTTAAATGATCTAAGATCACCCAAATAGTGTCATTCCCGCTCTGAGATTTTAGTAAACCGGTGACAAAATCCATAGAAATCTGCTCCCATTTCCACTTCGGTAACTCTGGTTGTTGTAGTACCCTAACGGCTTTTGGTATTCGATTTTGACCCTGGCGCAGGTCAAACATTTGCTGACATACTTTGAGATGATAGCTTATTAGCTCTCATGTTAGGCCACCGGTATAAGGTCTTGAGGTCGTGATATATCTTGTTGGAACCTGGATGTATCAAGTAATGGGACTTGTGTGCTTCGTCCATCACAAGTTCTCGTAGGTTCCTGTAGAATGGAACCCATATACGTTCCATGAAGTAGTGGATTCCGTCATCCTCGAGTTCGAGTTGTTTTTCCGTGCCTCGCATGGACTCGACTTGAAGATTCTCTTCCTTCAGTGCTTCTACTTGGGCGTTTCATATTTGATTAGGGAGGTTCGAATGAATGGTAAGCTGAAGCGTACGGACACGCTTAGGTTTGGTCTCTTTTCGGCTGAGGGCATCGGCTACAACGTTTGCCTTACCTGGATGGTATTTGATTGTGCACTCGTAATTGTTTAGGAGTTCGACCCACCGGCGTTGTTGCATGTTCAACTCCTTTTGATCAAGTATGTGCTAGAGACTCTTGTGATCGGTGTAAATCGTGCATTTGGTACCGTACAAGTAATGTCTCCATATCTTGAGTGCGAAAAATACAGCTCCCAGTTCTAAGTCGTGGGTGGTGTAGTTCTTTTCGTGAACTTTGAGTTGGCGTGACGCATAAGCAATGACTTTCTCACGTTGCATCAGCACGCAACCGAGTCCTTGGATAGACGCGTCGCAGTAAACAATGAAATCGTCATTGCCTTCAGGTAATGATAAAATAGGTGCACTACAAAGTTTCTCCTTCAGTTGCTGAAATGCGGACTCCTGAGCATCACCCCACTTAGAGGTGATATCCTTCTGGGCCAGAGTTGTAAGTGCATACATGGTTATATATGAGTTTCTTGATTAAAAATATTATGGAAAAAATAATAACATAATATATAAATAGATATTGTTATATTTTGTGATTATTGATTCTAGGCAATTCTAAGTAATCCAACAAATAAATATTACCATTCAAGAAGTTATAACCACTTAGATGGAATTATTATTTTAGTCACTTTGATTGGTTTTTAAAATAATAAAATTGATTGTTTTTATAAAATAGTATAACTAGTTTTATGAATTATGTAATCTATATATTATGAAAAGTTACCAATTTAAATGTGATAATTGTTCTAAAAATTCCACAACTAGATTATCTTTAGAAAAATCAGATTACAAAATTGGTAATATGAAAATTTAATTATTTGTATTTTTGCATAATTTACTAAACTAATATAACAAATTAAAATGTCTAATAAATCCAAACAAAGTCCAATAATTCTTAAAAAATTCCATAATCTATTCTAACATATTCAAGATCAGTTTAGGATATCCAATTTCATCAAAACACAAACTAAATTGAAAAACCCTAAATTTAAGTGTTCAAGAACCCTAGAATCACCATATCCTAAATTCAGATTGGTTTGCCCTCTATCACAGAAATGGATAGAGTGGTTTTTGTAAAGCATGAAAAATAAATAGAATAGGCTCAAGAATTACCCTCTAAATTCAGATTCGTTGAGAAATGAAGGAGAAATCGTTGAAAAAAGATACGAGCCCTAAATTTGTTCTTGCTTAAATTCGTGAATTAGATGAAGTGGTTGCAGAATTTGGAGTGAGGAAGTGTGTGATGAGATGATAGGAACTGAATGAGACAATTTTTAGTCCTACAGTGAAAGAATCATCAAAACCTTTCAAGTCCTTGAAAAGCTTGAATGGTGAGTTTAATTTGAGAATTAATTGGAGTTATTATGAGATGTAATTGACACTTTTATGATGGGAATTAAGTTTTTCCATTATGCCAAGTTATTTGGGACCAACGAGAGGTCATGGGATTGTGTATAAGCACGTCGGGAGCGGGGTCGGGTGTACAACCCATGTGCGGGTTCGATCAAGCAGAAGTGAAAGAAAAGGGGATTCGTGTATGGCGTGTGTAGCACGTGTCGAGGGGGGAGTTTGATTTTGTGCGGTTTTAGCCCCTATACTCCTTAAGTTTTTACTTTGTTAGCCGTTTTTTTATAATTCTAACAGGACTAACCGATTTTTATTATAAAATCAATATTTAAACCTTAAAAATAATTATTTTAATTAAATCGACACATGTCGTTATTAAAAACAATTAAGATTATTATAATTTGTATTGTATATTTATTACGTTTCAGATCTGATCTACAAAACAAGTCGGGTTTTCTAGGACCCATTTTTGGCAGATGTTACAAAAATGAATAACTAAGGCGTCTATTTATAGGATGTCTAGGTGCAAGGGTGCACAGTCGTACATGCCTGGGCACTATCGTGCCTTGTCCTTTCTCCCGACAGTTGGTTGTCATGTTGTCCCTTCCTGATCATTTTTGTGCATTTCGTTATAGGCAAGATCGGGCCAAGGTGATGCACATAGGTGTCCATACAGGGCTTCAAAAGGTGTCAGTTTTGTTGGATCTCGAAGTTTCTATTCCTTGTCTTCTTCCTGCATGGGCGTGCATAAGTGATGCATGGCTATGCCTCTGCAAATCGTAGAATTTTGTTGACCAAACTTCGGTTGACTTGTTGACTTGTGCTGCTGGGTTGTCATGCACGGTCGTGCCTATCTGGTCCTCTGATGATATTTTGGAATGTTGGACTTTTGCTTCGTTTTTGCTTGTTATTCGCTTCCTTTTATACAAAGCCCTAAAAACCTGCAATTACCAAACAAGAATGATCTAGATAGAATTTTGAACGTTAAAATCATAAAAAGTATCTTAAAATATGGGTAATTATGCACTAAAACCATGCATAATTGATGGTATATTAGTGGACTACACCCCTATGAGTTATTTTTACTTAATACTAAACCGCAACAATGGGTAAGTGTTGCGTCAAAGGATTTTCATTATGCTTATTTTCACTGTTGTGGGTTTGATTCCGACATTACGGATAATTACTCTGATACTTCTTTCTAATATTGTTGAGATGTAACGATTCCCACAAAATGAACTCCTATGACTTTGTGGCATTAACATATTGATCTTTTACATTCTTTCAAAACTAATTATCTTTTATTTATTTCTTTTTATGTCCTTTTACCTAAAACTACAAAAACAACAAAACATCTCTTTCTATGGATTTTGCTAGACGTTAATAACATTCCAGTAGTAAAAGCTTGGGTATCCTTGGACGATCTAGGTATCTTAACATCACCATATTATGCTAATGATGGGTGCATTTTCTCTAACGTCTCATTTTGAGTGATAGTATCGTATCGTTTTTACAAATTTAATACTTGATTAAAACCAAGTAAAATATGTTAATATTTACATATGCTCTAAAGCACGTTAAAACACTATCCAATAGCGAGCAAGATCGAGCGTATTCCTACCTTGGAAGCACCATCCCTAGTAATATCGGTTTGAAATTGCCCATGACTTTATAGCCTAGTGGCATCTTATGGGTGAGATAAGGCTTTGGAACCAATAGGTCATCGGTTTTTTTTTGGTAAAGGGTTACCCCGGTGATTCTATATATTCACAAACCAAAAAAACAAGTAGTGTAGAATGCCTACACTAGTTCAATCATGAGACATGCCCCATGAAAGTAAAACAAGGATCAACAAGAAACAACCCAACAGAAAAGCAAAGAAAACACAACTAGACTAATATCTAGAACGAAAATCAAAATAACTAATCAGCCGCCATCATCTTCATCATGCTTCCCACGAATCTCCCACTCTTCAAGAAGTCTCCGCACACTAGAGGTGTTCCTTAGTTTGGCTCCCATCAGCTTGTATCGGACCGTATTTAAATAGGTCATCGGTTCGATTCCCACAAAGTGGGTTTTCCCATATTTATTGGGTTTTCTCCTGAATTGGTGTATAGGCATTATGCCTAGTGGAGATGGATATGATCGGGTGGTTACGTTGTTGGCACGATGATATTCCAGTGGTCCGTCAGTGATCCAAATTTGCCGTTTAAAAAAAAATATATCGGTTTGAAATTGAATCAGCTTTACGTAGGGTATGTGGTGAATATAATGAGTCGGTTGAACATCTCCTATTATCCTGTAGTCTTGCAAATTTCATGTGGCAACACATTGGTCAAGGTTGCAAAATACCTCCTATGGAAGTTAGAGAAATATATACAGGTATTCAATTATAGATTTGACGATTATTTTATTAAGTTTATTACGTGTTGAACTGACCTATATGTATAATGTATTTGCAGGTTTGCAAAGAATATGAGCTTAATCCAACGCAAAATCAGCATGTTGCAAAGAATATGAGCCTAATACAATGCGAAAAGCAACATGTTTAGTGGTTTAGTGAAAATTGGTTGTAGTATAAAACATGCATGTGCATACATACGTATTTACCGCATGATTATAGTTTTCTTTTTACTGTTACTTCAATACTTGCTAAAATAGAGAAACAACAAACGTCATAACATAGCATGGACCCCTCTCGTGGACATCCAACGGTAGGATCAGACAAACAATTTAATATTATTTTTTATTTTTTTTTCTAAATTATTGAATCATTAATTATTCAACACAACGCTGCCTAGAATTCAGCAGTTTACATTTATTAAGAATGCCGTACAAGCAGGCAAGCAAACAAGTGCCTGGTTGGGTAACCTTAAATTCAAGATTTACAAGTCTATTAAAATTATTAGTAAAAAATCTTTAAATTTAGACTTATAAGTTTATCGTATTTTAAAATTCCATAACTTTATAAACCCCAAAAAGAAAATTCAGCAAAGACTTTCACCAAATTTTACATTATATGTCTAAAATTCCATTACTTCCATTATATGTCTAAAATTTTACTAAAATATAAGAAAATTTATATTTATTTTAGAACGGCTACACAAATTATATATCACCTAGAATCATCTTAGAAAAAATATATTGAGAGTTAGACTTTCACCACTTAAGCTAAAGGAATTCACCGATATCATTAACGTATCCAAAGGTATGCTTGTATTACCTGATTTGCCAGTTGTACCTCGAATAATTTATGCGAAAGTTGCAATCCTTTTACTGATGTCTTTTTTACTTTATGAAGATTCTATGCCATATGACTCAACTTTTTTCGTCTTTTCATTTGAATAATGCATTGGCAATTTCTACATTTTGTAGATTATAAGCCTTATTAAATATCCATATATTAACTCGATCTGAAGATGGCCTGGTTGTGTATCGAACTTGTTTTGTAATCCCTACTCTTATATTCAATTATAAAAGACCGTCTCGAACCACATTTCTATCCGTTAGCTACTCCTTTACTCATTTATCATTGGGTAATGTGTTTCTAGTTGTTAAACATTACGAATGAGAATGCATACATGTCACCCGAAACTGAATGTTTAACTCATTCATAAACCGACATGAAACGATAACTACACAACTACACACCTATTAAAAAAAATAGTAAAATGCACGCATAGTCCTTGTGGTTTTATAAAATAACACCTATAGTCACCAACTTTTGAAAATTACACCGATGGTCCCTGTGGTTTGACAATTTGTTACTCGATCCCTGGAGTGGATGGGGGTTAGTTTTCTCCGTTAAGTCTATGTAAAATGACAAAATTACCCCTTACTTTTATTAAAATATAAAAAAAAATCATACACACACACTCTGACTCTCTCTCTCTCTACTCTGTCTCTCTCAGGAAACCCACCACACCATATGTCGCCACTAGCACCACCACCTGCCACCATCCACCCCCACACCACCACCTACCCCACACCACCACCACCTACCCCACACCACCACCTTCACAACCATCATCGCACCCGACCTGCCATTCTGCCATATTCTGTTATTGAAATAGATCTGAAACAGATCATCATCGCACCCCACCTGCCATTCTGCCAACTCCTCCACTCCCTATCATATTTATCATCAGTTGAATTTGTTTAATAGATTCTGTGTACCTCGAACTGACCACCACCTTCAAAACCAGCCACCGCACAACCTAACATGGCCGCCACTACCACCACCTCCCACCCAACGCCCTCGTTCCCACCAACAACATCATTTTGAACTACCAACACACATCAGGTCAAAATCGGACCAAATTCAAACCCTAAATCCAAACCCCCAAATTCAAACCTTAGTCAGATTTTGTCACCGGAGTCGTGGTTTTTACAGTTGGTCCAGTATCACTTCCACCTTTATTAAAAAAGAAGCCAGATACAAAATCAAAATTCTAATCTAGTCATGAATGATGGTGTGTATCAGAATAGAAGCCCTCGTCCATCGTCGATCCTGTATCACTCTCACCACCATCTTTCCCATCCTCACCAATGTCGGGTACTTACCCGGTTTTAGATCTCATCTGGTGGTGGCAGCCGGAGGTAGTCGATAGGTAGTGGTTGTGGCAGGTTATTATGGTTAGAGAGAGAGAGAAAGGAAGGAGAGAAAGAAAGTCGGAGGTGGCTACGGTTTAGGGTTTGTATTATAAATGGTTAATAATTAGTTTTTTCTTATATTTTATTAAAAGTAAGGGGTAATTTTGTCAATTTACATGGACTTAACGGAGAAAACTAACCCTCATCCACTTCATGGACTATCTAAGTAACAAATTGTCAAACCACAGGGACCACCACACGCAATTTTCAAAAGTTGGGGACTATAGGTGTTATTTTACAAAACCCATGGACTATCCATGCATTTTACTCAAAAAAATTATAAATTTATTTTTGTAACAAAATCAACTTACAAGTTATTATGTGTATTATAATTTTATAACTTGCCTTATACCTAAATACTTTTTTCTGAGTTTTATATTTTTTGTCGATTAAGTTATGAATCATTGTAGTCCAAGCAAAGTAAACCGAGTACGGCTGGTATACCTGAAACCCGAAATATCTGGGATGTATACATGAAGCCTGACGAGTATGAGACCGAGTATCGAATTAGTTTTAAAAACCCTACGGGTATGGAAAGTATGTATTAGACTAAGTGATACTTAACCCGATTATCCAAAACCACATACTTGTTTACCATAACAATTTACTTAAATCATATACCAAGAGTTTTTTAAACTTTACTTTTTATTTTCATATATTTCTTGTCTATTGATACTTTATTTTTGTAGGTTAACATTATGGTGAAACTTAAATTTTTTTTAGAATATGTATTTGATAATATATTTATATTTTGTATGTTGTGAAGTGTATACATAAAATTATATAAAATTTATATTGATATAATTTATTTATAATAAATCTTATATGCATGTAATATATCATATTTTAGTTAGTTTCTAATAGTTGTTATATAAAAATATTATACAATAATTATAATAGCAATGTATTTGGAAATCTAAACGGCTATATTTTAACAAACTAACAAGGTATACCTGATACCTAACAGTGAACTGGGCATGAAACTGATTTGGATTATCAATACACGGCCGAACCTGCTCCTTATCATCTATAAACTAGTGCTTGCTGGCCTTTATAAATCTATCTTGTCCTTGTTGGTATTTAATTATATTAATTACTAGGACCTACTTAAAATTTTTCACCGTAGATTTACAAATACTTCTATTTATCAACTCCACAAAAATATACTTTTATGAAGAAACATAATAATAATAATAATAATAATAATAATAATAATAAATAACAATAAATAATAAATAATAATAATAATAATAATAATAATAATAATAATAATAATAATAATAATAATAATAATAATAATAATAATAATAATAATAATAAAGAAAGTTTATAAACCTTCTTGTTGACAAAGTTATGAGGAGTTGGTGAGAATAATATGCTAGAGACAAACACAAGAATGGTGAAAGTTAGAGATAAATCTCACTCCCTAGAACATTACTAAAACTAGTGATATACAAATCTTCCCATAAATAGAAAAATCATACTTTTGATGAAGAATCATAATCTGATAATTTTTGGTGACTTTGATGATCTTCATCGTCTCCATATGATGACAAACAATGACTGCAGGTACTTGAACAAGCTCCAGAAGAAGATGCTGATGATGATGTGAATGATAAAGCAGATTCTGTTAACTCACCACATATCATCATCATCTTGTGGCTATTATTACTGCAACTATTACTACCAGATTCCATTAATAAAGATTTTTCCTGACCTATGACTGATGATGATGATGATGATGATGATGATGTTGAACATGAAGTTGATGATGAAGATGACAATGGTGAACAAAGATTTACCAAAAACAAGTCAACAAAAGCTCCAATAATGTAACCATGGTTGATCTTATCATTCACTGTTAAATATAAACTCAAAAGATCTTGAAGATTCTCCCACTCTTTTAACCCTTTATCTGCTTCCAACATTTCTTGCATTGACTTCTTGAAGTCAGCAAAAGGGTCAGTTGACTGCATCTCCATCATTGACACACATTCTTTAAATGGGACAACACTTTCTTTTTCTTTCCCCTTCTCTTTCTTGTTTGGTTTTGCGTCTTCAAGTATGGAACTTGTTTTCCCCGGATTGAAAAAGAACCTTTCTGTAACACCCCCAAAATTCCACCTGCGGAAACCCCGCGAGGCGTGTTACGCATCAGAGTCGAGCCACCAATCACATTGAACCAATGGTAATTACTCAAATAAAACATGTCATTAATTACTGAAATAAAATGTCAACATGATATCAATTTCCAAAATGTTGTGTAGCGGAAGCATGTAATAAATCGTTTAGCAAATGTTTCGTAATAGTAAACTAAACCAATGTCTAACATGCAAGTTAATCCGAAAGCCTCGATCCATGACCACTCCAGCACTTCCAGATAGCAAGTCCATGTTCCAAACGTTAATGACCTACAAGCATGCAAACAAGTGTGTCAGACTACGCTGGTGAGTTCAAGGTGTTGCTTACGTGTGAAGTTACCAGATATTAGTTAAATCAACTCGTTATTTTGGTTTAGATGTCGTTGTTAACTCGTTTACTGTACCGTATGCAGCGTCAATGATGGGAATGCCTAACCCCAATGCCCTACAGGCATTGGTCAAAGTCAAGGTATCAAACAACCTTGACAAGCTGTAGGAGGTCTTATATCCGCGTTATATTCACAAGTTGTCCCAGTAATTAGTTCACGCCCGTCCTTACGGCCTGGTGTGAGGGTGCCAAACCTAATAGCGCTATCAACTAATTACCCCATTGCCTTACAGGCAATCCGGTAAAAGATTGTTTCTATGTTTCAGTTGTTTACCCCAAGTTTCCCTTCCAAATGTTTACCAGTTGTCCCAAACCACCGGGACGCATGCTTGAGAAAATGCAATGAACTCACCTTGGTTTGCTCGGCAGATTATACCAAAGTTACTTGACTTAAAAGTGATCAAACACGTCCTAACAGGATTACCATACAAGTCAGGTTTGGTTCAGGTAAAGCACGTATGTTTCACACAAAGTTAACACGTTACAAACACGTATAGGTCATGGCAACACTTTAACAATCAAACAATGTGCGATTAGATAAGCCCACTGGTAATCGGCCCAAATAGATAAACAGCCCAAACACACACGGCCCAAAGTGAAAATGTATAAGTTGTGCGATTCGCTGGATTTGTGCGATCGGACAGGCCCAACCCAATCACTGTCCGGCCCAATCAGTCACATATATGTGGCCTTGTGTGATCCAAGCAGACTTGTGCGATCTGCTTGGGTTGTGCGATCTGATTAACCTTGTGCGATCATGCAATGTTCACGTTGTACACTGTGCTAAAACCTGTGATACCTAGCTTGTGCGATCTGTGTTGTGCGATCAGGTATGGTCTGATCTTGTGCGACCGAGTGGCTTTTTGATTGGGCTTTTGTGCGATCAAGCCCTTATGCGATCCGTTTAAACATCCGATAATCTTGTTATTCGGTTACAATTACAATTAATTTCGTTTGACCCAATTAACAGTTTCCAAACTTATCACATATCAATTAACATCTAACAATTTCAAAATTAATCAATTATCGATCAAACAAGGCAATCATAGACTAACCCATAAGAACCCTAATCATGAACAATATTCTTAAACATATTATTCAGATTCTTATGAACCCTAAAGATCTACCAACATGAACAATAATCATCCGGTTTATAATACATCACGGTCGATTCCTAAGTGTTCGGTTCTTGGTTAATATCATACAATCCGATTCATAACAAGCCGATTTCATGATCATTATCATTCAACCTATATGTGAGCCGATTAACAAGAACATCACATACAATAATCATGTCTACACACTAACCATCATATCAAACATTGATCACAGTAACATGTAACAAAACATAGGGCACTAACCGTTTCAAGGAAAGATCCGAATCCTATGAACTTCGAGGAGGGTGGCTGCCTTCGGTTCGTGAGAGGGAGAGAAAGAAAAGCTAGGGTTGTGTGTTATGTTTGAGAGTTGTGACAAATGAGAAAACAAAACTCAAGAATGAGTTCTTGTTTGCGTAGAAAAGGAGTGGGCCGGCCCATCACGGCTGCCCCTTTGGTCCGATTACAAGATGTGGCCCAAATGGCCTTGTGCGTTCCAATAAGTGTTGTGCGATCGGTTTGTATTGTGCGTTTAAGCCAATATATACATACATTCATCACATTACACAAAACACAAAATCATAACGTTTAATCAATCGTAATAGTTCACATCAGCACATAACGTTACACAGAAGTGGGTTCGAATTACGAGTTGTCACAGTATCCCCAACTAAAAGGAAATTTCGTCCCGAAATTTGGTACGCACTCACTGAGGAAGCTAGGTAAGTTAAAGCTAGGTAAGTTACATCGTTTGCTGGTTTTCCCGGGGTGTCACATCCTCCCCAACTTGAATGGGAATTTCGTCCCGAAATTCGCTAGTTGCATCAACACTAGGTTCACTGGGTTTTGACTGGTCTTCGGGGAACAAATGTGGATACTTAAGTTTCATCTGGTTCTCGCGTTCCCACGTGAACTCTGGACCACGTCTTGAGTTCCAACGAACTCTCACAATCGGTATACGACTGTGTTTACGAACTTTAACTTCCCGATCCATAATCTCAATTGGTTCTTCGACAAACTGCAATTTGTCGTCTATCTTCAGCTCTTGAAATGGTACAACTAATGTTTCATCAACCAAACACTTCTTTAATTGTGATACGTGAAACACATCATGGACATTACCCAACTCAGCAGGTAATTCCAACCTGTAGGCCACCTTTCCAATCCGTTCTAAAATTTTGAATGGTCCCACATAACGAGGGTTTAGTTTGCCGCGTTTCCCAAATCGCACCACACCCTTCCAGGGTGAAACCTTTAACATAACGCGGTCATTAACTTCAAATTCTAGCGGTTTACTTCGCTTGTCAGCGTAGCTTTTCTGACGATCGCGAGCTGCGGCCATACGGTTTCGAATCTGCACAATGCTTTCTGATGCCTCAAGAACAAACTCAGGTCCTGTGATCTGACTATCCCCCACCTCATGCCAACAGAGAGGTGAACGACATTTCCGTCCGTACAGTGCTTCGAACGGAGCTGCCTTAATACTTGAATGGTAGCTGTTGTTGTAGGAGAATTCTATCAACGGCAAGTGTTTCTCCCACCCTTTCCCAAAATCGAGTACGCATGCCTGAAGCATATCTTCAAGTGTTTGGATGGTGCGCTCGCTTTGACCATCCGTCTGCGGGTGATAAGCGGTGCTCATGTCGAGTTGGGAACCGAACGATTTATGCATTGACTGCCATAACTCTGAAGTGAAACGCGGATCTCGATCTGAGATGATAGAAGTTGGCACCCCATGCCTAGAAACCACTTCCTTAAGGTAGATTGCTGCCAATTGAGAAAACTTGTCTGTTTCCTTAATTGCTAAGAAGTGTGCCGACTTCGTGAGGCGATCAACAATCACCCAAATGGTATCGTTCCCGGCCTGAGTTCTGGGTAATCCTGTCACAAAATCCATAGCGATCTGTTCCCACTTCCATGTGGGTATCTCTGGTTGCTGCAGTAGGCCTGATGGCTTTTGATGCTCCGCTTTGACTTTAGCACAAGTCAAACATTTGCTGACGTAGGTTGCTATATGAGCCTTCATGCTGGGCCACCAGTAGGTAGTTTTCAAGTCGTGGTACATCTTATCTGATCCAGGATGTACAGAGTAACGTGATTTATGTGCCTCTTCCATTACAAGTTCTCGTAAGTTGCCAAAGAATGGGACCCAAATGCGTCCAGTTACGTAGTAAGCACCGTCTCCCTTTTGTTCTAGTCGTTGCCTCGAGCCACGTAAAGCTTCAGCTCGAACGTTCTCTGGTTTTAATGCTTCTAACTGAGCATCCCGTATCTGGGAAGGGAGATTGGACTGGATCGTGAGTTGCAATGCTCGTACACGCCTAGGTGCATTATCCTTTCTGCTGAGGGCGTCAGCTACAACGTTCGCCTTGCCCGGATGATACTTGATGGCACATTCATAATCGTTCAATAACTCCACCCATCGTCGTTGTCGCATATTCAACTCTTTCTGGTCGAAGATGTGCTGGAGACTCCTATGGTCGGTGTAGATGGTGCATTTGGTACCGTACAGATAGTGCCTCCAAATCTTCAACGCAAACACCACCGCTCCTAACTCCAAGTCGTGTGTCGTGTAGTTCTTCTCGTGCACCTTTAGTTGACGAGAAGCATAAGCTATCACCTTCTCGCGTTGCATCAACACACAACCGAGACCCTGAATCGAAGCATCACAATAAACCACAAAATCTTCGGTACCCTCTGGTAATGACAAGATCGGTGCACTGCAAAGTTTCTGCTTTAACAACTGGAAGGCCTCTTCCTGCTTCGTTCCCCAAGAGTATACCGTGTTCTTCTGTGTTAGTGAGGTGAGAGGTTGCGCGATTTTCGAGAAGTCTTTAATGAACCTCCGATAATACCCTGCGAGACCAAGAAATTGTCGCACCTCAGACGGAGTCTTTGGTGCCGCCCAATTTTTAACTGCATCCACCTTTGCAGGATCCACATGTATCCCTTTCTCGTTAACAACGTGCCCAAGGAAATGCACTTCTCGAATCCAAAAGTCGCACTTTGAAAATTTCGCATACAACTGTTCTCTTCTCAAAAGTTCCAAGATGAGACGTAGGTGACGTTCGTGATCTTCCTTGTTCTTGGAATAGACTAAGATGTCGTCAATAAACACTATAACGAACTCGTCGAGATATGGCTTACATATGCGGTTCATGAGATCCATGAAAACCGCTGGTGCATTGGTCAATCCAAACGGCATGACCAAAAACTCATAGTGTCCGTAGCGCGTTCGAAAAGCCGTCTTGGGAACATCCTCTTCCCTAACCCTTACCTGGTGATAACCCGACCTTAAGTCGATCTTTGAATAGAAACTTGACCCTTGCAACTGGTCAAACAAGTCGTCGATGCGTGGTAACGGATAGCGGTTCTTAATGGTCACCTTGTTGAGCTCTCGATAGTCGATACACATACGGAATGACCCGTCTTTCTTCTTTACGAACATAACTGGGGCTCCCCAAGGCGAAGAACTGGGTCGTATGAAACCCCTATCCAACAATTCTTGTAGCTGATTAGACAGCTCCTGCAACTCACCAGGTGCTAACCGGTAAGGGGCTCGAGCAATCGGAGCCGCTCCCGGCGCAAGATCAATCTGGAATTCTACTTGACGATGAGGAGGTAACCCTGGTAGCTCCTCTGGGAACACATCAGCGAATTCTCGCACCACTGGTAGATCCTCGATCTTACTCTCTTCAGACTGAGCGTTGGTAACTAACGCTAACAGTGCAGGATACCCCTTTTGTAGATACTGCTGTGCACGCATGGCCGTGATAATCCCAACCATCGTCCCACTACGATGCCCTTGAACTAACAGTGACTCCCCATCAGGGAGAGGAATACGCACAACTTTCTTCTTACACAAAATTTCTGCTTAGTGCTTAGACAACCAATCCATCCCTACTACTACGTCAAAACTACCGAGGGTAACGGGAAGGAGGTCAATATCAAACACCTGACCCACGAGATCTAGTTTGCACCCAAAAAGGACATTTGAGGCTTCTATCGTCTTACCATCTGCTAATTCTACTACTTGTTTAACTTCTAAAGGTGTTGGGGTTATCCCTAATCGTTGACTAAACTCTAGGGACACGTAACTCCAATCGGCACCCGAATCAAATAATACAGAAGCAATACGATTGTTAACAGGAAACGTACCAGTTACAACGTTGCCGTCATTCCTGGCATCCCCTGCTCCAAGCTGGAACACTCTGCCTCGAGCACCATTACCCCCATTATTGCCGTTGTTGTTGTTGTTCCCAGCATTGTTATTATTCGGGCGGTTGTTGTCGTTGGCGTTCTGGTTTAACTGAGGACAATCCCGCTTAAAGTGACCCTCGTCACCACACTGATAGCACCCCTTCCTGAAACCCTGGTTCTGCTGGGGTGGTTGTCCCTGTTATCTCTGATTCTGCTGGTTTTGTTGCTGCTGGTGTTTGGGCTGTGGGGCCCTACAATCCTTGGCCTCATGGCCCACTTTACCCCACCTGCGACATGTGCGACTACACGGACCGAAATGATGGTAGCCACACTTATTACACTGTGGTTTCTTCCCTGCATACGAGCCCTGACCTTGGCCACTTCCCTGGCCTTGATTGACAGAAGACGACTGGCTAATGTTGCGGTTGTTATTGTTGTCTGGCCTTTTCTGAGTCTGACCAGCACTGGATGCTCGATCATAATCACTCCACTTCCGCTTGTTATCATTAGCGGACGCAGTGGCAGTGGGTGTAGCAGCAGTAGTGGCCGAAATGCGCGGGGGTAACGAATCGCTTTCTACCTCTTGGTCCACAATCTTATGAGTCAGACGAACGATCTGTGTCAAATCATTGAGATGGGCTGCAGTGACCAAGCTCTTCACACGCGGAGGCAACCCTTTGATGAATAATTCAATCCTCCGAGACATAGGCCGAGACAAATTCGGGCACATGTCGGCCAGTTCATACGATCGCTTCACATACGCTTCGACTTCAGATCCAACCATTTTCAAGTCGTAGTACTCGTTTTCCAGCTTCTGGACTTCATCCCGAGGACAGTACTCCTCCCTGATCAGTTCTTTAAAGTCTTCCCAGGTTGTGGCATTCGCTGCCTCGATGCCCAACAACTGTACCTGGGCGTTCCACCACGTTAGGGCACCATCAGCCAAGGTACCCGCAGCATATTTCACCCTGTCCCCAGCGGGACAGTTACAGATAGCAAACACAGACTCTGCTTTTTCGAACCATCTTAGGAGTCCCACAGCCCCTTCAGTCCCCGTGAAGGTCTGTGGCTTACAGTCCATAAACATTTTGAATGTGCACGCAGGCTGGTTAGGTTGAGGTTGCGCTTGTTGACCTAAATGACGGAAGGGAACACATTATAGCAGTGAAAAGACGTGTACGTGGTATAAGAGTAAAAGTACTTGGTACATTCCGTACCAGCTTGATAGGCTGCTAAAGCCTCAGCCACGCGGGTATTGATTAGGTCAGTCAACTCAGCCTGAGTCATGGTGATGTTGCCACGTCCGTGTCCTCGTCCACTCATGTTTCTATAGTTGGGAATAAACCGATTTAGAAATCGAAACGAGATAGGAGTCAAGTATCATACTGATATTCACGTACTACTAAGTTCACACATAGTAAGGCAGAACCCTTCTCACGCTCGATAAGCCTCACTGGGACTTGCATGCACCCCGCGTTATTATTAAGTGTGCACCCATAATAATAAGGCAATTTGCATGCTTATCTCAGTGCCTCTTAGCTTGCGCTCGAAGTTTCCCCCGTTCAAACAACACAACAGATGATATCACAGTTCTATGGTTTACATGAGTCGAAGGGTAGTGTCACACTATCAAGTCACTATAGCGTTAAATGTTTCAGTTCATATACGTTGCGAGTGTGTGACTGCTAAGCAAGTAATGTATAAAGTGAGAGAGAGACGAACCTTGCAATCTGGAGCTGAGTGTCATGATCGATTTTCGAAGTTGTTCGGTTATAGTCTGGTTTTACAAAACGTTTTAAAACCTAGTTCACTATAACCAGTGGCTCTGATACCAACTGTAACACCCCCAAAATTCCACCTGCGGAAACCCCGCGAGGCGTGTTACGCATCAGAGTCGAGCCACCAATCACATTGAACCAATGGTAATTACTCAAATAAAACATGTCATTAATTACTGAAATAAAATGTCAACATGATATCAATTTCCAAAATGTTGTGTAGCGGAAGAATGTAATAAATCGTTTAGCAAATGTTTCGTAATAGTACTTAAAACCAATGTCTAACATGCAAGTTAATCCGAAAGCCTCGATCCATGACCACTCCAGCACTTCCAGATAGCAAGTCCATGTTCCAAACGTTAATGACCTACAAGCATGCAAACAAGTGTGTCAGACTACGCTGGTGAGTTCAAGGTGTTGCTTACGTGTGAAGTTACCAGATATTAGTTAAATCAACTCGTTATTTTGGTTTAGATGTCGTTGTTAACTCGTTTACTGTACCGTATGCAGCGTCAATGATGGGAATGCCTAACCCCAATGCCCTACAGGCATTGGTCAAAGTCAAGGTATCAAACAACCTTGACAAGCTGTAGGAGGTCTTATATCCGCGTTATATTCACAAGCTGTCCCAGTAATTAGTTCACGCCCGTCCTTACGGCCCGGTGTGAGGGTGCCAAACCTAATAGCGCTATCAACTAATTACCCCATTGCCTTACAGGCAATCCGGTAAATGATTGTTTCTATGTTTCAGTTGTTTACCCCAAGTTTCCCTTCCAAATGTTTACCAGTTGTCCCAAACCACCGGGACGCATGCTTGAGAAAATGCAATGAACTCACCTTGGTTTGCTCGGCAGATTATACCAAAGTTACTTGACTTAAAAGTGATCAAACACGTCCTAACAGGATTACCATACAAGTCAGGTTTGGTTCAGGTAAAGCACGTATGTTTCACACAAAGTTAACACGTTACAAACACGTATAGGTCATGGCAACACTTTAACAATCAAACAATGTGCGATTAGATAAGCCCACTAGTAATCGGCCCAAATAGATAAACAGCCCAAACACATACGGCCCAAAGTGAAAATGTATAAGTTGTGCGATTCGCTGGATTTGTGCGATCGGACAGGCCCAACCCAATCACTGTCCGGCCCAATCAGTCACATATATGTGGCCTTGTGCGATCCAAGCAGACTTGTGCGATCTGCTTGGGTTGTGCGATCTGATTAACCTTGTGCGATCATGCAATGTTCACGTTGTACACTGTGCTAAAACCTGTGATACCTAGCTTGTGCGATCTGTGTTGTGCGATCAGGTATGGTCTGATCTTGTGCGACCGAGTGGCTTGTGTGATTGGGCTTTTGTGCGATCAAGCCCTTATGCGATCCGTTTAAACATCCGATAATCTTGTTATTCGGTTACAATTACAATTAATTTCGTTTGACCCAATTAACAGTTTCCAAACTTATCACATATCAATTAACATCTAACAATTTCAAAATTAATCAATTATCGATCAAACAAGGCAATCATAGACTAACCCATAAGAACCCTAATCATGAACAATATTCTTAAACATATTATTCAGATTCTTATGAACCCTAAAGATCTACCAACATGAACAATAATCATCCGGTTTATAATACATCACGGTCGATTCCTAAGTGTTCGGTTCTTGGTTAATATCATACAATCCGATTTATAACAAGCCGATTTCATGATCATTATCATTCAACCTATATGTGAGCTGATTAACAAGAACATCACATACAATAATCATGTCTACACACTAACCATCATATCAAACATTGATCACAGTAACATGTAACAAAACATAGGGCACTAACCGTTTCAAGGAAAGATCCGAATCCTATGAACTTCGAGGAGGGTGGCTGCCTTCGGTTCATGAGAGGGAGAGAAAGAAAAGCTAGGGTTGTGTGTTATGTTTGAGAGTTGTGACAAATGAGAAAACAAAACTCAAGAATGAGTTCTTGTTTGCGTAGAAAAGGAGTGGGCCGGCCCATCACGGCTGCCCCTTTGGTCCGATTACAAGATGTGGCCCAAATGGCCTTGTGCGTTCCAATAAGTGTTGTGCGATCGGTTTGTATTGTGCGTTTAAGCCAATATATACATACATTCATCACATTACACAAAACACAAAATCATAACGTTTAATCAATCGTAATAGTTCACATCAGCACATAACGTTACACAGAAGTGGGTTCGAATTACGAGTTGTCACACTTTCGGTGCTTAACCCTCGAATCGCAGACTCTACCGAGTTTTCCATTTCCCCAGTGGTAAACATGTCATCAAACTCGGTGGCGATATCACGAAAAGAGAGGGTTTTACTAGAGCCTCCACAAGTAGGAAGAAATGGGAGCTTCATTCCCATTGTTGATGGTAGTTAAATTGGGTTAGAAATATCAAATTTGATGGTGATTTTGAATAATGGTTGGAAAGTAGGAAGTTGTTTTTAATGTTGGACATTGACGTTAAATATATGATCAGATCGGAATTAAATGAGGAGGGAGAGGGGGTCCTTTTTAAAATAAAGGAGTGGTAAGTGGTGAGGGATGTTAGAATATGGGATGTGGAGCGGCTTGTTTTGGGGGTATTGCTTGATACGTGACGAGTATGGGATCCACAAGCTAAAATTAAAAAAAATTAGGGGTGTGATGGGGTGTCCTTTAGCTGGGCGTGGCCAGACATGTGGAAATTATTTTTTTTATTTAAACTACGGCAACCTCCAATGGCTACATTGAACCAGCCAACCAAAGCTCGACATGTCATCCAACCCCCCGCCCTTCGCCAGGTATAATCCCCATGCCAAGCGGGCAACGTCATGCCCAACGCTTGGCCGGTGTAGTGTAGCCAGTGTTAAAGCCAACCCGCTGCCCCAACCCACGCCCCACATCCCATAGAGTTAGGATCAAACAATAGCAGGTTGTTTGTTGGTTGGGTCTTATTTGTACATTTATGGTCCTCTTTTTGTTATTTTTGGATTTGTTAATAGTCTATAGTTTAATGTTTGGAGCTTCTTCTTGAAGTCCCTCTTGATTCAATATAAGTTCCATAATTGTAAATCATCTTGGAGAATTTTATAAAACCGGATAATTAAAGAGACGTGCAGTCACTCTTAGATTAAATTATTTCGATGGCTCTCTCGAATGATTCATTCGGATAAAACTTTGATTGAGAAATCAAACAAACAGTATGTGTGTGATGCAAAATTCGTGAATGAACCAAAGGAAACTGTAACCAAAACTGTCTGAGAATTTTAGGATTAGGGATGAGTAACTGCTATAGTCAGTTATCGTTTTATTTAAAATAAAAGGCCTCCAAAAATGCCTTGTTTTTTTTATTTCGAAAATTAAAGTCCAAATTCTGTAAAAAAATAATTTATGTGGCATTTTTTATAAAGCCATTTAACTAAAATAAAATACGAGCCCAGCCAGGGGCTTTGCCCCTTGGACCCTATTCCCAGGGACGCTGCCCTCGGACCCCCGCGTAGGGGGCGTTGCCCCCTTGGAACCCCATTCGGAACTGCGGCCGAACACCCGAAAAAACGTACACTCCCGCACCTCCTAACTTGTTCGATGTACATTATAATTACCTTTGGGCACCAAGTTAATCCCGATTACACTACAAATATCTAACAGACCTCCCCCATTTAGCGTAATCCTTGATTAACTTAAACAAATTCACATCAAATTTATGCATAAATGAAATATCGTGATGATTAAATTTCACATTTATATATTACACATTTCAAATATTCGAATATGGGGGTATCACTAACGATTGAACCCTTTCTACTCATAGTGAATACATGAAGATAATATACACACAAGTTTACATACTCTTATGTTCTTTCTTGACGCTATTTTTACTAGCATGTGTCCTATCCTTCAATGAACGTATGAAAGCCTCCTAGCTTCTTGAAGATGCTAAACTTCATGCTCATATAGGTAGCTCTTCATTCTTGCATCTGCATATGCAATTTTTCAAAGAACTATTAAGAAGAAAACCTTCAAACTCCTTTAACTCGCAGGTCTGAACACATACCTTGTGATGATGCTACTAATGTGTTCCAATTTCTAGATGTTAAGCTTTCCACATTGAACTCAACACCTAATGTCATATTAGGTGGGAATTGGGTATCTTAACACGAGAAATTTCATGTGGACTTTAATCCCATCCCTATAGCCGCCCTGTACACAATATCTCTACATAACTTCTTGGCTAAATGATCAGTTAAATTTTGTTGAGTTCTCACAAACTCCACCGATATCACCCCCATGCATGATGAGCTCATGAATCATGTTGTGTCTAACATCTAAGTGATTAGACTTCCCATTATACACTTGGCTACAGGCCTTAGCCAAGGTAGCAGCACTATCACATCTAATAGATATTGGTGATATAGGTTAAGGCCACAATGGAATCTCATAAATCAAGTTTCTTAGCCACTCAGCTTCTTTGCCAACAGCAGCTAATGCTACAAACTCAAATTCCATTGTTGAATCAGTTATGCAAGTCTGTTTCTTAGATGCCTAAGATATGGCACCTCCTCCAAGCAGAAAAGTCCATCCACTTGTGGAAGAATGATCTTCCAAGTTGTTAATCCCGCTTGCATCCGAATAACCTTCTAAAACTGAAGGAAATCCAACGTAAGTCAAACCATATTTCATGGTACCTTTCAAGTACCTAAATATCGATTCATAGCTTGCCAATGACTTACACCTAGATTGATAGTATACCTACTAAGCTTTCCAACAACATAAGCTATATCCGGTCTATTGCTAATTATATCATACATGAGAGATCCAATAGCCCTTGAATATTCAAGTTGGCTTACAGCCACACCTTTATTAGGTGAGAGCTTTAAAGAAGGATCCCTTGGAATGCTAACCGGAGAACTATCATGAAAATTAAACTTTTTCAACATCTTCTCAATATAATGAGATTGAGAGATCAATATACCATTGGTTTATCATTTGATCCTTATACCAAGGATCACTTCTGCCTCCCCATATCTTTCATGTCATAGCAAGATGACAAAAATTTCTTTGTTTTATCAACTTGATCTTGGCCAGTACCAAAGATCAACATGTCATCTACATATAGACAAATTATGACTCCTTCTCTAAAAGCATCAAAATTTCTATATACACACTTGTTCGTTTGGTTTAATACTAAACCATTGGACAAAACCACATCATCAAACTTTTGATGCCACTGTTTGGGTGCTTGCTTTAAGCCATACAATGACTTAACTAGCTTACACACCTTATGCTCATTGCCAGGCATAATAAAACCCTCTGGTTGTTTCATATTTTTTTGGGTAAAGGGTTACCCCGGTGATTCTATATATTCACAACAAATAAAATAAGTAGTGTAGAAAAACCTACACTAGTTTAATCATGGGACATGCCCCATGAAAGTAAACAAAAACGACAAACTAGCAAACCAAGCTAAAACTATCCACTAGACTCAAATCTAGCAACCAACATTAAAATAAACAAACAACTACTCAACCACCATCGACATCTCTATGAACTCTATGAATCTCCCAACCTCCAAGAAGCCTCTGGACGCCTGCCGTGTTTTTCAGCTTCACTCCCATCAGTTTGTATCGAACCATTTGAATGATAGTTGCACTAATAGTTTCTGGAGGTCTTAATTGATTCTTAAACAACCTAGCGTTCCGCTCTTGCCAAATCACATAAGCACTAGCCGCAACTAAGATTCTCGCAACTAGGTTAGTAGCTGACTTCGACCGGGCTCGGGCTAACAGCCAATCCACGACATCCCCCCATATAGGTTGAACCGAATCCATGCCTACCTTTTGACGAACCATATGCCAGACTTGAGAGGAGAATTTGCATTCAAAAAAGAAGTGACTATGAGAGTCATAATTCTCGTAACATAAAAGGCAACACATCATGTTCATATTCTTCCTTCGCGACATATCCCAAATCAGAATTTTGTCATGTGTGAGTAACTTACCCCTCATGATTAACCATATAAAGAAAGCATGCCTCGGAATACACTGAGGGAACCAAACAATAGAGCACCAATCAATCTCTGGTTCTGCATAGCGAATCGAATTCCAGACACTCGAAGCAGAAAAGTTACTAACATGATCCCCTTCTCGCCACCTCATCCGGTCACATTTATTTGGATCAGTGTTGACCTGGTCCACCTGAATAAGAATAGGATAAACATCCCTCCATACGGGAGGCCAACGCCATGCCCCATTTGACTGTAAATCAGCAACTGTAGCATCTAACCTGAAACCCGCATTTGTGATCGTTCTCGGAGACAAAAAATCTCCCAATGGCCCCAAAGAACACCAGTTATCATACCACACTGAAGTACTAGCGCCATTACCTAACTCGGACCAAAAGTGATTCCTCATTAGAGGCCGAATCTGTAAAAGCTTTCACCAAGACCAGCAACAATTTGTAGGAACAGTGCATCTCCAAAAACTTGTACCTTTTAATCTGTAAGAATGGATCCACTCAACCCATAAAAATTGTCGGTTAGTAATAATACTCCAAATGTGAGAAGTCATGAGAGCTTTATTAACATCACCAATACGTCTAATGCCTAAACCCCCCTCATACTTCGGAATACAAATAGATTTCCATGAAACCTTCGCCTTTCCTTTATGAAAAGAATAGTCTTGAGACCATAAAAAATTCCTCATTCTAGCTTCCAAGTCATTAATCACCCGAGCCGGCAAAATAAACACAGAAGACCGGTAAATATGCATAGAGGATAGAACTAAAATGATAAGTTGAACCCTGCCTGCAAAAGAAAGCATCCTATTCCTCCAATGCATGATACGTTTCTCAAGTTTTTCCACAAGAACGTTGCAATCTTTATACAAAAGACGCGAGGAAATGAAGGGAACCCCCAAGTACCTCACGGGCAACGAACCTTCCACAAACGGCATAATTCTCAAATAGCACTTTTAATGTAACTGGGAACGTTGCAAAAGAATACAGTGCTTTTTTGAACACTAGGCACCAACCCCGACATCTTAGTGAACGTAGCAAGAGAAGACATAATAAACTTGGCTGATGCAATCTCACCTCGAGCAAAAAGAAACAAATCGTCTGCTAAACACAAGTTTATAATTTTCTGCCTTTCACATCTATTGTGAAACTTGAACGAAGAATCAATCCTTAGAGAATGATGTAAAATGGCTGTCAGAATCTCCATAACAAGAGTAAACAGATACGAGGATAACGGATCCCCTTGCCTTAGACCTCGATTACCCTTGAAATAACCATGGACATTTCCATTAACACAAACAGAATAAGAGGTAGTAGAAACACATACCATTATCCAATTCACCATCTTGATATTAAACCCAAATCCAATAAGAATACTCCTGAGAAAACTCCAATCAACAATGTCATACGCTTTTTGTATATCAACCTTAAAAGCACAACGTGGAGGCCCAACATTTCTATGGTAATTGTGCATAAGCTCTTGAGTTAACAAAATATTATCAGATATTCGCCTACCTGGCACAAAAGCAGATTGGTTAACACTAACAATATCATTCAGAGCTCCTTTAATTCTATCTGCAACAATCTTGCTGATGCATTTATACAAAACATTGCAGCAAGCTATCGGTCGATAATCAGTAACAACCGAAGGGGTAGGGACCTTTGGAACAAGGACAATGAGGGTATGATTCAACTCGCGCAACAAGTTTCCGGTGTCAAAAAAGTCAATAATAGCATTAGAAATATCAACCCTGATAATATGCCAAGCACTCTTGAAAAATGCAGCAGTGTACCCATCAGGCCCAGGAGCTTTATCGATACCAATAGAAAACATAGCCGTTTTAACCTCCTCTACAGTTACCTGACGGATCATATGCTCAGCAATGGCCGGGTTCAAAGTTTTAGAGAATAAATCAGGCGCTGGAGTAAGAGAAACGTCTCCTAGGCAACCCAAGAAGTTTTCATAATGGTTAACAATGGCTTTATGAACCATGTCACCTTCAAACACCCTCCCCCCAGAATCCTGAATAACATCAATGCGGCTGCGATGGTTCCTATTTTTCAGCGATGAGTGGAAAAAAGCAGTATTCATATCACTAGCTTGCAACCAGTCCACTTTGGACTTCTGTTTCAAGAAACGCTCCTCATCTAGCAAAGCTTCCTGATAACTACTCGTAGTGCTAGCTTCTTCAGCTCGTAAATCAACATTCATAGGGTCCCAATCAATAGACTGCTGGAGAGAGTCAAGTTTATCTCGAAGAGCTTGGGTTTTGCTATGAAGATTACCTTGTTTAAACAATAAAGCTCGAAGAGGCCGCTTAAGGATCCAAAGTCTTTTAACAACACAAAATTGATGCACTCCATTGATTCTAGTATCCCAGGTACTTTTAACAATATCAAGAAACTTAGGTTCATGAACCAAAAAATTAGGAAACTTAAAAGATCTCGGTTTCATCTTACCAGCTTCATGGATTTTTAAAATACACGGACAATGGTCCGAGAGCCTATACGGATGGAAAAGAGCAACTGCAGATGGAAATAAACCGACAAACTGAGTATTCCCTAAGACTCGATCAATTTTCTTCAGTAATCCAATGCCCTTCTTTGGCTTTTGGTTCCACGTAAAATGGAAACCCGACCGATTAATGTCAAACATCTTGATATCGTCCACACACGCTTGAAATTCCTTCATGCCATTCGAAATAGATGAAACCCCCATAGATTTGTCTTCAAGATTCAAAGCAGAGTTGAAGTCACCCATAATAAACCAAGGGTTATTGCCAACCAGAGCTTTATGCATGGAGAGACTTTGCCATAAAGCTCTACGTGAAACATAATAATTAGCAGCATAGACAATAGAACCAAAAACCATTCTTTTATCCAACTTAAAAATAAGCTAGATGTGCATAACCTGATCAGATTGAGCCAAAACCATGACATCAAATATAGCTGGATTCCAACCAATAATAATTCTAGTACCTTTATCACACTTAGCTCCATTGGATGTCCACTCCCAAGAACGAAAAACAGATTTACAAACTTTATCCAGCTTACCCATATCAACATGAGATTCCAAAATAGCACATAGACTAAGATTATAATCCTTCACCGCCTGACGAACCTCTGATTGTTTAAGAGGGCGGTTCAACCCCCTTATATTCCACGCAGCGATACTAACCATCGGTAACAACTGGAGAAGGAGTGCTTGCCCCTTGTTTACTATGAATTTTTAAAGTCCCATTCATCATAAAATCATCCATTTCATTATAAACCTCCACTACCTCATCTTCATCTGAATCCACGTGCCCCTTATCCAACTCTGAAACTCTCTTAGTTGTACCCGAAGCCTCACCCACTTCATTAAAAATATCAAACGGATTATTCGACCTGGAAGTGTTTGACGTTGAAGCATTGTTACCGCCACCCTTAGGTTTTGGCCCCACAGGACGATATTCGTACTTAGACTTTTGTTTGTTAACAGGAATTCCAGTCTTTCTAGCAGCTTTCTTCCCATACACTTCTGTGTATCCCTCCTGATCAACGATAGGCATCTTCTTAACTGGTTTATTTTGTTGAGCATTGCGCTTTTGAACCTCTTGTTTAGCTTTAGCTGGTTTCATTGGTTGCTTCGGGCACATCTCATCAGAGTGACCAAACACACAACATGTGGCACATCTATACGGGTTCCACTCATACTCCACATACATAGTCTCTTTAATGAAACCCTCCCCTTCCGGTTCGGGAATTGCCATTGTGATTTCTTCTCGTGGCTCTTTATCAGCCGAGATCTCAATCAGCGCTCTTGCATAGCTGCTACGACCCCATGAGTCCATGCACCTAGACGTAGTAAACGAATCCAGCATCTTTGGTTCCCCAATGGTTGTTGCAATCAAGCTGAGACCATCCTCCGTATAAGCTGCTAGAGGAACTTCATGGATTTTGACCCAAATTTGTACCTTCTTTACCTCTTTCTTTTCGGGCTTAGTAGTTGGGGTCCATCTATCAAGAAATAGTGGTTGAGATCTGATTATCCAAGGCCCATCCTTAAGTACATTCGACATACCAAGCTCATCATTAAATTTGAAAAAGAAATAACCATTCGCGTTCATCATAGTTTTTTGCAAGCCATATTTCTTCCAATTCGATCGAACAAAATAATCAACCACTGGAAAAGCTACCCGATCCCCTAAAAAATACCCATAAAGAGTATTAGCCATCTTATCCTGCACCGAACGGACTGATTCCCTTGGCAAAACCACATCACAACCTTCCTGTATTACAACGCTTAGTGAGCGGAAATTGAGTTTCTTTGAGTTATTAGCAGCCACCGTATCTACATATGACATAGAACTTGATGTAGAACCAGTACTCGGCTGAGTTCCATGAGACTCAGCATCAGGCATGTTAATACCCACATCACCAACAGCCAAGTTTATACCCGCACCCCCATAATCTGGTAAAGGAACCGGAACCGTTATCTTGGATAATTCATCAATCACATTAAGCTTCTTAGCATCATGCTACGGCAATTGCACAGAACCCCTTCTAGGTAACACCGGATTACCATCTATTTTGATCACACGACTAGTTAAACCCTTATATTGTAATGGCGGCTTACCTCGATCTCCAAGAGCAGAATCAACAGGTTTGTTCTGATTATCCATTGTGAAATAAACACCTCTCTCACTTAAGCAACGAAAACAACAACCATGCACCAGAAAACACGTACACCAGAATCTCAACAAGAAGAAAGCCGAAAACCAGAAAAACCCTAATTCTAGCAAA
This sequence comes from Helianthus annuus, assembly GCF_002127325.2. Taxonomy (NCBI): domain Eukaryota; kingdom Viridiplantae; phylum Streptophyta; class Magnoliopsida; order Asterales; family Asteraceae; genus Helianthus; species Helianthus annuus. The sequence continues at coordinate 164,571,012 of NC_035447.2, read as the reverse complement.
CCCTATTCCATGCAACCTTTCGCAACAAATAGTAAACCTGGTTAGTCTAGATCCTATAGTGATCGATAAACCAAGAGAACTATACACCACGTTAGACTAACACAGAAATAAGGCGGCGATTGAACAGAAAAGAAAAAAAGAAAACCCTAGATGAAATTCGATCAAACCTGCTAACGAGTTCGTTATAGAGATTAATGGGTTAATCCCTAATCACAGACTGTTATACAGAGAATTACGAAAGAAATCTAAGGATTCATCCCTGTGGACACGAACCTGACTTCCATTCATACTATTTTTAGTGTGTCAAGTAGGTTTATTTTATATTTATTTGCCCTGGTTGTTTCATATATATCTCCTCATCCAAATCACCATTCAAGAAGGCCATTTTCAAATTCATTTGGTGAATCACAAGATTGTGTATTACTGCTAGAACAACTGACGTGTGCGGGTGTGAGTGTGAGTATATTTTTTAGTATATTTTTAGCTCTTTTTACTCGCTGATTTCAATTTTAAATTTATAAAACACGATATTCTACTATCACTCTACACACACGTTAGGGAAAGTGCACCCATCGCGGACGTAGTATAGTGATGGCAAGATACCGAGGTCGTCCAAGGACACAAGAGCTTTTAATACCGGCTTATCGTAAACGTCTAATCGAACCAAACTTTGAAGAAAAGGTTTTTAAAACTATAAAAAGATAAACTAAAAAGCAAAAATAAAATAAAGGAAAAACAGATAGACAAGAAAGAATCACTTGGTTCCGCCTCATCTTTCATGTATCCTTTTAATAATTTCTGCACTTTGGGCATTTTAAGAGATTATCTTAGTTATAGTAGTAGGCCCCTCTTGTGAAGGCGACGTTACCCTTAACCTAGTGGTCTGAATCAGCAAGGATACAGTCCCACTAGGTTGGATTATTGAAAGATAATTAAGTAAGTTATTAATGCGAAAAGTGGGGGACCCCCTTCCAGGCAGCGATCACCCTCAACCCTTTTGTGACACTTCGGGTTTTCCCGAGTAACTTTCTTCTTGTAATAGAGTTATGTGTACGTATATTATTAATTGAAGACTTGTGATTTATGTGAAATATGTGGTTCATGATGTGTAATATATATATATATATATATATATATATATATATATATATATATATATATATATATAGGCTAGGAGTTGGCTAGAAAGTCCAAATTTCCTAAAAAGTGTAGAAAGTCATAAAACACCAAATTGTCAACCATAAAACACACCAAAAACCCACAAATAACAAAATGAAGATTAATAAAACATCATAAATGTGGGTTGTGTTTTGTGTTTTGGATGATAAGGCTCTGGTTATCGAATAACAAATATTATTGTGTTTTATGTTGATTAGCATGTTGTGTTTTATATTCATAATTCTACGATTGTGTGTTTTAAGTTTTTATGAACTATTATGGTTTGAATATGGTGTTTTAGTAATTTTCACTCTGTTATTTTTGGGTTTTAAGTGTGTTTTATGGCTGAAATTAGAGTGTTTTATGACTTTTTGCACTTTTTAGGAAATTTGGACTTTCTAGCCGAACCCCACCCTATATATATATATATATATATATATATATATATATATATAGGGGAGGGTTATCTTGAGAACGCTAAATATAGCGAGAACCGTGAGAACGAATGGAAAAACCAATCAAAATCGATTTTTTTTAATACAAACCTCATTGTAATTAAAATACAACATTAAAAAGGAATTTACAACATCAAATAATTCATTTCTCCTCTCAAAATCACTCTTACTAGATTTTTTACGCATGTGTAAATATAACAAATTTACACATGTGTAAATGACAAACTTACACATGTGTAAATTTTCTTTATTTACGAATTCAAGTAAATTTAAACATGTAAATTTAATTTCTAACATTGTATTCGAACAATAATGATAAGTGTAAAAAGAAACTTTGAATTTGAATTGTTTTTGACCAAGTTCTCGTGGTGAAGGCTTGTAGCTCGATCATCATTCTATCTCGCACACACACTCGCACTCAAACAGTTTCGGTTAGTGCCTCATCTTGATTGTTTAGTGATAATATGCATTATGACTATTGTTTATACATGATGAAGGTGTTTGTTTGTTGAATGGTGCACATGTTCTTGTATAATATGCATATTTCTATATGATTAGGAGGGTTGAAGTGATTTGAAGATTATTATGCTAGCTTAAAAGTTAGGTTGTGTGTTAGGTAATATGGAAATGGATGAATGTTGATAATAGGGTCATATGCAAACATGTTTTTGTATGATTCTAGTTGATGATTATATGCAACATACGAGGACTGGTAGAAATGTTTCTGAATCAAGGAATGCATGCTAGTTGTTAGGAGCTAGTGATGATTCATGAATGGTACACTGAATTGGTAATTGTTAGAGTACGTCTGTTTTGTATGAATATGCTTACATATGATCAAAACCTAAATGAAGAACAGCTTGGATGATGAAAGAATATGTGAAAATTGTTTGTTTTGATCTGATTTCGTATCTGTACGGAATTGGAAACATGTTTGTGCAATATGATTGGATCGTACAAAAAGGGGCACGTTCTAGAAAGATTCCGTGAGTGTTGCACCAAGGGTTGTGAGTCGAGACCCTTGGTTGCGACTCGAGACCTCCTCGTGACAACTTGAGACCAGCAGACAAACTTCAGGAACTCGAGACTGGCACGATCTCGAGTTAAGACCCCCTGATCTAAACTCGAGACGGGACTCGAGACCTACACGGATTCGACTTGAATATTCTAGTTGCGACTCGAGACCTCGTGCTCTCGAGTCGAGACCACCTGGTCTCGACTGGGCTGCTTGTCTTCATAATTGGGCCACAGTGTGTGACAACATGTTTTGGGCTGTGTGTTTCCTGTTACTGTTCAAATTGACTATGTGTTGCTATGGTTTAAACTGTTTAAATGATAAAACAGGCCCAATAACGTATAGGACACTAGTATGATATGTATGCTATGTGTTAGATACGTATAGGATATACGTGACTTATTTGTACCCGAGCCTGACCTATACTGGTAACCATATTAGGACGTGGTTGACCAGCACACTTGACCAAGTAAACCAGCTGTCGAGCAACCCAAGGTGAGTTCACAACTTTTCTAAAAGCATGTGTTCCCGGTGGTTGGGAAACGGATAACACAACGCTACCTCCTTGTGTGGGGTACAAACATACTTTTCTCCCCTTGTGTGGGACGCTCAAGTTAATTACTGTTTATATTAGATGCAACAAGCAAGACTAAATGAAACTCTATCACTAAAGTCCCTACTCTTGATACCGATTAGTCGTTGGGGCCGGGCGAACGGGTTATTAGTTGGTAGCGCTATCTAGGTCTCACCAGCCTCACACCGTGCCTATAGAGGATCGGTCATGAACTAATAGACTCAGGCAAAACCCGTCAATATTGATAGACATTGACAACGCGGGGCAAACAAACAGAGGTGGCAGAGTATTCGGTATGACGCAGTTCAGTAGCTTACATATGGGGTAGCTCCCCATGGCATGATATAAATGAGTAAATTAACTATCGAAACAAGTTTTTGGAAATAAAACTGGACAAACTCGTGAACTCGCCAACTTTGTGTTGACACCCTACTGCATGCTTTGCAAGTACTCAATGACTCAGGAGCTTGCAGCTTGGGGATGTGTAGTGGACGTCTAAACCCGTGTGTTGGGTTCTTTAAATAACATTGAACATGAACTTTTGTTTGAACAATTTTACTATGCTTTTGCTACTTACTTAACTGCTATTTGAACTTAAAACTTTTGGATTTTAACTATGGTTATCACAACCCTTATGGTTGGTGAATGCTGTCATTATTACTGTTAAGTATGATTGATGGCTGGATCCTAGACAGTCACACGCCTCACGGTAGTACTTCGCATGTGGATTTTGAGGGTGTGACAGATTGGTATCAGAGCCATTGGTTATAGTGAACTCGGTTTTAAAAAGAAAGTCTTTTTGAGAAAAACCAAACTATAACCCGTGACTCGCGATGACACTACACTCCAAGTGCAAGGCTCAACGTGTTAGACCTCATGGCTTGGACTTGTGTTTAGTTAACTACTTATTTGGTGATTATATGATATTAAACGTACTAGTGTGCCTAGTTAGATATATACACGTCCCTCTTCTATCTCATCCTCGCTACACTACGACGTCGCACTCATACTGTGTTTTCTGGCCATGAAGACAATGAGCGGACGCGGATGAGTAAACGTTAACATGACTCAGGATCAGTTCACTAACCTGATCAACACAGTGGCTGCAGCTTTCGCAGCCCACCCTGGAGGTCAGCCTGCACCTGTGCAACCATGTGTTTGTACTTTCAAAACCTTCATGGATTGCAAACCTCTCCCCTTCGATGGCACTGAGGGTGCCATAGGCCTTCTGCACTGGATTGAGAAGGCCGAATCTATGTTTGCTGTGTGCGAGTGTCCCACTGCTAATTGGGTGAAGTTCGCCACTAGTACGCTTGAAGGAAACGCGCTCTCATGGTGGAAAGCACAGATACAGATGCTTGGGTTGGAAACTGCTAATGCCACTACTTGGGAGGACTTCAAGAACATTATCAAAGAAGAGTACTGCCACAGAGATGACATCCACAAGCTCGAGAACGAGTACTACAAGCTTAAGATGGTTGGATTAGAGATTGAGACCTACACTAAGCTGTCCAACGACTACACTGTTCTTTGTCCAAACATGTCTCAACCTGCTTATCAAAGGATCGAATTATACATCAAGGGTTTGGTCCCTGAAATTCAGAGCTTGGTCACTTCAGCCAACCTCACTACCATTCAACCAGTCATTCATCTAGCTCACAAAGTCACTAATCAAGCCGTGGTGCAGGGCAAGCTACCCAAAAGGATCAGCGCTACTACTGAATCTCCAAGTGACAACAAGCGTAAGTGGGATGGCAACCAAGGGAAGGATGCCAACCCCATTCAAGCCCCAGCCCAGCAAAGGAAGTACGACAACAACAAGGGTCCTCAACAATAGGGTGGTTACCAAGGAAACCGACCCAAATGCAACAAGTGAAATCGCCATCACAATGGTCCTTGTGAGAAGAATCGCTGCCAAAGGTGCAACAAGTTGGGGCATGAAGCCAAAGACTGTAGAAGTCCGTATCCAGCAAGGCAGAACCAACCGCAACAGCCGCGACAACAACAGCAAGAATAGGGTAACAATCGTGGCTGCTACAAATGTGGAGCAATGGGGCACATGCGGAAGGATTGCCCTGAACTGAACTAGAACCGCAACAACAATCAGGGTGCTGGGAACAACGATCATAACAACAACATTGCTGGTAATGTGTGACAACTCGAGTTTCCGACTTTCACTTTCACATTTATTGCACGATGACTTTGACTGTTTAGTTGTTGACTTGCTTGACTTGTAACCGTACACCTTGTGTTATAATAAAACGTATTGTGTTTGCATGTGTTTGTGTTTGGTTGCATTGCATGAAACTTAATCCGTTCAATGCATGACTCGACGAATCAAGTGATTCGCCATGACCCGATCTCGACGAAACAAAGCCTGTTTCGCCAACTTGATCTCGACGAAAAAAAGTCTGTTTCGCCGGCCCATCAGATTCGTCAAGCCCATTAAGGGCCCAGGACCATTATACGCGTATAAGTTATACGGAACCGCTCCCTCCGCCACACTTTAGCTAAATCAGAAAAACCCTAGAGCTCTCCTGTGCATCGTCGGCAGCCCCCATCATCCGAGAGTTCATTTTTTTCCGTCCGTATTACTCGCTTAGTTCCGGTTAGTTATTGTTAGTGATTATTAGATTATGAATTGTGAATTGTTTATAAACACCATGCTGAATCTGTGAATGCACGACTGTCGTGATTTCTTATTAACCATAGATGGAGATTAGGGTTTGTAAAGATGATCCAATGGTGGATGTTTATGGCATTAACGATTGATTTATGTTTAAGCGTGATGTATGTTGTTATCAAACTGAATGAGTGGTTGATCAATGAAACTGGGTTACTGATATTGTTAATCCGATACTATGATTTTATGTGAATGGGCCGAATATTCTTGTCGATCTGATGATTTCGTGTTAGAACTATGTTACCGATGTCCTGAATATATTGTATGATTTCTGTATGATTGTTGTGTATCGTTGCGACGGCTGACTAGGGTTTCTGTGTTGATACTGTAACTGATCGGCATGATTGACGTAATTGAAATTTGACGTAACTGATGTTCGACGTAACTGACTTGTTTGGCGAAACAGAACTCTCGGCGAAACAGAATGTGTTTCGCCAAGGGTTATCGACGAAATAGAATCTTGTTTCGCCAAAGGGTGATTGACGAAACAGAGTATGTTTCGTCAATCTGTGTTTCGCCGACTTGAATACCTTGCACAGTAACCTGACTTAACTCTGTTAGAAGTTAACTGGATAGATTAACTGCTGTTAAGTGATATGCATGACTTGTATGATATTGAATACATGTTTTGTACTTCTGTGATTATACCTATACGTGAACAATTTGGATATAAACTGATCATGTACACATGCGTACTCTAGGACTTGATTGAGAAACTGTGAGCACATACTTAGCATACCGAGCAAACCAAGGTGAGTTCACACAGCCAAGGCATGGGGTTCCCAGGGTGGGAATGGGATTTTGATGATTTATTCGTACATACTTAATTAATAGAACCTAATGATATGGTCCTCGGGTGAGGAAGAAAAATGATAAGATACGGCTAGACTAGTATACCGATTGAACTGATCTTCGCATACACTCCAAGGGTTGGCCGCGATATTATGACTAATCATTCGCACACATGCCTTGGGAAGGCCGCGAACTATAGATACTAAAACTTCGCAAGTAATGCCAGGGTGGCCGCGATACAAATATACATAGTCTAGGATATTTGGGAATATTACCCCAAATCTTCGCATACATGCCGAGAGGCCCGCGATGGAAACTATTACGAGACATGACTTAACGAACGAACATAATCCTACTCCTACTATCACAATTACTGAACTGTTTACTGTGAACTCGCTCAACTAGTTGTTGACTCTCTGCTGCATGCCTTGCAGGACCTTAGGTACATATGGAGCTTGCACAGGGAGGAGCAGGTCGTTGTGGAGCATGGATCGTGGATGTTATGTTAAACACTTAAACATTTGCACTTATGTTATACATTGGGTTTTCATACTGATGCTTCCGCTACACTTTGAAACTATAATTATGTTTTGAACACCTGTCGTATTGAATGATTGGTTTGCATTTATTTTACTTGATATTAATTACATGTTCAATATGATTGGTGGCTTGATCCTGGTCATGTCACGCTCCCAAGCGGTGATACTCCGCGTGTGGATTTTGGGGGTGTGACAGATTGGTATCAGAGCCATTGGTTATAGAGAACTTGGTTTTAATATGGGAAAAACGTTTTTATTAGAACCAGACTATAACCAGAACAGTGCTCTCAACGATCCACAACGACGCTTCGCTCCACGTGCAAGACTCAACATCCTAGGTAATAAGGTTTATGTTTATTACCTGCTTGCTAGAACTATATAGAACTTTGCTCGTAGTATGCTTAGATTACATTGCCTACTATACGTCATTACATGAGAATACCTATGTGCTTACACTCTTCTGTCATCGCACTACTCGCGAACCTTTCTCACTTACTCTACTTTTACTATGAAGATCATGTCTGGACGTGTGAACATGACTCAAGCCCAGTTGACGGCTCTTATCAATGAACGAGTAGCTGCGGCACTTGCAGCTGCACAAGCAGGTAGTATACCCTGCGGATGGGATACACACTAGGATCTTTGAATCCTACATTCCTAAATCAACCTTTGTATTTAACATTGTCCTATTCTATGCACAATGGGTCAAAACGCTCCACAACCTGTCTGCACATTCAAGAACTTCATGGACTGTCGTCCAAGCACATTCAGTGGCACGGAAGGAGCAGTGGGACTACTCCATTGGTTTGAGAAGCTCGAGTCGGTATTCGAGATGTGTGAGTGCCCTGAGGCTCGCAGGGTCAAGTACGCCACTGGTACTTTGGAAGGAATCGCGTTAACTTGGTGGAACGCGCAAGTACAGATCCTAGGGTTAGCAGCTGCAAACGCCAACCCTTGGAACGATTTCAAGGAACTGATTAGACGTGAATACTGCACACGGGAAGACATCCACAAGTTGGAAGACGAGTTTTACCATTTGAAAATGACTAGGTCAGAAATTGAAGCTTATACCAAAAGGTCAAACGAGCTGGCCGTGCTGTGTCCAACGATGGTGGACCCTCCAATCAAGCGCATTGAGTTGTATCTCAAGGGGTTAGCGCCAGAAATCCAGAGCCATGTGACATCGGCTAATCTTGACGACATCCAGGCTATTCAGCGCCTTGCTCATCGTATTACGGATCAGGCAGTAGAGCAGAACAAGCTGCCAAAACGCATCAGGGCTACCACTACTGCTGTTACTACTTCTGCTACTCCCAGTGACAACAAAAGAAAATGGGATGGGGATTCCAGCAAGGGATCAGCTTCAGTTCAGTCACAGGTTCAGCAGCGAAAGACTGACAGTTATCAGAGTCCCAGTCGGCACTCTTCAGGCAATCAGGGGCAGGGTGGATATCGGGGAATTCACCCACTATGTAATAAGTGCAACAGACACCACAGTGGACGGTGTCGCAAGGAACGTTGTCAGAGATGCCTCAAGTTAGGGCATGAAGCTAAAGACTGCAGGAGTGCGCGACCTGCGAATCAGAACCAGCAACTACAACTACCAGCTCCACAGAACCAACAGCAGCAGCCACAGCGTGGAAACCGGGGGTGTTTCCAGTGTGGGGCAGAAGGTCATTTCAAACGTGATTGCCCTCAACTGAACCAGAACCAGAATCGCAACAACAACAACAACCAGGGCAACGGGAACAACAACAACGGGGGAAACAACAACAATAATGGCAACGAAGCTCGGGGTCGTGCTTTCGTGCTGGGTCGGGGCGACGCAATGAATGATCCCAATGTGGTTATGGGTAAGTTTCTTCTCGACGATATTTATGTTACTGTCTTATTTGATTCGGGTGCGGATACAAGCTATATATCGTTAAAAGTGAGTAAAATGTTAAAACGTACACCAACACCCCTAAACACCAAACATGTCGTAGAGTTAGCAAATGGTAAAAGTGTAGAAGCCGCACATGTAGTCAAGGGTTGTAGCATCGTTTTAGCTGGTCAAACCTTCTCGATTGATCTTATACCCATAGTTTTGGGTAGTTTCGACATCGTCATCGGTATGGATTGGTTATCCCAACATCACGCAGAGATTTTATGCAAGGAAAAGATAATTCGCATTCCCCGTTCTGGCAAGGAACCTCTCGAAGTTCAAGGCGACAAGAATGGTGCTGTGGTTGGCATCATCTCTTTCTTGAAGGCTCAGAAATGTTTACGAAAGGGGCACACTGCCATCTTGGCACTGGTTACTGATGCATCAGCGAAAGAAAAGAAGTTGGAGGATATTCCAGTAGTACGCGACTTTCCTCAGGTGTTTCCTGAAGATTTACCTGGGCTACCGCGTCATCGCCAGGTTGAATTCCAGATTGAGTTAGCTCCAGGAGCAGCACCAATAGCCCGTGCGCCGTATCGTTTAGCTCCAACTGAACTGGAAGAATTGCCAAGGCAGCTACAAGAGCTCTTGGAAAAGGGCTTTATACGTCCAAGCTCTTCGCCATGGGGAGCTCCAGTATTATTTGTGAAGAAGAAGGACGGTACGTTCAGAATGTGCATCGACTACCGTGAACTCAACAAGGTAACGGTGAAGAACCGTTATCCTCTTCCGCGTATCGACGATTTATTCGACCAGTTGCAAGGGTCGAGTTACGACTCCAAGATAGACTTGAGGTCAGGGTATCATCAGCTGAGAGTCCGGGATGAGGACGTCTCCAAAACCGCATTCAGAACGCGTTACGGTCACTACGAGTTTCTAGTCATGCCTTTTGGGCTTACGAACGCGCCTGCAGTTTTCATGGGTCTTATGAACAGGGTGTGCAAACCCTATCTGGACAAGTTCGTCATTGTCATCATCGACGACATTCTGATTTACTCCAAGAGTCAGGAGGAACACGAGCAGCACTTACGATTGATTTTGGAACTCCTTCGAACAGAGCAATTGTACGCTAAGTTTTCAAAATGCGACTTCTAGCTTCGTGAAGTCCATTTCCTAGGCCACGTGGTAAACAAGGATGGGATTCATGTTGATCCATCCAAGGTAGATTCGATCAGGAATTGGCCTGCGCCTCGTACTCCAACGGAAATACGCCAATTCTTGGGTTTGGCAGGTTACTACAGACGATTTATCAAAGACTTCTCGAAGATCGCACAGCCGCTTACACTACTGACACAGAAGGGTGTCACCTACCGTTGGGGAGATTCCCAGGAAACCGCTTTCCAGTACTTAAAGGATAGGCTTTGCAGCACACCTATTCTCTCATTGCCAGAGGGCACGGATGACTTTGTGGTTTATTGTGACGCGTCAATACAGGGTCTTGGGTGTGTATTGACGCAACGGGATAAAGTTATTGCCTATGCTGGCAACTCAAGGTTCATGAACGGAACTACACGACGCACGATCTAGAGATGGGAGCTGTTGTTTTCGCGCTTAAGATATGGCGACACTACCTGTACGGTACCAAGTGCACAATTTACACCGATCACAGGAGTCTCGAGCATATCCTTAAGCAAAAGGATTTGAACATGCGTCAACGAAGATGGGTCGAACTTCTGAACGATTACGAATGCGCCATCAAGTACCATCCAGGCAAGGCCAATGTCGTGGCTGATGCCCTCAGTCGGAAAGACACTCTACCTAGACGTGTACGAGCTTTGCAACTCACCATTCAGTCCAGTCTTTCTGCACAGATACGAACTGCTCAGATAGAAGCATTGAAACCCGAAAACGTCAAGGCTGTAGCCTTACGCGGCTCAAGGCAACGAATGGAACAAAAGGAAGACGGCGCCTACTATGTAACAGGGCGTATTTGGGTCCCACTTTATGGCGGTTTACGAGAGCTTGTGATGGATGAAGCACACAAGTCTCGCTACTCGGTACATCCAGGGTCGGATAAAATGTACCACGATCTCAAAACAACATACTGGTGGCCTAGCATGAAAGCTCACATCGCGACTTACGTCGGCAAGTGTTTGACCTGTGCAAAAGTCAAAGTGGAGTATCAGAAACCAGCGGGCCTACTTCAGCAACCCAAGATACCGCAATGGAAATGGGAAGAAATTTCCATGGATTTTGTTACAGGCCTACCCAGATCCCAGCGTGGGAATGATACCATATGGGTGATCGTGGATCGACTCACCAAGTCTGCACACTTCCTGGCTATAAAGGAAACGGATAAGTTCTCCACTCCTGCAGACGTTTATCTTAAAGAAGTTGTTTCGAGGCACGGGGTGCCCACCTCTATCATTTCGGATCGGGATGCACGATTCACGTCAGAGCTATGGCAAGCGATGCACAAATCTTTTGGCTCACGGCTAGACATGAGCACAGCATATCATCCTCAGACGGATGGGCAGTCTGAGCGAACGATCCAGACTCTTGAAGACATGCTTCGGGCATATGTTATTGATTTCGGCAACAGCTGAGAAAAGTATCTCCCTTTGGTGGAGTTTTCGTATAATAACAGCTATCATACCAGCATTCAAGCCGCTCCATTCGAGGCATTGTACGGGCGTAAATGCCGGTCACCTCTCTGTTGGGCAGAGGTGGGGGATAGTCAGATCACGGGTCCAGAGATTATAGTGGACGCCACGGAAAAGATTGCGCAAATACGGTAACGTATGGCGGCAGCTCGCGACCGTCAGAAAAGCTACGCAGATAAGCGTAGGAAGCCATTGGAATTTCAGGTCAGGGACCGGGTTTTACTTAAAGTCTCACCCTGGAAGGGTGTGGTACGTTTTGGCAAACGGGGCAAACTAAATCCACGGTACGTCGGACCGTTCGAAATCATTGAGAAAATAGGCAAAGTGGCATACAAGCTAAACCTACCGACTGAACTCGGTGTAGTTCACAATGTCTTTCACGTGTCAAATCTGAAGAAGTGCCTGTCAGATGAGACCCTCATAGTTCCTTTGAAGGAGCTCACTATCGACGAGCGGTTGTAGTTCGTCGAGGAACCTGTTGAAATCACGGACCAGGATGTTAAGGTCCTCAAGAACATGAGAATCCCTCTTGTTCGAGTTCCTTGGAACTCCCGTCGCGGCCTAGAGTTCACCTGGGAGCGTGAAGATCAAATGAAACTCAAGTATCCCCAGTTATTCGGAACCAATGCAACCACTACTGAGGCTGAAGCTACTACTACAGAATTTCGGGACGAAATTCCAAATCAACGGGGGGATGATGTGACACCCCAGGAAAACCAGTGAACGATACAACCTACCTAGCTTCCTCAGTAACCGCATGCTAAATTTCGGGACGAAATTTCTTTCAAGTTGGGGATAATGTGACAACTCGAGTTTCCGACTTTCACTTTCACATTAATTGCACGATGACTTTGACTGTTTAGTTGTTGACTTGCTTGACTTGTAACTGTACGCCTTGTGTTATAATAAAACGTATTGTGTTGTATGGATCAGGAATTGGCATTATTCTAGTTTCTCTGGGCGAATTGGGCGACTTTGGCCTTCTCACGAAACCCTACACGAATCGATTCATTCTCTGGTCTTGATCGATCTTGATTACTACCTAAGGTTCCATTATCGTTCTTTAGATTTTAATCAATTGAAATCGGACTAAGTTTCGTGTTCTAGGGTTTGCTGTTCCATATTGTTTTCTGATTGATTCAAGGGTAAGCGACCGTTATTCTGTTTGTTAGGGTTCCGGTTGTCTTGTCCCAATTGTTGCTCATTAGGGTTTCGGATACATCAGACTTGGGTTGTTCAAAGTATAAATGGATTAGGGTTTCATATCGGCGCTAAGTTCTGGTTTGCGAACTAGGGTTTGGCGGCTGATTACTCTCCCGATTACGGAATTGCGGCTGATTACTCATTGTTTTGATTGTTGGTGAATTAGTTTGGTGGTTGCGGCTACTAGGGTTTTCAGTCGGCTTGCTCATTGAACGGAATTCTGGTTTGCCATTTTTGGGATGGATGATTTAAGCAGCTCTGGTGGAAATCAACAGGATGTTCGTGGGAAGCCGCGGGCATCGTTTGAAGAAATTGCTGCTCGGTTTCTTGATGTAGAAGGGAACACTTTGCAGCCAAAGCGTGGTGTAACGATTAGAACTCAAAATGATCCTAAGTCTTCAAACATCATTGATGACCTCACCAAGGTCACAGTTCCGGTTCATTTGGAAAAGAGGGATGTTGAAAAGTCAGATAATTTTTGGGATTACCCGAGCAAGCTTTCGCCAAATTCAGACCTATTTGGTGCATCTTTCTCGGCTGACAATAGGGCTGTTCATGGTAAAGCACGTACTTTGGGGACTGCAGATCCTGTCTCCTTCGCTCACATTGTAAAGAATACAAAGGAGAAGGTTAAAGTGAATTTTCGGGCGATGAAATCTGCCGAGAAAGTTGATGGGGCTGATGTTGTTATTCCATTGTCGTCGGTTCAACAAGTTACTGATAGGTATGCTAACACTTTGCTTGGATATTTTCTGGGTAAACGGTTGGCATTTCCTGTGGTCGGTTACTTTGCTAAAAACAACTGGGCTAAATATGGTCTTTCCCGGCTCATGATGAATGCAAACGGGTTTTTTTCTTTAAATTTACGTCTAAGGAAGGGATGAATCAAATGCTAGAGGATGGGCCTTGGTTAATCAGAAGTGTTCCCATAATTTTGAAGGAGTGGTCGCCCTCTATCAAGATGGAAAAAGAGGACATTAAAGTGGTTCCAGTTTGGGTCAAGATGCATGATGTGCCGCTAGAGGCATTTACTGAGGATGGGCTTAGCTTGGTTGCCTCTATGATTGGGACGCCTAAGATGTTGGATACGTATACTGCCTCGATGTGTGCTGAATCTTGGGGTAGGAGTAGCTATGCTAGAGCGCTTATTGAAGTGCAAGCGAAGGCTGATTTAAAAAAAAAGTGTTACTGTTGCTACCCATCTATGGATGGTAGTGGGTATTCAAAGGTGGAAGTCAAGATTGATTATGATTGGGAGCCTCTTAGGTGCTCCTCTTGTTGTGTGTTTGGTCATGATGACAGCTTGTGCCCGAAGAACATTCAGGTATCTTCTAGTGGGGATGCTGAAAAGAATAATGATGAATTTGTTGGATATGATGTTCAATTGTCGATTATAATTCAACGTTGCCGTCAAGGTACGACCCAAAGAGTTACACTTTGGGCAACGAACATGTAACGGTGTTTTAATCGTTAATCGCCGGATCACGAAATCAAGCGTAATAAAAGAAACGGGTAATTATTTGGAATAATTACGGAGAGCTGAAATTAATAAGATTTATTATAACTAATTTGTTATTTATAATAAATTGTGCATATATATAATATATTGTTAATTATGAGATAATTAATAAAATGAGATTCTGTTTGAATTTAATTACGGTTTTAAATACCAAACAATCTCATTAGATATATATATATATATATATATATATATATATATATATATATATATATATATATATTAATTGGTTGGACACATTAATAGATAACTATCCTATTGTTTTTTGGAATAGGATACAATTGAGAGTTTGTTTACTAATCTCCACATTATTCTCTATTAGATTAATATATATGCTTCTTGGTTCATTTAAAGAAGAGAATATATATAATAGAAATCGTAGGCAGCAAACAGAACTCTCAAAACAATTAATTTATAGCTCCTGGATGCTTTTCAAAAGGTTTTGCGAAGGAGATACACGGCTCTTTTCAGTCCAAAGCTGAATTCTTATATTTTATTACGCAAAAGGTAAGTATAGTTTTGAACTTTATTTTCTTTAGATTTAGGTTTCGTTTGAAATCATTTCAAACGAACAAATCAAAATTCATGGTCAACGATCATCTAGCGAGATCGTTCGTTGAACCAAGGTGTCTTTCTTGGATGTCACGATTCTTTAATTTTAATATAACCTATTTTGATTGTAATGAGATCACTGGTGGAATCGGTTTAGAACCGAACCTCGTGTACATGTTTTCCGCTGCGCTCAGTTTGTTTGACAAATTGAGTAATAATTATTTTCTAAAAGTTACACGAAATTTCCAACAGTGGTATCAGAGCCACCTTACAAATCAAAGTAGGCTAGTTTTATTATAGTGTTTATAGATCTATAAAATAGTTATAGAATTGCATGCTTAAAATCGAGTAGATTTGGCATAGGAACCTGTCACATACAATAGTAATAGGCAAGTTTGTATTAAGGCCAAAACTAACACTTGTCAAAGTCTTCTTTGAAATAATTTTTGGCCTTAACCTATTTCGTTTAGCTTAATGATCGTAGTATGCAAATCCGGGTCTAGAATCGTTTTTCATAACACGTGTACTAAATTAGTTTTTGGAGCTACACGCGTTAAATTAGTTTAAAGAAAAACGAATATATTAAAATAATTATTTTTAATATATACCAAACTAAAATATTAAAAAAAAAACGTAACTAAACACTTTATTTTAAAAATAAAGTTAAAATTTTGTTAAGTCTTTTCGTTACAATATCTAAAGGAAATTTAAGTTTTCTTTATATTAAAGTTTTTTTATTTGGATTGGATCAAAAATTAAGTGGGAGCACAAAAGTGTTTGTGCTACACTTAATGGGCTCGGTTCACGTTCTTGGGCTCGAACGAACCGAACATATTATGAACCCGGAATTGCATATTTATTTATTTATTTTGCGTTTTGCCATGAGATGTTTATTACGCCATAAAATTAATAACTAATACACGATCATTAAAACGACAATTTTAATAAAAGGTTTATTAAGTATTGGATAGGTAATTAAAATAAACAGTTTATTTTAAAATACAAAAAATCAAAATTGGTTTTTCAAAAAAAATTAAAAGTTAATTTGAAAACCGTAATTAATAAAAGTTATTAATTAAAATAAATTTGCGACACGACCAACTTAGATTAAATAGGGTATTTAAAATTAATCGGTCGAGTGATTGAAAGGTGTTTCAAGTCGTCACAAATTAAAACGTAAAATTGATTTTTACAAAGGAATTGTATAGCCTATGTTCATGCCATAGGCCGTACAAGTATTTTAAAACGACCCGAACTGGTAATTTTAAAATATAACCCAAATTAAAATCGATATTCTACGACACCCTAAATTAAGAACACCCGAACTGATCTATCCGAACCCCTGGTGCTAGTGTTTACCCTGCATCCAGGCCTACGGTTTTGGTTAGGGGTAGTTCCGCGATTTCCATGCTTACATGGGCCGGGCTACAGTTCTGATTTGAGGACAAATATCACTTTTGCGACACGAGAGCGGATGTTAGTGTTTACCCTGCATTCGTCTTCTACGGTTGTGAAAGTGAGCGTAGTTGGGGTTAACGTACCAATGCTTGACAACACTCGTCATGCGACCCCAAACCGAGAATTGTGTAGTTGACACAATTGGTGATCGTCACCTACCCTTCAATCTATGCCAGTGAAGAGTGCTAAGTCCATTCACTGAGTTATGGGGAGATGGGATCTCATCCTAATTCCTAAAATTTTGTATATCTTGGGTCAAAATTGAATTAGGTTAATGCATGAAAATTACTAATAAAATTTTCTTCTAAGTTCTTCAGATGTCTACAAACAATTCTGATAACACCAAATTCTCGCTTAAGTCCATCCTTGAAAATGCTAAACTTGATAATTCTAACTTCATGGATTGGTACCGCAACCTGAAAATTGTTCTCAGGGCGGAGAAAAAGGCTTATGTCCTTGAAGGACCAATTCCCGAAGCACCTGCTGCTAATACGGGTGCAGCCCGTAGGACATGAGAAAAACATGTTCATGATTCCCAAGATGTGACATGTCTTATGCTTGCTATGATGATTCCAGAACTTCAGAAGAATCTGGAAAACTTAGGCGCATATGAGATGAGTGAGCAGCTGAAAAACATGTTTCAGCAGCAAGCTCGTCATGAGCGTTTTGAGGTGATGAGATCTCTCATTACATGTCGCATGCAGGAAGGTACTTCGGTCAGTGCTCATGTACTGAAAATGAAGTCTTTCGTTGATCAACTGGAGCGTCTGAACGCACCCCTTAGTAATGAGTTAGCTACGGATGTGATCCTTAACTCGCTACCCAATTCATATCATCAGTTCGTAATGAACTATAACATGAATGGGTGGGAAAGAACGATCCCAGAGTTGCATCAGATGCTAAAAACTGCTGAGACAAACATCCCAACTAAGGGCAATCCAGTGCTGGCGATCAGGGAAGGAAGAATTACCAAGAAGAAGCAATCCAAGGGAAAAGGCAAGGCGAGTAAGCAAGACAAGGGCAAAGGCAAAAAGGTTGCCACTCCGAAGGCAAAGCCTCATAAAGATGCCAAGTGTTTTCACTGTGATGAGATCGGGCATTGGAAGAGGAATTGTCCCAAGTACCTGGCTGAGTTGAAGCTTAAGAAGCTGCAGATTGGAGAATCCTCAGGTATACATGTTATTGATCTATTTTCCTTTTCGAGCAAATCTTGGGTGTTTGACACTGGATGTGGTTTTCACATTTTAATGATTTGCAGGGACTAAAAAGGATTAGGAAGCTGAAGCAGGGTGACTTAGAGCTGCACGTTGGGAACGGGCAGAATGTTGCTGTGAAGGTAGTTGGAGAATTTATTCTTGAATTACCTTCTGGATTGTTTATTACTTTAGACAATGTTTTTTATGTTCCTAGTTTGACTAAGAATATTATTTCTGTTTCTGCTTTTTTTTTGGGTAAAGGGTTACCCCGGTGATTTTATATATCAACAAACCAAAACAAACCAAGTAGTGTAGAGAGTCTACACTAGTTCAATCATGAGGCATACCCCATGAAAGTAATCCAAAACAACCATAAACAAGCAACTACAAACCCAAAACAAAAAACAACTAGCCTGACCACTAGGAAAAACAAAATACAATTTAAACAACTAGTCAGCCACCATCGTCCAATAGCTCTTTGCCATGAACATCCCATTCGCTTAGAAGCCTGCGGACATTACCAGTATTCTTCAACCTCGCACCCATTAATTTGTATCGAACCAATTGTATAATATGAGCACCCACAGTCTCTGGAGGTCTTAGCTGATTTTTGAAAATCCTAGCATTTCGCTCCTGCCAAATAGTGTAAGCCGTAGCCGCAACCACCACTCTAGCGACATAATCCTTAGCTAATTTAGATTTGGACCGAGTAATCAACCAGTCTACAATATCTGCCCATTTGGGTTGAACCGAATCCATTCCCACCTTTCGTTTCACTATATCCCAAACCTTTGTCGAATAATTACATTCAAAGAACAAATGACTATGGGAGTCGTGATTAGCATAGCATAATAAACAACACATCATGTTCATATTTTTCCGACGAGACAAATCCCATTTTAGAATCTTATCTTGCGTAAGTAATTTACCTCGCATGATTAGCCACATGAGAAACGCATGCCGCGGTATACATTGAGCAAACCAGACTATAGTACTCCATACCACTTCCGTTTCCTTATACCGAATCGAGTCCCACACACACGATGTCGAAAAATCTGTCTTCTCATTACCATCTCGCCATATGACTCTGTCTAGTTTGTTTGGCATAATATGGACTTGATCTAGCTGATTTAAGACAGGGAATAAATCCCTCCAAGCGACCGGCCATTTCCACTCACCGTTTAACTGGATTTGAGAAACAGAATCCTCAAGCCGAAACCCTGCATTAGCAATAGTTCTAGGCACGATGAAGTTCCCAAGCGGCCCTAGCTCGCACCAAGTATCATACCAAGCCGAGGTCCTCGTACCATCTCCGATATCCGACCAAAAAAATTGTCTCATTTGCGGCCTAAGTTGGAGAAGTTTTCTCCAAGAATAGCAGCTATTCGAAACAACCTTTGAAATCCAGAAGTTTTTACCTCTTAACCTGTAGCTGTGCACCCACTCCACCCACAACGAATTTCGGTTTGTAATGATACTCCAAATATGCTTAGTCATTAGAGCTTTGTTTACATCACCTAGACGCCGAATACCCAAACCACCTTCATACTTGGGAAGACAAACGACTTTCCAAGACACCTTCGCTTTACCTCTATGGAACGCAACATCTTGAGACCACAAAAAATTCCTCATCTTTGCTTCCAATTCATGAATGACTCTATTCGGCAAAAGAAAGACAGATGACCAGAAAATATGCATAGAAGACAAGACGGAAACAATGAGCTGCAATCTCCCAGCAAACGAGAGCAGTTTGTTACGCCAATGCTTGATTCGTTTGTCAAGGCTTTCCATCAAAACACTACAGTCTTTATAAACGAGCCCTGAAGAGATCAAGGGAACACCAAGATAACGCACAGGCAAGGATCCCTCCTTAAACGGCATAATGTTCAGAATAGCATTTTTTATATAACTTGGGACATTACAAAAGAATACCGTGCTTTTCTGGATACTGGGCACCAACCCCGACATTTTAGAAAAGTCAGTAAGAGACTTCATAATACACCTGGCCGAAGCAATTTCCCCTCTCGCAAACAAGAACAAATCATCAGCAAAACATAGGTTGATTATTTGCTGCTTCTCACATTTATTATGAAATTTAAATGAAGAGTCAATCCTGATCATATGATGCAGAATGCCCGTGAGAACCTCCATCACCAAAGTAAAAAGATACGGGGAGAGAGGATCACCCTGACGAAGCCCCCGGCTACCTTTAAAATACCCATGAACATTACCGTTTACGCAAACAGAGTACGAAACAGTAGAGACACACACCATGATCCAATTGACCATCTTGTTATTGAAACCAAAGCCAAGCAGGATATTTTTAAGGAACTTCCAATCAACTGTATCATAAGCCTTTTGGATATCAACTTTAAACGCACATCTTGGCGGACCAGAATTTCTATGATAATTGTGCATCAATTCTTGGGTTAACAGAATATTGTCAGAAATCTTCCTACCTGGAACAAACGCAGACTGGTTGATGCTGACAATATTATTCAAGGCCCCCTTCACTCTCTCCGCCAGAATCTTGGTAATGCATTTATAAATGACATTACAGCATGCTATCGGTCTGAAATCAGTGACAACCGATGGGGACGGAACCTTAGGCACTAGCACGATAAGAGTATGGTTTAACTCTCGGAGAAGATTTCCCGTGTCAAAAAAATCGATAATAGCCCTTGAGACATCATTACCAACAATGTGCCACGCACTCTTGAAAAACGCTGCCGTAAAGCCGTCAGGACCAGGAGCCTTGTCAATACCAATAGAGAACATGGCTTTCTTAACCTCATCTTCAGTAACCTGTCTACACATATAACTAGCAATATTCGGATCCAATACATTAGTAAATAAATCCGGAGCCGGATTCAGAGAAGTATCGCCCCTACAACCCAAAAATTTTTCATAATGATCAACGACAGCCTGATACACCTGATTACCCTCATGGATAACACCCCCAGTATCACGGATCACATCTATACGGCTCTGATGATTTTTGCTTTTAAGTGATGAGTGGAAAAAAGCCGTGTTCATATCCCCAGCTCGTAACCATTCTACCTTGGATTTCTGTTTCAGAAAACGCTCCTCATCCAATAAAGCTTCTTTGTATTCAGCACTTAAAGTAGTTTCCTCAACCCGAAGACTCTCAGAATCCGGATGCTTGTCAATAGAATTCTGAATGACATCAAGCTTCTCGCGGAGAGCCTCAACTTTTTTATGCAAGTTACCTTGCTTAAATAACAGTGCACGGAGAGGCTTCTTAAGAAGCCGAAGACGTTTAACAACACGGAACTGGTGCACTCCATTTATTCTAGTATCCCACACCCTCTTCACTATATCGCCAAATTCAGGTTTAAAAACAAGAAAGTTAGCGAATTTAAATGACCGATGTTTCAAGATGTCAGCATCTGGAAGCTTTAAGACACACGGGCAATGATCCGAAAGACGATATGGTTGGAAAAAAGCAACAGCATTCGGAAAATTGGTAACGAAAGAGGTATTACCAAGAACTCTATCAATCTTCTTAAGCAGCCCAATTCCCTTTTTCGGCTTCTGACTCCAAGTGAAGTGAAGACCGGTTCGATTAATATCCAGCATTTCGAGGTCATCTACACACTCTTGGAACTCTATCATACTACGAGTCACCGAAGAAGCCCCCATCGATTTATCCTCTAGATTTAACGCTGAGTTGAAATCTCCCATAATAACCCATGGATTATTGCCAACAAAACTTTTGTGCATAGAGAGATGGTGCCATAGCTCCCTTCGGGTCACATAATAATTAGCCGCATAAACAACCGAACAAAAAGCTACCTTGTTATCTTTCTTAAAAAATAGTTGTAAATGAACAACCTGATCAGTCTGAGACAGCACCATAACATCAAAGACAGCTGGATTCCAACCTATAATGATCCTAGTACCTTTGCTACATCGAGCTCCATTAGATGTCCAATCCCATGAGCGAAAAACAGAACGGCACACTTGACTCAGTCTACTAACATCAACATGCGACTCTAAAATTGCACACAAACTCAAACTATAGTCTTTAACAGCTTGTCGAACCTCCGTTTGTTTCAGAGGGCGGTTCAACCCCCTTACATTCCATGATGCAAGACTAACCATTATTAACCGGTGAAAAAGGAGTGCTTGCCCCTTGTTTAGTTACAGGTTTACTCGCGTCGTTAACCAGAAACTCATCCGTCTCGTTGTATATTTCCTGGACCTCATCATCATCCAAATCATCTTTCGTATCCCCTTGTCCGCTTCCACCAGCTTCATGGTCATTACTCGGATCATTTAACACATCAAAAGGGTTTCTTGAGAAGAAACTCGAAGATGGGGCTGATTTATTAGGCTCTCCACTGGTTTTTAACCCAACCGGACGGTACTCGAATCTCTGTTTTTGTTTGTTAACCGGAAACCCGGTCCTCTTTGCCGCTTTCCTAGCTTTTTTTTTTTTTTTTGGGTAAAGGGTTACCCCGGTAAATCTATTATAAACCGCAAATAAGTACAAGTAGTGAGGATGAATTCCACACTAGTTCATATACAGGACATGCCCCGTATATGTAAGCCAACAAATAAAAAACACCTAAGACATTCACATCAAACCTAGCCTACTACACATCATGCAAGATATCTAGTAGACAAAACAAAAACATAACCAAAATCTTCAACCGCCATCATCGAAAATGAAGTTCCCACAAAAGGGCAGCCCCTTTAAACGAACCGAATGCAAACTAACCATTGAATCTCTTTGTCGAAGAGGTGCTTGCCCCTGTTCTAGAAGACGAAGTATATGTACCCGCATCTTTGGTTTCATCATAAACAACTTCAACCCCATCCTCATCTAAATCCACATGAGTCTGACTACCCCTTTTGGCTCTCTCTTGCGTTGCAGCCCCACGTTCTCCAACACCCTCAAGAGTAGAAAACGGATTATGAGTTTTGATTTTATGGGAAGTAGAAACCTGCTGAGGCGCAACGGCCTTTTTCTTCCTATCCACCGGTCTGTACTCAAATTTTGGCTTTTGGTTATTAACTTGAAAGCCATTCTTCTTTGCACTTTTCTTAACCGGAACATCAGTGAAACCATCCTCGTCTACTGTTGGCCTCGATGTTGTGCCAATACGAGTAGGACATTCCACAGAGTCATGCCCAAACACACAGCAGTGAGCACATCTCGGAGGTTCCCATTCATACTCCACCCGAATAGTAACCGTAACATAATTGTTTCCATCCAAATCAGGAATAGCCATGGTTATATTACTTTTCAACTCTTGATCAGCTGGTATTTCAATGAGAGCCCTAGCATAGCTGCTCCGACCCCAAGCATCATTACACATATCAACAGTATACGAATCCAGCCGCACAGGAGAACCAATTTTTGAAGCCAGCATGCTTAACCCATCATCAGAATATGCCACTAGGGGAACGTCATGCAATTTCACCCAAACCGCGACGTTTTTAAACTCTTCTTTCTTAAGGCTGTTTGTAGGGGACCAAATGTTGAGAAACAAGGGTTTGTTACGAATCATCCAAGGACCCCCTTCAAGAACAGCGTCCATTCCCTTTCTATCTTCAAACTTGAAGAAGAAGAACCCATTTGAATTCATCATCGTTTTCTGAAGACCATGTTTCTTCCAATTTGTTCTCACAAAGTAATCAACAACCGGATATGCAATTCTATCCCCCAAGAAGTAACCATAAAGAGTATTAGCTAACCTGTTATTAACTTGACGAACAGAGTCAATAGGCAGCACTACATCCACACCCTCCAATGAGGCATCCGAGCTTAGCTTCCGAAAATTGACTTTCGGTACTTGGTTAGCCACTTCATTGGTTTTCCTAGCACTTTCCTCTTCACTATGAGCCTGGTTTGTATTACCAACCCGTTTAGGGCCATTCTGATCAACCTGTTTGTTTAGAACCACATCAGCATACAACTGTTGCTGTACTCGAGCATTTTCAACCTGTTCCTGCTTTCGGACACGAGCCGGGCTGACATCATTTAGCGGAAGCACAAATGATACCTTTCTCTTATCAAAAACCATTGCATAATCCTCATCAGGTGAATCCGAACAGCCAAGAACATAATCAGTATCATTTAGCGGAACCATGAACCGAACCTTCTTATTCCCCACTTCTGAAACGGTAGGGATTTGTGAATTCTGTCGTGGCTCAAAAGGTTTCCCATCAATGCTTCGAATCTTCCTCACAAAGACGTTTGAATCCTCCTCAGTTCGTTCATCCATTGATCAAACGTATGACGGCTGAAAACAAACCCTAAATCGTCCAAGAATTGAACCCGAAACAAAAGTTTGACACAATAACAGCCGCCTCAAACAAACCCTAATCAAACTGAAATAACCCCAAATCCACAATTACTGGTATTCGAGATCAATAATCAGCAAGAAAAACGTTGGATTACCGCCGCAACCGTAAACCCTAATCGAATTGAACGGAAAAGATGCAGCCGGTAAACCCTAATCGAATGAAACTTAATCTGAATTCAGAAACGATTGACAACCAAACCCTAGCGCACGTAACTCAATCTGATTTCAGATGATTTGAATCTAACGAAACGAATTAGGAATCCTTAGACACTAACCAGAATCGTTCAAGACCAAGTTGTGATTGAATCGGCTAGGGTTTCACGAATTCACCAAAGTCGCCCAGAGCTTCCCCATGGGACCATCTAGTCACACACCATGTCCAAAGCTTGATTCCCGAAATATTGACAATGAAGGCTCCGCTTTCCTAGCTTCCACATCCCTGAATCCATCTTTGTCTACCACTGGTTTTTTCGAATTCCCTTTAGAATTAGGAGCTTTTTGAGCTTTTGGAATATTGGCCGGAGCCTTCGTAACCTGCGTGACTTGCTTCGGACAATCCCCATCGTTATGTCCAAAGACCTTGCAAAGAGAGCATCGGTGTGGGCACCATTCATATTCCACGTACATCTTTACCTTAACAAACCCATCCCCTTCCAAATCTGGAACAGCAATCACAATCTCCTCCTTGCATTCATTATCTGCCGAGATTTCAACTAGAGCTCTCGCAAAGCTGCTCCGACCCCACGAATCTAAACACATTGAGGTAGTATAAGAATCTAACGCTATTGGTTAACCAATGGCTGTTGCAATCATGCTTAAACCATCCTCTGTATAAGCCGCAAGAGGAACCTCGTGAATTTTAACCCAAAGTTGCACCGACTTCACTTCCTTCTTTTCCAGTTTCGAGGATGGAGACCATACATTAAGAAAAAGCGGTTGTGAACGAATGATCCAAGGACCTCCTTTCATTGCATTCATCATACCATTCTCATTTGCAAATTTAAAGAAGAAGAAACCACTGGCATTCATCATAGACTTTTGGAGGCCAAATTTCTTCCAGTTGTTCCTCACGAAATACTCAACTACCGGGTAAGCAACACGATCACCAAGAAAGTATCCATATAACGTATTAGCAAGCTTATCTTTGACAACCCTAACAGATTCTTTCGGCAAAACTACATCACAGCCCTCCTGCTCTACCAGACTTGCAAGCGTTCGGAAATTAACCTTTCTAGCACTAGACGCCCCAATGGAATCCGCATACGATACCGGAGTCTTACCTGGATCCCTACGAACATTCTGACTTCCTTGCACACCAAGTTGATCACCCAAGACATCCATATCTGCCGTGGTAGACCCGAATACTCCACTAGGGTTTAAGTTCGATACTCCACTAGGGTTTGCATGGGATGCATTCATCGCCGCCACGTTAATCCCTCCACATGCAGTATTCAATTCGACCGGTTTAGAGATCTCCAACAACCCATCAAGAACCGAATGATTGTTGGTAGAGTAAATACCACGCCTAGGGAACATATTGTTACCCTCAATGTTCGTCACCCGCAAACCTATACCACGAATTGGAGGTGTTTTGTCTTCCGTCCCTGGAGTGCCTCCACCCTCCATCGTACCGTTTCCATCACTCCTACCCTCCATGCACACGTAACACCAAACAAAAACTCAGATTCAGCCACCAACCAACGAAAACAGAAAAACCCTAATCCTGAAACCCTAGTGCCGAAATCAAAATCCTTAACCCATTAATCCAGTGTATCAATCTAGCTAAATTAAACTCAGTTAACCGCGACCAATAACACCCAGATTAATCAGTCAGGACCTCAACAACAGCAACTATGGCGGCGATTATAGAAAGAAACGAAAAACCCTACTTAACAGATCGATTACTATTGCTAACTAGTTCGTTATAGAGATTGGATGAACAATCCTAATCACAGACTGTTATACAAACGAATCGCAATGAAAATTAGGGTTCATGATGCGCAAGAAATCGCCCAGGAGAGAGGGAGGGTTTTTTTTAAAAAAATTGATAAAGTTGCATTTCTGTTTCTGCTTTAAGAGAACAAGGTTTTAATTATGCTTTTGATATTGTTTTTTGGGTAAAGGGATTACCCCAGGTAAATTTTATAAATGCCAAAATAAGAACAAGGGCATGCCCGACAAGGACACACCAACTAGGCTTGACATACCAACGCCTAGGACAAAGGATAAACAAACACAACCCACAAACACAACCAACAAACCACAGCTAACACAAAACGGCCAACACTACACAAAGAACGACTAAACGAACAAAATCAGCTAGCCCGGATCATTTGTATCATTTGACCCGATCTTCCATGTCCTAAGGAGACTCTCAATACTTGATTGTCTTCGGAACTTGAACCCCATTAACCGTAAACGAACAGCTTCCTTGATTTTCTGAATAACCACTTTCTGATCAGCCAAAACATTGGAAAATAGGCAATTGTTTCTCTTTTGCCAGATGAAGTAAGTCGAGGCCGCAATAACCAGCTTGCATATAATATGATCCGTCTTCTTTGTACTTGCATTTCGTTCCATCCACGTCATAATGGATTGCCAAGAGCTATCAACATTACCCATTTGAACCATAGTCTTAACTTCATTCCACACTTTAGAAGCAAACGAGCACTGGAAGAACAAATGATCTCTAGAGTCTCGATTAGTTCTACACAACAGGCAACACATGAGGTTTAGATTTGTTGCACTTCCCGCCTCCCACGCAGCAAGCCGGTCTTGGGTTTTAAGTTTATTCTTTACAACTAACCATAAGTGAAAGGAATGACGAGGGATGCATTGAGAAAACCATACCCCATCAACCCAGGATACCTGATTCTGCCTACTCCGAATAGCATGCCACACTTCTGATGAGCAAAACGAACACGAGTTCCCATCCAAGTCTTTCCAAACCATACGGTCCACCATACCTTGCGTCAGTTGAGGAGCATTTAACCCAATTAAAACCGGGTATAAATCATACCAAGCTTGCGGCCATCTCCAGTTTCCGTTTTCATCCACTAGATCCAAAATAGAAGAAGAGATGTTGAAGCCTGCATTAGTTATTCTCCGGGGCGATATGAAAGAGCTTAGCGGACTAATTTGACACCAATTATCCCACCAGACATTTGTTTGAGCCCCACTTCGAACAACCTTCCAGATAAAAGGCCTGACAACACTACGAAGAGACAAGATTTTCCTCCATCCCCAGCTCATGTTTTTTTTTGGGTAAAGGGTTACCCCGATGATTTTATATATGCACAATAAAAGCAAGTAGTGAAGCAAAACCTTCACTAGTTCAAACATGAGACATGCCCCATGAATGTAAACCAAAACATCAACACAAATCAACCAAACACAAACCAAAAAACCCCACTAGACTAAACAGCTAGACAAGCTCAAAAACGATAAACAAGTTAGCCTCCATCATCGTTGACATTAGCTCCCCCAATTCCCCAATCTTCAAGCAACCTCCTAGTCCTCAAACAATCCTTGAACTTAACTCCCATAAGCTTGAGTCGTATCGTCTCCACAATTAAGCCACAAATGATATCCGGAGGTCTCGTTTGGTTCTTGAAAAGCCTAGCATTTCGCTCCTGCCAAATAAAATAAGCAACCGTAGCAACCAGCAACTTGCTGACAAACATGGCCGCTGACTTGGAACGAACTCGAACTAGCAGCCAATCCATAATATCGTTCCAAGTGGCCTTAACATCGCCCATACCCGCTTTATGGCGAACATTATCCCATATGTGCGTTGAAAACTTGCACTCAAAAAACAAATGGTTATGAGAGTCTATGTTCGCGAAACACAGCACACAACACATCATGTTCATATTCTTCCGTCTAGCTAAATCCCACTTAAGAATTATATCT
This sequence comes from Helianthus annuus, assembly GCF_002127325.2. Classification (NCBI taxonomy): domain Eukaryota; kingdom Viridiplantae; phylum Streptophyta; class Magnoliopsida; order Asterales; family Asteraceae; genus Helianthus; species Helianthus annuus. The sequence goes on along the minus strand of NC_035447.2, from coordinate 164,543,094 downwards.
TGGGTCAACAGCTTACGGCGAACGATTAACCACATAAGGAATGCATGTTTAGGGATACACTGATGAAACCAAACGAGTTTGACCCAGTTGACCTCCTGTTCTTTAAACCGAATTGAGTGCCAAACATTTGAGGAGGAATACTGAAGAAGCTCATTCCCATCCTTCCAATACATCTCGTCCCTCGCATCTGGGTTAAGCGTGAAACGGTCCAGTTGAATTAAGACTGGAAAAACATCCCTCCAAGCGATCGGCCAGGTCCAAGACCCATTCTCATGAATATCTATAAGCTTAGCATCCAAACGAAACCCTGCATTAGAAATAGTTCTTGGAGACAAAAAGTTCGAAAGAGGGCCAACGTCATTCCATGTATTATACCAAGCTGAAATACTCCTACCATCCCCCACTTTCATCCATATGTGATTCCTAATCATAGGCCGAAGCTGGAGAAGTTTTCTCCAACTCCAACTACAATTTGCAACCTCTTTGCAAGCCCAAAAGCTTCGATCTTTAAGTCTATACGAATAAATCCAGCTAACCCATAAAGACTCCCGCTTATTCAGAATGCTCCAGATATGGGAAACCATAAGGGCTTTGTTAAAATCATCGAGGCGACGAAGACCCAAACCGCCTTCATACTTAGGAACACAAACCGATTTCCAAGAAACTTTAGCCTTCCCCCTATGGAATGTGCTCTCCTGCGACCAAAGGAAGTTCCGCATCTTGGCTTCTAACTCCTTGATAATTCTGGCCGGCAATATAAAAACAGATGACCAATAAACATGCATGGCCGAAAGAACCGAAGAAATAAGTTGCAATCTACCAGCAAAAGATAAGAATCTATTCCGCCAATTCATGATCCGACTGTCAAGTTTCTCCAACAGCACACTGCAATCTTTAAACAAAAGCCGAGAAGAAATTAACGGCACCCCCAAATACCTGACCGGAAGCGAACCCTCCTCAAAAGGCAAAATATCCAAAATAGAGCTTTTGGCCTGAGTTGTCACATTGCAGAAAAAAGTTGTACTTTTCTGAGAACTAGGGATTAGACCAGACATGTTAGTGAAAGAGGTTAAAGATCTCATAATACAAGAAGCTGACCTCACATCCCCCCGAGCAAACAGAAAGAGATCATCTGCAAAGCACAGATTAATAATCCGTTGTTTCTCACATCGATTATGGAACTTGAATGATAAGTCTCGAGAAGCATTTTGTTGCAGAATACATGTCAATACCTCCATGACCAGCGTGAACAAGTACGGGGATAACGGGTCGCCCTGTCTTAGACCACGCTTGCCTCTAAAATAACCATGGACATCACCGTTGACACAAATAGAATATGATGTTGTCTTCACACAAGTCATAATCCAATCAACCATTTTACAATCAAAACCAAACCCGATGAGGATATCCTTGAGGAACCGCCAATCAACGGTATCATATGCTTTCTGAATGTCCACTTTGAAAGCACATCGAGGGGGACCATAATCTCTATGATAATTGTGCAAAAGCTCTTGCGTTAAGAGGATATTATCAGAAATTTTACGCCCCGGGACAAAGGCTGATTGATTTATACTAACAATACCATTGAGAGCACCTTTAATACGATCAGCCACTATTTTACTTATGCACTTATACAACACATTACAGCACGCTATAGGCCGATAGTCAGTAACCAGCGAAGGCGTAGGCTTTTTGGGTATGAGAACAATAAGAGTATTATTGATTTCACGAAGCATCTTACCCGTGACAAAAAAATCCTTGACGGCTCGAATAACATCACTCCCAACGATCTGCCATGCGCTTTTAAAAAACGCAGCCGAATACCCATCTGGCCCCGGGGCCTTATCATTTCCAATAGCAAACATCGCCTTCCTAATGTCCTCATCCGTGACCGAACGCACCATATGAGAAGCATCATGCTGATTCAATTTCTTTGTAAACAAATCTTCTGTAATGGATAAAGAAACATTACCTTCACTACCAAGAAATTGCTCATAGTGTTGCACAAACGTTTTTTGAACGTCCTCTCCCTCCATTAACACCCCCTCCGAGTTCGTTATAACGTCAATTCTATTTAAATGATTCTTACTCTTCAAAGTAGCATGGAAAAACTTGGTGTTAGCATCACCCGCCATCAACCAATGAACTTTGGACTTCTGCCTTAAGAACCGTTCCTCATCCAAAGAAGCTTCAAGGAACTCTTCACTAGTTTTGGCTTCTTGCAATCTTAGATCAGCATTCAATGGATCACTATCAATGTCCCGTTGTAATAGATCCAGTTTTCCACGCAACTCCACCACTTTTTTGTGTAAATTCCCTTGGCTAAACATAAGATTTCTCAATGGGCGTTTCAGCAACTTCAGCTTTTTAACCACCTGAAATTGATCAACCCCATCAATATGCGTCCCCCAAGCTTCCTTCACAATATCCAAGAAGCCTGATTTATGAACTAAAAAAATTGCAAACTTAAACGTTAAACGCCTAGTTCCACAATCGACCGGAATTTTAAGCAGAGACGGGCAATGATCCGACATTCCATACGGCTGAAAGAACGCAACCGAGTTCGGAAACTCAGACACAAAAGGGGTATTACCCATGACACGATCAATTTTCTTTAGAAGGCCAATACCCTTTTTAGGCTTTTGGTTCCATGTAAATTGAAACCCCGAACGATTAATATCAAACATCTCAATGTTAGCGACACACTCTTGAAAATCTCTCATACCAATGGAGACTTGCGAAACTCCCATAGACTTATCCTCCAGATTAAGAGCTGAATTAAAATCCCCAAGAATTACCCACGGCCTATCCCCAACAAACACTTTATGCACATTAAGTTGATGCCATAAATCTCTCCTTGTAACATAGTAGTTGGCTGCATATATGACCGAACAGAAGAGGCTCTTTTTATTGATTTTAAACATCAACTGAAGATGCATAACCTGATCCGTTTGAGCAATAACCATAACATCAAAGACACTTGGATCCCAACCAGTGATTATCCTAGTACCCTTGTTGCACCTAGACCCATTCGAAGTCCAATCCCACCCCCGAAAAACCGAGCTACACACCTTACGTAAGTTATCCATATCAACATGCGACTCCAAAATGGCACAAAGACTCAACTTGTTACTATGCATTACCTGTCGAACCTCCTTTTGTTTAAGAGGGCGGTTCAACCCCCTAACATTCCAAGCGGCGAGACTAACCATTGGAAACTTGCGTAGAAGGAGTGCTTGCCCCTTTATTGCGAATCACCTTTTCCGTGCCCTCCATGAGGTATTCATCAGTTTCATTATAATTTTCTAGCACTTCCTCATCTTCTTCAGAGTCCTCTACGTTCCCACCAGCACTCTTACTACTCTCCCCTTTATCCAAACTTTCATCATTCAAAGGCTCAAACGGGTTACGAGACGAATAAATACCCCCAACGGTTTGGAACTCGTTCCATCAGTACGTTTGGTGTTAACAGGTCTATACTCGAATTTAGGCTTTGGTTTGTTGATTTGAATGCCAACTTTCCTAGCAACCTTCTTGGTAGGAACCCCTGAAAAGCCATCCGCGTCCACTCTAGCCACTTCCTTACCTTTCCGACTTCCTTGCATTACCGGTTTACCACCTTGATCTTGATTAACATTGGTCATCGGTTTTCTTGGGTTCTTAGGACACACCTCATCAGAATGCCCAAACACACAACACCTCGAACACCTGTGAGGGCACCATTCGTATTCAACATACATTGTCTCCTTGATAAAACCCTCCCCCTCCAAGACCGGAATAGCCAAGGTGATCTCCTCTTTCAATTCTTTATCAGCAGATAATTCAATCAGGGCTCTCGCATAGCTACTTCTACCCCAACTATCAATACACATCGTAGTTGTATAAGAATCCAGATGCTTCGGTTCACCAATAGCAGTGGCAATCATGCTAAGTCCATCCTCGGTGTAGGCAGCTAAAGGAACTTCATGAATCTTGACCCACACTTGGACTTTAGTGACTTCCTTCTTTTCCAGTTTCATCGACGGTGACCATTCGCTTAGAAAAATAGGTTGGGATCGGATTATCCACGGTCCTTCCTTTAAAACATCCAACATTCCTTCCCGGTTCGCAAACTTAAAAAAGAAAAAACCAGTAGCATTCATCATAGACTTTTCTAACCCAAACTTTTTCCAATTGTTACGCACAAAATACTCAACTACAGGAAAAGCAATGCGATCTCCTAAAAAGTAACCAATCAGCGTGTTAGCTAGCTTATCCTGAACCACTCGAACCGACTCTTTCGGTAGAACAATATCACAATCATCATGTTTCCCCGAGCAACTCAAAGTCCGGAAGTTAACCTTTCTAGTATTCTGGTTTGTGACTGAATCAGCATAAGTCCTCGGTTTACTGTTTTTATCCTCCATATTCAGCCTAGTACCCATATACGTACCTTCCGCATCCCTACGATCATCAGACTTTAGAGAACCCTCATCCACAGGAGTAGTAACTTTCAACAATTCATCAATAACATTAATGTGTCTTGGTTCCTTCGGATCATTCTGATTAACCCCTCGTCTAGGCATTACCGGATTACCTTCAGAAGTTAACGGCCTCCCCTCAAAACCCTTCCCAATACTAACAGGTTGTTGAGCAGAAGCCGGCTGCCGAATAAACACATCTCCATGCAGCCGTTCTGAAAACGATTTGAATCCTAAATCCTCCAACCCAGTATCTCGATTATTATCCATGCACAAATCTGAAGCAAGTCGGCAGTATCATGCAATGTAAAACAACCAGTGAAACTCAAAACAACCCGTAGCGACAAAGCAAACTAAAACCCTAATTGAAACGAAAAGAAACAAGAACCCTAATTCCAACTTCAAAAGATTAGAAACCAGGATTGAAGTCTAGAACCTTACTCAGAAGGATCGACAACACCCCAATACCTAACCCAGATCGATCAAAATTAAGGTTAACGATGAAGAACTAGGGTTACTGGAGAAGTCGCCAATGTCGCCTAGGGTTTTCCATTCAGGAGAGATCACAAACCTGGTTATGGGTAAGTTTCTTCTCGATGATATTTATGTTATCCCCAGCTCATGTTACCTTTGCTATTGATATCCCAAAAACTCCTACCCTTCAATTTGTGTGTATGAATCCATTGAACCCAAAGAGACTTCCTATTAACCAGAATGCTCCAGATGTGATTAGTCATAAGAGCCTTATTCACATCCGAAATACACTTTATGCCTAAACCACCCTCACTCTTCGGCAAGCAAACATCAGCCCAAGGAACTTTGGCCTTCACTCTACTCAGATTGTTACCATTCCATAAGAACCGACGCATAAGCTTCTCGAGGTCACTGATGATCCTAGACGGAATAATAAAGACGGACGCCCAATAGATATGCATGGCTGATAAAACGGAGTTAATGAGTTGTAACCTGCCAGCGAACGAAAGAGACTTATTCAACCAGCTATCAATTCTCTTCTCCATCCGATCTAGAAGAGGTTTGCAATCTTTATAAGCTAACTTGGTTGAGATTAACGGGACCCCCAGATACCTGACCGGCAACATCCCTTCCTGAAAAGGCATGATCCGAAGAATATCCTGTTTAACAGTAAGCGGCACATTACAGAAATAAGCTGTGCTTTTTGTTGAACTTGGAACTAAACCAGAAAGATTCGTAAATTTCTCAGTCGCATCACGAACCCTCTTCACCGAAATAACATCCCCATGCACAAAAACGAATAAGTCATCAGCAAAAGAAACGTTGATAATCTTCTGCTTAACACAGTTAGCATGAAATTTGAACATGGTGCTAGGATGAGCCGCTTGTTGTAGAAGCAAAGAAAGAACCTCCATAATCAGTGTGAATAGATATGGCGACATAGGGTCACCTTGCCTCAGGCCCCTCCTACCCCCGAAAAAGCAATGCAGATTACCATTAATACTGAGGGAGTAAGTTGTCGTGGTTACACAAGCCATAATCCACGCAACCATCTTTTGGTGAAACCCAAATCCTCGCAAAACATCCTCCAAAAACGCCCAACTAACGGTATCATAAGCCTTTTGGATATCTATTTTGAACGCACATCTAGCCGGACCCCTATTTAAATGGTAATTGTGCATCAACTCCTGAGTAAGCAAAATATTATCAGATATCTTCCTACCCGGAACAAAGGCCGACTGGTTAATACTAACCAAATCCTCCAAACTCCCCTTCAATCTATCTGTAATTATCTTGCTGATACACTTGTATAAGACATTACAGCAAGAAATAGGACGATAATCAAGAACTGAATCCGGAGTCTCCACTTTTGGAATCAGAGCCAAAATAGTATGATTGAGTTGTTTAAGGATCTTACCATTATCAAAAAACTCTAAAATAGCCACAGAGATTTCCTCACCCACAATATCCCACGAGTGTTTAAAAAAGGCAGACGTATAACCATCAGGCCCCGGAGCTTTATTTTCGCCAATACTAAACATAGCCTTCTTGACTTCATCACGAGTCACCTGTCGAACCATATTCTCCACAACAGCAGGACTAAGCACATTAACAAACAAATCCTCCTGATCGAAATGACTAACTTGATCCTCCTTGCCCAGAAAATTCACATAATGGTCAACTAGGGCAATCGGCACATCTTCACCCTCAAAACGATTACCAGCCACATCCCTAATAGAATGAATTTTTGATCTAGCATTCCGACATTTCACACTATTATGGAAGAAAGCAGTGTTTGAATCCCCGGCACATAACCATTCCACTTTGGCCTTTTGTTTAAGAAAACATTCCTCATCATACGCCGCTGATTTGAATTCTTTTAAGTATTCAGCTTCCATATTTCTCAGCTCTCTATTAAGAGGATTCACATCAATCATTTTTTGGACTTCATCCAATTTACTTCTCAACTCAGCCACTTTGTCATGCAGATTACCTTGTCGAAACAAAATTCTCCACAACAACGGCTTCAGATTCTTGAGTTTGTTAGTAACCGAATACATAGCCACCCCCCTAATCGTTTTTCCCCATTCCTGCTCAACCGAGGACCTGAATTCTGGTTTAGACGTGATAAAGTTTGCAAATTTAAAAGGTTTTGGCTTAGCCTTCGTAGACTTTCCCATCTTTAGAATACACGGAGTATGATCCGAAACACGGAAAGTATGATAAATAGCAAAAGCATCCGGACATGTCTCTAGGAACTTCATATTACCCATCACCCGGTCAATCTTTTTCATCAACCCAATACCTTCCTTCGGTTTCTGGTTCCACGTAAAATGCAACCCATGACCCATAATATCAACCAACTCCGTAGCCTGAACACAATCATAAAACTCTCGCATACTAATAGTTTGAGTGGACGAACCGCATATAGAGTCTTCGTGATGCAGCGCTGAGTTAAAGTCTCCCATGACTACCCATGGCTTATCATGACATAAGCCCTTGTGCTTGCACAAATTATCCCAAAGCCCTCGTCTATCCTGATAATTATTCTTCGCGTACACAAATGAACAAAAGAGAACTTTCATACAGACCTTGTACCGCAGTTGAACATGAATAACCTGGTCCGTTTGAGACAGAACCATGACATCAATATCATCCGCATTCCACCCCAAAATTATTCTAGTGCCACGATCACACAAGCTACCATTAGACGTCCAACTCCAATTTCTAAAGACCCCTTTACAAACTTTATCAAGCTTCATGATATCAACATGAGATTCAAGAATGGCACAAACGACCAACTTATTTTCCGACATAAGAATCCGAACCTCTTTTTGTTTCAGGGGTTGGTTCAAACCCCTAACATTCCACACAGCAATGCTATCCATTCAAACTGTCTTGACCGGGAGTGCTTGCCCCCTCAGATTTATCTTTGCTGTTATCATTCCTCATAAACTTAGACATTTCAGTAGGAATCAACTCCACTACCTCATCATCAATGTGCACTTGGCTCCCGCTAGCATTATTCATACTCGGTCTTGTTTCCACCCCTTCATCAGGGTTTAAGTCCTCCACATTTCCATCATTCTTTGAAAGCACCTCAAACGAGTTCTTTGTACTAACGTTACTAGTTTTATCATTATTCAGCACATCATCTTTTGTACCTGAAGTACTCGGCCCTGTTGTGCTCGTTTTAGGCTTATAGATAAGCTTCGGCTTTTGGTTTTTCTGCACTGGTCTCAGTTTAATTGTTTTCCTCCTGTCCGAAATAAAACCCTCATCATCAATAACCACTTGGTTCTTTTTGCTTTGAACATTCTTACTACAGTTTTGGTCATTATGTCCGAATACACAGCACAAAGAGCATCTTAATGGTTTCCATTCATATTCCACATCCACTCTTTCCATTAAATATCCATCCTCATCAAGTTTCGGAATAGCAATAGTGATATGATCTTTTATCTCACTCTCCGCATTGAGTTCAATTAGAGCCCTGGCAAAGCTACTCCTCCCCCAGTTCTCAACACACATGTCCGCAGTATAAGAATCTAATCTCTTTGGAACTCCTAATTTTGACGCTAGTAAGCTGAGCCCATCATCCGTGTAAACAGCTATCGGTACATTATGTAACTTAACCCACACCGGAACCGATTTAATACCCTCTTTTTTAAGGCTTATAGATGGGGACCAGACGTTCAGAAATAAAGGCACCTTCCTGATTAGCCACGGCCCCCCATCCAGAACCTTATCCATACCCTCCTTTGACTCAAATTTAAATAAAAAGAAACCCGAAGAGTTCATCATCGCTTTAACGAAACCAACTTTTGACCAGGCATTCTTTGCATAATAATCCACTACCGGAAAAGGAAGCCTATTCCCCAAGAAATAACCAAACAAAACATTGTCAAGTTTTTCCTGAGCTTTTCTAATTACCTCGCGAGGAATAACTACATCCGCATCCTGAACCTTTTCCGACCCTTCTAGCTTCCTGAAGTTTACTTCCCGCTTCAGCGATACCTTTTGCTTAACCATATCAGCATACGACCCAGACTTGGTGCTACTTTCCGGATTATCATCAAGGATCTGATCAATACTACTCTGGAGCTGGACTGGAACAGTAATCTTCTCAAGCTCGTCAATAACATTAATCGGTTTCGGCTCCTGATCATTATTCCTTATAACCCCACGTCTCGGAGCTAACGGATTGCCATCAATGTTAATACTCCTGCCAGAAAAACTCTTCGTACCATACATTTTACCACCAATTTCCCCAACTCTGTCAACATTACTTTTAATCGGGGCCGTTGACGACTTCCCATACGCATTACGGTAATCAGCATTCAAAGATGGTGGTATCCAATAAGTGTCATTAATGTCCGGTGGTTCAGAACTCATCTTCTTAGAAAACTAATCACATGCACACGTAAAAATTAGCTAAATAGATTAGACAAACCCTAATCAGCCGCCAAAAGAATCCTGCGCGAATCAAGAACCCTATCCGCAAATAGACAAGAACTCGAGAAGGAAACAATCTTGAGTAGATGGAAACCCTAATCCGCCACCAATCAGCAAGAATCAACGAACCAGACTAATGAAAACAAGATCAACCAGAACGATTTGGCAGTAAACCCTAGTAGCAGAAAAACGAAAAGAAGCAAACCCTAAACCTGATTTCAAAAGATTAGGAACCACGGTAGAAGTCTAGAAACCTTACTCAGAAGGATCGACAACACCACAATTGCTAACCCAGATCAATCAAGAATAAGAACAGAATGAACGAACAAAACTAGGGTTTCTTAGGAGAGCCAAAATCGCCCAGAGCCTCACACCAAGTTCACTGCTACATATAGCTTTTGATATTGTTAATGGTAGCATTTCTGCATTTTTAAATGGTGTGTTCTATTTCGAGGCTAAGCCTCACAATGGTGTCTATGAAATAGATACTTCTAACAGTAGATCAAATAATATAGTATGCTCTCTTTCCTCTAAACGTGTTAAAACTAGCTTTAATCAAACATATCGTTGGCATTGTCGTCTTTGCCATATTAACATCAATCGCATGAGGAAGCTCCAGACCGCAGGGATTCTAGAATCCACGGGTCAGGAGACTTATGATTTATGCGAATGTTGTCTAAGTGGCAAGATGAGTAAGGTCCCTTTTACCGGAACTAGTGAAAGGGCCAAAGACCTGTTAGGACTCATACATACTGATGTATGTGGTCCATTCAGGACTATGTCAAGGAACGGGGAAAGATACTTCGTTACATTTACTGATGATTATAGTAGATATGGATATGTTTATCTTATGAAGTTTAAACATGAAACCTTTGAAAAGTTCAAAGAATTCCAAAATGAAGTACAGAATCAACTAGGGAAAACGATTAAGGCACTTCGATCCGATCGAGGTGGTGAATATATTAATCAAGAGTTTGATGAACATCTTAAGAAGTGTGGGATTATATCCCAACTAACTCCACCCGGAACACCACAACTCAATGGTGTGTCTGAGAGGAGAAATCGAACCTTATTAGATATGGTTCGATCAATGATGTGTCGTACAAACTTACCACACTCCTTTTGGAGTTATGCTCTTGAAATTGCTACACGTCTTGTTAATATTGCTCCTACTAAAAAGGTAGAAAAGACACCATATGAGATGTGGCATGGTAAACCACCTAAAGTCTCTTACCTTCGCATATGGGGATGTAACGCGTATGTTACCAGTGAGTCTTCGGACAAACTTGATCCTCGCGGTGAAAAAGTTGTTTTCATTGGATATGCATACCCGGTTGGTTATTATTTCTATAATCCTGCTGAAAATAGAGTTTTCACTAAGCGTCGAGGAACATTCCTAGAGGATGAGCTTATGGCGCGAGGAATTGGAGATAATCTTGTGGATCTTGAGGAAATTCGAGAACCACAACTTGATCAACCAATAGTCGAATCTGCCTCTCAACAAAATGTTGTTGGACCTGAACCTGATAGGATTCAGGAATCTGATGTAACACTAGGCATCCGCAGAAGTACGAGGGATCGTCATGAACCTAATCGGTATTCACCTGATAGGTACGTCTTGATAATAGATCAAGAAGAGCCCTCGACCTACAAAGCTGCAATTTCAGGTAACGAATCTGAAAAATGGCTCGAAGCCATGGGCGTCGAGATGCAATCCATGTATGACAACCAAGTTTGGGATTTGGTTGAACTTCCTCCCGAATGTCGGACTGTAGGAAGTAAATGGGTTTTCAAGTTGAAAACAGACATGGATGGAAATGTGCAAACCTATAAGGCTCGTTTGGTTGCTAAAGGTTTTACTCAGACTCAAGGAGTTGATTATGAGGAAACCTTCTCGCCAGTAGCCATGCTTAAGTCTATTAGGATTCTACTTGCCATAGCCGCGTATTATGACTACGAAATATGGCAAATGGATGTCAAAACCGCGTTCCTAAATGGACACCTTACAGAAGATGTCTATATGGAGCAACCTGAAGGTTTTGTAGATCCTAAGAATCCTCATAAAGTTTGCAAGTTGAATAAATCCATTTATGGATTGAAACAAGCATCTCGAAGCTGGAATCTTTGTTTTGATCAGAAAATCAAACAGTTTGGTTTCATTAAAAACGAAGATGAGCCGTGTGTTTACAAGAAGGCAAGTGGGAGCTCTATTACTTTTCTAATCCTGTATGTAGATGACATACTTCTCATTGGAAACGATATCCCAATTCTGCAGGATGTTAAATCCTGGCTTGGTAAATGTTTCTCAATGAAGGATCTTGGAGAAGCTGCTTATATTCTAGGAATAAAGATTTATAGAGATAGATCTAAGCGGCTACTTGGACTTAGTCAAAGTACATATATTGATAAGGTCATTCGACGTTTTTCAATGCAAGATTCCAAGAAGGGTCTCTTGCCAATGGCTAGTGGAACCGTACTAAATAGTCATCAGTGTCCCAAATTGGACAAAGATAAAGAGGATATGAAAAAGGTTCCATATGCCTCTGCTATCGGTTCCATCATGTATGCCATGTTATGTACTAGACCGGACGTATCGTTTGCTCTGAGTTTGACTAGCAGATATCAACAAAATCCTGGTAAAAGTCACTGGATTGCTGTGAAAAATATCCTAAAGTACTTAAAAAGAACTAAGGATATGTTTCTGATATTTGGCGGTTTGGAAGAAGAGATGAGAGTAAAGTGTTACACTGATGCAAGCTTCCAAACGGATCGTGATGATTCACGATCTCAGACAGGCTATGTTTTTACTTTAAATGGTGGTGCTATAACTTGGAAGAGTTCTAAGCAAAGCGTGGTGGCCCAGTCGACCACTGAATCAGAATATATAGCGGCTTCAGAAGCTGCTAAGGAGGCTGTTTGGATGAAAAAGTTCATTGCTGATCTCGGAGTTATACCAAGCATACAGAAGCCTATCGAGATATTTTGCGACAATACAGGTGCAATTGCTCAGGCAAAGGAACCAAGGTCGCATCACAGCACGAAGCATATTCTCAGAAAATTCCATTACATACGGGAAGTTTTGGAAAGAGGAGACATCGTAGTAGAGAAAATTGATACTGATCAGAATCTAGCGGACCCGTTTACTAAGCCTATACCTCAAGTGAGACACGAGAAGCATGCTGATTGTATAGGTCTTAGATATGCTAGACAGTGGGTATAATTTTGTAATTTAGTAATTTGGTGCATTTTGAACTGTAAACAGTATTTTATGTTTATTTGAATTTAATGGTTGAATGTCTTTTAAACTATTATATTTGTGTTCAAATATTAGTACGTTAAGTATCTATGAATATTGTATTCTAAAAATGTCCATAGTCTATCAGATTCGTGAGAACCAATCTGGTAAAAGACTATTGTGAATTAGATGGTTGATCCATATAATGGATACTCAAAGTGTTGAGAACCATATTCATTGATATGATTAGTTGAATCATATTGGGCGTAACTCGTTTCAAAATGATCTTCATAGATCTTAGTCATAAGACATTTTGAATAGGTACGATCATTGTATCCTTAGACCTGCGGTGCATACTAGAACTAACTTAAATGGATGGTTGCTCTTTGATTCTATCTAACGCTGTACGTAACTGGTAGTAATAAGGATAGTTTTGGGAATGATCTGAAGTTTAGTGGGAGTTGTTTGTAGCCAAAGGGATCTGTACTTCTATACTTAGAAGAAAAACACTCTGGCGCCTTTCGTTGATTTGAACTGGTGTTAAACGCGTGGCCACGCTCGAACTAGTAATAGTTTGATAAACCACTTCAAATCAGGAACGAAATTAGAAATGGTTGAATGATATGTGAGAATGAATTGGATCCATGTCTCATGTTCAACAAGTGTTCAATACAGAGGGATAAATGAGTCGATAACCAGGGCTATAATATTTGCATAACCAAAGGTTTGATTAGTGCAAAGAATTAGTTGACATAAATTTGTCATACCTTGCCGGGGGCAATATGATGCAGCTAGGCACCCACTATTGACTACATTGAAACTTAATCGGCCAATCGACCAAGTGGGAGATTGTTGGATATGATGTTCAATTGTCGATTATAATTCAACGTTGTCGTCAAGGTACGACCCAAAGAGTTACACTTTGGGCAACGAACATGTAACGGTGTTTTAATCGTTAATCACCGGATCACGAAATCAAGCGTAATAAAAGAAACGGGTAATTATTTGGAATAATTACGGAGAGCTGAAATTAATAAGATTTATTATAACTAATTTGTTATTTATAATAAATTGTGCATATATATAATATATTGTTAATTATGAGATAATTAATAAAATGAGATTCTGTTTGAATTTAATTACGGTTTTAAATACCAAACAATCTCATTAGATATATATATATATATATATATATATATATATATATATATATATATTAATTGGTTGGACACATTAATAACTATCCTATTGTTATTTGGAATAGGATACAATTGAGAGTTTGTTTACTAATCTCCACATTATTCTCTATTAGATTAATATATATGCTTCTTAGTTCATTTAAAGAAGAGAATATATATAATAGAAATCATAGGCAGCAAACAGAACTCTCAAAACAATTAATTTATAGCTCCTGGATGCTTTTCAAAAGGTTTTGCGAAGGAGATACACGACTCTTTTCAGTCCAAAGCTGAATTCTTATATTTTATTACGCAAAAGGTAAGTATAGTTTTGAACTTTATTTTCTTTAGATTTAGGTTTCGTTTGAAATCGTTTCAAACGAACAAATCAAAATTCGTGGTCAACGATCATCTAGCGAGATCGTTCGTTGAACCAAGGTGTCTTTCTTGGATGTCACGATTCTTTAATTTTAATATAACCTATTTTGATTGTAATGAGATCACTGGTGGAATCGGTTAAGAACCGAACCTCGTGTACATGTTTTCCGCTGCGCTCAGTTTGTTTGACAAATTGAGTAATAATTATTTTCTAAAAGTTACACGAAATTTCCAACAGAATTTCAGGTTGTAGGGGGCAAGAAGAAGAAAGTGAACAACCAAGGCATCCACATGAAAAATCAGAAGCCTAAGGTAGTTTACAGGCCAGTTGTTAACCCTAAACCAAAATCGTCCTTAAAGAGCCCGATGCAGAATCAGGTTTCAACGTCTAACCCGTTTGACATTCTGAGGGATGATACTGGTAATCAGGGAGGTTCTACTGTGGGTCGTGTGGAGAAGAAACAGTCGAGTAACAGGCAGGAATCGGATGAGGAGGAGGTTGAAGAAGTATACAATGAAACTAGTGCATTTATGACATCGGGTACTCATCCTTCTTCTTCGAAAGCAGGGGTAAGCACCTCTTCTACCAAGTTCTCTAATGGATAGGCTGTCTGCTATTCGTCTGAAGGGGCTGCTGTTTTGTGGCTTCTTTATTTTCGATGATGGTGGTTGAGGATTATGTTTTATGGTTTTGCATTTTTGTCTACTAGATGTCGTGTCATGATGTATAGTAGACTAGGTAATGGGGTGTTTTAGGTCTTTGGTTTTTGGTTTTTGTTTTGGTTTACATATAAGGGGCATGTACTGTATATGAACTAGTGTGGAACTCATCCTCACTACTTGTACTTATTTGCGGTTGCATTTTAATAGAATCACCGGGGTAACCCTTTACCCAAAAAAAATAAAAATAAAAATAAAACGTATTGTGTTTGCATGTGTTTGTGTTTGGTTGCATTGCATGAAACTTAAACCGTTCAATGCATGACTCGACGAATCAAGTGATTCGCCATGACCCGATCTCGACGAAACAAAGCCTGTTTCGCCAACTTGATCTCAACGAAACAAAGTCTGTTTCGCCGGCCCATCAGATTCGTCAAGCCCATTAGGGCCCAGGACCATTATACGCGTATAAGTTATACGGAACCACTCCCTCCGCCACACTTTAGCTAAATCAGAAAAACCCTAGAGCTCTCCTGTGCATCGTCGGCAGCCCCCATCATCCGAGAGTTCATCTTTTTCCGTCCGTATTACTCGCTTAGTTCCGGTTAGTTATTGTTAGTGATTATTAGATTATGAATTGTGAATTGTTGATAAACACCATGCTGAATCTGTGAATGCATGACTGTCATGATTTCTTATTAACCATAGATAGAGATTAGGGTTTGTAAAGATGATCCAATGGTGGATGTTTATGGCATTAACGATTGATTTATGTTTAACCGTGATGTATGTTGTTGTCAAACTGAATGAGTGGTTGATCAATGAAACTGGGTTACTGATATTGTTAATCCGATACTATGATTTTATGTGAATGGGCCGAATATTCTTGTCGATCTGATGATTTCGTGTTAGAACTATGTTACCGATGTCCTGAATATATTGTATGATTTCTGTATGATTGTTGTGTGTCGTTGCAACGGCTGACTAGGGTTTCTGTGTTGATACTGTAAATGATCGGCATGATTGACGTAATTGAAATTTGACGTAACTGATGTTCGACGTAACTGACTTGTTTAGCGAAACAGAACTCTCGGCGAAACAGAATGTGTTTCGCCAAGGGTTATCGACGAAATAGAATCTTGTTTCGCCAAAGGGTGATTGACGAAACAGAGTATGTTTCGTCAATCTGCGTTTCGCCGACTTGAATACCTTGCACAGTAACCTGACTTAACTCTGTTAGAAGTTAACTGGATAGATTAACTGCTGTTAAGTGATATGCATGACTTGTATGATATTGAATACATGTTTTGTACTTCTGTGATTATACCTATACGTGAACAATTTGGATATAAACTGATCATGTACACATCCGTACTCTAGGACTTGATTGATAAACTGTGAGCACATACTTAGCATACCGAGCAAACCAAGGTGAGTTCACACAGCCAAGGCATGGGGTTCCTAGGGTGGGAATGGGATTTTGATGATTTATTCGTACATACTTAATTAATAGAACCTAATGATATGGTCCTCGGGTGAGGAAGAGAAATGATAAGATACGGCTAGACTAGTATACCGATTGAACTGATCTTCGCATACACGCCAAGGGTTGGCCGCGATATTATGACTAATCATTCGCACACATGCCTTGGGAAGGCCGCGAACTATAGATACTAAAACTTCGCAAGTAATGCCAGTGTGGCCGCGATACAAATATACATAGTCTAGGATATTTGGGAATATTACCCCAAATCTTCGCATACATGCCGAGAGGCCCGCGATGGAAACTATTACGAGACATGACTTAACGAACGAACATAATCCTACTCCTACTATCACAATTACTGAACTCTTTACTGTGAACTCGCTCAACTAGTTGTTGACTCTCTGCTGCATGCCTTGCAGGACCTTAGGTACATATGGAGCTTGCACAGGGAGGAGCAGGTCGTTGTGGAGCATGGATCGTGGATGTTATGTTAAACACTTAAACATTTGCACTTATGTTATACATTGGGTTTTCCAACTGATGATTCCGCTACACTTTGAAACTATAATTATGTTTTGAACACCTGTCGTATTGAATGATTGGTTTGCATTTATTTTACTTGATATTAATTACATGTTCAATATGATTGGTGGCTTGATCCTGGTCATGTCACGCTCCCAAGCGGTGATACTCCGCGTGTGGATTTTGGGGGTGTGACATAATGGCGCTAGAGGAAGGGCTTTCATGATTGGTGCTAAAGAAGCGAGGAATGATCCCAACATCGTAGCGGGTAAGTTCCTACTCGATGACCGTTATGTTTCTGTATTGTTTGATTCTGGAGCCGACGCTAGCTATGTGTCCCTACGTATTAGTAAGAAGCTTAAGCATATGCCTACGCCGTTAAACTCTAAGCGCGTCGTCGAATTAGCTAATGGTAGGAACATCGAGGCCACACACGTTATCATTAACTGCAAACTCGTATTGGCGTGTCAGACCTTTTCCATCGATCTCTTTCCTATCGTTCTTGGAAGCTTTGACATTGTCATTGGTATGGATTGGTTATCTAAACATCGGGCTGAAATCCTCTGTCAAGAGAAAGTCATTCTTATTCCCCGTCCTTTTGGCGAACCCCTCATCGTTCACGGTGACAAGTGTGGAGCTGTCTCAGGCATCATCTCATTCTTAAAGGCCCAGAAGTGTTTACGAAAGGGGCATACCGCTATTCTAGCACTCGTCATCGACACCCAGGAAAGGGAAAAGAGGATTGAAGATCTTCCTGTTGTACGTGACTATCCCGAGTTATTCCCTGAGGAATTACCTGGACTCCCTCCTCACCGTCAGGTCGAATTCCAAATCGAGCTAACTCCCGGAGCGGCCCCAATAGCCCGTGCACCTTATCGACTAGCCCCCGCTGAACTGAAGGAACTTTCTACGCAGCTACAGGAACTATTGGATAAGGGTTTTATTCGTTCTAGTTCGTCACCCCACCAGTGCTCTTTGTCAAGAAGAAGGATGGCACATTCTATATGTGTATCGACTATCGGGAGCTGAACAAAGTTACCATCAAGAACCGTTACCCACTTCCACGTATCGACGATCTATTCGACCAGTTGCAAGGGTTGAGCTACTACTCTAAGATTGACCTGCGATCAGGTTATCAGCAACTGAGATTCCACGACGAGGACATCTCCAAAACTGTGTTTAGGACTCGTTATGGTCACTAAGAGTTCTTCGTCATGCCTTTTGTAATGACCAACGCACCTGCGATTTTCATGGACCTCATGAACTGAGTGTGCAAACCCTACCTCAACAAGTTTGTGATCGTGTTTATCGACGACATCCTGATCTACTCAAAGAGCCAAGAGGAGCATGAACAACACCTGCGTTTTATTCTCGAACTTCTTCGCAATGAACAACTGTACGCCAAGTTCTCGAAATATGATTTCTGGCTTCGAGAAATCCATTTCCTTGGGCACGTGGTCAATCAGGATGGGATTCACGTCGATCCAGCTAAGATTGACTCCATTAAGAATTGTCCTACACCGAAGACTCCTACCGAAATCCGCCAATTCTTGGGATTTGCAAGGTACTATCGTAAGTTCATCAAGGGATTTTCGAAGATCGCTCAACCTCTCACGACTCTCACCCAGAAGGGTATTGCTTACAAGTGGAATGAAGCTTAGAACTGCTTTTCACAAGCTGAAGGAGAACTTTTGTAGTGCTCCTATTCTTTCATTGCCTGAGGGCACAGACGACTTTGTCGTCTACTGCGACGGCGTCTATTCATGGGCTCGGTTGCGTGTTAATGCAACACGAGAAAGTTATCGCCTACACTTCTCGACAACTTAAGATTCACGAACGGAACTACACAACGCACGACTTGGAACTCGGAGCAGTCGTCTTCGCACTCAAGATTTGGAGACATTACTTGTACGGTACCAAATACACGATTTACACCGATCACAAGAGTCTCCAGCATATTCTGGACCAAAAGGAGTTGAACATGAGGCAGCACAGATGGATTGAACTCCTTAACGACTACGAATGCGCGATCAAGTATCATCCAGGCAAGGCTAATGTTGTAGCTGACGCTCTCAGCAAGAAGGAAACCAAACCTAAGCGTGTTCGCGCCTTACAGCTTACTATTCACTCGAACCTTCCTAGTCAGATCCGCAACGTTCAAGTTGAAGCACTGAAGGCGGAAAACCTTCTAGCCGAATCCCTGCGGGGCATGGAGAAACGGCTGGAACTCAAGGACGACGGTATTCACTACGTTGTGGGCCGCATCTGGATTCCATCTTATGGAAACCTTCGAGAACTTATGATGGACGAAGCGCACAAGTCTTGCTACTCGATACATCCTGGTTCTGATAAGATGTATTACGACCTCAAGACTCTGTATTGGTGGCCTAACATGAAAGTCATTATTGCTAAGTACGTTAGCAAGTGCTTGACCTGTGCTAGGGTCAAGGTCGAATACCAGAAGCCATCGGGCTTGTTGCAACAGCCGGAGTTGCCAACATGGAAATGGGAGCAAATTTCCATGGATTTCGTTACAGGCTTACCAAGGTCCCAAAGCGGGAACGATACCATTTGGGTGATCGTGGATCGTTTAACCAAGTCTGCACACTTCCTCGCGATCAAGGAAATAGACAAGTATTCGAAGCTCGCTGCTATCTACTTAAAGGAAATAGTTGCTAGGAATGGGGTGCCAATCTCTATTATTTCCGATCGTGACCCACGTTTTACATCTGAGTTATGGCAAGCTACGCATAAATCCTTTGGCTCACGTCTAAATATGAGCACTGCTTACCACCCGCAAACCGATGGTCAAACTGAACGCACCATTGAAACACTTGAAGACATGTTGAGAGCATGTGTCCTTGATTTTGGAAACGGGTGGGAATGACACCTACCCCTAGTTGAGTTTTCTTACAACAACAGCTACCACACCAGCATTCAGGCAACACCCTTTGAGGCATTGTACGGTCGTAAATGTCGATCACCACTATTTTTTTTTGGGTAAAGGGTTACCCCGGTGATTTTATATATTCACAACCAAGCAAAACAAGTAGTAAGGTAACATCCTTACTAGTTCAGACATGAGACAAACCCTCATGAAAGTAAACAAAATTAAACAACCAACAAGGAAAACAAAGCAAACCAAGCAAACGACCACTAGACAACAATCTAGACCATCACGACACTAGACCACATGAAATTAACCATTCTCCATAAGTAAATCGGCATCGTGAATCTCCCATTTCTCCAGCAACTCCCGAACTCTGATTGTGTTCTTGAATCTGAGCCCCATCAACTTGTATCTCACCCTTTCTATCACGGCTTTAGAAATGATGTCCGGAGGCCTCGCATGGTTTTTGAACAAACGATTGTTTCTTTCCTGCCAAATAACATACATTGAGGCTGCAACTATCAATTTACAAAGCAGGTTTCTCGCCGATTTCGAACGCGACCGATGCTTCAACCAATCCACAATCTCGGTCCATCTTGGTTCAACTGTATCCATACCAACTTTAGATCGGACCGTACACCATATTTCCGAGGACAACTTGCATTCGAAAAACAAGTGATCATGCGAGTCCACATTTTCATAGCACAAGAGGCAGCACATCATGTTCATATTTTTTCTCCGGGGATAGCTCCATTGCAAGATCTTGTCTTGCGTTAGAAGCTTGCGTCGAACAATGAGCCACATCAAAAAAGCGTGACGAGGAACACATTGAGAGAACCAAACGATACTTGCCCAATTCACCTCCTGCTCCCTAGCCCGAACCGAATTCCAAACCCCTGAAGAGGAGTACTCGTTAAGCTTATCATCATCCCTCCACAAAAGCCGATCCTGATTATTCAAGTTTCGTTGCATGAGATCCAATTGTATAAGCACCGGATAAGTATCTCTCCAAGCATCCGGCCATAACCAAGAACCCTCCGTATAGACATCCGCCACTTTTGCATTCAACGAGAAACCCTCTCTGGTTATAACTCTAGGAGTTAGAAAATTGCATAACGGACCGATAGTACTCCACAAGTCAAACCAAGCAAATGTGTTATTACCGTTCCCAATCTGAGACCAAACATGCTGACGGATTAAAGGCCTAAGTAGAGACATCTTCCTCCAACTCCAACAGCAAGAAGTCGGAACCCTATGGGCCCAAAAACTCCGACCTCTTAGACGATAAGAATGAATCCAAGCCACCCAAAGCGAGTTACGGTTACTTAGAATGCTCCAAATATGCGACACCATGAGAACTTTATTAACATCCGCGATCCGTCGAATACCCAAACCTCCCTCATGTTTCGGCACACAAACCGAACTCCAAGACACTTTCGCCCTACCCCGCTGAGAAGGAGATTGAGCCCAAAGAAAATTCCGCATTTTTGATTCCAACTCCTTAATGACTCTAGCTGGTAAAATAAAAACCGAGGACCAGTACACATGAAGAGCTGAAAGGACGGAAATGATTAATTGCAACCTGCCTGCAAAAGATAACATTCTGTTCTTCCAATTATCTATCCGATTTTCAAGACGCTCCACAAGAACATTACAATCCTTGTACAACAGTCTAGAAGAAATAAGCGGAACCCCCAAATATTTCACCGGCAGCGAACCCTCCACAAATGGCATGATAGACAAGATTTCCCTTTTGACATTATTCGGCACATTACAAAAAAATCCTGTACTTTTCTGCGCACTCGGAATCAGCCCCGACATTCGAGTGAACTTCGTTAGCGAAGACATAATACAACGAGCCGAACCCATATCTCCTCTAGCAAAAAGGAATAAATCGTCCGCGAAACAAAGATTAACAATACGCTGCTTTTCACATTTATTATGAAACCTGAAAGACGAATCAATCCTTGTAGCATGATTGAGAATACATGTCAAAACTTCCATCACGAGAGTGAAAAGATAAGGGGATAATGGACCACCTTGCCTTAACCCTCTTTTCCCCTGAAAATACCCATGAATATTCCCGTTGACACATATCGAATAGGAGGCCGTAGACACACATAACATGATCCAGTTGACCATAATGTCGTTAAAACCGAACCCGACTAAAACATTCTTAAGAAAACCCCAATCTACCGTATCATAAGCCTTCTGGATGTCAACTTTAAAAGCACATCGAGGAGGCCCAAAATGACGATGGTAATTGTGCATCAATTCTTGCGTAAGAAGGATATTATCTGATATTTTCCGACCAGGAACAAAAGCTGATTGGTTTATGCTCACAATCTTACTTAAAGAACCTTTCAGCCTATCTGCTAGCACTTTACTAATGCATTTAAAAATGACATTACAGCAGGAAATAGGACGATAGTCAGTAATTCTAGTCGGAGACGATACCTTAGGGATCAGAACAACTAACGTATGATTGAGTTGCTTCAGCAGATTACCAGTATTGAAAAAATCAAGAACAGCATTTGAAACATCACTCCCCACAATCTGCCACGAACTTTTAAAAAACGCAGCCGTGTAACCATCCGGACCAGGGGCCTTATCATTCCCAATCGAAAACATAGCTGATTTAACTTCCTCCAAAGTAACCGGTCGCGTCATATGATTAGCAGAATCAGAATCCAGCTTATTAGTGAAAATATCCGGAGATGGCTGTAAAGAAATCTGACCCGCACAACCCAAAAACTGCTCATAATGGCTGACAAAAGCCGCAGCCACATTATCCCCTTCATAAATGTTGCCATTCGGATCCGATATCACATCAATACGCTTAAAATGATTTTTACACTTTAAGGATGAATGGAAATAAGCCGTATTAGCATCACCCGCACGGAGCCACTCCACTTTAGATTTCTGCTTGAGGAATCTTTCCTCATCAAGCAACGCCTCCTGAAAATCCTTTTGCATAGCCGCTTCTTGAGAACGTAAAACATCGTTTAGGGGATCCATATCAATATCATTCTGAAGACCCTCAAGATTGGCACGCAGATTAGCTACCTTTTCGTGAAGATTACCTTGTTGAAACAAGAGGACACGAAGCGAAGATTTCATAAGAGTGAGTTTTTTGATAACTCGAAACTGATGAACTCCATTAATGTGCACATCCCATTTAGACTTGACAATATCCAAGAAACCCGGCTTATGAACCAAGAAGTTTGCAAACTTGAAAGGTTTTGGTTTAGATTTACCAGCCGAGAAAAGCTTTAAAACACAAGGACAGTGATCCGAGATACCATAGGGCTTGAAAATGGCTACCGATTCCGGGTAGGCACTAACGAACGAAGCATTGCCCAACACTCTATCAATCTTTTTCAGCAAACCAATACCTTCTTTGGGCTTTTGACTCCATGTGTAATGTAATCCTGTCCGGTTTATATCAAAAACTTCAATCTCTTCAAGACATTCTTTAAACTCACGCATACTAGATGTAACGGATGAAGAGCCACAAGACTTATCTTCAATATTCAAAGCAGAATTAAAATCTCCCATTATCACCCAAGGTTTATCATGAACGAGGCCATTATGCACACGTAAGCTCTGCCAAAGATCCCTACGAGCAACATAATAATTCGCAGCATATATATATAAGGGAGCAAAAGAACATACTCTTATTAGTCTTACAAAAAACCTGAATATGTAAGACTTGAATATGTAAGACTTGAGCTGACATCGAGAGAACCATAACATCTACCTCCAAGGGATCCCAACCCAAAATAATCCGAGCACCTTTATTACAACAACCCCCATTAGAAGTCCAATCCCATCTACGAAAAACAGCCTTGCATACCTTCTGAAGATTATCCATACCCACATGAGACTCCAGAATCGCACATAAACTTAACTTGTTATCTTTGACCACCTGACGAACCTCATTTTGTTATAGCGGGCGGTTCAACCCCCTAATATTCCAAACAACCAAACTAATCATTGAGACCCCCTGAAGAAGGAGTGCTTGCCCCTTTTTTATGAATATCGTTGTTAGGATCCACTTTAAGGAAGTCATTCGTCTCATTGTACACCTCTATCACCTCTTCATCATCCGAAGAATCCGCTCCATCATCTACTATCCTAGCCGAACTGCTAGGTTCCCCAGTTTCACCTCTTAGCACATCAAAACGATTACGCGACACGAGGACCCCCGAATTGTCAGTTCTCTTGCTACTTCCAACGTTAGCCGAGTTAGTATTTAAAACCTGATTCTGCTTGTTACTAATCGGTCTATACTCAAACTTTGGCTTGGCTTAGAAACCGGGATACCTGATTTTCTTGCCATCTTTTTAAGGGGAACATCCGTATATCCATCAGCATCAACTCTAGGAGCTGCTTTCACTTGTGATTTGCCATGGTTACCAGGTTGTCTACCCCCCTTCTGACTAGCCATGGGAGCACGAACCGCTGGCTTCTTAGGGCATGATTCATCAGAATGCCCGAAAACACAACAAGCCGAGCACCGGAGAGGATTCCATTCATATTCAACGTACATTGTCTCTTTTATAAATCCCTCCCCATTCAGCTTAGGAATAGCCATAGTGATTTCCTCCTTAAGATCCTTATCAGCCGACACCTCCACAAGTGCTCTAGCAAAACTACTACGACCCCAGTTGTCCACACACATCGAGGTAGTATAAGAATCAAGGAGCTTAGGCTCCCCAATAGCAGTTGCAATCATACTAAGACCATCTTCCGTGTAGGCAGCTAAAGGAACTTCATGGATTTTAACCCACATCTGAACTTTAGTAACCTCCTTCTTCTCAAGCTTTGTAGACGGAGTCCATTCCTGAAGAAAAAAAGGTTGTGACCTTATTATCCATGGACCCGAAGCCAGCACACCCAGCATTCCTTTCTGATCAGCAAACTTAAAAAAGAAGAAGCCGTTTGCATTCATCATTGACTTCTGCAAACCATACCTTTTCCAGTTATTTTTTGCAAAAATTTCCACTACAGGGTAAGCAATGCGGTCTCCCAAGAAATAGCCATACAAAGTATTCGCTAGCTTATCCTGCACAACCCTAACCGATTCTACCGGTAAAACGACATCACAATCATCATGCTGCATGGAACTAGCTAGAGACCTGAAGTTAACCTTAGGAGGGTTCTGAATCTTCAAAGAATCCGCATAAGATATCGGCTTAATCTGATTAACATCTCCGGATTCGCTGACATCAGCCCTAATCGGCTCAACATGGGTTACATCAGGGGTTACAAACTCGTTAACCACCGGCTGAGTTACCTTCAACAATTCATCAATTACATTTATCTTTTCCGGTTCAGATTGAGTGTTTGAAACAGTACCCCTACGAGGAGCAAAGACATTCCCTTCGATGTTCACTACACGGCTAGCTAATCCTTGATACGGTAATGGCGGCTTGAACCTACCACCACGCACATTGCCCTCAGATTTCTTTCGTTCATCCATGACAATCAGAAACAACTCTCTCAATTACCAAAACAACAGAATACCATGCAAAGAAACTCGACGGCCCAAGAACAAGAAACCTGAAACCCTAATCCTATAAACCCTAGTAACAATTGTCGACCCTTAATCAATTAAACCAGCGTATCAATCTAGCTAAATTAAACTCAGTTAACCGCAATCAATAACAACTAGGTTCATCGATCAGGGTTTCAAATATGTAAACTAAGGCGGCGATTTGAAGAAAAGCAGAAAATCCAAGTTTAAATCGATCACCAATGCTAACGAGTTCGTTATAAAGTTTTGAAGGAATCAAAACTCTAATCACAGACTGTTATACATAAGATTACGAAGAAAACTGATGGATTCTAGGGAAGAACAAAAAATCGCCCATAGGAGAGAGAGCTAGGGTTACCACCATGTCGATCACCACTATGTTAGGCGGAAGTTGGTGAAAGCCAAATTACCGGCCCGGAACTTGTAGTCGAGACTACGGAAAAGATTGCCCAGATCAGACAACGCATGGCGGTAGCTCGTGACCGTCAGAAAAGCTACGCTGATAAGCGTAGGAAATCGCTAGAATTCCAGGTCGAGGACTGGGTTCTACTTAAAGTCTCACCCTGGAAGGGTGTGGTTCGTTTTGGTAAACGGGGCAAACTCAATCCGCGATATGTTGGACCATTTGAAATTACCAAAAGGATCGGTAAGGTTGCTTATAGATTAAATCTGCCTGAAGAGCTGAGTGCGGTGCACAACGTCTTTCACGTGTATAATCTGAAGAAGTGTCTGTCAGATGAAACACTCATCATTCCTTTCAAGGAGCTCACTATTGACGATCAGCTACACTTTATTGAGGAACCGATTGAGATCACGGATCGAGAAGTCAAAACCCTCAAACGTAGCAAGATACCGATCGTACGAGTTCGTTGGAACTCGCGCCGTGGCCCAAAGTTTACCTGGGAATGGGAAGACCAGATGAAGCGCAAGTATCCCCAGTTGTTTGCAAACAAAACTCCCAGCACTGAAGCTACAACAAAATTTTGGGACGAAATTCCAAACTAACAGGGGGATGATGTGACACCCCGTTGAAACATTCTCACGCATACTAGCTTATCAGCGGCTGCGCTTTAACTTTCGGGACGAAAGTTCTTAAAACTTGGGGATAATGTGACACTTCAGGTTTTCCCGAGTAACTTTCTTCTTGTAATAGAGTTATGTGTACGTATATTATTAATTGAAGACTTGTGATTTCTGTGCAATATGTGGTTCATGATGTGTGGTGTGTGTGTGTGTGTATATATATATATATATATATATATATATATATATATATATATATAGTTAAGAATGTGCTATATACTAGGAGCCGAGACCGCGGTTCAGATTCGAGACCACCAGGTCTCGACTCGGGACCTACTAGATTAAAACTGGTGGGCTGCACCACTAAAACTGGCCCAAGAACCCACTCGAGACCGCACCCAAGCCCAAGCTGTGCGATGCTCTCTCCTGGGTATAAAACCCATGTTATTAGCCGACTTTGCCATTTTTGGCAGCCCTTATTCTCTCACAATTCCCAAGCATTCCATTCCTCTCTCTCTCTCTCTCTCTCTCTCTCTCTCTCTCTCACTCTCCCTAGCTTTCTCTCTCTAGAAACCCTTAAACATCATCACACACCCTACATTCTTGAGGCCAGCTGGAAGGTGAAGGCTTGTAGCTCGATCATCATTCTATCTCGCACACACACTCGCACTCAAACAGTTTCGGTTAGTGCCTCATCTTGATTGTTTAGTGATAATATGCATTATGACTATTGTTTAAACATGATGAAGGTGTTTGTTTGTTGAATGGTGCAAATGTTCTTGTATAATATGCATATTTCTATATGATTAGGAGGGTTGAAGTGATTTGATGATTATTATGCTAGCTTGAAAGTTAGGTTGTGTGTTAGGTAATATGGAAAGGGAGAAGTTTTTGGGAGGTGCCATGTCGAGGGAGCATGAGTTGGGGATGGCGGAAAATTTATCTATTCGTTGTATTATGCGGCCTCACATATGGTCTCTCCTCAAAAGTGGTTTGCAAACTAATGTTTGGAGTGACAATTGGTGTCCTATGAGTCCTCTTAGCTCCTTTATTACTCCTCGTTCTATAGCTAATGCAGGTTTCAGTTTAAAGTCCTCGGTTGCTGATGTTATTGATGCGTATGGGCATTGGAGATGGCCCCAAGCTTGGCTAGATTTGTTCCCGGTTTTAATAAGCATTCAAACGCCTCAGCTAGTTGGTGATGCTCTTGATCGTCTGGCTTGGAAAAATTTGGATGGGAAGTTTATAGACTTTGAATCGGCCCAAGTTTGGAATACGATTCGGACGAGAGATACTCAGGTGACCTGGGCAAACATGGTTTGGTTCTCTCAGTGTGTTCCTCGCCACTCCTTTCATATGTGGTTAGTGTTACGGAACAAACTAAAAACTCAGGATAGGTTGGCGGTTTGGGAAGCTGGAAGTGCTACGAATCTTAATCTTATGTGTTGTCCGTTGTGCAAACATGATCGAGATAGCCGAAACTATTTGTTCTTTCAATGTGCGTTTGCAAATCAAGTTTGGACAAATGTGAAGTGTACGGTGAACTTGGAGAGTGTAGATAACACATGGCAGTCGTTAATGGTTTGGGTTGATCAACATTCTAATTCTAAGAAAACTGATGCCATTGTGTGTAAATTGGTGGTGGCGGTGGCTACCTATTATATTTGGCAAGAGCGGAACAGTCGGCTCTTTAGTTCCAACCAGTTGACTGTGGTGCAAGTTGCTG